>NC_140445.1:63480849-64155849 GCF_963576455.1 Neolamprologus multifasciatus
TTTTTCAAATAGGCCATTTATGTTAAAAAAAAATACATGTTTTATATATATATATATATATATATATATATCATATTTTATTCATTGAATCGTCTCTTTAACTCACTGTTCTCTGAACTGCATATTTCTCAACATTCGTGCAGTGGTTTTACAGTTGATCCTTCTAAGCACATTTAATGCAACCATGAACTTCTGACTTTGATCTGTAAATAATACTTGCTTCTGGTCTTTAGCAGTGAAATGTTGGTGTTGCACCCAAAACATCCTCGATTTGTTTGTCTTGGGAATTCTTTTCTCTTCCTTTAGGACTTGAGTTTTTACTAACAGGAGGAGCCATTGTGCTTTCAATTAACTTCCAGATTTGATGAAGCATTATTGCTGCCTTAGAAAGTTCGATGGCGGATGGCGCTTTACTTAGCTCTTCTAATTCCACTGCATAACAGGAAATTCACTAGGAGTAACAATAATTCATAAAAGCCTTATCTCAGCGTCTAGTAACAGCTATTTAAAGACTGAAACAATTTACACTAAGCATCGGGCAAAAAACTAAAAAAACTAAAATATTATTACCCATTATTACTGTGCTGTGTGCAACAACAACTGGAGAAAAACGTTTTGCTATAAGATATTGAGAAACACAATAAAGCCCTGTCAGCAGACCATAAATGAAATATAGATCCATCTCCTTGTGTAGGAGAGTAAGAATTATTTTCTCTTATGGAACAAAGAGAAATCAAGACTTGTAGTCAAAATCATTTATTTTTCTTTTACTTTCCATCAATATTTTTTTCTGTTTTACATAAAGCTTGCCACAAAGGAATACATACATTCAGTAGGACAGGTCAAGAGAAGGTAAAATGAGAGCTAACGAGACCTGATTCTGTTTAATAATCAATACTGGGGGAAAACAAACAAACAAAAAAGGCAATTCATCTTATGTGGCAAAGCCTACAGTCGGAGTTAACCCGGCGATATCACAGATCAACAGAAGAGTAGACAGGTAAACGTATGACAGGCTGCAAATGTCTTAAACAAGACTAAAAGAAGAATGTCTTTTAAAGCAGACAAGCAAAAGAGGCTGCAATAAACCGTAAAAAAGCAGTGTTATGCAAAGGCTGATTTGTTAAGTGCTCTACTTCACAGACAGAAACAGAAATCAGTGGATGAAAGGCGTGCAAAGAAATGAGCATGTGGTTTGTTTTTTGTTCGGTTACCAGAGAGAGACAAAGGCTTCACAAAAGATGTTCATGTAAAAGCTGAATATTTGCCTCTTAACAGTCACTTCTGCTGCAATCGGGCAGCTTTGAACTTTGACACCCTCTTCGGGGCTTGCTGGGGTGGGGCAACATCAGGCGCCACCTCCTCCTGTTTCCTCTCCAGTATTGTGGGCAGAGCTGGTGGAGAGATGGTCAGATGAGGGACAGCTGAGGGCATTGGATCCTTTTCTATAACTGTACCTGAAAACGCCTGAGAAAGAGAAAAAAAAAGAAATAACAGTAAGGAAACTGATGTTGCGTCACACTTTCATATATTTGTGCTCGGATATATTGCAGAATCTTTCACACCAAAATGAGATTAAGAACTATACAAAGAAACGTGTTCAGGTAACAAATACTAAACCAACTTAAAGCTCTTTCCAAAGCTGGGACACTACTTAAAAAGAAATAACACAAGTGCAGTAACTTTGAATCATGCAGACCATACATTTAATCGAAATGAGTGTAAAAACAACAAACTCAATGCTGAAACTTTTCTAAATGTTACATTTACTCTTCTCTTTCACCTCAAATCTGCTGGGAGGTTGCAGCAACACTGCTGTGGGACTGTCCTCCTCTGTGATGCCATCGCTGGTGTCGCTGTGCGTTGCTTCGTCGTGACTGAAGCTGCGTCCCATAATCCTGCGCTCTTCAAAGTCTGCAGCGCTGCTCTCGCTTGTGTCGCTGCACACGCTGTTCTCTCGACTGCGTGACTTTAGTATGGACTTCCTAGGTATGGGTTCCCCATTTTTCACATCTACAAACAACCTGATTAAAAAAAACAAAACAAAAACAAAGTAAGAGTCCAGTTTCACCAGTCAAAGCAACTAAACGTGAAGTATATGGAAAAAAGTACTGGGCCACCAAAATGTTACATCCACAGAAGTTGCTCAAAAGTTCCTGGGACACGTTATTTTTGCTGATGTTAATGCAAAAGCAGGTTTATAACTCTGTCGTTACTGAGTCAGCGTTGCCAACTATGAATATGCTTTCAATTAGGGCTGCCACAAACGATTATTTTGGTAGTCGACTAGTCACCGATTATTTTTGCGATTAGTCGACTAATCAGATCACCATCCATTGGACGTAAAACGTACAGCTTATTGCACCAGCAGCATCTGCTCTTATATAAGTATTATTAGCTTACAGCTTGAAGTGTTTAAGGTATGTGCTAACTAAAAATAAAGACAAGATGATAGTTTATTAATGAAATTTGCAGATTGTTTAGGTGGAGTTTAATAAACTCAGCTGTCTGCTCCTTGCTATCTAAAATATAACAGGACACCGGAGTATATTCTCGAGCATCTCTTTAATCTCAGCCAAACCGATTTACTCAGGAACAAATAAAATGCTAAAAACAGCCAAACAATAACATTTTAAAGTTATCCAAGTGACTTATATATCATGTTTAACCTGAGTAGTGAAAGACGGTGGTGGGTTTGAAAACATTTGCCAGGAGTCCGGTGTTCTCACGGCTCTAGTTACCCACTAGCTCGATAGCTAGCCGGGGGCTAGGCTAACAGACGTCTCCGAAAACGTCGGAGCGCTTTTGAAAATATGTGGTGTCTTGATAAACTGAGCAGATATTTGAGGTTTACACAGCTACATTCTCGCCTGAAAATATGTTAAACGTTTATTTTGTGACCCAGAAAGAATAATAAGAGTAATATTAAAACTAACTAGCTGCCGCCATTGTTGGAAACTGAGCTGGGCTGCGCTATGAATTCTGGGACAGAGCTACTTCTTCTTCGGGGTTTAACGGCAGCTGGCATCCTTGTACATGCAGTGCTGCCATCTTGTGTTTCAGTCCGTTATTACACTCTTAAATCCTACTACTTATTCCTGCGTCTTTTGTGATCTTACAAAGCTTCAAACGACGCGTCGACTATTAAATCAGTCATAGACGATTTTGATAGTCGACGTAATCGTGACTAGTCGACTAATCGTGGCAGCCCTACTCTCAATGCCAGCATTCAGTTATTGAGATAACAGTGACTGAGTTGGTGTAGCTCCTCGGTGCTTCTACTTTGCAGTAACGCCACTAGCAGCTGAGCAGGAAGAGAGGGAAGAAATTTCCCCAAACCTATTACAGCACTCAAAATCAGTGAGCGCTTTAGAGCGACCCATTTCTTCACTGGTTTGTATTGCTTGATTTTATACACGTGTGGTAATGGGACTGAAAATACAATGTGGCCAATTTTTTTCCATACTTCAAACCAGAATCTGTTCATGGCCAAATTTCAATTTTAGACATGCAAAATTCATTTGTTCATTAAGTCTAACTGCAATATTTTTTACCTGTAAATGTCTGCTGGTGTTGTGATTTTGTGAAGTTCGTGATGAGCATGTCCATTGCTGTGGCCATTTTTCTTTTTCCTCTTCGAGTGTTCCTTCTGCTCTTTCCTTTCACTAAACTTCAGCGTGGTGTTTTTGCCTGTATTTATTCTCACCTGATGCAAAAGGCAGACACGTGGAAAGATGAAGAGAAAACTCACAGAAGACTCACAGATATTCTAACTTATTCATTGCTCTAACCTTCTTGGGTTCGACTGTGTGAGAAAAGTAGATAGTAGGCAAACAGTTGGCTTCCTCTTCCTCCTCAAAGTCTTCCTCCTCTTTCCTGTCCTGTCTGAGTGGTGCTGTGCTGGAAGGCAGCGCGCTCCAACCTGGCTTCAAACTCAGCCCATTTACTGGAGTCGCAGCATCTGCATCTTTCTCCTCTTCTGAGGAAGAGGATGATGTGTCCTCACCATTCATGTCTCCATTATCAGATAATCTGAAGGGGAAAAAACCAAAACATCTAACTTTGAAAAAGAACAAAGAAAGAGCAGGATTATTGATCTTGAAGTATCTTCACATACTTATCCTGCTCATCTTGTAGCTCCTCCAGCTTCTCGAGTTCATCCAATCTAGCCCATAGCTCCTCCTCAGTCATAATGCATTTCCTGCTTCCACTATCTCCGCTTTCCTCCTCATTCTCCTCATCCTCTTCTTTAAAATCAAAAAACACATCCTGCTTGGGCTTAGAGTTTGGCTTGTGAGCCGTTCTTTGCTTTCCTGTTAAAGCGTACAGAAAAAGAAAGCTTTAAACTATTCACGACTACATATGAATTTAATTCTGGTGTAGAATTAAGCAATAGGTGAAAAGCTACACTGCTTTCTCTACGGCCATGATGCACAAGTGAAATGAGGTCAGAAGAAAGGCTGACAAAGATACCTTTGGTGACAACAGAGTCATTGTTTCCAACCTCCTCTCTGATGTCAACATAGTCGCCTTTACTCTAAAAGAACAAGAACACTGCAGTTAATGTTTTTGCCCCCATTTATGACTTGCACAATAACTTATGTGTGAGACAACTCGTTGGTAATGCAACATACAGCAGAGATGGTTTCCAAATCCTTCGCAAACCCAACTCTGGCTTCAAAGTTTTTTATCGTCTTGGACAGGCCATCTAGTTCATTCTTCACATCTGTAGACAGCAGATGCATTTTCATTAAACTGTGCACTTAGCAGGGCAAACTGACAAAGCCGCATGTGCCGAAAAAAGACACAGAGACAGCAGGCAGATTTCAATGAAACGCTTCAAAAAGAAAAAAAGAAAAAAGACAACCAGCTTGTAAAGAGTTAAAATCCTAAACAAGTTGTGAAGAGGGAAAAAAATGAAAAATGATGACACAAACAGTTGATAATATCTTCTGCCCTGAATACTACTCCGGATCATTAAATCTTCACAACAATTAAGCCCTTTCACTAATAGCAGCAGAGGGCCCTTGTTTCCATGGCAATCGGGAGCCCCTCCAGTCAGTGCATCAACTGGAAGTGAGGAAAGGTCAAACACAGAAGGCCTGACAACTCAGCCGCTGTCTGACACATTTCAGCTAGCTATGTTTGTATTACAGCACTTAGCTCTGTAATAGCAGGGTGGGCAGGGTCAGGAGATGGGGGAGGACGAGAGCGGGGGGGGGGTTGGGGGTGGCGCTGCGGATGGGGCTGTGGCAGCACATTTCTGCTTCACTAAACATTCTAATAATGTTCACATCAGAGATCGTTACTTGGGCCCATTTGACTTGATATGAGATTTTCAGAGCTAGAAATGAGCAGCGGGGTTAACACGCACAGGGAAGCAAAGCTGCACACAACTGATGTGAGATCGAACAAAGCCGCTGCAGTAACAGGGCCCGATTTGACCACAGAAAAGAGGAACAGGTAGGAGCTGTTATTCCACGGTTCACAGCCTAATCAGCGACAGCGGCGACCTGAATGAATGCAAAAGCTGCACAGTCCACGAGCCCTGCAAACACTGCACATTGAAATAAAGGCACGTCGAATGTGTCGGCAACCCGCTACGATAAACGTCCAACAGCTGTAGCATCTTTGCATATGTATGACTGCTGTGGGGAATCGTTACACGGTTTAAAGTTTTTCCTTCAAGGATCTGCTCAGACGAGCTATGTTGATGTGATGCACTTGCGCCCTCTGCTGGATGAAAAGCAGCATTAACAGATTATGTTAATGTCACGCGGTAAGTATTCAGTGAGAAGTGAAAAAACATTGTTTAAGGAAAATACTCACATTTCATCCTGTGATCAACAATTTTTTGAGCTTGCTTGGCAGAGCACTTGGCGAACCAGTTGTCACCCAGCAGCACTGTGACCTCGTTGGTGTGTACCAGTTTTCCGGGCATAAAGGCCAAAGGGCCAAATGGTACCTGCACGTGTGGAAAAACAGAGCGCGAGAAGAAAGAAAAAAAAGGGAAACAGGTCAAATCAAACAAATAGAGCAAACGTAAATAAAGGAGTAAAACGTATATAGGAGTGAACTTTTGTGTATTTTAGAAGTCTCTCCTTTCCTCTGTATTTTAAACAAGGTCATCACTCACCATGATGTCATATGACAGTTGATCTGGCAGAGTTTTGAGGCGGTCATTCAGGGCTTCATAGTCACCCGACACCTTCTTCCTGCAAACAAAAGGTTTCTCCAATGAAACCACAGCTCTCTGAAGCCATCCTGTCTAATTTGGTGTGTTTGTCATATGTTGGGATAAGTCAAAATTTAAACAATGGGAAGCAAACAATGGAGCAAGGGGGGAGCGCCTGTTTTCCATTTGGGGAGAGCAAATGTGGCATAGCAGCTAAAGTAGCCTTAAGATGTCACTGTTTTTTTCATTTACTTATTCTTATTACTTATTTTTTGCTGGGCATTGTAAAACCTTAGGAATTATAGAAGAAACTGACCAAAAAAGGACCAGCTAATTAAAATTTCTTATCATATTTATACAATAAAGACAACAGAAACAAAAAATCCCCTCAACAAAAATCACTTGACCACTTTGTAAATGGACCACAGCTACCAAAGCTTTATGACAGCATCCCCAACATAAACTACTGAATCAGGCTCAGCTTCCAATGCCTTTTACAGCAAGTGTTATATTCCCATTTGAAAGCACGGTGCTGCCAACAGCCCCCTCATACTGGGTAATAAATCCCTCCAGTCATCTGTTGGAAGAGTATTTTCTCCTTTACACTCTCCTCCTGCAATCAAACGTTTGAAACCAAACTTTTTAATGAGCACTTTAAAATCCAATTAGTAAACAACTACAGCAACGGAGGCAACAGTACTTTTTTGTAGCTTCTGTAATGCATTTTCAGTAGGATTTATGAATTTTACATTTATGAACTCTGTATGCAGTTACATGCATAAGTTGTTGGTTTCCAAGCAGTTGGATTAACCGACAAGCAGACTGACTGTCAGGTGAAGCCTGTTCCCTTATGTCATGACAAGTAATACAGATAAAAGATCTTTAGTTGATTATAAGCTTTTAATTTGGATTTAGTAGCTGTTTACTGGAGATGTTGATGAATGAAGGCCATTATTATGGTTAAAAAACAAACAAACAATGATCAAGAAGCTGGCCTCACAGCCTATTGTTCGTCAGTGGTGCTAGTTTCAGTCATTGTTCAAAGGTACTGTTTATAAGGGTGGGGAAACCTGCAGTCAGCTGAGACTAAAGACGTCACTTGAATGAATGATTTAAAACAGAATCTACTTCTTGGGAAACAAACTAAATGAAGCTATGTAATCTGGCCTACAGAAAGGTCAGATTACACGTTAGAGAAAACATGTGAAAGCCCCTGCAAGTTCTTGAAAAATAAAAATCTGAACCGATGAAACCACGATTAACTTGTACCACAATGATAGAAAGCAAAAGGTATGGAGGAGGAGAGAAACGGCACATGAGCTGAAGAACATGACATCGTCTCTCAAACGTGGTGAAGACAATGTTATAGCACGGGCACATATGGCTGCCAGTGAAACTGGGCCAGGAGTGTTTACTGATGATGTCACTGCTGACAGAAGTACATACTGTGAAGTGTACAGAGCTATACTCTCTGTTCACACTGCAAACATAATGATCCAAAGCAAACTGCAAAAGCAAACCAAGAGTTTATCAAAGTAAAGAATAGGATATTCTTCAGTGACCAAGTCGGTCGCCTGATCTCATCCCAACAGATCCCGCTTTTCAAAAACTGAACAGAAAACTGAGGGTGGAGAGACCCCCAAAAAACAAACAAGCAGCAGCAAATGAAGGTGGCTGCATGAAAACCGAGCAGCATTTTATGATGTCCTTCAACAGACATTGACTGGAAAGGATTTTTTAATTCAAGTATTTAAAAAGATCCTTATATTTACAAGTATGTTTGTTTGTGCAAATAGTTTTAAGCCTCTGAAAATGGGCGAGTGTGTATAAAAATGGTTGCAAATCTTAAGCAATTAAATAAAAACAACTGACCGCTTGACTTAAAAACCACCATGGTAGTGTACAGATTAAAGCTATGATTAAAAAAGCCAAACTTCTTCCTCTTTCCTTTCTGCCTGGCAGCTCCAAAATACCAACCATCTCTCCTCTACACATGTCCAAACCATCTCAATCTTACACCTCTAGCTTTGTCTCCTAAGCTGTCCTGCCAATATCCTAATCTCTATCCCTATTGGTCACTCCCAACAGCAATCTGAGCATCTTCAACTCTGTCACCTCCAGCTCTACCCCCTGTCTTTTTATCGGTAGCAACACCTCTAAACCATACATCATAGCAGGTCTCACTACCATCTTGTAAGCCTTCCCTATCCCTCGTTCTTCTATCCATTTGTCAAATCATCCCTGGCACTCATCTCTATCCACTCCACCCTGTCTGTACTCTATTCTTCACCTCTCTCGTACGCTGTCTATTATTTTAGATCACTCACACACACTTCACTCACTGTGTTGGAAGGATAGAAAGTGGCGAATTTAAAAATAAATAAAGACATTGAGAGGGGACTTTTAGATTCACAGTGCAATACAGTTATCTCAGCATATTTTAAGATATTTTTCTGCTTCTTCTTTTGAATTGACTTACTTTTTTTGTTTTTAATTTGGGAATAGGCAAATATTCTGCCAAATCATACCCTTGTGTAAAAGAAACATGAGAGAAACTACACTGAATAGCGTATAACTGGACTGGATTAATGTATCAATAATAACAAAAAGGAGATTTATCTCACGTCAGGTCCGTGAATGCTACTAGGAGCATGAGGTAGATATTTATCACACTCTATGCACGCCCATATAGTCTTAAAAGCCCTAGTCAGTGGAAATGAAATCACCTGTGTGAGTCTGTCGACACTTACAGGACAAATGTTTACACATCTGTTATAAAGAAAATGTTTTATCGCCCTTTTGCTGATAAGTACTCTCTTTCATTTGACACATAATGCAAAATAAATGTAATAACACAAAACCTACATGCACTTTTCTTATTTTAATCAATAATACTTAAAACACTGATGCTAACACCCCCTACTTAGAATCAATGGAAATGCACTTACTGTAGCAAATCTACCCTGTAGTGAAGCCCCTGCACAGTCATGGTCCACTCACACAGGTGTTTTTATCTGTCTGTTAAGAGCTCTACTATCTCTTAATGTCTCTCTGTGCATACACCACATGTCAATTCCCTTAAATGCAGCAATACTTTCAGCATCTTTTTTTGTTAGCAGCTCTGCTAATCTATGTCTGCTTACAATGCCTGTAGTATAACAAGGCACAAAAACAGACTACTGCCACTGAAACAAAGTAGCAACTTCCTCAAATAAGACAAATTGCAATGTGAAATGTACTATATACACTTAAATACTGGGACACACCTTTAAATCTTTGAATTCAAGTATTTACAATCCATCACCTAAACATGCATTTACAAACATTTGTGAAAGAACTGGTCTTTCCAAAGACTTCACTGAATTCAAGAGTGGTACTGTCAATAAATTTCTTTCCTACTAGATAGAGTAAAAGCATTCAGGAACCAAAGTGGCAGACCATGTAAAGTTTCATTACTCAGTGAGGACACTGAGTAATGAAGCGCATAGTAGACAAAAGTCGTCATCACTCTGCCGACTCAGCAGCTACAGACCTCCTCTGGTATGAAGATCAGCACAAAAGCTGTGCGTTCGGAGCTTCATGGCACAGGTTTCTATAGCTGAGCAGCTTCCGTAGCGTAATGTGTAAGTGGCCCAGTATTTTTGTCCATATACAGCATCTCTGCATGTTTCCCTTTTGTAAACTACTTGCATGTGCACATTCAATAAAATAAGCTAGTTTTCTTTTAATCGGCTGTGCTGTTGCAACACAATTTGTGCTAAACAAATAAATCTAAACTTGTTGATTTCACATCAGAGTGAAGTCTGTCCTTGTAGACCCACAGGTCATAGCAAGCAAGGATTGATGAGTATTAAGTAAGAGAAATGAGATGGAGCCGCCCTCCCTGACATGTTACTTCTCTGATAATACTTCAATCATTCTTTTTACTAACCAAATTCTGTTAAGGTGTTTCCATGTCACTAACCTGCTTCCTCCACTTCCGTAACATTGATTCATTAATGTTGAATTCTCTCGCAGCGGTTCTATTCCCATGTTGTTGCAGTATATTAATAACTAACCTCGTATTGTGGATGAATAATCTCAGTTGTTCTCCTGACTGAAGTTTGGCCCATGAATAGCATCCTGCTATGCGATTGCATTTGTCCCTGACCACCAGAATCCCTCGCGTTAACTTTTATCAAGTGGAAAAAAAGTTGGCGTTCATCCTCCAGCTTCACTGTGCTAATGTTATGCTAACATAGCTGTGTCGCTAGCAATCACGTAGCACAACATTATATACCAGGTAATCCAACTTCAGTAACCCTGCAAACGCCACTGCTGTTTAGTTTTCTGTCTTCATTTATGTTGGAAGTGGTAGCAGAGCTGTACGTTTTAATTAGTTTCAAAAAATCTCTCAGTCAGAACATGGTATGAAATGTTTAGGTGTAAACTAGCGAGCTAACTTCCTGTTTACTTCTAACTCCATTAAATTTAATAAATTCTGTTTTCATGGATGCATGGATGTTAAACTTAATTGTTACACCCGATAAAGCAGCAACGCTGATGATTTAATTAAAGATGAAAGAATTTAGACCGTTTTTAACTCAGCGTTCGTTTGACTTTGGGACCTGAAATGGACGGAGTTTAGGACCCAGATTACTCCGCGAAGCTCCTCACTACAGCAGCGTAATGCTCTGACAATCCATCAAGCAGTGTGGCTTACCAAAGTTGTACTAAAACATTTTTAACAGATTTCTGCACGCCCACATCGGTTCGAGGTCAGTAAGCACAACCAGAATTCATACATAAGGCACACTCTCGATTTTTGAGAAAATTTAAGGATTTTAAGTGCGCCTTATAGTGTGGAAAATACGTGATACAGAAGAAAAGAATGTACCGCACATGCTTCAAATTATATCGCGATATGAATTTTAGGCCATATCGCCCAGCCCTAACACCTACAATAAAAAGTCAAAAATCTGTGCTGTGAAATGGGGCCTGCTGGAACCTGAGCAAAGGTCAAACACTTCATTAGGAAATAAAAGAATATCATTGTGTGGGTGTTTTCTGTCAATTTAGAAAGTATTGATGACCCTAAAAGAATCAATTTTTGGTTATAAAAGCATGTTTGTGCAAAATAGGGCAAAAAAATGGGGAGGTCCAAACCTGATATAGCAAACTTCAAAACTACACTGAAGGAATATTAGAACATGGATAACCTACACAGTGTACTCAGTTAATGCAAGCATTATTAAAAACAACCAACTTTGTGCTCAAGTTCATTGGTGCTTTCATGCTTACCAGTGTTGAATCCGACTTTCACAGTCTTTCACCACCTGTTTCAGGACAAATAATTTTAGTAAGAATCAAGCTGATAAATCCACGCAACTTACACAGTCTCCAGGTGGAAATTTAAACATTTAAATCATCTGTGATAAAACATTCATTTCACCGAGGCTTTTACTTTACCTCGGCTGCAGACACAACTGCCCAGAGGCACGAATTTATATGTAATAATAGTTTGACAATCATCACACACAGGGAAGTAGGTCAGCAACTCCGAGGAAGTAGGACGAGACAAACACGGCTGTCAAAAAATTAATAATTTAAAAATGAAGCAAAAAAAAATGAAATAAAAACAGTGTTTTTGTGTCTAGGTGAAATTTACTTCCCAAAGTAAAGAAACAAACAGCACTGGTATAAAATTATTTTCTTTTTTTTTAATGCCAAGAAACGAACCTAGCTGAGCACGCCCTCATACAGCATTTAAACTTGAACATGTGAGTGTCTGCAGAAGGAGGAAGCTTCTCGAAAACTGAAAGTCAAAACAACAAACACTCTTCGTGTAACCTGTGAAACAATAATGGCACAGATGTGTATATCTGCAGTAAAAGGTACTTCAGCAAGTCCCAGCAAGTGGTTCCAAGACCTTTCCCGGGTGCACCATGTGGCCAGTGACTGACGGTGGCTTGGCTAACGTTGCATACTAGCCAGCAAAATGTTTCGCGACAACTGGTGATATTACCTTTTCGTGCTCCTCTCGGAGCCTGATAACTCCGCCGAGGTGTTCTATATCCACTTGACCCTTTTCAGCCATTGCCAACCCACTTGCACAAAATAAATTTCTGGTGTTTCGTGACCCCAAAACAAAGCTCAAGGGCTGTTGTGAGTTCTAAAGAAGTGTTTATGAATGCAGCAGCAGCTATTCCTGAGACCCGTTCTGCTCGTATTCATCAATGGGTCAGTGATAGTTATCCACACTTTCGGAAGTGATATCATCTCACACTCTCATTTCAGAATTTCTGCATGATTTCCAAAAATATCCACAGTCTGAATATCCGAAGATTAGCCAATACTCCTTGTCACTCTCGCTGCGCCATGCACCTCCGTCCAACTCCAAGAACTCAACCGTTATTCCAGGGTGGTATCCGGTCTGAACTTTCAAAATAAAAGACTTCGGTTGTATACTTGGTTTAGCATTAACAACAACAACAAATACAAAACGTAAAATTAAAGAAAAAAACTAAAACAATTATACTTTTGATGGACATAAGTGAATAGGAATAAATCTGGTAAAATTACAGTCACAACAAAGTGTGGTGGCTTCTTTCTACTCTCAAGCCCATCCTCCAGTTTCACATCAGCAAGTTTTTCGTAAGGCTAAAAAAATCAGTCCGTGTTGGATTCACACAAGTAATTCAGCTTGCGTATGGAAGGTTAAGATATGGAGGTCGACTGGGCCACTGCAACACCTTGAGTTTGGTAGACTTAATAATTGCAAGGCGCACACATCCTGTAACTACAAATGATTAAATTTAAAAAGTGTGTACTTTATTTTTACCATGACTCCACGAGTACTTCAAAAGTTTTAGCATTTAATGCATCGCTTTCCTTTCTCATTTAATGCTTTTATTTTGAATGTCAAACATTGCATTTTCCGTTTTGGTTTCAAATGAAGCGAGCTTGATGCAGTTCTTCCTCCCAGTGTACTCTGGGTAAATATGAACGACTGCACAGATGTAAACAATCTAAAGCGAGGTAATGTTGTTCCACCTGCATATAAAAACAGTGACAAGCACATCAGATTTGCACATTCAGGCACTATTTAACTGGCAGCAGGTGCAAACCTCCCCATGTTCACCTTCCCGATGCTGCACGAAAAATTACATATAATATTTAAACACACATCACATAAAAGCCTATAAAAGTATTAGAAGTAACGACCGAATCAAACACGGCAGTTGAATGAGTTTGATTTAATGTGATAACAACAATATGATTTATCCCTAAGCTCCCAATCTTGCTGTGTGGCAGGCATTAAATAGTCTGTTTTTGTTGCTTTTAATTGCTGTTGGAAATATGAGAAACACCAGTTATAAACAATGTGTACACAAGCTACAAAAAGAACGGCTAATAATTCAGAGTTTACCCTTTCAAGCACAGTGAACACAGATTATTTGGCCTGAAAATCAAAGACTATTTTCAACTGCCCAATGATATTTTAACGTATTTAAGTTAAGAATATGTTATAATGGCTTTTTGCCATATATGCTATATTTATAAACTCACACGCTGTTAAAATGTACAATTTGTAAGAAAAACATAACAATACTAATTTAGGCTAGTCTAAAAATATTATACATTGCTGAAACTTGTATTGGAATTTAGGCTGAACTCTATTTTAATTCGGCTAAATGTGGTTTACACGTTTGTAGTTTTTGGACTTAAATGCAACTTCCCAGCCATTCCCATCAGGCATTGCGACAAGAGTCATACAGCAAGCTTCATATATCATGAGGCGCATGCGGAGCTCAACAAATAATGAGAATGACATAGTAAAAACAGGACCAGTAAATGTCGATAAGGATTTGAATAGACAGCAAGGTATGTTCCAAGCGTTTACTGTGGATGGTGAAGCAGTTATGGCTTTAATTTGAATTGACTGAGTTTTGTAGGAATGACAGCTGCGCTGTCTGTTATGAAGCTTTTGATTGCTTGATCGCCTTAACGATACGAAAGCATGCGGGAAGAATATTCATAATGTTAATTGTTTGTTTTTTTCAAAAACTGTTTTTAGTAAAGGTCGCCAAATTCAGCATCAGTTGAAGTGAGATAAGGGCTCACGGTGATTAAATTGCGGCTGTATGGATAAATAATACAGTTTAACTTGTATTAAGCCAGAAGTCTCATAACACAAGAACACTCACCAAAATGTATTAATTATCAACAGCCCAAATAGTCCGTTTGAGTTGTTAATGACTTTAATATTCCTAAACTTCAATGTGTAATTATGGTTTATTTAACCATTTATTGTGACGAGAGTCTCTGGTGTTATGGTTGAATTTAACTGTAATTAAAAACACTCTGTATATAATTATACAAATCAGTGCGTACAATAACTGACAGTAAACATATTTTTGATTTTAGTAAAAGTGTCAGACTCTTATTAACAGTGACATAAAAATGATGCGTTCACGAGTCAATCTGAGGGCGCATGCTCGGTAAAAGTATGACCGTTTACGTCAGCACACCTATCTGGAGTGTACATAAAGGCAAAGCATTTTAAAAACAAAGACCTTTGTAACCTAGCTTTTCACCGGTCATTGATTTTTTTATTTTTAACCTATTTCTATCACTTCTCCTCGTTGTCTCATATTTACCTTTAACTTTGTTCTGTTTTATTTTTAAGCTTTATGTTATTTTTTCATTGAGAACTGATTCAATTACGTCTGAAGTTTCTTATTTTAGCTATTTAAAATGTTAAATGTTTTATTGTTAAAGTTTAGCAAGTAATGTGTGGAATTTAAGATGAGCTAAGCTGTGTTGGTATTTTGTTCATTTATTTAATTTTGAATTTATTTTTCAATTATAACCTGCTGAAATGTTGGCAATGCTGCTGCTGTACCCAATCTTGTGAAACTGAAAGTATTTAATAAATTATGAGGGAACACTTCTAAATAAAAACACAATTTCAAATCCTTTCAACTTTTATGGGCCTGTGTTGGTGAAATGTTGAACAAAAATGTCTAAATTGTGCAATTGTTTTATGAATCGCAAATCTAATCCACAGGATGTCTCCACGAATCGATGACGTTATGAAGCTGTGTTGTGAGTTGTCCACCAATCAGCAAGTTAAGACCACAGTAAAAGGTTCTGGGAAAGGAGCAGCAGCAGCTGGGGCGCTGGCCTTTGCTGGAGGATTGGTTGGAGGTCCTCTTGGCATAGCTGTAGGTGAGTGGAACAATGCAACAGTTCCTCTATCTTTAGGAACCATTTCTAATCATATAGATTCATCATAAATGCTGATGTATTGGAATTAAGCTGTTTATTTTGGAGTGATCAGCATTATTGCTTTATCTCAAAAGTTTGACATTTTGATCTTCTGTAGGAGGGGCTGCTGGAGGCCTTCTGGGCTGCTGGCTGACCAGTGGTCAATTCAAACCACTTCCACAGATCATAATGGAGCTCAGCCCTCAGGAAAAGCAGAAGCTTTACGATGATCTCATGGAAATCCTGGGAGACATTGAGTGGACTGATTTGGCTCAGCTGATTGCTCTAGTCATGAGCAATGCAACTCTGAAGCAGCAGCTTACGGCTGCTCTTCTTGGATACATCACCAAGGAGCTCCAGGCAGAGGTGCACTATGTTGATTAGTCGCTTTCAATATTGTGGCACAGAAGCCTAAATGTAGAGGATGTTCTCTGATGAGTGTGAACTGCTTTTTGACACTTAAAAGACTCTAAATTAAATTCTGTATGATATAAATGTGAAATATGTTGATGAAAACAGCTGTATGGCTGGGTAATTTATTTTGATAAGTGCAATTATTACTTATTTATTGTACTATTTATTCTGTCTTTAACTGCACCGATCATCAAGTCTGGCTTTAAGTCATAGTGAATTTTAGGTTTGATGGAGTTGTGATTTTGTCCAGTCTACTGTCTTATTTACATAAGAAGGATTGTGAACTAAGCCAAAATTCTGCTGTGTAATATAAAGATTTGATATAATTACATCAATTACCAGCCTTTTTACATTTTAGCAGATTTGCCAGCAACTGTATACAGCATAGTGTACACTTTGAATAAAAAATAAAAGCAGTGTGGACTTTGTGGCATTTGGCATAGCAGTCTTTATTCCTTGGCATTGAATCCATCTGGGCATTAACATTGTAGATCTGTCTTTTATTAAACTTAGTACTAACACACTTAAGCTAGCATGCTGGGGTTGGAATAGGATTCTAGTCATCTGAAGGTCTGTGATTTTATCCTGGCTCGTCCAGTCTGTATGTTGAGGGGTCTTTGGGCAATATACTGAACCCTAAGCTGCTCTTAGTGCATCCATGAGCATTTGTGTGAGTGTGCTTATTATTCACGTGAAAGTGCCCAAAGGCATAAGACACATAGACTATAGAATGTGTGAATATGTGCATATAGCATGTGGAGTAGTGGTTCAAAAAGATGTCCATTTAACTTCCATTTTATTGTGATTCTGCTCTATTTTATAGACATTTATCTTCTCCATTAACCTTTTATCAGCGTGAATGAAGAATCGCCTTTAAGAAAGTGCCTCCAGACATCATTAATAAGAGAGTTGGCTGTCAGATAATTAAATGTATGTACAGGTTAAAATTCCCACTAATGAATCAAGTTATTTTTTAAGCATATGTATGTTTAAATATATCTTGATGCATTCTCAATCATCCAGGAAAATAAATCTCCAAAAGTTGATTCTGTTCATCTGGATGTAGCGTTTTCTGGGAGAAACGTTTCTTCACTCATCCAAGTGACTTCTTCAGTCTCTGAACTATATATATAAATATAGAATATAGAAATATAGTTTTATACACCTGTTGTGGGTGTTTTGGTTCTGTATTTTACATGGTTTCATTCCTGCTTTAGTCATTTCTGATAAAAACTTTCTTCTGGTCTATTTATCTTTGCTTTTCTACTGTTGTGTCACCTGCCCAATAATAAAGTGGTGAAAAATTGTTTGTGTAAGTAGATTAAGTTCTTTTTAAGATCCAGTATTAAAGTATAATTGCTTTATGATATCAACATAATGAACTGAAAAATACCCCAGTTAAGACTGAAAAAAAAAATTCATGATTTCAAAAATAGAGTTGGATATAATATTCTTTATTAGTAAATACACCACCCCAATTCTCTCAGGGAGCCATCAGAAAATACATATTACAGAGAGGAACCGAGGCAGAGCTCTTGTATTTATCCCACCACCACTGTTTCATCATCTTGGAATTCATAGTAGGGAACCTCTAGGTTAAGGGGAGCGGGTCCCTTCCTGATTCTTCCTGAAGCATCATAGTGAGAGCCATGGCAGGGACAGTAGTAGCCTCCGTACTCTCCGGCATTAGCAATGGGCACACAACCCAGATGAGTGCACACACCAAGAACGATGATCCACTTGGGGTTGGTCACTCTATCCTTGTCATGCTCGGGATCACGCAGCTCTGCAAGATTCACTGCCTGCTCTGTGGCGATTTCCTTCTCTGTACGGTGACGGACAAATAAGGGTTTTCCTCTCCACTTGAAGGTCATGTTTTTGCCTTCTGGGATATCGCTCAGCTTGACCTCTATCTTGGATAAGGCCAGGACATCAGCAGATGCGCTCATGGAGGAGATGAACTGGGTGACGACTGTCTTGGCTGCATAAACTCCCACCACAGTGGTAGCGCCAGTGAACAAGTAAGAGAATGCCCTTCTTGCCTCACCGCTCTCTTGGGAGGACTTGTTGGGGTCCATAACCTCAGGCCGACGGTAGTCTGAAAAGTCTGGAATCTTGATGTCTGTGTGTGCAAGGCGGACTCCTCCAGGAGCTGAAGCGACAAATACGTTTCAAAGACACAGGCAGGAGATAAATAAACAGATAGTAAACTATACAACATCTCACAAAATAATCATTTTCTGTCAAAAGCTCAACAACTCAGAAAAGTGTTGTTTAATTTGAGGCTTAATTCATATATGACTGTAATGACAATAACTTCTGGTGCATTCAAATGACCCTAAAAACTGAATGACTTTGGTTTGGCAAAAATAAATCTTTAAATTTCTACTTTTTGAGCTCATGCTGTAAATTCCACACGTCCTAATTTTGCAGCCATTTGGTACTTTGAGACTAACCTACATACTGTAATTATTTATATGGTTGTTCTAAAAGATCCCTAAATGTGAAACCATCCCTTAGTTTTGCCATCAAAGACTCAGCATGCTGGTGGACTGGCAATGTTGTACTGAGCACTTCTTCATCACTTCAGTCTTACAGTCTGTGTTTTATGCTGTCTCCTTGTGTTCTCCTTTTTTGTAGTGGGTAGTTGTTGCTCACTGAGCCTGGTTCTTCCATTTTCTTAATGTTACATTGAGTTGGGGTTTGTTTTTTTTTTTGCCTAAATGCTTTACATACTCATTGTTGTCTCATGTCTCATTGTTGGGGTTTTCCCTTTAATATTGTAGGGTCTGTTCCTTTCAATATGAATGCAATACATATAAAATGGAAGTGAAATGAAAAAGGAATTTCAAATAAGGTCAACTGATACACAGGCATAAAAAAAAAGTGGTGACACTAAAAATGTAAGCCTCGTGTTCATAATGCACATAATATTCTAAACAATTGTAAATTGTTGAAGCTATGATAACATTCTAGTGAAAATCTGACATGGTGAAAGGCCAAACAGGAAAAAAAATCATTTAATGTGGCTCTACAGCTGCTTGAAATTTTTATTTAGAATTATATGATAATCTGATAATTATACGACATCGGGTTGTTCGGTCTATCTAGAATAAATAATAGAAATCTAGGCTGACATCTTCATATTTTGACAAAACAACGAAAATAAACACATTTTGCTACAAAACCGAGGCACCATTGTTCATATTTATCAAATTGGAAACTGTGCAAATATGAAAATGTATTTTATGTAACCACCTTCATGCAAATGGAATTCTTTAAATATATATTACTATATTTCTTTAGATCCTTCCGTCATCTTTCCTTATTCCACTACGCTGTTATTCGGGTCCTATTTGTCAGTCAGGTCAAAGATTGCCCATTACCCTTCCAACGTCCTGGTAGCCATCGCAAGTTGTTTACGATTAGTTTTCAAGAAGCCTCCGAAAATAGGTTTCACATTTTACAGCATTAAGATGTTATAGAATAATTAAGACGCCGGTACTGCGTTTTTTTTATCCTCACATCATGCTGCTCATTAGCAACCCCGGCTAACATTAATAACGTTCGTCACTGGGCCTTACCAGCAACAACGGCCACTTCCCTGGCTCCCGGAGACATCAACGTTTTTAGTGCATGCTTTGTTGTCTGGAGAAACGGGGAAAAAGCCCCGGGACGAGCGGTTATGGACATCATTTTCGCCCAAGATAAGATTTCACAACCCCACAGTTGGGGACACGACCTTGCGTGTACTATCTCCGGTATGAAACTTGTGTGTAGCACTTTAATCTTCTGTACCGGAAACTGTCTCCGAACTCTTTTTAAAGTTCCGCATTAACCTAACTGTCTTTCTTTTTCTCCTCTACAAAAAAAAATCGTTATTAAATATTGTCTGACTTCTTCAACTTAATGTCGGTTTTAACACGTTACGATAATTTGACCCTAAAGCCTACAAACTAAAAACAAATGTTTTAGTACAGGCATTTTTCTCCGTCAGCTGAATCCAGGGGTCCTTGTGATGTAAACAAGGGTCCTTGCAACAGAAACGGAGCTACATACACCATGGTAACCTGAGAAAAAAAGGGGAGAACAATGAAAATACCAAAAAGAAAGCTGTTCCTTCTCCTTATTTTTGCATATGTAGCGTTTTCACTCTATGCTGCGTATAATGTTTTCTTCAGCACCAAAGTACTATCCCGCGTTCACAGGGTGGTGAAGAAAGAGACGGGAGCACAATCGGGTAATTTCACGGAGCAGGAGGGCCGCCTAAAAACAGGAGCCGATAATTAAAAATGATATTTATTTAATTTCGCGTGGAAAGAAAATTGAATAGATAACGGTGTGTTGGGTTTGTAGGTGGTGTAAGGGATGGCGGTGCTCCATACGTTGCTGATGAGTGGAATCCGTGGGAGGATGAACAGGTGGAGTACAACTCTGCTTTGAACAAAAAGAGAGAGGCCTTCAAACAGTACCTGGGTAAAATTGACAAGAACAAACCCAAAAGATACAAGGTCCAGATATGGGGGAAAGCTGCAATAGGTAGGTCATGATCTAATGTGTCACAGCCTGAAAGGAGGTTTTGATGTCATCTAAAAATGGAAATAATTTGCTCTGTGGCAAGATATTATGGTTTTACATATATTTTATCTCATACTTGGAGGCCTACAGAATAACCGTCATTTGTCTATCTATTTTCTTTACAGGGCTTTACCTTTGGGAACATGTTTTAGAGGGCCCCCTCAACCCCACAGACAAGGTAGCACAATGGAGAGAGGGGGAGCTGCAGTCAGGGAAGATTGATTTCAGGTAACAGATCAGAGATAGAAAGTTTAAAAGCACAAACATATAGTTTGCATTTGAGCCTTAATTACATATTTACTGAAAAAAGATGTGACCCCATCCTTGTAAATCACTCTGTCTCTAGTTTCTACACAGGTCCTGCTGTGGTGCAGGGTCATGTGCCTCTGGACATGAATAGTCTGGTTTTGGTTCTCAATGGCCGCGAAAAGCAAAAAGTCACTTACTCCACACGGTGGCTGGAGCACGTCCAAACTCTGGTTCAGTCCAATACAGTGTCTCACGTTGCTGTGGTTCTGCTGGGCAATGAGCACTGCAACAACAACTGGATCAGCCCACATCTGAAGAGAAATGGTGGCTTTGTGGACCTCCTTTTTGTAGTGTATGATAGCCCCTGGGTCAATGACAAGGATGTCTTTCAGTGGCCTCTTGGTGTTGCTACGTATGTACTCGTTTATTGTCTAATTTGTGTGTATGTGTCATGTTTCCTCTTTGAATTAATAACGCTGTCTAATATAATGCCACGATTTTGTCTCTGTACAGATACAGACAGTTTTCAATGATCAGGCCGAATGCCCAGTTAATTACCTCCAACCGGCCATACCTCTGCAATTTCTTAGGAACTGTTTACAAAAATTCTTCCAGAGAAACACTCATGCATATTCTGACACAGTCTGGCCTGGAAAAGGATTGCATCACCACTGGGAGGGAAAAGTAAGTCATTATTTATTACCTGTTTCATTGCCTTTATCTGAAAGAATAAAATCTTTTGTTTTTTTTATTGGCTGGATTATTTTTACTTTGGCTGACTGTGCTATAACACAGCTATAACAAGAGGACAAAAAGCTGAGATATTTAGAATAGTATAAAGAACATCTTGCCACTAAGGCCATCCTAGTGTATCTTTGTGAAACTATTAATGTCTACAGTAAGCTTCATGGTCAAGCGGTTTCAAATTATTAGTCTTGCATAGTGAAATCCAAAACTTATTTAAGTTTTAGGGAACCAAACGACTTTGGTTAAAATTAGACATCACAGAGGCCTAAGCTTTTAATCCACATGTGGGCAAAATATAGGGCAAATCAACTGAATCTGACCAAAATCTCCTTAAAGAAAAAGAAAAAATGAATAAGAAAGAGGATTATGCTAAGGAATGTCAAGGAGAATAACTGCAATAAGTCTTCACTGCCATTTAAGTCCATTTCAGTGCAGTGCGGTTCATCAGTAATCTACGCAGTAGCGAAAGATCAAACAACTGGCAAGATAAATGCTAATTTAAGGGCTGATAAAGAATTTAATTTTTAATTTTTAATGCTAAATCGCAGCAAAAAAAAATTTCTGGCACAACTTCACCTGCTTCCAAGGTGCATGGAGAGGATAAAAGAATTCACAAAGCAGGAACTCCAGCAACAGAAGAAGAACAACTTTAATAATAGACCAACGCGTTTCGGCTTGTGGCCTTCATCAGGGTCATAGTAAAACATTGTAAAAATTGCTTAAATACAAGACAGGAAACAGAAAAAAAATCAAATTAACCAGTCAAAACTTCATAGATAGGTCAGCTGACACATGATAGGTAGGTATTGGTTAATTGGCTAAGTCACGCCCAAGTAAGTTGTTCTTCTTCCTCAAGTGTTGCTGGAGTTCCTGCTTTGTAATTTTTAATGCTAGCAATATTTATGTTATGATTGATTTATCCAGTGTGTACCCCTACAGATAATTCATCTTAGCCATTCGTCTAAGAAAATCCCATTGCTGGTTTAAATCTTTTAATATCAAGAAAAACTGATGTGCTAAATCATTGAACGCTGCCACATCAACACAAACACTTGTTCCCTGGTTTTACTGTGAACAGCTAAGGCATTCAGATACATTTTTAAATAAAGAAAGTAAATAATAAAATTAAGCCTTTAAGATAATCAAGCCCTAATTATATAGGCATAGATAAATATGACATGTGCTCAGTTTTCCACTTATATTCCACTTAGGTTATGGCAATTTTGTACCAAGAAACACTTCAGAGTGGCTTATTGAAAACTCTGCAATCTGTTATGTGAAAGATGGGACGGTGGATGCCTTTTGATTAAAATGATTTATGGCCTGTTACTAATATTACTGTGAGTGTACCACATGTTTTAAGTAATAAACATGTCAGACAGAGAAATTAGTACCTGGTAAAAATGGATAAGAAGTAGCTTTTCATTTAAGTTTACTCTTCTGACTTGTTTAATAATAAATGGAGCTGAGGTGAGACAGCTTTGATTTCTAAATGTAAATTACATGGAACAATATTATAGTATATTTCTGTGTTTATAGGGGTAGCTTAAACTGTTGACTGAAATATCTCCCCTTCTTACCTGCCACAGGTGGCTCCCTCAGGAGACAGCAGACAGTCTGAGACGCTATCAGACAGCTCTGGCCCAAAGCGAGCTCACTCTCTGCCCAGTTGGGATCAACACAGAGTCTTACCGCATCTACGAGGCCTGCTCTTATGGCTCCGTGCCCGTGGTGGAAGATGTGATGACACCTGGGAGCTGTGCAGCAGGGCCCAGCTCCCCGCTACGACTCCTAAAAGCTGCAGGGGCGCCCTTCATCTTCATCAGCGACTGGAAGGAGCTCCCAGCCATCTTGCAGAGGGAGAGAGGGATGACACAGGAGCAGAGGGTGGACAGGAGGAGGAGGCTGCTGGAGTGGTATTCCAGCTTTCGTCAGCAGATGAAGGAAAGGTTCACCGAGGTCATCGAAGAGACCTTCTTCAAAAACGGCTGACTGGTGCTTCTAAAGATCAGCGGGGTGGTTGACAGTTAAAACTGATTTTATTTATTTTATGGTTTGTGGAGAAATGTGATGTACTACTGACATAGTGAAAGTGGTGATGTTCTTTTCAATATTCTGGCGCAGGTTATTAAAAAAGAATTTATGTGTGTAGTAAAGTTGTAAAGCTGCCATTACTAGTCAGAAAGGGGCCTCGTGATATTTAAGTATATTCATCATCTAAATGTTTACAACTGTGGAATGTACAGGCATTTAGAGATAGAGAATTATGAACTGCCTTTGCATAAAAAAAACACCTTAATTTACTTTAAGTATGTTTTATGTGTTTTTATGTCATTCTTATTGTGATTTTTAGGAAACACTAAATAATATGTGTAGAAGAGATTGTAATGTGTTTGCACCATTTTTAACACCCTGATATCCTTTTGAAATCTTTTCTCTTTGTGAGCTGCTTGCAAACGGATGTGGTTGGGATGAAATGTTTTGCTTTGTGGTAAAAAAAAAAAAAAATCAGATGTTTTATATTTATTTCAGTTCTGTGCTGCATGTGTGTGGATTTCTTTTTTTCTTTTCTTTTTTTTTTAAAAGACAGTGCAGTAAAATAAAATGGAGCATTGTCCTGAACAGAAATGTGAGGTTGTGCTTTCATTGTGCCTGCAGATGGCGCTGTGGACCAGCTAAATGTCAGTGGATGCGATGATCTCCAGTGAAATGTAATGCAGACGCTTTTTTAAGTTGATAAAAAAAATATATATGTGGGGAAACTTACTTTTCACATAAGCTAATAAACACGAAACATGCCGTAAAACTGAGGAGAAACTTCTGGATGTCTAACAAACTAGTGTATTTGAGATGTATAGGGGACAGATCGATATTAGCTAAGAATATATTGATGCGTGGTCGTTACCAGGAATTTTGGGGTTTCTCGCTGTATTCCAGCTACAGATGTGCACAGGTGTGCGGCCACACGTTTAGTCTACCCTATAGAGCACTTAATGTCTGTAAATAATAATAAAAAAAAAAAACGTCATTTTGTTTTGATTTAGAAAGAAAAATATTGAATGCAAAACTAATATAATGTGACGTCTATTTCAAGTTACGTATAAGTAGTTTGTCCCTAATAAGGACAAAAAGCCTTCAGGTTTGGCAGCAGGAGTGTCCGTCAGGGCGCGGATGTCCACTACTGTGGAGATCCCTCCCTCCCTGTCCTTCCTACCTCCAGCTGCTGCGTGCTGCAGTCGGTCTGCCTGCCCTGTCTGCCTTTTCGCCTGCTGGGAGTTGAGTTGTAGGGTCGGGGGTGGGGGGCGAGAAACCGTTGAGGGAGAGCGAGCATAGGGGGGGACGTGTGGATGTGTGGGTCTCAAACTGGAAACCACCACCAAAGCGGCGCAGACTCTTAACCATTCAAGCCGACTTCCAAGCCCTTCGGACATGCTGTTGACACTACTTCTGCCGGAAGGACCCTAAACTTGCGCGATTGTTTTTTTCTTCTTCTTCTGTGGTTTCAGCAGCGCTGTCGCGCTGTGCCGACTGCTCGGATAGTTGAGAGGATTCATTGGTTGGAGCAGGATTGCGCATTGGCCCTGCCGTGTATCCGCCGCGTATCCTGAGGGAAGAAGAACAATGAAGCGATAAACGTTTCCTCCTTTCTCCAAGTCCCGCTGCAGACTTAAATCCCACTAAGAGTCTTAAAAAAATCTCGCTCCTTCTTCCCCTGGCTTTCATTTTTCTCGTGTTGTTTGGGATGCGTCGGTAGCTGTAGGATTGTTGACAGTTTTTTTTTCTTTATACAAGAAGTTTACAACAAGTTTCGGACATAGGAAGACGGAAAATGTCCACACCGAGGTTCAAAAAGGATAAAGAAATTATCACGGACTACGAGAGTCAAGTCAAAGGTAAGGGGAGGGTTAAATGTTTCTCTGGGAAATGCGCTTGTAGGAGCTGCTGGGAGAACCGAGAAAGGACTAATTGGGACCAGGCTGGTTCATCACTACCTGCATGAGTCATAGCTAGTGATGGTGGTCACTGGCTATGACTTGTGGTGAGGTGGATTAAGAAAGAAAGTTGGTGTAAATGACTCCTTTTGGTCAAGTCAAACGAGGACGTGTCTTTCCAAGAGGTCCAGCCTTCATATAACTTGGATATCTGTAAAATGACTTAGAGGGCTGCCACGGCTCAATAATATTTGTGCCAGCAGGACAAAGTTAGTGATGTAGTCAGCAAAATAAATCATTAGTCACAGCTCAGGAAGGGTTTTTAGTCTTGCATAGTTTTGCATGTGAACGCTCAATAGACTGACACTGGTTCAAAGAAGCGATCACTATCTTTCACATGGCTTCAGGCCTGTAGCCTTTAAAAATAAATAAAATAAAATCTGTTATTTTAAGGCTGTATGTCCACACATTGTCCTTAACAACCGAGATGCTTGTAATTATTCCCACTTGGCCTGTTGCATTTTTAGTCACGCTTGTGTGTTATAACTACCTGTTACTGTTGAGATTTTTTCTTGAACTCTAGCTGGTGTGGGACTTTTGTCGTTAAGCCATTGTTCCCATAATATCACAGCAAGATTATGCAGAAAGGACAAGTTGAGGCATCACAGATACACACAAATTAACTTTGAGTGAACTGCTCAGGGGCACTTAAGAAGTAGTGGATGGTTAGTATTCTATGCCAATTAGTTTCCCACTTAATGCCACACACACTTTAAAACATAAAGCTGCTCAGTGCCTAGTTTAAGGTATGTGATTTAAAGGTGTGCTTCACTGATGTCGCCCCTAACTTATCTTGTCTCCTTCAAGTCCTCTGTTGGCTTATTCCCAGCCAGAAAAGGCAGTTGCTGCTCCAGGGTAACCATGGGGATTTGGTCCCCAGCCTACCAGCTCTGTTCCTCGGTGCTATTAATTTGCAGAAATGCCACCTATTCACCTCCCATAGGCAGCCTTAACTGCTGAGAAAAGAGGAGAGGTGGTTGGTGGGGCTTTAAGAAGGGTATAGAGGAAAAAGAAGAAGTTTCCAGTGTTGGTTGAGGAATTACAAGATTGCATGAAAGGAAGCTATCATTTGCTAACGGTTGTTCAGGACCCCGTCCCCCTGCACCCCCTGCAAGGATGACTAAGGGCTTTCAGCCAGTAATAGAAGATGATGCACAGTCATAAACGATGTCAAACAAGACATGACTTGGCCTCCCTGTTGTCTCGAGGAAGTTGATGTGTCGATAAAAAGCACCTGATGCTGAGAATAGCTGCTGCTTGACGGCACCAGAAGAGCCTCAGTAAATCAAAGTTTAAGTGTATTGTTTTGTTGAATCTAATTCTGAGGCTAATGCTCCGAAGCTTGTCGTGCATTGTAAATATCCTCTAGGTAGGATATTTTTCTTCGGGGGAGTTAACATGACAGGCGGTGCACAGCTATTTGCATAAAGTACTGTTCTGGTTCTTTTTGCATTGTAAATAACCCGTGGGTATTCCATCTGAGGGATGCATTATTTGTTATCTTTCAAATGTATGTTCCAAAAATGCCTGATTAAATTTATCTTTAACTATAATTAACCACAGGTAAACACTGTATTTCTTATCAATACTGTGTCGTCTGTTAAACAGAAAAAGAGGAATCTTTATTAGGTCGGTGTTCGCCTGCAAAGGAAGACTTGTTTGGTTTTTTTGTTGTTTGGGGGCGGTAGCTGCTGGGCTCATTGGGATATGAGTAAGTAGTACAGGAAGAAAATGCTTTGTAATGTAGTAGCACGGTTTCTGCATTCAGAAGAGCAGCTCCTGATTCAGCGATTGTAAAGCCTTTTATATGTTAAGGGTGGTAATGAGTGGGATTTAATCTGCAATGACCGGTGACAGCCAGAGGCAGAATCTGGTGAACAGACATCGATTACTTTAGAAGTAGAACAACAAGCATCCTAAAAAAACACCAACAACTGGAGCCAACACTCTGATGTTTTGGCCAATATTCTCCCCGTCTCATAGCTTTTAAAAAGTACCGAATTTTCACAATATTTTGACAGAGATCTGGAAGCCAGGTTTGCTGCGTCTTACATAAGCACACTGATCTGTAGCCTCAAACCCTCTGCCTTGATTTTGACAGGAGACTTGCATCGTTACACCAACAATTCATGCTTCTTCCTCTTTTTTTTCCCCCGCGACTCATCATTTTCATATTTGTGCTCAGCATGCTCGTGCTTAGTGGGATTGCTATTCAAGTCAGTAAATGTGATGTATTTAAAGTAGCTTTCCACGGTGACTGTCTGAAAGCTTTCCTACAAAGTCTTACACTACTGTTCCCTGGCCTGGTTTGTCATTCAGCTGACATTCGTTTCACAAGTCCCGTCTAATAACCTTTTTTAACCTCCTACGAGAAATGTAAAGCAAGTCATTTTGGCAATTGGAGGCAGTTATCATTTTATTGACAATGCTTTTTTGCATGGGGATTTAATTCTTTATAACTGCTAAGAATTGGCATCTACATCAAGACTCAGCTTGATCTGGGAAAACAAAAACATTAAGGAGATTGGGTTAAGACACTGGAGTTTGTTTGTGCTTTATAACGCGCATCAGTTGCAGTCAATTAAAGTAATTGTAAACCAGCAAGTGAAAGCTGTGGGTACATTGCAATTCTGTTTGCCTCTGTTTCTGTGGACTGGTGGAACGGGGCAACACTGTCTGCAATGTTTTCTTGTGGGTGAAATGTCGGTTCGATGTCAGGCTGTAGCTTGCTGTTTGTGTCCTGGGGGTTGTGACTCAGATGGCAGAACCCGTTAAAACCTCTGACAGGGGTCCTCTCCTGGATCATTATAAAGGCTGACCCTTGACCTGACTTCACTGCTCTTTGAAATCAGAGCTCTGCCCCTTTGCATACAAAGAGATTGGTCCCTCCATGTTTGTACGCAGGGGGATTAAAGGAAGGAAACTGCTGGGAGGTTGTATGGTGGTAATTACTTTTCAAATAGCTAAGAGTTGTCTTGTGGTTAAAAGTGTGATTAGTTAATTTACTTTACTATCAGCACAAATTACGTCTCTCGGAGGCGTGCTTGTGGATCATCAGGCATTGCATGTGATGTTCATGTGACATCAGGTTATCATGTGGACGGATTTTTGCTTTAACTCTGCCTGCTACCAAGCTTTAGCACGGAGAGTAGTCTATAGAGGCTGTCTTTATTTATTTAGAATAGTCTAGAAGAAGTACTGTGAGATATAAAACACTGGGAATCTTTCACAATACTTCAGAAATTAATCTGTGTAGACAAAATCAGTTTGAAGAGGGATTTCACAAAGAACCCAAAATAGCCATTAGCCAATTTTACATCCTTGGGTACATAATTTCATGTTTCTGGTATTCCAGTTATTAATATCAGTATCGTAAATATTGAATTTGTAACATTAGAAGTTTGTTACATTTGATCTAGTCGCTGATAGATTGACGGACTGTTTGTTGGTTGTTTCATACTTTGGGTTAATCCAGATAGAGCAGCTGTCTGAGCAGACTCCCAGTGTCACCTTTGACTCGTCCTTCAGTAAATATTATCAGATGTGAGTTTGAAGGTGTGAATGGCTCTGAAGCCAGCTGTCAGTATAACATGACCCTTTTTGCAACGGTCAGATTTTTTTCCCATTAACACCAACCTGTAGTTACACCACCAAGCCTCTAATTTCAGCTCAGCTTTCTTCTACGTCGCTTTTTGCCAACAGCCAATCAGTTCACACAAAGAGCCATTTTACTAACAGTATTGCACTTCCCACAACAGTTAAGTTGTAACCAATACCGCGGTGTACATTGGTGGATGTGTGATGCTCCATCTTGGCAGAGTGTTGATGGAGTTTAAAGACTGCAAGACTAACAGAATTCTAACCCGTCCTGGATCGCTTCTCCACAGTATCACACATCCGTTCACACACTTATCATCAATCTTTACCCCCAAAAAACTTCTATAACTGTGGGTGTTTGTAATGTGCCTACATGCAGTGGTATGGCACTGGGTGTTGTCTTTGTGTATGGGTGTGTGTTTGCATGGCTGGGTGAATTGTTATTGACAGCACCATCTGTGGCCATTCACCCTTTTTGTAGTTTTAATAAACTCTGCTGAGCACAAGCAAAGCTTCACATTCCCTGCTGCTCTTTATTGTCACCACAAAGGCTACCGGGACCTTACTGCAGCCCCCCACGCTGACCATCAACAAGAAAAAAAAGAGCCAAACCTGCCCCCATTCTTGTCATTATATTCCCCAAACCAAACAAACATGTTGCCTGGTCTTCAGATCCAGTTAATTCAGTTTCTTCCCAGAAATGTCCCCTACTGCAGTGTGACCGAATAAATTTAAAGTAAAGTTTCGGACTAAATGGTTGGCTTTTGTTCCTCTTTTTTCTTTTCTTTCAACTACTATTTTCCTTCTCTCTGGTGATGTTGGCGCAAAAAGAAGAATCCATGTAAGTGCCTAGTAATGAGCTGGATGAGATCCAGTGTGTTGCTGCACTGGATTAGCTAATACGAGGTGCAGGGTATAAATGGAATAAGACCGTGCTTGAAGAAAGTAAAACCGGAATTAAAAGCAAAAGTTTAAAGTAAAAAGGAGGTTTTGTTGGGGATTTGCAGAGATTTTGGTTACTCTCTGGACAACCTTAATTTCTTTGAACCATGGCTGAGGCCCAACAGATGGACAGACAGGAAGGCAGATAGACACAGTTTGACTACCAGGCCATGCTGCTGTCTGCCACCCAGTAGTCCTGGATTAGGGGTAAGACGATTGGGGGAAGGGAGAGGACAGTATGAGGCCAGGGCAGGAATAAGTGAAGGCGGAGGTCACAGGCTCTGACTTGGGTGACTTGTTTTAAACTGCGTCTGTGTGTTCATCCGATTCATCTGCGGCTCTAAGCCGTTTATGTGGTTAGCGGCGGTGAAAGCTTTTTAAGATGAGTGCAAACATTCTATAAGTGAAGTCTCTCGTTGGTCCTTGTTCTGGGTTCCCTTAAACAATGTGACATCTGCCACTTTGGTTGCTTTTTTTCCGCCTGTGTCAGTGGTTTGGCTGACCGTGACCAGGGAAGCTGAAGCTTCTTTGCTGAGGTAGTTTATTCATCAGCCACAAAGAGGCTACTGCACTAAAAAGACCCTCTTTGTGATTGTTTTGGTTGCTAGCAAATTACAGTGGTCGACTGTTTACATCGATAACATCGACTTGTCTGCAAATATTTGTCATTTATTTACTCTCTAAGCTGTAGTAAAGCTTAAAGTGACACACAAACCAGAAATGTAGAAGTGTAAGTTACGCCTTGCTGTTGCAGTCAAAACGGTTCAAAATGTGCAACTTCTATCTGGAAGGTAAACATCTTCCATTTAAAGCTTGTATCACACTTTTCTATGTTTGACTACTGCTTGGTGAATAGTTTGCAGATGACTCTGCATCTTCCAAGCAAACTAATTTGGCAACTGTGCTAATCTGCTACTAACCAAAATGGTTGCAGGGAGGTTTTCAGTGCAGTAACACATGCCTCTTGGCAACCAGTTTCACACTAGAGACTGCCAGCAATCACTTGCCAACCAGTTGCAGAATACACACTTTTCCTTGTGACTGGTGGTTACCAGATGGTCACTGACTGGTCTCTAGAGCTGTGTGGGGGAAACGTTTCTCCTTTTAAGAAAGAGAAACTGAAAATATTCTACTTTGTTCTGGTCTTTTGCACAAACATAGAATGTTTACGTAATATTTTGGCTCAATTAAAGCCTAAACCAAAGTGATAAAAATATACAGTCTATTATTAACAACTGTGCTCACTTCTGCTGATCTTGAGCCTTCGTTTGTGCCTGCTTACTTTTCACCTCTGATTGCCTTTAGTTGGCAGCTTTCCCAGCATTCTTGAAATAATGGAATTCAAAACAATCAAATGTATGACAAGACTGATAAATAATATTTTGCTGGCAAGTCGAGCCTTGTTGGCGTTCATCAAATAGTTACCCATATTCCCAGCACCTGACAAAGATGATTACGCTAGTGATTTGGTGTATTGAAGAAATGTATTTTCTTTTTTATTATTATCTCTTTTATGGTAAATGGTAAATGGACTGGTTCTTATATAGCGCTTTTCTACTCATCTGAGCACTCAAAGCGCTTTACACAACTTGTGCATTCACCCATTCAGACCCATTCGCACAAGCACATCTTTCTAAGTGCTTTCTAGATAACATTCACACACATTCATACTCCGATGGATGCATCGGAGAGCAATTTGGGGTTAGTATCTTGCCCAAGGATATTTGGCATGCAGACTAGGGGAAGCCAGGAAGACAGAATCGAACCACCAACCTTCCGATCAGTAGATGACCTGCTCTACCACCTGAGCTACAGCCACCCTGTTTATTGGGACAGCTGTTGAACATAACAGTAGTTTGCCTTTTTACACTTTCTTTGCTGTCACATTTTAACTTATAATTGAAAAATAAAGAAGACAGAAGAAGAAGAAGAGAAAAGAAAAGAAAAAGAAAAAACTAGGGTTAGGAGGCAACAGGGCAGATAGGTTTACGTAGTACTCAGGGTTGTAACATCATATACAAAATCACACCTCATGCTTAACATAGTCTGTCCATTTAGACCATATTCCGTAGAAGGTATCCCTCTGAAGTTTAAGAGAAAATGACACTTTTTCCATCATATAGATCTCTTGTACAGAATGTATCCAGTCTTCTATCGTTGGTGGTTCAGGCTTAAGCCATCTTCTTGTAAGAGGCTTTTTATTTGCGGCCAGAAGGATATACAGGAGTCTTCTGTCGTTGGAATTCAGTTTATCCACTGGTACATTGCACAAAAATATGGTCTCAAAAGTTGAAGGATAAACAAATGAAAAAAACATGATCCATGATCATGGATTAGAGACCAATACTGGCGAATAACTTTACAGTCCCAAAAGATGTGGAAATGGTTAGCTCCGTCTCCCCCACATCTCCAACATTTAGAAGAAATGTATTTTCTTTTATAATGTCCGCTACATGCTCAAGTGAAATATTTGTATTTGAACGTGTGCATACTTAAAGACGTGTAATGTCCTTGAACTCAACAATTCAACTTTGGTGTGCAAAATCAGTTGAACAACAATCTGGAACGTGTTCTTGCATAACACTGTCTTGGTCAGTCAATCCATGCATAATCTGGAAGAAAAAAATGCATTCAAATTGTATAACATTTCCCTACTTCTTTTTACAAATTAACAGGCTTTGTGATACTTGACAACATGAAATTGCAAAGGTGAAGAAAGCACCTCTTAATAATCTCAAATAAAGAGTTTCTTTGGGTCTGATAAATGCTGGTGCATGAAATGTATTTTGCATCAAGTATGAAACTTTGTTTCCAAGACAATTTCTTACTTCACGATCTGCCATAAACTGACTTTCCCATCTAGCCTTAACACTGGTGAACAAGCTTAATGTAGTGGTCCTGTGGCTCCTCCTTGCCCCCCCCCCCCTTTTTTTTTCTTTGTCCTACTTTGACCTCATAACCTGAGGAAAGAGAGCTCTTAGCCTGCCGCCCTCCTGATCTATAGCCAGAGACCACCCCTTGAGGCACGACTACCATGTTGGGCTGCTGCACTGAGGAGATTTCGGGGGTGGGGTTATAAAACCTAGTCAGAAAGATGTCAACAAAATGACTAATCTTTTTTGTGTGTGTAGATCTGATTGACTATAGGTTAAAGACAAGAAGTCACCCATGTCTTTCATTTAAAAATATAATTGAGTACTGCTGTTGCGGACACCACAAAGTCTGTATTAATGTAGGGAGGAACTGGAGAGAGTTTTCCACGGTCTCAGCTTATCAGCCTCGCAATAAAGGATCATTGTGGGTTTGCAGGAGGAGGCACGAACTGAGTGTACAGCAGCCGGGTCTAGTGTTCGAGGAGCCTCAGGCTGGTCTTATGAGCTCTAGTCTGAACTCTGCTCCACCCTCCCTTGGGATGGAAACTGGAGCAAAAACTGTGGTTCCAGCCACAGATATGTGGGGTGCTTGGAGAGGAAAAAAAAAAAGCGCCATTTAGGGATAAAGGTCTGTCAGCCATGTTCCTCCCCTCCTCTTGGAATCCTACTTCCAGCAGTCACATGTGGAGAGTCCCACTTAGTCCTCTTTGAGCTGTTGTTATATCCCTTCTCTCACAAGAGAGTTTCTCCCGAGATAACTAGTACTGAATGGTTAAATAAACCTAAGGGAAAAGATAACGCTGTGTATTTATAGTTCTGTTTTATCATTACAGTCATCATGGAAAATGTAACTTTTCCTGAAAACTCTCCTTGCTTCTATGCAACACTGTCCAGCTGTTTCCAGAAATAACAGTTATTTTGTTGTCATGAGGCCTCATATCATGTGGTTATTATTGAATAGATGAGTTTGCTTGTGGTTTAAAGTTAGATGAAAGTTAATTGTAGCACGTTTACTACTCCCTCACTGATTTATCCTAAAAGTTCATAATTGTTTGGAGCATGCTTCTTCATGGTATTCTGTTTCCGTCGGTCTGTCCGTTTTGCTGTTTGTCCTCACTGATCCTCAGCTGGAAGCCTTCTCCCCAGGACAACTTTGCCCTTTAGTCAGCAAACTGCTGACCTTTGATCTTTGATCTGAATTCCAAAATCTAATCTCTCCCACTTCTGTTCACTTGGTTCGTTGTGTCTTTTGTGTAGATATCATGGCTTGCAGACAGTCAGAAGATTAATGGACAACTTTTAAGTCAAAGTTGTCTTTTTGTGCAACTTAACTGCTCAGTTACTGGCAAGAGACAAACCAGTTCATATTTTTCCAAGAAAAATTAAGTTTCAGATTTAAAATCAGTAACTAAACAATCAACTCGATTGCCCACTGCTTCTAAAATTAAATGGCAAAAGGCATTTAGATTAACTGGCACTTTAATACATTTTTTTGCAGTTGACAGATTTCAAAATTTGTTGTCTGAATGAAGCTGAGAAGTTTTCCTCTTGACCAGTCTACTACATATAATCTTACAAATTTTACCCCTAGATTCACTAAATTCAGGGTTAATGTAAATTAGCACAGACAGTTTTGTTTTCTTCTTTTTTTGTGGCAGAAACCTTAACAGTGCCCTCATTTACTGTGCTTGAAATGCAGGTAAAGTACCTTAAAAGGTTTGTTAGCCAGTAGAAATTTCAGGTATGAGCTACTAAGCCTTGAGTTAAACTATTCTTGAGTCCAGTGAAGATATTCAGATCTCATTTTTAATTGTATTAATGTCTGTATGAGGAAAAAAAAACTAACAAAAAAGTTGCAGAACTGCTTTATTTTCTGGTGGATTTTTTTCGTAGGTTAGGGTGAAGTGCAGCATATTGCTGTCTGCAAGAAGTCTCTGCAGAGTCTGACATCCCATTTTATTGCAGTTTAATAGGAAATGGCGTGAGCTGCAATGAAAGTTCTGGTTTTTGTTTTTTATGCTTTCTGTTTTGTTTTGGGGTTTATTTGTTTGTTTGTTTTTTTTAGATCGGTCCGGTCTCTCCTGATGTGCCCTATTTCTCTCAATCCAAAGTGGAGCATGATACCAACCATCATGAAGAAAATAGTCCACAAAACTTTTTTTTTAATCTCCTTAATTATAGATGGTGATCTGCTCTCAGGATGACAGAATCTGCCACCAGTATAGCTGGGGAATAAGATTGTTCAGAAAAAAAATAAAAATGTAAACGTGTGTGTGTGTGTACACTTGCGCAGTCAGCTTTCCAGCATGCACACAAGCACTGTGGACATGCCTCGTATATCTTACTTTTTAATCAGGCAGTGTGGAGGAAGCTCCCGTCTACCCTGGGGTCCTGTGATTTGTCCTGGTTAATGATGTGTCAGAGGGACGTGATACATAGTAACCTGGCTGGTTGTGTGGCACATGCATGATGGTGCTATGGTCACTTGCAGAAAAATAGGGTGGCCTTCGTGTCCTGAGCCTTCGGGGGGGACAGAGAAAGAAATGGCTAGTTTTGCTTGCCTTACAGTAAAAAGACAAAGGGCAGTGAAAACTGATCTGTCTGTTCTTTTATTCTTTCGCCCCCTTTTGTCCTTTGCTGTCACACTCTTAACAGCTGCCCTAAGGTAGACCACATTCTCCGATCTTTCTTGTGTTAATCCAAAAGCCCTGGGCGGATCCTGTTGGGGTTGCCTTCTGCATGCAAAACTGGCATTTGATTTCATCTGACCGGTCTTGACAAGTTTGTTTTCCACATAGGTACCATGGCAAAGGGTTTAACGAGATATTCCGATGGACATTTATTCTGTTCAAGACGTGTCATCTCAGCCCCTGAGAACAAGACTGAGAGCCTGCTCTCAGTCAAGCGTGGGTACTTTAAAAACCGGAGAGAGGATTGGCAGTTAAAGCCTCCCTGAGGGTAGGTCTGAGGAGATAACAGAACGTAACTCTCTGTCACTTCCTCCATATTGGCTTCCACTATAATTATCTGGAAATGAGGTCTTTGTGAAGCCTCCTCGCTCTTTTGTTTTTGCTCTGTGTGCGTTCATGTTGGAGCTGATAGTGTTAGCCTGTCTTAGCCTCTGGTGCCCTGCAAAGTGTGGGTTGGGACCATTGTGGACTTTTCGTTCTTCACAGATTTGCTTTCACCACCAGATGCCTTGTGAGAAATCAATCCCTGCTGCTCGTGACTGGGACTGTGACAAGGGGAGTGATTGGGCCTCGGGCTACAGTGAGATCGCTCTGTCTGAAACCTGAGCGAGGGCCAAGATGAGGGTGTGATTTGAGCTACAGCAAGTACAGTTGTTTTTTTTTTAAGCTAGGATCAGAGAAAAGACCTAAGTAGAGACCATCTTATGATGGATTTACACCAGCTATGACACCACCGAGTTCTCTGACCACACCTATCTTTGAACTCGGCTTTCATTTTGCTGACTACTACACAGAGTCCTTAAGTTTGTCCTCATGGATTGGACGTTGGCTGTCTTTGAACTCAACATTCATTTTGATGTCAAATAGAAGAAAGTGCTCCCTTACTTCCAAATCTGCCACAGCAGATGAAGCCGCATATTAGATTTAACATACATTTCTTCACCGGATGCCCTTCCTGATGCAACCCTCCCATTTATCTGAGCAGGCACCAGCACTAGCATGTTACCACCGGAGGCTAGGTTTGTGTCTCCACCTGGTTGTAAGGCAATATATGAACAACTACACTGCACGACTGTCTTGTGCAGTGTTAACACAGTTTCCTCTTAGATTTAAATAAATAAAAAAGACACTTGCTAAAGTTCTCAAAACCATCATTACTGCTACAGTAGATGCCCATGGGCAGTTTTATTCATGTATGTGGTCTGAGAACTCATTGGTGCGAGGGGTGGTGTAATCCCATTGCTGGATGGTTTGTGACTTGTTTTGTAGGTGTTCACTCAAAATTGGCTTGATTATTAGTAGGGATGGGTATCGTTTAGGTTTTATCCGATACCGGTGCCAAACTGGTACTTTTGAAACGGTGCCGGTGCTTAAAGAATGGAAAACACCAAATTGGTCCAAAAACCTCTCATGTTCAGCTGTTTGTTTGTTTTTTTTGTAAAAAGACAACAATGTTAGCCTTTTCTGCAGCTATGGGGCACATATGGTATCACTCTTGGCTGGAAGCAGTGCTTAAACAATGGAAAAAACACAAACTTCGTCCAAAAACCTCTCATGTTTAACTGTTTTCCACTTTTTCTTTGGTCATTTTAGCCTTTTTGTCCAGGGTGAAGGGAGTATCTGCCATCAAACAAGAAGACAGCCGCATGTAACTACGACGGTGTTTGCTAGTTCACCTTACATGCATTAATGTAATAACGTGGTTAGCCTACTCAACGTAAATTATACGCAAACAACATTAAGCTACTCACGCAGAGAAGAACGGCTGCTGCTGCATCATCATCCTCATCATTTCTGCTACACTGGCAGGGCTAGGGGCCAGGACCCTCCTTTTCGGGTTTTTGGGGGATGTTGCTAACTCCGGGTCAGATAACAGGCACCACACCCGCAGTAGATGTGCTCGGTGTGAGGTCTCGCAGCAAGCTATCAAATATGGCACATTTCTTGGCTTTTAAAAAAAACCACTATGCGTCACCAGGTGTTTCATCAGATTTGAGGTGTTACCTCCTTTGACAGTATCACAGTATCAGCTTAAAGCACTTGTTGCAGCTGCTGAGTTTGCATCTTTTGCTGTGAAGTACAGCCAGACTTTTGACCGCTTCGCCTTGGGCATTTTTAATCTGTAGCTCTGCTCTAAAAGAACGTACGTACCTGGACCCGCCTACTATCCTCGGAAACGTAAAATGATTGGCTAGAATTCAAAGTGTATGACATCTCAGGAAAAAAAAAGCAGCGAAATGTGCGCTGCTTTTCGGTCTGGTTACTACCGTTTATGACAGTAGACGGTAGTAACCAGAGTACTACCAGACGGTAGTAGACAGTAATGAATTAGGGACCCATCCCTAATTATTAGTGATTATATTCATTTACCAAAATGATCGCAATTGCTGTCCTGAACATCACACAAACACATTTCAATTAAAATCAAAGAATATTGTTGTAATGTTACACCTGAGAGGAAAGCTGCGGCAGCGCTGAATTCACCATCTGAATACCACGAAGGAATGAGCTGGTGTAACACATTTGCTCATTCCAACTTTTTCTTTCTAATCCTTTCCTTGTCAGGTGATGATCTTTACAGTTTAGGACGGGGAATATGTTGGAAATATTTATCTGTGCCTACTTTTAAATATCCTAACTCGGCTCCACTGCAGGAAGCCATCTGAATCAAAGCAGGCTCATTATTATGCCCTCACAGTGCAGTTTAGTCTTACACATTTTTGTTGCATCAGCCTGCGAGTGTTAAAAAAAAAATCAGATCCTCTAGTATAAAGTATTCTCAGTGTTTTCTTTTTATCTGTCAGTTTGGTTAGCTCAAGCTTGAAGGATGAGGTTCTGTTTTTCTCAGTTCTAGGAATGTTTGAATCATTCATGATAAAATGATGATGATTGTAGGCTTCAGATGGAGCTCTGATGATTCATTCACAGCCTTTAAACAGCCTTTAAAAATACATGTGTGCGTATATGGCTGAAAATGAAAAAGTGCATCATATCAGCATAATTATATCGCTTTGATTTTTAGATTATGCTTTTGCTTTGAAGTTTGCTCTTGGCAAAAATTCTGTGGCATTTTACTGTGTGCGGGGAAGACCTCCCCCAAAAGTGTTCTGTTGGTGGGAACTGGTTTCAGTATGCGTTTCAACTGGTTTCTTGGTTTTCATTCACTGTCATCAGCTGGGTTAATTATAATGGGTTTAAAGTTAAGAAGACACTTATGTGGTTATTGTAGCTACTGTATTTCCTCAAATAATAATTTCCTGTCAACTACAAGCCAGATTCTTGGCTTTTTGTGGGTGTGGGGCCTGGGGACTTGTTGCATGTTATCGCTGCAACTGTTTCACAGTAAGGCCAAAATGAGGGTTCCATCCATCCATCTTCTGCCCTTATCCAGTTCTGGATCGTAGGGCCAGCAGTCTAAGTAGAGATGCCCGAACATGTGACATGAATGTTATTACACTTTTAGGCATATTTCCCTCGCTATCCTCCACCTGCCCCTGAAATCTACCCTTAAGTACAAGCTGTAGTGTACCCATCCAGGCACCTCATTACTTTAACCTCCAACCTGCACTGCTCAGTGTCAAGCAGATGCTCCTGATGCTAACATTCAGATTGAGTTGAGGTGTCAGTAAACCAGGTCTGTACAGGTTGGCAGTGGTGAGCAGTGTTGGTCAAGTTACTTGAAAAAAGTAATCAGTAACTAATTACTGATTACTTCCCCAAAAAAGTAATCCCGTTACTTTACTGATTACTTATTTTCAAAAGTAATTAATTACTTAGTTACTTAGTTACTTTTTAAAAACACGATTTACAACCTGAATAGGTGATAAAGTGATAGATCTTTCAGCCCAATTCTACTTTTTCTACATAATCCATCATACAAAATGTAATCAAATGGAAAAGTCTCTTTTTTTTAACTTGTTTTATTAGTTTTAATCTTTTAACTTTATGCATCAAGCAAAAATTTAATTATTTGCAACATTCTCTGACTGGAAGAAATTTTTTTAATATTTAAACCTATTTTCTGCACATTCCAGCACATAAAATAAAATATTTGTTTGTGTTTACACTCAGTCTTTCAAATAGATGCAAGTAAAAAACAGCAGAAAATAAATAAAGTAAAGTAACGGTAATCTAATTACTGTTTTTGCAATAGTAATCCCTTACTTTACTCGTTACTTGAAAAAAGTAATCGGATTACAGTAACGCGTTACTGCCCATCTCTGGTGGTGAGGTCTGGTATTGTCACGTATCAACATACTTGTTGAGATGGTGTGAAAATTGGAACTTTTCTGTGTAGTAAGCACATTAATGTGGTTTGACTGCGCACAAAAAGTTTAGTTCCTGTTTAGAAGCAAATTGTAACATGATCCAAGTTTCTCTGGTGCTTGCAACAAATGAGAATTTTTTAAATACTGCCCTACCTCTTGGGTTCTTTTTTCTAACTTGCTGAAATGTTACATAGAAAACTGATAAACCTTGTAGACTTGCGGGACTCTTTTGTTAGCTTGTATAGTATACTGTGTAATCAAAACATGGCACCAAACCAAGGCAGAGCTTCCCAAACGAGTTTCTTGCATTTAAAGATTTGGCTTTCGGGAAATCTAAGCACAGATGCATGGGATGTCATCATGCCGATAGGTCAGATGTTCTATCTGCCCAGGTCCCCATGCCCCACAGTGTGCACAGAAATCATGGCGCAACTTGTAATTCAACTGTCCTTCCTGGGAAGCGGTGTACAAATAGTTTCCAGATTAGTACATAAATTAGCTGAGCTCTGCTTCATTTGGCCAACATTTGTATTTCTATGAAATAAATGAGACTTTTTTTAATGTTCTTAGTTTCACAGTGACTCAATAACAACATTATTACTCTGACACTCTGGGAAATGTACTGCCCTTATTTTAGTGCAGTTGAAAGACAACTTTTAAATTACTTTATACTCAATACATGACATTAGACTCCACATTTAAAGGAAGCAAGTATGTTGACGCTTGGTTGGAGATGTCTCAATGAAAGCATTGTTTCACCTGTCAGATAAATAAATGCCAAGTTGGAAAAGATTATTATTTTTTGGTAAGGGGAGAGAAAATCCAACTTTTTTGATCATATTTTCCATCATAAATATAGATTAAAGTGAAGGGATAAATCTTTCAGTCAATGTCTCTGTTTCCTGTCTTTGCTGTCCCAGAGCTGGTAGTTGGCAAGATTCCCCAAATTCAGTTAATTATACTTTACTGCATTTTTGCACAACATCAGCTTATATAGAAGTTATCAGCTAAACCAAACGATTGCATATACTGAACATTAAGGAGATATATGTATTCTTATCCTGTCTTCCTTCTCTCACCCCAACCGGTCGCAGCAGATGGCCCCGCCCCTCCCTGAGCCTGGTTCTGCTGGAGGTTTCTTCCTGTTAAAAGGGAGTTTTTCCTTCCCACTGTCACCAAAGTGCTTGCTCATAGGGGTCATATGATTGTTGGGTTTTTCTCTGTATCTATGAAGCGCCTTGAGACGACTTTTGTTGTGATTTGGCGCTATATAAATAAAATTGAATTAAATGTATTCATATACAGTATACTAACAATATCCTTCTATAAAGCTTCAGTCATGCCCTGCACATGCTTTTCAACCAAACAGCCTCTCGTTTGATCACACGGAACGACTGAAAAGATGAAAGATGCAGACAAATGGCACATAGACACAGAGCACATCACTACAAAAACATTCATAGATCCCTATTGACACTCACAAGGTTAGCACACAAGGAAGCTCTGTGCTACTTAGAGTCTAATTTAAAGGCATTACCCTAGTAATCAATACTGCCTGTGTGTAGACACAGAGGGGTTTGTAATAGTATTTTTAGAAAAGCCTGAATGGACATGTGTGTTTCTTCATGGTGTGTGTCTGTATGTGTTTGTGTGTGTGTGCGCATGTACAAACTTTTACTTGTGCTTTTTCTAAGCCAGCTGCTCATTTGCAGATAAAGCATGTTATCCATTGTCTTTGACCTTGAAACTATTTTTCTTTTCCAAACTTTAACCCATGAAGATCTGAATAGGAAATCAAGCCCATTATACCTCCAAATAGGGCTGCACGATTTTGCATAAAATGAGAATCACGATCTTTTTGCTTAGAATTGAGATCACGATTCTCTCACGATTTTCTTTTCCAGTATAAATATTTATTGCGCTTATTAACTGCACAGTTGAGACCGAACATAAAAACAATAAATAAACATAAAAACAACAAATGTCTTACATTTTGTCATTGCGCGCAAAATGTTGTACTGCTTGAAATTCCGTCTCCACCGTTGCTCGACACTGCGTGTATAGAGCAGGTAGTGCAGCAATAGAAAAATAGTTGCGGGACGGCACTGTGTAGCGTTTGTCTAGGGCAGGGGTCGGCAACCTGCGGCTCTGCGTGGTTTGGGAAAATAAATTAGAAGTATTTAGCTGAAGTGTATTTTATTTGTGTTTAGTTCTTTTTTTAACTTGTAGTTATAAATTGGAAAATTATGATTTTGAAATATAAAAATAAAATTATATTCTATTATTTTTTCATCGCTCAAAATAAGCGTCACACTCGCGGAAGCCAGTATACCCGCCGAAACGCCGTGCATTTATCGAGACTTTCGACCCCAGGTTGGCCAGTTATGGATCTTCGGATCCACATTATGTCAGCAGCTCCACTGTGAACTATGTTAAAAACAAACACCGCTCACGCCTCACAGAGGACAGCTTACAGTCCTGCGTAAAGATGAAAGCCCCGATTCGCGCTGCAGACCACGCCCCGCCACACACATTAACCAGGTAAAATACATATTTAGGCAGAATTTTGCAAATATCTATTTTTTTTTCTAACGGAATAGTGGTTTTTTTTCCAATTACTTTTTAAAAGTCAGGTCAAGGCTCCAAAATAAACTTAATAAATAAACTTTACTTACTTAATTTAGTTGTTCACACAAAGCATAAAGGTAAAAAACAAACAAACAAAAAAACACTATATACAGTGTTATCTTCATTTTAGATTTCAAAAAGTATTTGCGGCTCCCAGTGTTTTCTTTTGCGTGGAAACCGGGTCCAAGTGGCTCTTTGGGAGTTAAAGGTTGCAGACCCCTGGTCTAGGGTGTTGATCATTTTCCTAAATCCCTCGTTTTGCAGTGTTGATGGAGCCATATCTTTGGTCAGGTGATAAGTAATAGCCTCCGTAATTTCTTTGTGCCTGCGGGAGTTCGACGGGTATAGGGAAGCGCTGTATAAGGTTCCCGTTATTGATGTTTGGGTGGTTGACCGGGACGGTCGTCATCCCTGACGTGTTCTCCGTTGTTTTTTCCCTGCTAATTTTAGCAGCCAGCTTCTGTATCACGTGGTATAAGGCTCCGCCCTTGTCATTTGTTGAGCAGGAAGAGTGAACGCTTGTTTTCATGCAGATTACGTCCCGTAATCAAAATGCGGTACAATCGTTGTCATCTTTTTTTTTTTTTTTTTTTTTTTTTTTTTAAATCGTTGTCATTTGGAAACGAGATCGCACATAAGTATGAATTGAGATCGCGATTTTCTAACGATTAATCGTGCAGCTCTACCTCCAAAAGTATCAGTCAGGGGATCTGTCTTTTCAGGGTTTGTTTGTTTTTAAATGAAATGAATAAAGTAAGCATGGGGATATTAAACACCAATTTATTTCAAAGCAGACAAGATGAGCATTAGGAAGACAAAAAGCCTACTCACTCATTTTCAGGTAAATTAAAAATATGGCAACAGATATGTGCAATTTGTTTTACAGTACAGACTAGCTAGTGGTAGAGCGTCAGGTTCACCGAAGCTAAACTGCAGGAAGAGAAGAGGTGCTGGTTTGTATTTACAGCAACATGCAAAATTTATATTACTTTTGTTATTTGTCTTTTTTGTGTGTTGTGGAGCAGTCTTATTTGTACTCTCCTCTGGATTCTCATAATACATTATAAAGAAAACTATTAAATCAGCTCAAAAACATCATGACAAGAATTTCTGATTTGCACTATAACAATAGCATACCTTTTTCCCCTTTAATGTTTAAGAGCTTGCTAAGCCCTCTGCCCCCTTTGCAGTATTTTTATTTTACTGGCCTTATACCACGGTTGCTTCCCTTCTCAGTTTCTTTTATTCCCTCCGTCTCACCAGTAGGCTTGCAGCACATGTCCTTCCCGATGAAATTACAGGCCTAGTCTTGAATAGGAGGGTTGTTCCTCCTCGGCCCCTCCAGTTCCACTGCCGGCTTAACCCTATCAAAGGCCCAGAAACCGCACATCCTGCAAGGTGCTGTTTTTTGTGGTAGAGCAAGGGGAGGGAAGGAGGAAGGGCAGATGGGAAACCGAGCAGGGGAAGATCATTTTTCTTTGCTTTGCAGTGTGTACTGTACAAACGATGAAGGAATGGCTGTTTCCTTCTCTTGGTTTTTAGTTTAATTTCAGGATATTTTTTTGAAAGATTTCTGAAAGGGAAACAGAATCTGCACAGAAGCAGGTGTTTATGAGGATGTAGCTTGCAACAAGTGGGGCCAAAAGCATTTAAGAGAGATCTCAACTGGGACTGATCTAATCTTTCCATGCAGTCTGTGTTTTGTTTTTGTTTTCTCAAGCTTTTTGCTTCCCAGCATTCCCCTTCTTAAAGGTCGCTATATTGCCTGATCAATGTAACCTTAGCTGTTGCTGTGCACAGTCATCTCCTCTTCTGCCCCATAAACCAAAGTGTCCTGACTGTGTTGTCAGCTCTGGTGTCCCTGTCCATTTCTGAAGCCTGCAAATAGCAAAAACAGTATCTCAAAAGAACAGGTCTTTAAATTGGGTCGCACAATCTGTGAAGGAAGGCAGATGTACAAACACAGCGGGTGAATAGACAGCTGGACAGAAAGAAACACAGGAGGACAGATGGCTTTGGAAGCCAGCTATGTAAATCATCTGAAACAAAACAAACTACGAAAAAGCAGATGGACGGGCAACGGAGGCAGGCGAACAGGTTGATAGTGTTAAGACAAACATTCATGCAATCGAGGAAGGTCCGCTTAAAGGTCGACAGTAACGTTGGTGATAATGTTAGAAACTAAAATGCCACCTATGCAGTGTTGGGAAGGTTACTTTTAAAATGTATTCCATTACAGAATACATGCCCTAAAATGTATTCTGTAACGTATTCCTTTACGTTACTCAATGAGAGTAACGTAGTAAAGGGACCTCTGACTAATACGGTGGGTTCTGTGTCGGGCTCGTAGCTGAAAACTAGCTTTACTTTGTTGTCTGGGTCACTTTGCTTGCGAGAGACAGAGAGAGGCGTTGAAAGGCTGCTCCAACGGAACTTATTGTTTTTGGAGGAAAACACGAACACGGTGTACAGTCGAGTCTTAATAGCTTACTTACAACTGGGCTCGTCAGGCTCTCTTCTTGGCTGCAGTGGTTATTATTATATTTACATGCTTCCAGCTCCCGTTTCTGCTCGATGACAGCTCGTACTTTTCCTTTTTCTCCCTCCCTCGCTCACAGACACATAACGTGTATGGCAGTCCATTCTCCCTGCAGCACGGACTACACTGCCCATGATGCTACATTCTTTAGAGCTATACCTGTAGCATTCTGCCTATTAGCTTAGCACAACAACAACAACAACAGGCGCTCTCTCACCCAGGAAACATGCAGAGCAAGAGCGTCACCCTGTAACCATGGCAACCGTAACGCTGCCGCCTGGAACAACAGAACGTAGCTGTCAAACAAAACCCAAACAGGCCTGACCCGCCACAATATGAAACAGGGAAGTACCGCCGTGTAATCCATTTATTTCAACAAAGTAACTGTATTCTAAATACCACCTTTTTAAACGGTAACTGTAACGGAATACAGTTACTCATATTTTGTATTTTAAATACGTAACGGCGGTAGATGTATTCCGTTACTCCCCAACACTGCACCTATGTAACATTTTACTGATCAAAGGATGAAAGTTTTAGTTGATGATACATACAACGTGAGCAAAATTTACTTTTACAAATTAGTAATTCATTTATTACATTCAATGTCTTCAGTGAGTCATCTCTCCCACTGAAAATCTCTCTGTAGCTTCGTCTCTATACCTGCAGTGTAATTGTCCAAAGCCCACACAGGTACAAATCCCTACTCTCCTTTTCTCTTCCTTTCCCACCTCCTTGAGGCCCAAGAGAGGGAAATCTCCTAAAAAACAATCCCTCCTTCAACACTGCAGGCCACATAACTGCCCTGCCATTCTTTAGGTTCATCTTACAGACATTGTGTCATTAAAGTCTTTACCAGCGTGCTACAGTTTCCATTTGTTTACTGTGATTTAGAGTAAATACTCCAGCAGATGAAAGCTTGTGCGCATCCGTTCCAGATGTTTCTCATGCTGCACCCTCTTCAGCTGTCTAACCGCACTATTTCCATACTATTGTTACCCCAAACAAACATCCCAACTGTAAGACTTGTAGACATGCCCAGTCAAGTTTTTTTTCTTCCCCCCCCCCCAAGGGCAGCTTTGTTAAAAATGACTGTTTGCGTTGACATATGAGCTTTAGCCCCTTTAGCTCTACCTCCACTGATATGTCCAGACAAAGGCACTAAGACGTGCCAGATGCAAGGTGAGGAGTTGGATTTTTTTTTTTTTTTATCTTGGCAAAAGGTAAAAAGTTCAAACTTTAGACATATAGAAATTTGGTGTTCAGCGCAGTATTCCTTTTGAATTAAAATGAGCTTTTTTCAGTATGTACAGAATATTTACATACTTCATTGTTTGACACAAAAGAGCCCACACCGGTTCCTTTAGGGCAGCAGTGAGCAGCTGGGTAATTAACAGATAAATGAGAAGAGTAGCGAGGTCATGCCATCGTACTGAAAGAGATTGTTTTCCTTACAGATTCTTATTTTTCTGACGTTAAGCCACACCATCCTTATTTTCTTACTTGTCTACTTTCTTGCTTTAGTTTAACATTTCATGTCAAAGCATGTGTCAGTGGGAACTTGGGTTTGGCATACAGCACAGAGAAGTTTTGAATATCAGATAGTTATCTCCCTCCCCCCCCACGGACTTGAAAGGTGCCTCTGAAAAGTTTGTCGTTTGCCTCTTTGCAGAGTGCAGTGTGCTCTGATCCACAGCAGGTGGACAAAGGACTTCGGTGGTATAAAAGAAAATGCCTTTCAAATAGCTTCTGCAGTATAGAGGTCTATGTCTTATGTCAGTCAAATAACTTTGCACACATTTTCCAGACTAAGTTAAACTATAATCATTTTCTTTTTAATTGTGCCACTGGCTCCAGAGAGCTGGGTAGTTAGTGGCACCCTGCAATTTTATTTAACATAGCTATAGTAGACAGACATAACAAGAGTTATTAGTAAAAATCATCTTGAAGATTAATAAGAAGCACAACTTCAGATACCATAAAATATGTTTAATAAATTGGAATAACTATATTTAGTTAAGAATAAAGTTTTATGATAAAACATAGTTTACAAAGAGATTTAAAAGTCGACACTAAGGCAAGTTTCACATCCAGAAGGTGACAAGTCAGATGTTTGGACATATAACGGGCTCTGCCAGATGTTATGAAATGGGCATTTGGGTAAGAGAGGGTAGACATTTGAACTATAAAGAAAGAAAAAAGAGCCTTTTTTAAATTATGGTACCATGACTTGATACGAGTTTTTCTTCACATGTTACCTCTAGACTTAACAGTAGGCCTGTTTATGGTGGCAGTCATATCAGGCTTTGGTCATGCTAGATGTTGGAAGAGCTCTCAGGCTATGTCCACACGTACACGGGTATTTTTGAAAACGGAGATTTTCCGTTTTCGTTTTAAAAAATAATCCCGTCCACACGTAAAGGCAGAAATGAAGGAAAACGCTGCTAGGAACATGCCAAAGCAGCAGGTGGCGCTATATTGCTATCCGTGTAGAAATGTTGGCCAATCAGAAGTCTAGAAGCCTCGGTGGGAAAAAGTAAACAAAGCTGGGGCATAGAAGCAGAACCGAGTCGTATGTGTGGAGGGACAGTAACTGTGTGTGTATGTAAGCATTTAAACACTGCAGAGAGTACAATTAACAGTAATAGTATTGTAGAAATTAATTTCACCGAAACAATAACGTGGCGCACAGTGTGATGTCAAAAAAGGCGCACACCTTTGACGCTGCGTTTTCTCTGTTTTTGTCGTCCACATATAAATTGACAAAAGGTGCAAACGCATAGAAAAATCTGCGTTTTCAAAAATACCCCGGTACGTGTGGACGTAGCCTCAATTTAGCCTACTTTATTCCTCACAGAGTTAGATTATTCTATACTGGTGATGTCATATTTTCCCATGATTATTTGAAGCTTTTGTTGTCACTCTGGCTTGCCATTGCAGTCCATTGTTAAACAAAGCATTCTCGAAACACCACACTTTCGTCTGACGCACCAACACACCAGACTGGTATCCAGATCAAACAGTGTGTCTAGATGTTAAACAGCAGCTGAACAAACAGCTCAGGCTTTAAAACGGGCTCACTTCATCCAGCGTTCGGCTCCTTGCGCTCTTATTTTATTTGGATCATAATGATGGTCCTCGAAGGCCACCGTAAAGTGATTGATCTCACGCCTGTCTGCTGTAAGCCTCTGGTGTGTCATGGTGTTGCCTTAGCAACGGTGCCTTTTGACTTATGAGCCACTTAGCTAAGCTGAATCTAATTAGCATAGATTATTAGATTTCTGTTATTGAAATTATACATTTTAAATATTACCTTGTTGAACGGACTTGACGTAGATTGAAGCCTTTGTTTCTGCAGTTAGAATCTTCTAGCTTAAGATTGGTTTTTAACCGCTAGAGTGTGTTTTGGTTGAACAGTGCACAGTTATCCACCATGACTGAGCAGTTTCTGAGCCAGACTGTGAAAAACTAGAGTGCAGGAAGGAACCTGAACTCTTTGAGTCTGCTGCTCACAATAATCCTAGACCCAAGAGGAAACACAAGAATTCACAGCACGGTTACTACTGCATTTCCTGTTTCTATGTGCGTGTGGGTGAGTGTGTGGGTAGGAGTTATCAAGACAAGTAGCTGGTTTGTTGGTCACTGCTGCCACTGTGAAAAAGGAAGAAGCTTCTTTAAAATGTACCTCTGGTGAGTTGAAGACAGTTCCTGCTCAATCACAGAATATGTCAAAAGATCTAGTTTTGATCTGAGTGTTTGAAAGAATCGGAGAATTATAGGCTCTCTTTCATTCTAATTTAGCAGCCGTTCTCTGGATCACAGTAGCCTACAGTACTTGCACTGGAAGCCTCTCCGCGGTTTTGGAAGATGTTAACATGTCAGTCAGATGTTGTAATGTGGACCTTGTTGCCAGCTCTACAATATTTTGAGATAAAACCCTTTAGCAGAGCTGCCAGTGTGTTATGTGTAATTTGGCTGTGCTTTAAGTAAGCGGAGGGAATCCATTCAGCCTCTTTGGCAAGTCCCTCTGACTTAAGACCAACCTGACTACTCCTCAAGTTAAAGCTGTGTCCCTCGCGCTTTATTTCATTCAAAAAAAACTGCTCGGCTGCCCTTTGATTATTTTTATTTTTATTTTATCAGAGACAAATGATATATGATACAACTAGAGAAGGCTTACATATTAGTAATGCAGTCTGGGTAGTGATGTAATCTGAGATAACACAGTAACATATTCCAGCTGTATGTCCAGATGTAGGACAGAAGGGCTGGTCAGGCATACCAAGCAAACTATGAATTTTAGTGGTTTCCCCAGGCTAATGGAGTCGATTCTCAAGTTACTACATGACCTCAGCAGATATAGTGACTGACAGGGTTTTTTAGGTGCACTGTATCTAATGCTGTCCTGATGAGAAATGATGTAAAATGTGGAAATCTCTCCCATTTGGAAAACTTCTAAAGACTCTAACGTGGATCAAGTGACCGGTGGGTCACCCACACCCTGAGTGTGGGTTTGATTTTCCAACAGCAGTGTTGGTGAAGATTCACTGTGCATGAGTACTGTGAGTGAGAGAAGGTAACAGTTAGGTAGCTACAACTATAGTAATTATTTATTTTATTTTTTGCTTTGCATTCTTGTTGCACGCCTGCGCTAAAAAACTACCCGCATATGTCCACGATCCCAACTTTTCATCTCCCTTTGTAATATCTAATTTCAACATGCCCCTATCACATGGTTCGAGTTGCTTTTTCACATCAAAGATTTTCTGTTTTTCTGGCACATTAATATATAACAGCAGGGCCTTCTTCATAGGCAGTAATGTAAATGAGTATCTGGACAAGCAAGATGTGGTTTAGATCTTTTATGGATCTAATCGCTTGGATAGAACTGCTTTTGTGTCTTGGTGTGTGTTTATCAAGACAGCAGCAACATGAACGATAGCACTGCTACAGTTAAATATAGCAGCACGCCTTTGTAGGATTCAAATGTGAGAGAATAAGTGACATAGGCGAGTTTTTCTAGAACGTGATCCCATTCCAGTTATAATTAAAAACCTGTTCTCTATTAAAAGCTGATCAGCAATTTTGTAATTACGTTTGATGCTATTTATCCTGTCTTGTATCCAGCCTCTAGAAAAGGCACGGACAACTCCCCCTCTCCCATAACCCTAGATCTGAAGCAGATGGTAAGGTTGGGCACGCTCCTTTATAGTCCCTCCCCAGGCCTTAGCCGCTATTTCAGGTGCTGCTGATGAGCCAGTCTGCATGTGGAAACGCAGCAGTGGGACTGATGTGGTACAGCATGTCCCAGATAGCTGCTTGTGGAAACTGTAATCAACTTGGAGCAACTGTAGAAACTCTCCGAGAGTTTAAAGTCTTTTATAGTTCCCACGGAAGAGTACGATGTTGCACTCGTTATAAGTAACAGATGTATTTCAGGCAGATTGATTCATAACAGAGTTAATTGGCAGCATCATGGGAGAGCATGTTGTTGAGGGAGAGGAAAAGTTATCTCTCGGGCCCTCTGACAGTAGCCGAGTTGTTTTTTACCGGAGCCCAGTTTCTCTCTCAGAGGGTCAACACTGTGGGTCAGTAGCCATCCTGCTTACAAGGCACTTTCTTTGACAATAGAACAAGCCTATCTGGCAAATCAGATCAGCCGTTCTGAACTGCAACTTTGAACATATTTGTCGCCATGAATGGGGTTATGTGAAGTATGTGATGTGCTCTCCAAAGGAGCAATTGGATAGCATCCAGCTCAGAAACAATGCGGCCTTGGTCCTACTGATCACCACAAAGAGCAAATCGCATTCTCTCATTGTCCATATCAGAACCATGTGCATTCTGGGTAACACTGACTGGGTGTCCATCGGTGAGCTGGATTTGTTGCCGACATGTTTACAGGCTATGCTATCATTCTGCAGGCTACACTTACACTTACACTGCGCATTTCTGTTTTCTTTAGCAGAATTTAAGATATAACACGGGTGCTCTCATTTCAGTCTGTCTATCGCAGTTGTGCGTGTGTTAGGGTGCAGTGCATCACAGGCTTTGATGTAACACACACACAGACCTCCACACATGTTTACCATACAGATGAGCTCAGAGTGGCAGAAAGGAATGCAGCATGTAATAATAGATCAGCGCTCGCTGCCGCAATGAGATGGTTCCAGCTTGAGAAAAACTTTGGAGTGGCTCGATTTTTAAAGCCTTCAAGGTCCCGAGTGACGGGCTCTGTTGGTCGTGTTAGCTTTTTAAGAAGTGAGTCAGACAGCAGATGCTGCCCTTAGTATGGGTTTCAGATAAAGCATCGGTATGATCAAAGGAAGACTGACCTCAAACACCAAAGTAAATTAGTTTTTCCTTTCTAATATTTACACATGGGGTTAGAGAACTTTCTCCCTTTTTATATAAATGTAAAATCATAACTCTAGTTTGCGCCCTCTAAATGGTGCATGAACATGAAAAATTGAGCAAGCTTTCCTGTCACTCATTCTGTTAGTTTGCAAATACTTTACTCTGCTTTGTTCTGTTTGGTTTCCTGAAGTTTAAACACTGATAGCTATTTTGGTTTTGAGACACTGTTTCATTGTCCTGTGTGACACTGCAGTTTAGTATCTGTATACATGGACAAGTTCATATACTCCGATGTGATCCGGGCACATAAACAACTGGTTACAGCTGGCTATTCTTGCAGCCATCGCTGTATATTTCTCATGCATTTACTAAGTCAGTGACTTCTGTGCACAAGGCGCCTCAGCGCTCGGTGACCCTGCTCTATAACTTTATGTTTCTGCCACTTTGCAGCTGAGTTGCGGTGGTTCTTAAACGATTTGACTTTGCTATTGATCGTGACGCATCTAGTAGGGAAAAAGACAAATTTATAAACTGTTGTTGCAACAATGCCATCCTGTTACCACACTTGTGCATACAGTGTAGATTCCTGGTTTGAACCCACCAGCTGATTGAGGCCCTTCTATGTGGAGTTTGCCTTTTCTTCCCATGTTTGTGTGGGCAGTTTCTAATCTACCCTCACAGTCCACAGACTTGCATGTTGTGTTTACTGGTGATTCTAAATTGGCTATAGGTGTCGTTGTGAGCATGCATGGTTGTCTGTCTCACTGTGTTAGCCCTGGATGGACTAGAGACAAGTTCAAGGTGTAACTTGCTTTTTGCCTAATGACAACTGGAAAAGGCCATGAGTAGGGCTGGGCTATAGCATACAGTTCACAATAATACCGGTGTAATGTTGGGCAACGATAGGAAAATGAAATATCGCGATAGAATATGGGTAAAACGCGCATGCGCAGTGCCTTTGTTTACACACGCACATGGCGGCGACGCAGAATGAGAAGAGCGAAAGCGGATCGTTAAATGAAACGGATGAACCAGAACTGGTTTGTAAAAATGCTGCAACTTCAGTGGTGTGGAACTGGTTTAGCTTTCATCCGTCAGATACACAACAAAGCACTACTTTTGGTAGAGCATGCTAGCGGGCCGTCGTTATTACCGTGTTGTTTGGAGAATACGGCACACTTAAAATCAATCCTTTGATTTTTCTGAAAGTCGACAGTGCCCCTTATAATCCCGTGTGCCTTATGTATGAACTCTGGTTGTGTTTACTGACCTTGAAACGATTTTATGTACAAGGCGCTCGAAAATCTGTCAAATGTTTTAGTGCGACTTTGCTAAGCTACAAAGCCGCACCGCTTGATGGATTGTTGGAGCATTACGGCTATCGTAGGCGGAGCCTCGCGGAGTGATACGTACTGTGCTCCAACATAATATTACCGTATTGTGTGTGTATAACCTGTTTTAAGTTTTGTGGATATTATACATGGTTATGCTGAGGATATGTTGGCCAATTTCCACTGGAAATGCCTTTTCATTAAACTGTCAGCGAGGAATTTGCATCCACACTGTTAATTTTTTATATAACTTTAATGCACTTAAAAAAGCTGCCTGTTTAAGTGAAAATACATTGATGTTTTTTGGGGTTTTTTGCACTAATAAACTTTAGGAGTTGTAAAGTATTTTGTCTAGTGTCAATTATATCAACAGTTATATTGTTATCGCAAATTTTCAAATGTATATCGTGATAAATATTTTTGGTCATATCGCCCTGCTCTAGCCATGATTCCATATGAGTCTGAATTGGATAAGCTGCTAGGAACTGGATGGACGGCTGGTCGAAACTGAAATTGAAAAATCAACAGTTGGAGTTTTGTAGTTATTAAAGCACAGGTGTCGAACTCCAGGCCTCGAGGGCCGGTGTCCTGCAGGTTTTAGATGCATCCTTGATCCAACACAGCTGATTTAAATGGCTAAATTAGCTCCTCAACATGTTTTGAAGTTCTCCAGAGGCCTGGTAATGAACTAATCATTTGATTCAGGTGTGTTGACCCAGGGTGAGCTCTAAAACCTGCAGGACACCGACCCTCGAGGCCTGGAGTTCGACACCCCTATATTAAAGTGTCCAGCATTTGGAAGGCAGTTTTGGAGGATATTTCTCTAGGTTGGGAAAACAGCAGCTACATGTGGCCAAAACTGTGGGGGGGGGGAATGTATTTTTGTATTTATTGTGACGATAGGCCTCCGTGACTTTGTTTTCACTGTTTAATTTCTAGAACTAAAAAGTCAATTTGCAAAGCACGTCCTAGTTTTAGGCAGCACCCAACCTATTATCTTGTCTGACAGGTGGTTGCCTTATAACATTCATTTCCATTTTGGTGCTACAGCGTTAGTGGCCAATACTTGACTTCGAAATGAATGATTTAATGAGTTTCTGTGTGCAGTCACGAGTGTAATTGTGTTAAATGATCCAGTACAGTCCTTTGTGTCAATGCCACGGTAGCTTTGTTTTAATCCGCACACCCTCTGGAGATGGGAAAAATTGCAGGGTTTACTCATTCATCAGAAAGCCCGGTGTACTTTACTCAAGGCAAATTTAAAAGCAAACCTTTTCTTAGTGCTCACTGGTGTCCTGCTAGCTCGTTTAATGGCCTGATGTTCTCGATTGCAGACTGTCCACGATAATGTTGTTTCTGGTTCACAAGACTTTAACAACTGATAAACATTCATTTAAATTTAGCATCTCTGTGTTCCAGCTGTTTCAGAGTGGTTTATTTGCTTATGAGTGCCAGAAGGAAGTCAATGCTATATGAGAATGCAAAAATAATCAGTTCTAGACCCAATGTAAACGTTTAATTTATCAGGATGGTGAGCACATCTTGTGTTGATGAATGAAGTGGATCTTTTTCTAATTGATTACTGCATCATGGGCATGTGTCCATATGCATACAGACACACAGACAGACACACAGCACTCACCCATCTTTGGCTGGAAGCTTTCTAAATGAGTCAGCAGCTGATTGGCCATTAATTGAACTATTGATGGATTTCTGTTAAGACTCTGGCTCTTAGGGATCTTTTATCTTCCTTGCCAAAGTATTTGTTCCTGCATGATTGTATCATCAAATACTTATCGCAACGTTTTGTATGCTTTACTTCTGTATTAACGACTGCATTAACTAAGTAGGCGGTTGGCTGATTCAAACACTGACCAAGCATTAATTTCAGTATTGTGGCTCCTTGACGTCTGGGTTGTGTTGCTCTGTGGTTCAAAGGATGTGTCCTATTTATTTCTTAAAAAGATCCATGAGGAAACTTTTTCTGATGAGCTTATTAGTTGGTCACTGACCATGGCATAGGAGATGATTAAATTCCCTCCCTTATAAAGCTGAACAGTCATCAATGAATCACAATTTCAGACACTGATATATAAACATAGACAGTACGATCGAAACAAATCAGGTAGTTCAATAATGATCCAGCAGTGCAGCATGACAAAGCCAAAGCATTTTCAACAGGAACTGATACACGTTAAATGGTAAATGGTCTGTATTTGTATAGCGCTTTACTAGTCCCTAAGGACCCCAAAGCGCTTTACACATGCAGTCATCCACCCATTCACACACTGGTGATGGCAGCTACATTAAACTATGACTAATGAAAATGAAACTGATTCACTGTGACTTTCATGAAGATGAGGCCAAAGTGGGATTCAGGTCTGACGTACATTTAATACTGGGCAGAACCACATAATCCACAAGTTTCACTTTGATTCCTAACAGGCTGTGCTTATGCTTTCTCTTTACTACAGCCATCTAGGGTATTGACCAGTAGTTTTAACAAACACAGAAGCACAACCAGTTAGCTAAAAGTAGGGCTGCCACGATTAGTCGACTAGTCACGATTAGTCGACTAGTCACGATTAGTCGACGACTGATTTAATAGTCGACACGTCGTTTGAAGCTTTGTAAGATCACAAAAGACGCAGGAATAAGTAGTAGGATTTAAGAGTGTAATAACGGACTGAAACAGAAGATGGCAGCACTGCATGTACAAGGATGCCAGCTGCCGCTAAACCCCGAAGAAGAAGAAGCTGTGTCCCAGAATTCATAGCGCGGCCCAGCTCAGTTTCCAACAATGGCGGCAGCTAGTTAGTTTTAATATTACTCTTTTTATTCTTTCTGGGTCACAAAATAAACGTTTAACATATTTTCAGGCGAGAATGTAGCTGTGTAAACTTCAAAAGCGCTCAGACGTTTTCGGAGACGTCTGTTACCCACTAGCTCGATAGCTAGCCGGGGGCTAGGCTCTGTCGCTACCCGATCCGTACCGGAAACCCGATCGGTACCCCGCATGCGCGAAAGGTGTCTACTTCCGGTCGTAGCGTTTTACGATAGTTATGGGTCAGAGTATCTGTTAAGATGTTAAGAATAATGAGTAAATCTTAAAATGTTTGCAATAATGAAGCCTTTCAGTACAATGTAGACAAAAACGAAAAATAAAAAGATAGTTACGGATCGGGACTCCCCGATCCTTACTGCACATGTGCAAAGTCGGACCGTACAAATCGGGTCTACCCGATCCGTACCGCGCATGTGCAGATGTTTTCTTCTTCTTCTGTTCATTTAATGGCAGTTTACTCCCCAGTGTACGAGGATACTGCCACCTGCTGACCGAGCGAATGAACCCTATTATGAACTGAATTGGCGTCATTGCAAACGTGTGTTAAATTTGATTTAGTGATAGTCGAGTGTGTTTATGCTTGTCTGTGTGGAGAGGATTGACTGGAATAGTGATGATGATGTCGGCTATCACTGTTAATTGTCAGTAAACAATTAATCTGGCTGCTGAATCTTCACGTGACACATTGCTAAGTCAATATTATTAAGTCTGTAATTAGGCGCTATTCTTCTTATTTTACGGCGCTGTTGTTCAGTCGGGGGACGCTCTCTGTTGAGGAGAAAAGCATGAATTTGCTTGTATACGGATTATCCATTGTTTAAATGTCCCGATAGTCGAAAAGGAGGCAGAGCTGTTGAGAAATGCTAGGAGCTAACTGGGCGCTAACCGTATTGTCACTACCCGATCCGTACCGGAAACCCGATCGGTACCCCGCATGCGCGAAAGATGTCTACTTCCGGTCGTAGCGTTTTACGATAGTTATGGGTCAGAGTATCTGTTAAGATGTTAAGAATAATAAGTATATCTTAAAATGTTTGCAATAATGAAGCATTTCAGTACAATGTAGACAAAAACGAAAAATAAAAAGATAGTTACGGATCGGGACTCCCCGATCCTTACTGCGCATGTGCAAAGTCGGACCGTACAAATCGGGTCTACCCGATCCGTACCGCGCATGTGCATGGGTTTTCTTCTTCTTCTGTTCGTTTAATAGCAGTTTACTCCCCAGTGTACGAGGATACTGCCACCTGCTGACTGAGCGAATGAACCCTATTGTAAACTGAATTAGCGTCATTACAAACGTGTGTTTAATTTGATTTAGTGATAATCGAGTGTGTTTATGCTTGTCTGTGTGGAGAGGATTGTTGGAAGAGTGATGATGTCCGCTATCACTGTCAGTTGTCAGTAAACACTTCATCTGAATCTTCACGTGACATATTACAAAGTCTGTATTATTAACTCTGTAATTAGGCGCCATTCTTCTTATTTTACGGCGCTGTTATTCAATCGGGGGACGCTCTCTGTTGAGGAGAAAAGCATGAATTTGTTTGTATACGGATTATCCATTGTTTAAATGTCCCGGTAGTCAGAAAGGAGGCAGCGCTGCTGAGAAATGCTAGGAGCTAACTGGGCGCTAACCGTATCATTCAAATATATTGAATGTCGCAATGTTGGCAAAGAGAGGAAGTGACGTGAGATTTGCGCATGCGGGGAACCGATCGGGTTTCCGGTACGGATCGGGTAGTGACAGGCTCACTAGAGCCGTGAGAACACCGGACTCCTGGCAAATTGTTTTCAAACCCACCGCCATCTTTCACTACTCAGGTTAAACATATATAAGTCACTTAGATAACTTAAAAATGTTATTGTTTGGCTTTTTTTCTGTATTTTATTTGTTCCTGAGTAAATCGGTTTGGCTGAGATTAAAGTTATAGTTTTTACACAGCTGAATAAACTCAAGCAGAAAACTGATTATCAGAAGTGTGAGATGCTTGAGAATATACTCCGGTGTCCTGTTATATTTTAGATAGCAAGGAGTTTATTAAACTTCACCGAAACAATCTGCAAATTTCATTAAAATTTAATAAACTATCATCTTGTCTTTATTTTTAGTTAGCACATACCTTAAACACTGTTAGCTGTAAGCTAATGATAGTTATATAAGAGCAGATGCTGCTGGTGCAATAAGCTGTACGTTTTATGTCCAATGGATGATGATCTGATTAGTCGACTAATCACAAAAATAATCGGTGACTAGTCGATTAAGCAGCCCTAGCTAAAAGTAGTGAATACATGGTTAGCTAACACTAGCAAATAGCAACTCAAAAGTAACAGAAAAAAGATGTAAATAAATATAGGAAAATTCTCAGTGTAGCTGAGATTCATTCATATGATGTTGATGTCATTTCACTGAAGATCTTACACCGCTTTTAATCTAAACAGTAAAGCACAAGAATACTCCTCAAAGGAAAGCAATGGTTTGCTGTGAAAGCTATCTGGGTTTAGATCTCTGTTCACAGTTTCTACTCAGTGATAATGTCAGTAACTGCACCTTACAGCTCACGAAAAGGATTTCTCTACTGAGTAATCAGAAATAATGAGAAGAATCCAGTGATAGTGCTTGAAAGGCAAAGGAAATGTATGATGTTTTGCTATTGAAATTGATTTTTTCAAATTCACTCTTTTATTAGAAAAAGCAGAAAAACAGATTAAACACTTTTTTAAAATGTCAAATGGTATGGTCATTTGAGCTGATATCAAAAATGACATAAAAACCTTGAATTCAGTTCCATAAATGTAGTCGTCTTTTTCAGAATGACCCAGGATGATTAAATCTTTAACCCAATCAGGCTGGTTTGGTTTTTGTATAATGGCTCACACTACAAATGTTTCAGAATGACTTGTGAGGCATTACAAGTTGTCATCTTAGTGTTTTCTACCTTTAGAATTAGGGATCACTCCACTCTTCTGTCCAGTGGTGTTGGCTTTAAATCGCCTCATTAATCTGCTTCCTTTGCTGAAGATGTCTGACCAGGCTGCACCCATTAGGTAAAATCCATTATACACGGCCGTGGTGAGACAGAACACACAGAGGAAACAATTTGTGTGCGACTGTCTTCATGCAAGTGTGTGTGTGTGTGTGTGTGTGTGTGTGCACTCCCAGTTGCCCTGTTGAGCACGTAAATTTAAACGAAGGCCACCCTGACAACCGTGATTTCTCAGAAAAGACCTTAGAGGGTCATTTACCTGCATGTACAGCTTGTTTATGTGATGCCTGGTGTTGTCCCTCTGCCTTCTTAAGTGGATTTTCACTGATGAGCACCAATGAGAATGCATGTATCTGTGTTTGTGTGTGTGCGCGTGCACGCACGGGTCTGTGCTGTAGCCTCGGTATGACGTGAATCAGCTTCCATTCATCCTCGAGTTATTTTCAGCCTTAATGAAACACCTGAGACCAGTCGACAACCTCATATCTTTACAAGCATTCATACAACCCATAACTAAGGGAGGGCCTATCAGTTGCACTCCTATGCACACATACTATCATGTAATTGCTCGCATTGTTGATCATTTGTCCCATTTACCTATCAATACATTTTAGACATTTTATGCTTGCATGTCCAGTCTTAAGCCAAATTGTGCACCTTCATAACTGATATTTTAAGTATTTTAACATTTAAGAGTGTGTAGTTTTCAAAATAAGAGCCAATTTAACAGGTAAAACATGCGATTACTGCAGAAATAACTGTTGAATGTAATCATTTAGCTAGTTTAGCTCTATTACAAGATCTCAGAAAGCTAAAACATCAGTATATGAGTACCAGCCTGTGTTTCTGTGGCTTCTTCTTCTCATCCATTCAGTTTGTAGCTCCTAATATATTTATATTTATATATATTTTTTAATTTGTGTCTTTTCAGAGATCAGGGCCCAGTTAGTGGAGCAGCAGAAATGTCTGGACCAGCAGACAGAAATGCGGGTCCAGCTGCTGCAGGACCTCCAGGATTTCTTCAGGAAGAAGGCGGAGATTGAGATGGAGTACTCCAGAAACCTCGAGAAGCTGGCCGAACGCTTCATGGCAAAGACTCGCAGCACTAAAGATCACCAGCAATACAAGTGAGAGGAAACGGTCTTGATGTTTGTCTGTCGTCAATGTGTTTCTTATGTAACATGGGTCCAATAATAACCTTTAACTGTTGCTCTGTAATTCTAAGCGTTTCTAGATTTTTGCCTCACAAATATGGATGTAACAAATCTCTAAATTAATCAGATCAGGCATTGGCTAGTTCACCAACCAGGCAGTTTTTCTATTGGTGTTACCTGACCTCATTCTGTTTACGTCCTAGAAATGGTCATACAAAAAAGGTCCAGAATCATCAGGTTCCTACAATGTGTGTACGCCCAAATTTGTTCTTATCACTGTGCATTGTTGGTGAATCAGAATTACTCTAAATATACAGGCCCAGTTTAGTGGTGAGGTTGTTTTAACAGAGAAATCTGCCTTGTTAAAGCAAGACGAGGATAGTGTCAGAGGAGGAATTTGAAAAGGTACATTTTCCAGTGTGCTTCATGACAATTTATACTGGTGAAGGGTTGCCTGTTTGAATGTGTAGAACCATGTAGTGTTTTATATTAATATATTGAGAATATTACATCATTGTAGCTAGGGCTGCACGATTAATTGTTAGAAAATCGCGATCTCGATTCATACTTATGTGCGATCTCATTTCCAAATGACAACGATTTTAAAAAAAAAAAAAAAAAAAAAAAAAGACAACGACGATTGTACCGCATTTTGATCCGGGACGTAATCTGCATGAAAACAAGCGCTCACTCTTCCTGCTCAACAAATGACAAGGGCGGAGCCTTATACCACGTGATACAGAAGCTGTGCCCAGTGTTGCCAACTTAGCGACTTTGTCGCTATATTTAGCGAGTTTTCAGACCCCCTAGCGACTTTTTTGCTAAGAAAAGTCGCTAAAAAAAGACGTGAAAGCGCATATGGCTTTTACTCTCAACAAGCAGCGGGTGCTGTAACGCAGTCAGTTCTTCTTTTACTCTTATGCTGTTTTGTGGATCAGGTTTAAAACTACGTATAAACACACACACACAAAGTAACTCCACCAGAGTGCCTATTTCGGGTCACTTTTGCCGGTCCAAGCCCGGGTAAAGGAGCAGGGTTGGAATTGTGACATTAAAAAAAAACAATAATTGCTAAAAGAAATTTAATTTGTAGTTCTAAATAAATTCTAAATGCATTTAGGACGTTTTTTGCTCACTTTATGTCTCGTCCACGATGTTATTTCTCTCTCCAGCAGCGTAGGTTACAATTACATTAGCATGACCAATTATGCAAATTAGGTGATGTCATTTAGCCACTTCTAGCGACTTTTAGGACAGCCGATAGCGATTTTCCTTATTGAGGAGTTGGCAACACTGGCTGTGCCGTGTGATGCTAAAATTAGCAGGAAAAAACAACGGAGAGCACGTCAGGGATGACGAGAAAGTGACAGGAGAAAATCCGTCCCGGTCAACCACCCAAACGTCAATAACAGGAACCTTATACAGCGCTTCTCTATACCCGTCGAACTCCCGCAGGCACAAAGAAATTACGGAGGCTATTACTTATCACCTGACCAAAGATATGGCTCCATCAACACTGTGCAAAACGAGGGATTTAGGAAAATGATCAACACCCTAGACAAACGCTACACAGTGCCGTCCCGCAACTATTTTTCTATTGTTGCACTACCTGCTCTATACACGCAGCGTCGAGCAACGGTGGAGACGGAATTTCAAGCAGTACAACATTTTGCGGCAACCACAAAACGTGAGACATTTGTTGTTTTTATGTTTATTTATTGTTTTTATGTTCAGTCTCAACTGTTACGAAGTTGATGTGCAGTTAATAAGTGCAATAAATATTTATACTGGAAAAGAAAATCGTGAGAGAATCGTGATCTCAATTCTAAGCAAAAAAATCGTGATTCTCATTTTATGCAAAATCGTGCAGCCCTATTTGTAGCAGAGGAGCTTCTTGAATAATCCATCTTGACTTTTCATTTTGCATTTCTGTGTGTGCCACAATAGACACAAGTAATGAGGACAAAGTGCTGTGAATGTCATCATAAGGACATATTAGAAGTTATCTAGTGGATGGGGTATTATTTTGATACAGTTGCTAAATATATTCTAAAATTGGCAAAGCTGTTATAAAACGGATTAGAGTTAAGATCTTTGACAGTTTCTGTACTTTATAATTTGGATATTTGGATATATTTAGTTCTCAAGGAGTATTTTTATTTGGTATCTACCCTTAAACAAAAATACCAAAGTGTAGTGAGAAGAAAAACTGTTTGCTTTCATTCTGTTTGTCGTCTTTCTCGCCCTGTCCTCCTCCCTCTTCTTCCGCTGTATTTATTGTGCATCGGTTTGTTTCGGAGGCTTTTTGATCGATTTTGACACAGTTAAGTATAGTGTGCTTTTTGGCCTTATTAGTAGGAGGTGGCTCATGGAAAAAGCAGACATTAGCATATCGTTTGAACTTGTGGTGGAGCAAAAATAAAATGTATGTTTGTCCTCGCTGTCTGCAAATAGCCCCTGCTCTCTGTCTGAAGTTCCAATGGCTCTAGCAGCTGTGCGTGCCCATGTGTGTAACCAGTGAGAGGACTCTGGTATGGCGCTCTGTGGTTTTCATTGTATGATGTACAGTCTGGTCACTTCATTCACAGGGTAAACATTTGGCATCTGCCTAGGAGCATATTTCTTAAGTAAATATAAGACGTTTGAATAACATTAAGAATTCTCCTGCGGGTTTTAAATCATGTGGCCCGTATTTTTGTGTTCACATAAGCACGTACAATAAGGCTTCAGTATTCTCCAGGCTGTTTTCATTGGACAAATTTGTGTGTGGTGTGAAAAACTGTTTTTATTCTGTCTGTAGCATGATGTCCATGTTTATTAGCGATGCACTGGTTCTATTAGCAAAAGCTAAGGCGTCAAAATAATATTTGCAAATACTAGGTAATAACGTAATATTTGTTTTAAGGGTCTAGAGGTTCATTGGTCCCATATCAGACAACACCAAGCTCTGCTTAACCCTGGAGAACCCATGGGGTCAGATTCAATTCAATTCAATTCAATTCAATTTTATTTATATAGCGCCAAATCACAACAAATGTCGCCTCAAGGCGCTTCATAGATACAGAGAAAAGCCCAACAATCATATGACCCCCTATGAGCAAGCACTTTGGCGACAGTGGAAAGGAAAAACTCCCTTTTAACAGGAAGAAACCTCCGGCAGAACCAGGCTCAGGGAGGGGCGGGGCCATCTGCTGCGACCGGTTGGGGTGAGAGAAGGAAGACAGGATAAAGACATGCTGTGGAAGAGAGACAGAGATTAATAACAGATACGATTCAATACAGAGAGGTCTGTTAATACATAGTGAGTGAGAAAGGTGACTGGAAAGGAAAAACTCAATGCATCATGGGAATCCCCCGGCAGCCTACATCTATTGCAGCATAACTAAGGGAGGATTCAGGGTCACCTGGTCCAGCCCTAACTATATGCTTTAGCAAAAAGGAAAGTTTTAAGCCTAATCTTAAAAGTAGAGATAGTGTCTGTCTCCCGAATCCAAACTGGAAGCTGGTTCCACAGAAGAGGGGCCTGAAAACTGAAGGCTCTCCCTCCCATTCTACTTTTAAATACTCTAGGAACAACAAGTAGGCCTGCAGAGCGAGAGCGAAGTGCTCTAATAGGGTGATATGGTACTACAAGGTCATTAAGATAAGATGGGGCCTGATTATTTAAGACCTTGTATGTGAGGAGCAGGATTTTGAATTCAATTCTGGATTTAACAGGAAGCCAATGAAGGGAAGCCAAAACAGGAGAAATATGCTCTCTCTTTCTAGTCCCTGTCAGTACTCTTGCTGCAGCATTTTGGATTAACTGAAGGCTTTTCAGTGAGTTTTTTGGACATCCTGATAATAATGAATTGCAGTAGTCCAGCCTGGAAGTAATAAATGCATGAACTAGTTTTTCAGCGTCACTCTGAGACAGGATATTTCTAATTTTAGAGATGTTGCGCAAATGGAAGAACGCAGTCTTACATATTTGTTTAATATGTGCGTTGAAGGACATATCCTGGTCAAAAATGACTCCAAGGTTCCTCACAGTGTTACTGGAGGCCAAGGTAATGCCATCCAGAGTAAGAATCTGGTTAGATACCATATTTCTAAGCTTTTCAGCGCCGAGTACAATAACCTCAGTTTTATCTGAGTTAAGAAGCAGAAAGTTAGTGGCCATCCAAGTCTTTATGTCTTTAAGACATTCCTGCAGTTTAACTAATTGGTGTGTGTTATCTGGCTTCATGGACAGATAGAGCTGGGTGTCATCTGCATAGCAGTGAAAATGTATGCTATGTCTTCTAATGATGCTGCCTAGGGGAAGCATGTATAATGTAAACAGAATTGGTCCTAGCACTGAACCCTGTGGAACTCCATAATTAACCTCAGTGTGTGAAGAGGACTCTCCATTTACATGCACAAATTGGAGTCTATTAGATAGATATGATACAAACCACTGCAGTGCAATACCTGTAATACCTACAGCATGTTCTAATCGCTCTAATAGGATATTATGGTCAACAGTATCGAATGCTGCACTAAGGTCAAGAAGGACAAGCACAGAGATGAGTCCACTGTCAGAGGCCATAAGAAGATCATTTGTAACCTTCAATAAAGCTGTTTCTGTGCTGTGATGAACTCTGAAACCTGACTGAAACTCTTCAAATAAACCATTCCTCTGCAGATGATCTGTTAGCTGTTTGACAACTACTCTTTCAAGGATTTTTGATATGAAAGGAAGGTTGGAGATTGGCCTATAATTAGCTAAGACTGCTGGGTCTAGAGATGGCTTTTTGAGTAAAGGTTTAACTGCAGCCACCTTGAAGGCCTGTGGTACATAGCCGATTATTAGAGATAGGTTGATCATATATAAGATCGAAGAATTAATCAATGGCAGGACTTCTTTGAGCAGTTTTGTAGGAATGGGATCTAAAAGACACGTTGATGGTTTGGAGGAAGTAATTATTCAATCAATCAATCAATCAATCTTTATTTATAAAGCACTTTTCATACAAAAAGAAAATGTAGCACAAAGTGCTTTACATGGTTAAAAGCAGCCCCCCCTCCCCTCCACACACACACACACACACACACACGCACACACTATTGAAGTTAACTCAGAAAGATCGATTGGAGAAAAAGAGTCTAACTTAACATCAATGAAACTAAGAGTAGCTGTAGATAATATTACATCTGTGGGATGATTATTGGTAATTTTTTCTCTAATGATAAAAATTTTATTTGTGAAGAAGTTCATGAAGTCATCACTAGTTAACGTTAAAGGGATGGTTGGCTCAAAAGAGCTCTGACTTTTTGTCAGCCTGGCTACAGTGCTGAAGAGAAACCTGGGGTTGTTCTTATTTTCTTCAATCAGTGATGAGTAGTAAGCTGTTCTGGCTTTGCGGAGGGCTTTCTTATAAAGCAACAAACTATTTCTCCAGGCTAAATGATGATCCTCTAAATTTGTGACACGCCATTTCCTCTCCAGATTACGAGTCATCTGCTTTAGGGTACGTGTTTGAGAATTATACCACGGGGTCAGGTACTTCTGATTAGAGACCTTAGTTTTCACAGGAGCTACAGTATCCAGAGTCGTACGTAGTGAGGAGGTGAAATTATTAACAAGATAATCGACCTCTGTTGGGGTAGCGTTCAGATAGCTGCTCTGCTCTGTGTTGGTACAGGGCATTGACGATGATAACAGTGGCTGGATTATATTCTTAAACTTAGTTACAGCGCTTTCAGAAAGACATCTACTTTGATAAAGTCCACTCTCCACTGCTGCGTAATCAATTATTGTAAATGTAAATGTTATCAAGAAATGATCAAACAGGAGAGGGTTTTCAGGAAACACTGTTAAATGTTCAGTTTCTATGCCATATGTTAAAACAAGATCTAGAGTGTGATTAAAGTGGTGGGTGGGTTCTTTTACATTTTGGGAGAAACCAATTGAGTCTAACAACAAATTAAATGCCATGTTGAGGCTGTCATTTTTAGCATCAACATGGATGTTAAAATCACCCACAATAATTATTTTATCTGAGCTCAGAACTAAATTAGATATAAAGTCTGAGAAATCAGACAGAAACTCTGTGTAAGGCCCAGGTGGACGATAGATGATAACAAGTAAGACTGGTTTCTGAGTTTCACAGCTGGGGTGGACGAGGCTAAGCATCAGGCTTTCAAATGAATTAAAAGTCTGTCTTGGTCTTTCATTAATTAATAGACTGGTGTGAAAAATTGCTGCCACACCGCCCCCTCGACCTGTGCTTCGAGATTTCTGGTAGTTAGAATGACTCGGGGGTGTTGATTCATTTAAACTAACATAATCATCCTGCTGCAACCAGGTTTCTGTAAGGCAGAGTAAATCAATTTGTTGATCAATTATTAAGTCATGTACTAACAGAGACTTGGAGGAGAGAGACCTAATATTTAATAATCCACATTTCACTGTTTTACTCTTTGGTTCAGATGTGGATACTGTATTGTTCTTTCTTTGTAAATGTTTAAGTTGTTTGTTGCTGGTTTTTAGTTTGTTTTTTGTCTTTTTGGAAGCAGACACAGTCTCTATGGAGATGGGTTTTTGGGGGGGTAGCAGGAGGAGAGAAGCTGCAGAGAGGCGTGTAAGACTGCAACTCTGCTTCCTGGTCCCAACTCTGGATAGTCATGTTTTGAGGGGTTTAATAAATTTGTCCATATTTCTAGAAATGAGAGCTGCTCCATCCAAAGTGGGATGGATGCCGTCTCTCCTAACAAGACCAGGTTTCCTCCAGAAGGTTTGCCAATTATCTATGAAGCCCACATCATTTCTGGGACACCACTCAGACAGCCAGCAATTTAAGGAGAACATGCGGCTAAACATGTCACTCCTGGTCTGATTGGGGAGGGGACCAGAGAAAACTACAGAGTCCGACATTGTTTTGGCAAAGTTGCACACCGATTCAATATTGATTTTAGTGACCTCCGATTGGCGTAACCGGGTGTCATTACTGCCGACGTGAATTATGATTTTATTGAATTTACGTTTACCCTTAGCCAGCAGTTTTAAATTTCCTTCAATGTCGCCTGCTCTGGCCACTGGAAGACAATTGACTATGGTTGCCGGTGTCTCTAGCTTCACATGTCTGAGAACAGAATCACCAATTACCAGAGTTTGACCCCCAGCGGGTGTGTCACCGAGTGGGGAAAAACGGTTAGACACATGAACGGGTTGGTGGTGTACCTGGGGCTTCTGTTTAGGACTACGCTTCCTCCTCACCGTTACCCAGCCATCTTTCCCCAGCTGCTTGGGGTCTGCCGGGGAACAGCTAGCGGGGCCTACGCTATCTTCGGCTGCACCAGCTACAGGGGCCTGGCTAGCTAAGGGTGAGAGCAGGGTGCAAAGCCGAGTCTCCAGATCAGTAATCCTGGCCTCCAGAGCTGCAAATATGCTACATTTGTTACAGATATCATTACTGCTAAAGGAGGCCGAGGAGTAACTAAACATCTGACACAATGAGCAAGAAAGTGCAGAAGGGACAGGTGAAGTAGCCATGGTGCTAACGGGTCGGCTACGAGCTAAGCTAGCGAAACAGTACAGAGACAGTGAGTGAATACTTTGGCTATAAATTAGGTAGTGAGTACAGAGAAAGTGTGCTTCGGATGAAGCACGTGAAGATTATACTGTGAAAAAAGAATGTATTTAAAAGTTGTTAATTAAACTGCTAAGCAAATAAGCTACTCAGAAACACCACTGTGTTTGAGCAGGAACAGGAAGTGATACTATACCACAGAGCGAGCGAACACCAAGTGACAGCGCCACCGCCACCAGATCCGACCCCATTGGTTTACTGGGGAAACCATGGGGTCAAATTTGACCCCATGGGTTCTCCAGATACTATTTATTCAACTTTGTAGCAAATACATGCGTTAGAGAATATTAGTTTACTGAAATAAGTATTTACATCATTTACCTAAATTATTTAAGTTGAGTGTGAGAGTTAGTTGGTTCCTGCATGCTGGTTTTAAAGTTTTCCTGCTCTTACTGTGAGTGTAGATTTGACCACAATGCAATTAGTTAAAAAATATTGAAAACATAAAAAGAAAAGCTGTTGTGTTGAGTGTGAAATGCTTTCAAACTGTTGACCCTTTGCAGTTTGCTTCCTCTATGCTGTTAGCTCTCCTGCTAGCAATTGGTGCACTGCTGCTGCCAGCTAGCACAGTAAGCAGAGAACAACTGAAGTGACCTGGTGGCCCATAAATCTGACCTTTGTCACTGATACACGATCCAGCTCTTTGAGTCAGGAGTGGACAGAGATTGTTTCCAAATATTTGGTACGTCACTAGTTTTGAAATGAACTTGGGGAAAACCTCCAAAAGTTGATTCTGTTCATCTGGACGTAGCGTTTTCTGGGAGAAACGTTTCGTCACTCATCCAAGTGAGTTCTTCAGTCTCAGCTGACTGCAGATTTATTTTCCTAGATGATTGAGAATGCATCAAAACTTGGGGAAAAATTTGGTAAAATCAAGCAGCGAGTTCAGGTCTTAGTTAAACAGTATTAGAAGCTGATCAGTGACCCTTCTGATAGTTGGTGAGTGGTTGCTAGCGTGAAATTGGTCGCAGAGAGGTATATGGTGCTGCACCAAAAACCTCCATGTGATTGTGAAGTGAAGACACTTGCAAACTACTCGCCAAGTCGTAGTGAAACTCTGAAAAATGCAGCACAAACCAGAAATGGTGAAAGTTCACTTTCAAGGCACAACATTTACAACAGTATATGCTTTACCTTTCAGTTGCACGACAGCACACAACATAAATGTCAAATGCTGACGGACAAATCAACATATTTCATGCAAATTACAGGTGACTGTGGCAGTCTGCTAGTGATCAAAACCATCACAACACCTTCGTTCTGACCATTCTCACCTTGCAACAGCCAGCAGCCACTCACCAACCAGTTGGGAAATCATCCACAATGGCAGATCAGTTCATCTACATAAGTCGCTTTAGCCTGCCTACAGCCGCTGACACCTGCAAGCCACCATCATCTCAGCTCCGCCTACTACGCTGTTATAAGTAATGATCAATAACACGCCATTGCCTACGCCATTATGAGCTGCTGATGCTTCAGATTCAGCTTTCTGTGTATGGACATGGTCGGGCAGGGAGCCATATTGCTAAATTTAAACTGTATTGCTCCTGGTTGAAGTATCGTCCTTTAATCAGCAGCTAAATCTAAGAACTGGTCGAGACCAGCTGTATTCACAAAGTGTTGGCAATGAAGCAGTATTGTTGAGTGGTTTGCGTAGCAGATTTTGAGATAAGCGATCAAGATGTCATTCTTTTTAGTTAAAAATGCATTAATATACAGCATATTCAGTTTCTTTGGAAAGTTCCCTTGTAGGCAGCTTCAAGCCTCATCTCATGGGTATTTGTTTTATTTGCCTCTAGGAAATGGGGCAAAACACAGGTGGTGGTTGATGCTATGCTTCTGTGATCCCATACCCCCTTCGTATAAACCGTGTTTCTGTGAAGCTATAAAGACACGATGCCACAACTTCCTTCCACCAGTCTGCAAACATCGCCATGTGTGATTGTGTTTGACAAGACTAAACCTAGTTTTCTGCTGTTGGAAGGCAGCTATGTTGTTCTTGAACCATTTACGTGTTACCATAAAGTTCTCGAGCTATTCCAAGCTGCGGAAAAGTTTTGACACAGTAGGAGTTCAGTCTTTCTCGGGGGTGAAATGAAGTTTGTGCACATCTGAAAGCACGGACTTTGTGCGACCTGTGGGAGTATTGCGGTTGCTCGCTGCAGGAGAGGAATGCTTCTTGCTTCGGGGGTGCCCTGTACTGAGCTGAGCTATACCTGTGGAGTCTAGGGAGACTGCAGTAGAGGTCTGCTGAACTCTAAAGGTTTTGTGAAGACTGTAGCCATATTTGAAAATGGCCTAATGCAAAAAAAGTGTAATTTTTAAAGTAATAGTGCTCGTTTCTGCTTCTCAACATACTTCAGCATAACAATAATAATAAATATGTGAATATAGCGTCTTACAGGCATCATTACTTTTGATCATTATGTAGTTTAGTATTTTTCTAAGCTACTGCCTGTTCTGGGACTCTTGTTGTCCAAGAGAACTTTTGTTTTACGGTTAACTATGAAGAGATCATTGTGTAGTTCTGTTTTTAGATTTTGTTCTTCAGCCTTCATTATAGAAGTAAACGCAGTGCGCAGCATTGGAAAAAATTGTCCCACTTAAACGTAATAATTAGCAGCTATAAAGTCAAATTGGGACACTTTAGAGAACACATGCTGTTAAACATGTTGGTCTAAGCAAAAGTGTAATAGATCCGAAAACTTTCAGAGCTTTAAGTGTCCAGGATGTTTGGCGATGCTGCAGTAAAGCAGACAGCAGCAGCTTCTGAGTGCAGCACATCAGTTTTGAAAGTGACACTAGGGCACTTCAGAGCCACCAGTTTAGTTTTGGGTTTTTTGTGGGGGGGCATCTTCTTGAAAGAAAACAAAATTACAGCGCTGTCCACTGCAGCACTCTGTGGGAGAGCCATCCATTTGTGTTTCGGCGGCTGTTTGCAGAACACACACAAATGAACAAATATGGGCAAACACTCTCTTCTCTCTCTCCCCCAGTCTTTCTTAAACACACACATGCAAACAACCAGATACTGTATTATGCAACGTTTGTTCAGGGAGGGGACGTGGAATCGGAGAGCAAAGGAATAACTGAAATATTTATGTAGCATCAGCCACAACTGGGATTGTCTTAAATATGCTGCTTTTATCTCAAATTAAGCCGCTGGTTAGAGGACTTCCTCACTTTGTCTCAGAGGATTAGCAGGAGGTGTGGAAAACATCGTGGCTGCTTAGTCTGTGTAATGCCACACATAACTACCTGCCGTTTAGGGAAAACTGCTGACGCATTCTCATTTGATTAAGTTCAACTTTGTTGGGATTCTTTCACAGGACCAGTGATGAAGAAAATGCTGCATTTCCTGTGGTCATTATGAGCCTTTGGCATTCTGTTGCTTGCTTTTAAAATGTAAATGTGTACTCAAATAAGCAGAAAGACTGCACCGCGAGTCACCTTCGTTGGTGCTGGAGATTTGTGCAATTTAAAGTGAAACGTTTTGGGGTGTTTTTTTTTTAATCGGTGTGGCACTAGACAACTTTTCTATTTTGCCATTTCTATTGATAAGACCTTCTGTTTAAATACTGAATTGGTATCCTTCATTTTTAGTGTCATCCTGCTGTATGAGAGTGCAAGTATGGTGACATTGTTCCTCTGTCCTCCCCCATCCCTCTTCTACACACGAGTTCCTCTTTTCATACCTGTGTTTGGCTCTTGCGGGGAGTCCTGTCTATCTGTCACTGTTCTGTCTGACCCAGTTCCTGCCCTGGCTGAGGGGGAAATGATGACAGTGAGAGACTTTCCTGCCATTATATGTGGGGTTAGCAACTCCCAGGGGGTTATGTCGTCACAGCCTGTGTGGGTTTCTCACTTGTTTTTGGGCCTCTTTATACTTTGTGAAGGGGCTGACCCTACTAACTCAAACTTTCTTTCTTTCTTTTTTTAAACAAATTGATTTAATTTGATAATATATGCTACACTGTTACTTATGCTACGTTATTCTTTAAATGTCTCAGATTTAATCAAATTTCATGTGAAAGATGGATGCCGTTTTTGTTGGATGCCCTGGATGTTATTAGCCATGTGCACATAGGTTACAGGTTACTTCTGGTGTTAAATTAGGTTAAACTTAGTAATGCTGTCCTATAGGGCTGCCACGATTAGTCGACTATTCACGATTACATCGACTATCAAAATCGTCGACGACTGATTTAATAGTCGACGCGTCGTTTGAAGCTTTGTAAGATCACAAAAGACGCAGGAATAAGTAGTAGGATTTAAGAGTGTAATAACGGACTGAAACAGAAGATGGCAGCACTGCATGTACAAGGATGCCAGCTGCCGTTAAACCCCGAAGAAGAAGAAGCTGTGTCCCAGAATTCGTAGCGCGGCCCAGCTCAGTTTCCAACAATGGCGGCAGCTAGTTAGTTTTAATATTACTCTTATTATTCTTTCTGGGTCACAAAATAAACGTTTAACATATTTTCAGGCGAGAATGTAGCTGTGTAAACCTCAAATATCTGCTCAGTTTATCAAGACACCACATATTTTCAAAAGCGCTCTGACGTTTTCGGAGACGTCTGTTACCCACTAGCTCGATAGCTAGCCGGGGGCTAGGCTAACTAGAGCCGTGAGAACACCGGACTCCCGGTAAATCGTTTTCAAATCCACCGCTGTCTTTCGCTACTCAGGTTAAATATATATAAGTCACTTAGATAACTTCAAATGTTATTGTTTGGCTTTTTTTTAGTATTTTATTTGTTCCTGAGTAAATCGGTTTGACTGAGATTAAAGTTATAGTTTTTACACAGCTGAATACACGTCAAGCAGACAGCTGATTATCAGAAGTGTGAGATGCTCGAGAATATACTCCGGTGTCCCGTTATATTTTAGATAGCAAGGAGTTTATTAAACTTCACAGAAACAATCTGCAAATTTCATTAAAATTTAATAAACTATCATCTTGTCTTTATTTTTAGTTAGCACATACCTTAAACACTTAAAGCTGTAAGCTAATGATAGTTATATAAGAGCAGATGCTGCTGGTGCAATAAGCTGTATGTTTTACGTCCAATGGATGATGATCTGATTAGTCGACTAATTGCAAAAATAATCGGTGACTAGTCGACTATCAAAATAATCGTTTGTGGCAGCCCTACTGTCCTACGGGTTTTTTTTTTTTTGCAGCCTGAGGAGTCAATTTACCAGTATTAAATTGTTTAGTGGCTTGTGGCGTTTTATGTCCAGCTTCTTGTCAGTGACCTACAGAACATTATTCATCTGGACCTGAGAACATGAGTGAATTAATAAACACAAACTAGTACTGTTCCCACAAGTCTAGATTGAGTGCTGTAGAATGGATCTGATACATAATGCAGAAAGGATTTCTATAGTAATTGCTCTTTGACAGATGGTGAGTGATACCGTCAAGCAGAGTTACTGCTCGAGTAAGTGTGAGTGTGAGAATCTATATTTTTCTCCGTGTGTAAAAGTTATTTATACACAAAAATGTGGTTAAAACATGTATTTGTGCTAAATGGCTCATTTTAATTTACACTTTTACTTAGACCACGACTTCACATGGTGCTGTGAGGGAAGGTATAGTGAACTAACTTGCAATGAAGGCCACATTCACAGGGCTGACGTCAGGGACAGCTGAGGAAAGCAAATCAGGGAACTAATGTATTAAAATGATATGCTGCTGCTTTGTGATGCCGCCATTATCACAGGCAATGTATTGCAATGCTATTGTCTTAAAATGTAGTTGTTTTATGATTCCCAACCATACTGGACATGTTATCATGTTTGTCTGGTTTCTTTGAAAAACGAATCCCCTTGGATGTTTTTTATGTCTGCGTAGTTGTCTTCCTGTTTTTGCTTAACCTCAGGAAACATTTCAGCTGTTTGGAATGTTTGCATCAGTTGTTCATTTTCTTCATTTTTGCTCAGCAAGCAGATGTGGTGCCAATGTTGAAGGCTAGGTCAGGGCTGGGCAGCTTTGCCAAGTGTAAAGTTTCACCTGTTGCGTTGACAAATGTTGTCCGTCTTTGCAAACTTGCAGAGGTGCAGAGGCGAGTCTCCATATGGTTCCTGAAAGACTTGACCCAAGACCCAGCTTTCAGTTCTCTCCCAAGCACACACACATGTGCACAAGCATGCACACTTATATTCTGTGTCACTTTTTTGCAGGCAGGAGGAATGTTATAGATTAACCCAGAGGAAGTCCGCTTGCGGGCCACTGCTTACACAGGGCCCCAGCTCACTCTGGTCTGGACAATGTCCTACAGTTAGCCTGGCTGCAGGCGGCACACAGCGCAGGAAACGCCTCTCTGACTTCTGTATTTTTATTTGAATTCTTTTCTATTATTATCCACTATTCTGCAGCTTCTCTTCTTTTCCTTGTCTTTCTTGTTCTTTTTGCAGTTTTACTCTACTCTTCAAGTTCACCTACAGCATATACGTGGCTTCTTTAACGCCAGTCTACACTGTGTATAGTCTTAGGGACACTCTTCCCTGGTTTTAGAAAATCATTTTTGCTCAGAGCATTGTAGCTCTGCCCTAGAAATGTCACTGATATTTCCAAGTTAGCTGTGTAGTCCTTGTAATATTTTGAGAATCTTTTTGGCCTAGAGCCTGTGGTGCATGGGACATTTAACACCCTGGGACGCCTATGATGAATCTGACTTCTGCTTTAGTGACGAGCACTGGTGCTCTTGAGGATTTTTATGGGTGCTCTTGAGGTTTTTGTAAACATCCTGCTTGTCACGATCTCCTGCATTTAGAAAAAAAGAGGAAATGCTGTCTAAACCAGCCAACAGTTGCCAATAGGAAAATGTTCAGATGAATGCATACAGATATTTTGTACAGGCCTGCAAGGTTATTTTGATAATAGTATTGAAGTATGAAATTGTTTTGGGGGCAAATAGATCTTTGTAAACAAAGAATGTCTCATTTAGCTCCTGAATTTTCACAGCAGCACAACAGCTTGGCTTGGAAGTAATGGGTGGTTAACCGTGTAGTCTGAATGAGCCACATTTCAGTCATTCTTTTGTCTGGCAAAAAAAAGATAAAGACTGCTTTAATGGGAATTTTGTTGCATTAAACACAACAAAAAAACCAAAAGACTTTAGGTTGCACTAATTATTCTAAAATGATATAAATAGTAAATCCTCTTTAACTCTGTAAAGTGAATTTTTCATTTTCATAATTTTTCATTTTCATTCCCTAATTTATCTGAACTCTTATTTCCATTGGTTTACTCAGGAAAGACCAGAATCTGCTGTCACCAGTCAACTGTTGGTACCTGCTGCTGAACCAGGTTAGGAGGGAGAGTAAGGACCACGCAACACTGAGTGACATCTATCTCAACAATGTCATCATGAGGTTCATGCAGATCAGCGAGGACTCTACACGGCTACTCAAGAAGGTGAGGGCAGAAAGGGCAAAGTAGTTTTTAGAGTTGAGGCGGTGCACACGCACGCACACACACACACACTATAGAATGGAAATAAGGTGTCATCTGCTCTTCACACCTACATCCACAGTAGCCCGGGTGGATTTGAAAACAGCGTTTTCGTCTGAAAAGGCTCCACGTCCACACTAGCGTTTTCAGTCGTTTTCACAGAGTTGTGCGTCCACACTGAAACAGCACAAAACACTTCCAGTCCTGCGCATGCGTGAAAGCGAGTGAGAATTAAAGAATTTGAAGAAAAGCTACCTGGAGCATGTACAAACTGATATTAATCTTTTTTAGGGGTGTCAAAATTGAGAGCAAACAAAACAACTGCTGTATAACGCCCTCCGCTGTCTTTGTTTATTGGTCACATGACTGCATCACATGACTAAAATGCGTCATCATTTTAGAAAGTCTGCGTTTTCGAGTGTCCACACTGCGACGGGGCAGCTCCGTTTTGAAATGTATGCGTTTTCGAGAGCGTTTTCAAAACGCTGCGTTTTTCCTTGAGGAAAACGGCGTCTCAGTGTGGACGGGAGGCCAAAACGTTTTCAAACGGAAACGCATTAGTGTGGACGTAGCCTAAAAATGACTTTTGAGTCTTTTTTATTTGTGTTATAAGAATTGCAGCAGGTGTTTTTCATTTAGTTTTCATTCATTTCATTCAAAAACTTGTTTTTTTAAAACAAAGAAAATCAGCACGATTTTTTTTGCAAATTTGCATTAATTCATGGCACTTTTCAGCCTTGTTTATCGTACAACTGTATAACAAAACGCTCATGTACTTGATATATAACACAAATGACCTTTTATAAGTTAATAAATTAGTATTTTTCTCTGCATCACCGTTTCCTTGTCTATTCAAATTCTCATAGTCTCATTTTGACTGCTTTTGAAGGTTTTTTTGTTCATTATACCGATGTTTGACCTCTGCTAGAAATGGGTCACATGTGCTTTTTTCTTTGATCAACAAAACGCTCAAAGTCACCACTAACATGATCCAGATTCTTCGTAGCGGTCACATTGGGCAGCAGTGTCTCCAGGCCCTCATGTTGTATAAACAATCTTTCACTTTTAATGCATCCATTCATTCAAAAACAGTGTATATTTAGTTGCATGATATGCAGGATATATATTCAGCATTGCGTTTGATGGTATGATGGTCTGTGGCGCTCCCGTGGTTTCGTTTTGTGAATTAAGAGTAATGCGCTGGGAGCTCGGTCACCAGTCTTTCAGATTCAGAACGTCTTCGGTCTCTCATGGCTTTATGACCAAAACCAATCTGCTGCATTTTCTACCACAAAGCTGACGACTCCCTAACAGATTATGAGCTCCTATGTTGCAGGAGTCACATGAACTCACCGCAAACCTAAATTACAAAGTGTCTTTTCTTCAGAGGAGTGCCTTTGTGTCATTTTAGCTTGCACAACCTTTTTATCCTTTCTCTTTTTATGCTCCACTTTCTTGCAAACCTCCAAGATCTTATCTGATTAAAAAGAAGGAAACATTTATTTTTTTAAATTTGGTCTTCGAAGCAGTATAATTTCTTGGTTTTTAAATGATTGCCTTGAACCCCCAGCAGACTCACAGGAAGCTGCAACACTCATTTCCCTTTAAAGGGTTCTGGTTCTACTAACGAGGCCAGATGTGAAACAGACAGTATTTTCTCAAAGTTTCGTCTTGTTGCGAATACTGGGGGGAAAAGAGCCGCTGTAATTTAAAAACAAGAATAATCATGAAAACTATTCGTATATAAATATGACTTTAATCCATTTCAATGTGCTGGCAACTCCTTTGTTTTATTTATTACAAATAAGAGCATATAAAATGTGCGATTTGTGTGATTTCCCTTTCTCAGCATCACTGCAGAACTTCTCAATATCAGAGATGTAAGAAGTCACTTTAATATTCATGCAGGACTGCAGGGTGTCATCAGTCAGGAAACGGTGATGTTTGGACTTCATGTAGTTGTTGTCTGAGAAAACCTGCTCGCATGTGGATCCAAAGATGACAGATACAGAGATACATTTGTCAAAAAAAGGGTTGCAAATGCACACAATATTTGAATTTATTTATTTAAAAGGGACAGTGCAGTTAAACATAGTTCAAGTCCAAGACATGAGACTCATGTACCACACTGATGTACCGGTTTATAGCTACTGCTAATTTTCAACAATTGTCCCTTGTTGGGCTTACAATCTAAATAAATACATATTACAATAAAACATACATTTTCATAAAACCAAATTACATCATAAATACAATTACAATTGATAGACAATAATTTAAAATAAAATTAAAATCATCAGATAAAATGACTACAACTTTGGTTTCCCTTTAACCACACTTTAACCTTCAATGTAAAAGATCTAATGTCTGTAATCAGTTTGATATCGGTTGGAAGTGTGTTCCACAGATGGCAAGCCTTAGAAAAAGCTGACTGACCGAATGTAGATCTGCGATATAATATCTTGCAGTTGATCCACAACTGTAAGCTAAGCTTTGCAAATGTGTACAATGAACTTTTGAGGACTCACACGCACGTGCTTCAATCCACACACAAAACAAAAAACCACCATGTAAAACTATTTTACAGATGCAAACATCCAAACCTGAATAAATACGAATCATTTACGCACAATTTATAAAGTTCAGCTTCACGAAGGCGATCATTTTCACTTTCAAAAAACTTCCTGTGTATACAGAGTCTAAACCTACACGTAACATGTGGGCGAGCGCATGATACGCACAGATCACGTCACACAGGGAAGGTTGTGCCTGTAACATTTAACATTTTCTTATTTTAGCCACGGCCGAGGAGCGAAAGAGCCACGAGTCACCGACCTCTGTCCTGGCTTAACTTACTTTCACAATCATAATGATAGACTACTTTCAATGATGATACATATTTTTAGTGCAGCTCAGAAACTCCTCACAAACTGTGGAGTAGTGCAGTCCTGTCATTACTCCACCTGCATCCCCATCACTGCTGTGGAATCTGCAGTATCGAGCCACTTTATAGACTGTCCTTTTAAAGTTGGCATTTACTTTGTGTATCCAGGTGACATTGCACAGACAAGAAGCAGTCTGATGGGAGGTCCCAGCTCATTGGAGACCCGAGACACAGCTCGCACTCTAATTAAAGCTTCCCCGAGCCTTTGATCTCAGCAGAGCTTCAATAACGAGGCACAAACAACAGAGAAGTCCCCCATGTTACGTGGACTCCCTCACAGCTTTGAGGAGACAGCTGTACTCTTGTCATCCTTCCACCACATCAAAGACCCGTGTTTATATTTCCTTGTATGTTCAGGTTTCATGCTGCGAGGTGCAGCAGCGGAGGAGGGACCACATAGTGGCCATATTGTCTTCGTCAACATCCTCTGGTTGCTGTTCAGCGTGTGCATTTATTTCTTTAGTTCTGCACTGTGGTCACTTAGAAAGAAACCACGGCTTTCTTTAGAAGCACCACATTTTTTCCTCTTTTTGTGTGTGTGTGAGTTTAAACGCAAGACTCGAGTAGCGAGCTTTTTCTGTCTTTATGCTTGGAAAGATCTTCTCACATGCATCAAGTTTTCATTATTCATACAACTGGCTCTTTGTTTTGCTCTGCCCTGTTTTATTCTGTGGCAGCAGCTACATGGTGGATTTCCTAGAGCTCGAGGCACTTTTGAACTTAAAGCAACACATAAGTTTACAAAAAGGTGTAAATATTGAAAGAATTCAAGCTGAATCTATTTAACTGATTTGGTGTAATAACAAAAAGTGTAATATCCCAAAATTCACTACCAGCACCTCCAATATGGTGCTTAATCTGCACTGGTCACTTCACTTTATTGTCATTGATATTTATATTTAAAAAGTGCAATACTGTAATTTTCTGCTGCTCATTCCTGTGCAATATCCCATCTGCCCTCCCGTCATATTTCTTTTCAAGATTTTCTTATTTAATCACTAGTGTACATATATTTATATTTATAGATACATATATATTTAGTCATCTTTTCTCTTTTACCACGTCTCTCTAATATTTTGCTCTTTACTATTTTTCTATTTTTTTAATATTTTATTTTATTATATTTTCTTCTACTGTACCATGCTGCTGAGTGACTGCTGCTCATCAAACACATTTCATAGCAATGTTGACCCTGTGCTAACTTGCATATGTCAAATAAAACTGAAAACTGAAACTGCAAATGTATTAGTCCACCACTCAATGTTAATTCAGGGCAGCTGTGGAGTAAACCTAACAGTAGCGATTGTAGCTGCCCACTTGGAATTACCACTCGTGACGCAGAGAGCTTCGACTGATGCAACTTTATTCTCTCCTGTTTAAACCACCGACAATATGGCACCGTGAAAACTATAAAGATGCATAAACAAATACCATTAAACATTTAAGTAAAAAGTGCAGAAATGTTCACATTTTACCATAGAAAATTATTTTGATTAACTCAAATAGTGACATTGACATAAATCAATAGTTTTTAAACTATTTATGTTACAGCATTTAATAAAATGAATTAATGACAACCTTTCTGTCTCTTAAATACATAAACAATCATTTGCATCATTAAACCAACGTCTTTCTGCTTCCAAGGGTGCTAATCATACTGAACCAGCTAGCCAACCTCCTCCATGCACATCTCTTAGCCAGTTCTGAAGCAACGTGTTTGTGTCGTTTCGCTGAGAACAGAACAGGAAGTCTGACACAATAAAAGAGGAAGTGCTGAGGTACTTTTCAAAATAAAAGCGCAAAGTAAAGTGGCTTTGCCGGCATTTACAGCGATAGTTACCAAATTTTTATGTTTCTGTAATAGTTAATCTACCAGTGTGTGTAAATGCTCTAATCAAAATAAAATGATTGATGTTGTCATTGAATTTTCAAAGTTACACTTTTACAAAAAGCAGAATAAAATAGTAAAAGATGCCAAATTAAAGCTATTTATGTTCAGTAATTTCATTCCTGAGCAGAAAAATTAGTGTTGGTGGTTGAATGTTTTGCATCGTTGAATTTGCAACTTCTCAGAGACGTCCGCTGTGCCGGTGTTTCGACAAACCATCGTACTTTGGCAAATCGTCCACCGTACGTAGTTTATGCACATTTCTGCTGTCACACAAGAATTCCAGCAGAAATGTAAGTATGTAGGACGGTTTGTCACTTAACTTTACCCATCAGAGTATGCTTCTAGCTTATATTCACAAAGATAGGATGGTTTGCCACTTAATTTTGTGTTGTGCGCATGCAAAGCACATGCGCAGAAACAACCACTAGGATGGTTTGTGAGGTAACACCGGCTCAAAAAACATGAATTTAGTTTCTTATTTGCATAATAAATAACAATGCAACTTTTAGTTTTAAACCATTTTTTTAAAGTATTTGTTTTGTTTTAAATCACAAGTGAAACAGCTGGCCTAACCAATAATTAGTTACTCTTACAGAGGCTGACATTTTATAAAGGGTTCAATATTTGTGTCATTTGGTCAAATTCCAAGTTACAGTCGTAAGACACTCTAATGTACACACGGGCCCTGCAGCGTATACCGCTGCCATCTCTATACCGTGATTAATGGCAGTGGCAATATGAAACCCACCACTCCCTAAGTGCTGCCATGGTTTCTTCTCACTGGGTTTGTTTCATCTTTCTAATGTGGTTGGAATACAGATGGTATGAAGTTGAAAGGGAAAACCCATTTGTAGGATCCTTTTAATGAATTGGACTGAATTGGAAACCCCCCAGCTGAGATTCCTTTAAGCAGGAAAGGAAAACGTTGTGCAAATTAAATCAGCGACATGTGTTACACAACGCAGCTTCGCTAAACAACCGTTTCCAAAATTCGAAACCTCATGCTACGTGTAGCTTTTTCTGGTAAAAGGCAATCGTGATTGTAAATGTAATTTACTATCATCTCCCTCTTTATTTCTCTCACATCCAACACACACACACACACACACACACACACACACACACATTCTTTCTCGCACATCTTGTGATCTCTGAGAAGGCTTTTCATTGAGCTCTGGATCACTTCCCAGCCTCCTCAATGGGAAAGAACTGATGTGTGTTAGATCTGACAGATAGTCAAAGGTCCTGTCCATGGAACTGATGCTTGCTAATGGATTTTCCCACAGGGGAAGGTCTGTGTCTTTACAATCGTGTGAATTTACATTTAAGAGGCAGTTTACTGAGTATTGATAAACCCAAGGACCAGGTGATCGTGTAGTTCACCAAAAAACGTAAGACTGCTTAGTAACTTCCTTATCTACACTCACCTGTCAGACATGCCTGAGGTTTCCTCTTGCTGAGTTTCTTTCTCCTGGGTTCTGGTTATCTGATTATGTGTCGATTAGCTAAAAGGTTCCAAGTCTGGGAAATGTCAGACCAGGTGGTGGTTAGGTAGGTGTTGCAGATCAGTCAGATCACCTAGCGTGACTCTATAATTTCAGACACCAGCCTAGCAGCCAGCGACTGAGAGCGTAATCCTCTTTGCTGTCTGTGAAAATACTTGGACACTGTACAGCTTTACCTGTAAGCAACGTGAAGAACAAGAGTGACAGACTGTGGAAATCTGTGTAGAAGTACTCGCAGTCTTGCTGCGGTTCAGGTCGGTTATAGCCAAAAACTTGTGGTGTTACCTGCAAGCGTGATCATGTCTGAGAACTCACTTGGATCAGTGATGCATTTAACAGCATCTTGTGTCACAAGTAATAAACAACTACGACACAATATATTGCACTGTAAAAATAAATGCATCCAATTAACTTTGCTTCAGCTTATCTTTTTATGAATTGTATCGTGCGGCTAAAACTAGCAGACTGACTATTTGCAATTTCTTATTCAGTAAAATATAAAAACGGTTTTAAGACGACTCACAATCTGCAATGCTTTTGGTGGTTTTTTTTGGATATAAATTCATGTTTTCTTCCCAAAAACATTGTGCACATTCAATAGAGGTGGGAATCACCATACATCCCACGATACGATATTATCACAATACTTAACGCACGATACGATATTATTGCAATTTTTAAAAATATTTTGCGATATTCAGATTCTGTACATAAAGGTAAACTTTATCAATATTCATTTTATCTAATATCAAAGTCTCACACTCAGTCTTTCTCTCATTTCAGTTTTATTGTTGACAAACTGAACGGTTTGTATTACAGTCTAGTCCAACTTAACTGAATCAACCATCTGGTACAATTATAGCTATTCTGAACTATGCAGTTTATGAAAACTATGCAGCCCCTTCAGCAACTGAAGAATTTGAAAGTAAATTAAAACAAAATATAATTTTACATTAAATAAAAAAGTTTTAAACTTAATTAAAATAAAACATGTCTTAAATTAAAATAAGTAAACTGTCATGTTTATTGCTGCCAAAAAAAAGTTCAACACATTTGGACAGTGAAGGAATGTCAGGATTCTTGCTCAGAAAAAGGAAGTCAGAGCATGTTCCATTCCACAAAACCCTTTTTTGTAACAAAATATCAATTTCTGCTGTCCCTATATCGATACATTATTAGCAAACAAAATATCACGATACTACACAGTATCGATTTTTACCCCCACCCCTAACATTCAAACGGGTTTAGCTACATAACTAATTTCCTTGGCAACAACTGTTGCCATTGCAACAGTCTGAAGCCAGCATCAGGAATGTGCATCTTGTTGCTTGTCACCCCAAATTTACCCTCCTAAAAGCATTGTGCTGACTTTTTCAAAAACTCCAATAGCCCCCTTTAATATTAAATTTAGTATTTATTTCAGCATTATGGCTCTTAAAAAGACTACAATGCCCTCTATATCTTTATCAGAAAATAAATCCCCACTCTCTTACTACAGGAGCTGGCTTGATACCCACTCAGAAAGCTTGTCCATCATATCGCCGTGAGTGGCTCCCACAATGAGTTTTGTCTGAGGATAATTGGGTTTGATATAGGCCTGGTGCACAGGCCAAGGTTGTAATATCATCCAGGTGGCAACACTATAGTGGAGAGATCAAAAATTCATTGTCATGACTCATAATCTCATAAACATCTGATACGCTATATGAGTCAGTGTGAAAGAAATATGGAAGCTTCACTGTTAAATTAATAGTAAAGGCCTCTCTAAATCCATCACACCATCACTGTTAAACTGTATCCCACGACCATGAGCTGCATTTATGTGGGCGTGTGCGCGATAGCATTACCGAGTCAGCCTTGTGGCGCGGCTGATCGAGTTAACATATTTGGAAGAAATCTTTTACATTCAGGCGTAGAGGCCAGATAATGTGTTGAGCATGTGGACGCTGAAACTCTAGCGGTGTTCGATGATTTAAGTGGAAAAGCTAGCATGACACCGGCACCACTTTCACACACAAAAGCCTGTATTTGACACAGTATTATAAATGCACTCATCTGTTTTGTATGTGCACCATTAAGAGTAGAGAATGGTTTCACCTCAGTGGCACTTATATTAAACCTGATATAGAACGAACAGTGGGCATTTGCTGAAAAGGTTTGTGAAGCTGCAGGTTAGTAATGGTTGTTCCCACAGTGCTTATAATGTGTTGTCTTTAAAGGGGAACCACCTGGATAGAACATGAATTTCTTGTGTGATAATGGTGATTTCTTTGTATTGCTCTTATTGTTTTTCCTTTTTGTATTTCTTTTACAGAGCAAAGAAATAGCCTTTCAGCTCCAGGAAGACTTAATGAAAGTCCTCAATGAGCTATACACAGTAAGTAGTAACGACTGCTATTTTTCACTAATGCACTTGAATACATTCATCTTGGCTGTGGTTGAGGCTAGTTTATAGCATTGAGCTCAGTAATGTCTTACGGTCTGTAACAGCTTGATGTTTTTAACCCTGAAACTGATGGATTCTAAATTAAACATTCAAGCAAATGTATTGCAAACAAAGTACAGGAAAAGTCACATTTCTTTGCACCACAAAAGCATAAAACTGTCTCCCTTACACTCATAAATCAGCCATTCAAAGCTACAAAGTTTCATCTCTGTGTTTGCTTGACTCATTACAGTTCATATTCTGTTTCTAATAGCTTTCATCAGGTTTTTCTTTTTTTTTGCTCTTGAAAACGACTCATGCAAAGTCACACTGGGAGGTCTGAGCCAAATAACAACTTGCTCCCTATCAGTCTTTATTTCTTTCAGTAGCTGACATCAGAGACAGACAGAAAACCTGGGGAAAGTCCAGGTTGCATTACACGCAACAAAGTTCTACATTCAAAATGAGAACCAGTGTAATTATGCTATATGTGCCCAAGACTACTAGCTTGCAGGTTGCAAGAAACCAAACCGTGGCTCTGAACCTGTCAACTCACAAGTTCAAATTTCACCCCAGTAGGTCAGTGAAATTTTACCAAGCTGGTGCATCACACAGGCTGCACATGTGCAGTGTAGTTCCTAACGCTTTTCATTTGTATTGTTAGCAGCCTCTGTGTACCTTTGACCCTGCTAGTTACTGCCTTAACTTGACTATCAGCTCTGCTAGTCCTTGTATTCAATGCCTCACAGAAGCCATGGATATGCAAACTCCAGCAAACCCTTTAAAAAGTAAAATGAAAGGATCAAGTTAATGTACAAGTTAGCTTATGTACTGTAGCCTATGTATAGCGTGAGTAGCATTTCATAAATAACAACAAACCTAAGGTTTAAAGCTTATAAAATGGAATTCAGTATCACTGTTCATGTGTGTGATTTTGTGTTTTTAGTTGCTTTCCTGACGCATCGTCACCTTGCATGTACGGCGATGTAGCAACAAGTCAAATCAGTTGTTCTGCCTTCCCAGAACATTCACTGAAGAGCAGTTCAGTTTGCTTATAGAGTCTCCAGTTACTCGCCATGAAGGACTGAAGTTGGTTACACTTCCCCTGTGTGTAAAGGGGGCAGACCAGCCCTCGCTCCTCCAAACACAACAACATGTTACTCTAGAGCTTAATGTGTGTCACTCTCACCACAGTCCACGCTGTAGATTTGGCCTGCTTTAACCCCAGTAGGAGGACACACGTGAGCACGCGCGCACACACGGGGTAGCTGTTGCATCAGACAGCCGCAGTCCCAGTGTCGGCCACCGCCGCTGAAATAACAGGTCTCGTCCGTGTCTAAATGTGTCCCTCTAAAAAAAAGCGGTAAAGTAAACACAGCAGTGGCAGACTCCAGACCATTAAGTGAGGAGTACGCGGACCAAGGTCAGTCACCCATCTCTAAACTGGTTCCAGTTAAGCCAACCCCACCAAAGACGAAGGGCTCCAGACAAACCAGGCTTTGCTCTGTTGTTCCACTCGTACAGAAATAACTCACATTGGGGGAAAGATGTTTAGATTTTGAATGGGTGAGTCTCTATTTGTACTGAAGCTGAGGTTTTGTGCAGACAAATGTATTTCATACACAGGTTGTGGAGCTTTAATTTGCCGGAGTCGGTTCATTCCAGGTTAAACCGCTCTGTGCTCTATATTGCTGCCTTGGACGTTTGGATATAATTTTTGTCCTTCTACTTAGTTCAGTAGTTTTGGCCGACCGCCACGAACCATCAGCTCAGATCTCATTTCCTCTCCTCGTCATTTTCACCTGTTTTGTTTCTCTTCCTCCAAATGCTTCCCTAATGTCTTCATTTTCATGGATGTCTGGGGTTGAGTGGCCTATTCTGCTTTCAGACTTCACAATGACATCATGAATTTGTTTCAGTTTTCCTCTTGCCATGCCACTGAGTCATCATTATTTTCCTATGAGTCCACTGTCTGTTTATCATCTATGTTAATAAGACTTTATCAGCTCTCAGCTCTCTTGTAAAGTTCATTATTTGTATTTCGTAGTTAACCTGCTACTTGCAGCCGAGTCACTGCCTAATGGATCCATGGAGTGGACTGTGAGGGACACAGGAGGAGGATGATTCAGGCTTTAGGAAGTAGCTCTAATCAGCAGGTCACTATCAGCGTAATAAACTTCTGCTGTATTACATTGTTACAGTGTGAAGGCAAAACGGTGAATGACTTCAGCTTAAATGCGATTATAGCTTTAAGACAAAGACACATTTTTGAAGTTTATGCTACATGACAAATGGACATGAAGCCAGAGCCAAATACCATCTCAGTAAAAAGCTGAATTGAAAGTCTAAAAATAGTCCTCTTGATAACTTCCTAAGTGCATCGTTTTATTTTTTTGGCCTGTGTGGTTTGTGCACTTAACTGCCCCTTAAAAACAAAAAAGACTCTTTGATTTGTGGTTCAGCACAAGAAGAACTGTGAGCGATGAGTGCTTTGATAGGAGTTGAATCAATAGGTGATAAATGAGTGAGTCAGAAGATGGAAGCCTTATTTGCGGGTTAGGTCACGATTAAGACGATGGATTATTCTGATCTTTGACCCCACAGGAACTAACCCAACACCCACAGGCTGCTGTCTTTTTTGTTTTTTCTGGTCTTGAAATAAAATAATGCCTTTTCCTTCCCGTCCAGGTGATGAAGACGTATCACATGTACCACTCGGAGAGCATCAGCGCTGAGAGCAAGCTGAAGGAGGCTGAGAAGCAAGAAGAAAAGCAGATTGGCAGGGCTGATCCTGTCTTCAGCATTCGAATGGAGGAAAAATACCCGAGGCGCAGCTCTGTGAAGAAAATTGAGAAGATGAAAGAGAAGGTAAGATGCCAGGTGTTAAAGGCAGTAAAAGCCAGTAGTTGCGCCATAAAAGACAAAAAAATAACTGTTCAGTATTGAAAAAGAAACTGCAGTTAAGGAAAAGACTCACACAGGCTTTGTTTTCTTAGAACAGGCCTGTTGTCTGTTAAATCTCTGTGGCAAATGATTAAAGTCCAGGCAACTGATTCTTTTTACTACACAAGTTTTCCAGGAATGCTTTTGGGAAGTCTTAAAATATGGGTGATCTGGAGTATGTGAATCAGAGCCTAGTGCAGCGGTCAGCGTGTGTTGACTAACAGCCTCATGCTTGTCTGCTGAAGAGGAAGTGCAAGTTAAAAACTTCTGTCCCACGCTGAGGTGTCCAAGTTGAAACCAAGGCCACAGCCTGGTTTTAGTTTATTTTTGTTTTTTTCCATACTTGGTCCTTTTCATGCCAGACTGTAACTTATTTCTCCTCTACTGTTGCCTAAAATGTTTTGTTTTGACAGTAATCTAGTCCCAGCACTGTGACTCGCTGTGCGTGTGGAGACATGAAAGCATAATCACTTGTCAAAAGGCAAATCTTCACTCATTAAATTCACCCCGTCTCGCTCGCTCTGTTGTCGTCTGTTTCTCATTTTTGCTTCTAATTCTCTCATCAGCGTCAAGCCAAGTACTCCGAGAACAAGCTGAAGTCGATCAAAGCGCGGAACGAGTACCTGCTGACGCTGGAAGCGACAAACTCATCCGTTTACAAATACTACATCCACGACTTGTCGGACTTAATTGATGTAAGTATGAAACCACGGGATTTTGGCAGTCGTGTTGTGAGCCAGCTTCTTCTTCTTCTGCACACACTTCTTTTGCCTCAAGTGAGACTGAGGAGAATATTAATAATCAGAACACACACGTTTTAAGTGGTGGCCCAAAATATGGTTTCTTTTGTTTTTTTTACTTTCCAATGCAGATTTTGGGAGATGGATACTGGTTGGTACATGTAGTAGTAATAATAATAATAATAATGTATTTTCCCGGAATAATTTTATATGGAAAATTTGGCAATTAAATGTCTATACTAGGGCTGCCACAAACGATTATTTTGATAGTCGACTAGTCACCGATTATTTTTGCGATTAGTTGACTAATCAGATCATCATCCATTGGACATAAAACGTACAGCTTATTGCACCAGCAGCATCTGCTCTTATATAACTATCATTAGCTTACAGCTTTAAGTGTTTAAGGTATGTGCTAACTAAAGATAAAGACAAGATGATAGTTTGTTAAATTTTAATGAAATTTGCAGATTGTTTCGGTGAAGTTTAATAAACTCCTTGCTATCTAAAATATAACAGGACACCTGAGTATATTCTGGAGCATCTCACACTTCTGATAATCAGCTGTCTGCTTGATGTTTATTAAGCTGTGTAAAAACTATAACTTTAATCTCAGCCAAACCAATTTACTCAGGAACAAATAAAATACAGAAAAAAGCCAAACAACATTTTTAAGTTATCTAAGTGACTTATACATGTTTAACCTGAGTAGCGAAAGACGGCGGTGGGTTTGAAAACGATTTGCTGGGAGTCCGGTGCTCTCACGGGCTCTAGTGAGCCTTGCCCCCGGCTAGCTATCAAGCTAGTGGCTAACAGACGTCTCCGAAAACGTCGGAGTGCTTTTGAAAATATGTGGTGTCTTGATAAACTGAGCAGATATTTGATGTTTACACAGCTACATTCTCGCCTGAAAATATGTTAAACGTTTATTTTGTGACCCAGAAAGAATAATAAGAGTAATATTAAAACTAACTAGCTGCCGCCATTGTTGGAAACTGAGCTGGGCTGCGCTATGAATTCTGGGACAGAGCTACTTCTTCTTCTTCTTCGGGGTTTAACGGCAGCTGGCATCCTTGTACATGCAGTGCTGCCATCTTCTGTTTCAGTCCGTTATTACACTCTTAAATCCTACTACTTATTCCTGCGTCTTTTGTGATCTTACAAAGCTTCAAACGACGCGTCGACTATTAAATCAATCATCGACAATTTTGATAGTCGACGTAATCATGACTAGTCGACTAATCGTGGCAGCCCTAGTTACACAACAATAGAAGAGTGCCTGCACTGCAGATGTCTCTGCATTCGTTTTTGGCCTCTTGAAATTTTCTTTGGCTGATACAGATCAAACTGTGGTATTTAACATATTGATTTATTGTCCAAACAATCAATGTATGCATCAGTACTTTTATTTGTCCTGATAAACAATGTCAAAAATACCCAGCAAATCAGTAGCGTTGTTGTTAAGTTGATAATAATTGTGTGCCACCACAGTAACGGTGCGGACAGGTTATTTGATGATACCAGGCTGCTATAGGACAGTTCGATTATGGAGAAGATTACCCAACCTTAATCACTACTTCACCCCTTTTTATAGACATTGACCCCCACCCCCTCCAATCCCAAAAAAGATTTTCTCATATTTGTTTGAGCTTCTTATGCAAAAGACCAATTACTGCTCAGGGCTTTTTCTCTGACCTTCAGAAGAAAGACTGATGACTTTAGCAGCTGTGCTTAATATAAGAGAGTTCTGGACACTAGACTGTGGGATGGAAATTATAGTGCAGGACCAAATTAAAGCAGCTTTGTTAACTTTGGTGATGAAAGCTATTCTTTCCTCCTACCATCCTCTGTCATTATTGAAATCCTATGTTTAATATTTAGTTATACATTATGTAACAGCTATTTTTCACGTTTCAGATTGGTTGAATAAAGAGGGCGTGACCCTGAACTGGCTTCTTTTTTATATTAAAGATGATTGTTACGTAATCTGATCATGTTGTTTTTCTTTGTTTTGCTTTATGCAATACAGATATATATATGACGTATTCACAGTTTCATTACCTGAGTCATTTCTTTTTTCTTTTTTTGAAAGAGAGAGATAAACTTACTGCACCACTTTCTGTCGCGTTTCTAAGGAAACCGGAGACGGCTGGGATTTTGGCAAGTGTTTGGGTTTTTATATTCCAGACAGGACTGAAGGAGAGAAGAGAGGGAGAGAGAAATGCAACCTCTATTCAGCGGCATGCTGTGCGCTGAAATTACCCCTCTCCCTGCTTTGCTCAGAAGCCTTCACATCTCACCAGGACGTGTGTGTGTGTGTGTTTGTGTGTGTGTGTGTGATTGTGTGAGAGATGCTCTCTGCGTGAGCTTTGTGTGCAGGCTCACAAGCATTTGTTTATTGATGAAGAGACTTTTTATAGTGAAAAACAAAGCGTACAAGCGGGCTGGTTGTAGCATCGTGTTCGACAGTTGTTCAGGCCATTTTGTGTTTCTCTGTGTGGAGCTCTAGGTGGGTGCTGTTGTTAGCAGTGACCTTGGCAAATCAGATCCCGGAGGTACGGCTCGAGTCGTGCAACACAGAGGCAATACTTTTGGCTCAGAAAGTGATGTCATTTAGTCTCTTTTTTTACCATAAAATGTAACCAGCTATTGCTCATTTATATTTCTGTGTAAATTTGAGAGTTGCTCTTCACTTTTAACAAGAAGAATTGAAAACATTTTTTATTGCATCCATGGTTTATAATTTACAGCATCTAAATAAAAAATAAGCACAGCAAAATAATTAGTAACACAAAGTCACTCTTTGTCTGGTATTACACACCAGGTCTGTGCAAATGAACTACTTTCTCTTCTTGTCATTGGTTTGCTGTTGCTACTATCGCTGAGGGTGGCTTTTTCACTGTCATCGAGCGCTCCTTTGCATCACGGTCTGGATTTCCAGAAACCACTTTGAAATGCATTTGTCACACTTGGAATCAACTGCAGGTTTCTTTATCTGCTTAACATGTGAAGAAATAACCAACGTGGCTAAGTAACAATAGTCTGTGGGTGAATTATTCAGTTACTTTTTTGCCAAAGGTTGAGTTTAAAGTTGATGAATAATAATAACTGAATGATTTTGTTTAACCCCCTTTTTTTTCTTTCTTTTTTCCATCCAGTGCTGTGATTTGGGTTACCACGCCAGTCTGAATCGCGCCCTGCGGACTTACCTGTCTGCCGAATACAACTTGGAGACGTCACGCCACGAGGGTCTTGACATCATCGAAAATGCAGTGGACAGTTTAGATCCACGAAGTGACCGACAGAGGTTCATGGAGATGTACCCTACGGCCTTCTGTCCTCCAGCAAAATTTGAGTTCCAGCCTCACATGGGAGACGAAGTATGTGGTGCAGCTGGATTTTATCTAATAAGTGGTGCAAATATACTGAATACCTTTGAGCTTAATTTTGAAAAATAAAAATATCTCAGCCTTAACAAGGTCACATATTCAGTGGCTTGAGCTTTTTATTGCGTATGGGCTGCCGGATCAGGTTTTATGGGGTACTGAAATTAACAAATCATGTGTTATTACGTCCCCTGAAGTCATGAAGCTCAACATGTGTTAGGGATTTTACTGTTTGGCTGGCACTCTGCTGATAGCGTGTCTGTTTACTAGCTGTTTTTGCATCGGTGTCTGCATTCATTTGGGAGACGTCACTGTGGTTTGCCTTGCAATTGGAAAAAGAATTTGGATGCCTACATCCTGTTTAAATTTAGAGCTTACGTGACTTTGTTTCTCTGATAGCTTGAAATTTCAGGTTCTTGGTCAGTGATGCTGTGATTTGTCTATATTTCCAGGTATGTCAGATCTCAGTGCAGCCACCAGTGAACGGGGAGCTTATACTGAGGTTCCAGCAGCTGCAGTCTCGTATATCTACTCTGAAGATTGAAAACGAAGAGGTAAAATGGGGGCAAGAAAAATGGAAAACGCAATCCGGGTGTTTGTGTTGCAGGGGATTTAGTTGCGTCAAACATGTCTCAGTTTTGTTGTCTGCCTGAGATTTGGCAGCTTTGTTATGTGTGTATTTGTTGGATGCACGGTGCTGACAGTGAATTAAAGATGCTCAACAAAGTTAACTTCAGCCAGAAGTCATCCAAGGTGAGATGGAAAATAGTTATAGATGAGACACAAGCTTACAAACTGTGTTTTTTCTTCTTGCTCATGCCCCGAAGGTAGCCTCTGAAAGCCTCTCTGTGAAGCCTGTCGTTTTGCTCCCACCTGTGCTGCATTGACATTGTAGGTGCTTCTTTGCTTCTCAGGCTCTTTTGTTTTAATGCATCTGCAGCACGCCTGAGTAAATTTACATTTTGTTTTCTTGAAAATGGAGAAGAAAGGCTTTCTGTTGGTTCAGAGTGCAGTCGCCTCCATCGGGCTGTTACTTTGTATCACGTCTGACCCGCTTCTCCTTTCTGCTTCTCTCCCTCCACATCGCTGCACTTTCTTCTTTTATCCTCTTACAAAGACACAGGAGCAGGCCTCACAACTTCATCTGCATTCATCATCATTTTATATTCCCTTTGATCAGATGGTCAGATCTTTAGTTAAACAGACGTCTAAACTATACGTCTACAGGAATGAACTATGAGTGCAGAATAACAGTATGTGCGGCTTATTTGAATATGCAAAATACATTTAGTAACTTTAATAATTAAATTTAACAAGCTTTATGACCGACTGTGTGTATGTGTATATACTAGGGGTGCAACAATACTCATATCGATATTGAACCGTTTGATACAGTGCTTTCGGTTCGCTACGCATATGTATGAACAATACAAAATTTTTAATTTATTTTATCAACTTTCCTTCTGACAGTGCTGTCTGTGTTGAGCGCTCAGTGGATCTGCGCTCGACAGTGCAGCCTAGGCGGAGTAGTCGAACACAGATTCACTGAGCGCGCAGGGCAAGCTAGCAGACAGAAGCTAAGCTCTCCTTGCAACATGGCAAATTGAACCTCCCCCACCCTCATTCAGATCTTGCTTTTGGAACTATTTTGGTTTTCATGTGACGTATGACCCTGAAGGTAAGCGCGTCATGGACAAAAGTAAAACAGTATGTCGGATGTGCCACGCAATGCTCAATTACATGGGTGGGAACTAGTGCGTTAGCGCAGTTAGCTCGTTAACGCGTTGGCCGTCCAGCCCCACGCATGGGGCGATCCGCGGTAGCTCGTTAACGGAGATTTGCCGTATTGTGGCGTTAACGTCATTTCAGATTAACGCTGACAGCACTAGTGGGAACACAACGAATATGACTGCACATTTACTCCGACATCATCCTCGTGAAAAGACAAGTGGAAGCAGACAAAAACAACAAGCACGCATGCTACAAACTTTACCCGAGTCATTTAGACAGCTGTTAGCACATGATTCTCCTTATGGGGACCTGATATGTTTAATATGCTGCTGAGAATATAGCCCAGAAGAAGCGTATAGTATAGCTTTTATTTTGGAAAGAGACATTTCTCTGTAATAAACTCTTTTCCAAAGATGAGTGATTTCTCGATCAGATAGATTTATTTATTTTTATTACTTTGTTGTTTCAGCAACATAAAATTTAAAAACTGTACTTTTGAGTTAAAATATATATTTATAATTTTAATAAATGACAAATTAAGGCATGAACATTTTTTTGTATCAAAAAAATATCTAACTGTGAAACCAAAGTATCGAACAGAACCGTGAATTTTGTGTATCGTTGCACCCCTAGTATATACACATACACCCCACATCATTAGAAGAAAATATCAGTCAGTCACAGCTTATTTACTGAGACTCAGATTGTGGGGTTTCATGGAGTATAACCAGACGAGTCAGAGTCCTGTTGGCGTCATCACAGTTTGTCTGCAGTATGTATAGTGTTTAATCAACTGTGCATATACTTGTGACTGTGTGTGTGGTTGAAAAGCCCCGGTTGCTTCATGCCCTTGTCCTCCTGCCTCGCTGAAGCGGATGTCCTGGTGGGTCAAAATTGGAGGGCGCCGCTGCCTCATGTTAGGATCACCAGATGGCCTCTCTTCCTGGGCATGACGTGCCAGATACATCCTTGAAAAATGAACTTTCTAAGCACTGTGGCGACCTAAAAGCTGGACTGTCAAACGTACGAGGGAAAAGGAGCGTCTGTCTTTATCTGGACAGGAAAAACTACAGGGCAGTGCTTCATAGTGCAGCTGCTTCCTCAAACCTCTTTGGCCGCCATGAAGTTGGTGAAAGAAAACATTGCTGAATAATTTACTCTGTATTGGCGCTGGATAGAGTGCAACACGGGGAGAAGGACGCTGGATTTCACTTTTATTTAGGCGTAGGGCTTAGCGTAATCCTGCTGGATTTCTTTCATCAAAAAACTCATTTCTCTAAGGACATAATTTCATTTCTCCTCATCAGTCAGTCAGTGTGATTTGTCTTTTTGCAGACTTAATAATCTGCCCATTTAGATCTCATTTGCCTCTGCATGACCCAGTGCTCACACAGACTAATTTTCCTCCTCTGATTTCTGTCGTCTTCTCCTGCGAATACACAAGCACACTTAATGGTTATTCTCAAGATGTTTCACACTAAACCCTGGCAATCTAATAGCATCATCTTTGCAGGGAGTGTTTGTTTTTTTTCCTCCAGATAAATATCAAGGAAGCACATCAAAGCCTGTGTGTGTGCTCATAACGGAAGATCAGCAAATTACACACTTACTGTACTGCAGGGTCTGTTGAAAGCTGTGGACTGCAGTCTGACTTCTGATGACGGATGTAGGATTAACTAGGAATGGTGCACTTCCCTGCAGAATAAACTTTTATTCCACTTTTTTGCGACTAGAATTAGGGCTGCTCGATTATGGCAAAAATGATAATCACGATTATTTTCACTGAAATTGAGATCTCGATTATTTGACCATATTTATTTAACAATAAGAATGTGTTGAATAATGACTTTAAAGATTGTCAAAACTAATATAAAATAGTGTGCAAATACTGATAACAGTGCAAATGTTTGCAATATAAAAAATAAATGAAAAATGTAAACATCTATGTTTAGTGAACTTTGCAGTGTTGCTCTGTGGTGCAGCTACGACACTGTAGCAAAGTTTACACACTATGTCTACTTGATCCACGTCTGACTCCGCCAACCCATAATGTTTCCACACCACTGAAGTTTTTTTACCTCTTTTCAACCAACAGCAGTCACTCTCCTCTCCAAATAACTTCTGCTTAGCTTTCCGAGCTTCCCTCGGGTCCTCTTAATCAGCGGTCCCCAACCCCCGGGCCTCGGACCGGTACCGGTCTGTGAGTCGTTTGGTACCGGGCCGCGAGAGTTGAGGCTCAGGTGTGAAATGTATAGTTTTCAGGGTTTTTATCGGTTTTCAGCGTTATTTTGTTATCGTTTTTATCGTTTACTCGGTTTTCCTTGGTCTTTTCACGTGTGTTATGAATAAATTCTCTTTTTTTCGGTACCGGTACTAGTTTTATTTTGTTGTATTTATCCGCGACACCTTAAAGGCCGGTCCATGAAAATATTGTCGGGCATAAATCGGTCCGTGGCGCAAAAAAGGTTGGAGACTGCTGCTCTTAATTGTTGTGACACGTGTTCGAAATGCAGAGAGGTGCGCTCGATTTGCCACACGGAGCAGCGCGAGAGTAAAGCACGAGGGAGGGGCTAATAATCGGCTCAGTCATTTTTAATGATCGTTGAAAGCCCAGCTCGTAATCTAGATTAAAATTCGATTAATTGAGCAGCCCTAACTGGAATTATTTTTTGCTTTTAACAGTGTTGAAGTTAAGTTCAGTTTAGATAATGATGGCTACTTGCTTACTTTTGAAACGTCTATATCAAAGTATAGAGACACCAGATTTATGGTTTATAATTTACGGGTTAACACGCACATCCACAGAGTCTCTCTAAGAGCTCTGCTGTAACTGAGCCCTGCACCGAACACTGGTAACTATCCGTCTGCTGAATAATGGATAAACTCAACAACTTTTTCTCTAGGAGCATTTCTATCACACATGCATGGCTCTTGTCTTCATGATGACAGCTTGGCCTCTCGCCTCCATGGTGCCACTCTGAATGAGTCTGCCAGGAACACAGGGAGAGGAACTCAAACACACTCAGTCTAACCAACGGCTACATGTTAGAAGTTACCTGTCATTGTGTAAATTTGCCTTTTTAGTCATTTGAAAGTTTCACTTTACTGAGTCTAGCATTTCATGTTCCGTGTCTGCGTGTTTCCTTTCCTTCATGAAAGGTGGGATAACTCTGTAACTACATCCATTCTGTGTGCCCGAGCATGTGTGTCAGCGGCGTAATTCATCACAGCAACACATGAAAGCTGAAAAGTCTTCTTTGGTTTTCAGGGCGACTCTTTTTTTCTTCTTCTTTGAAGGTGAAATGAGTCACGGGTCATGCAGTTTAAAAGAAACAAGGCACAATCCACAGTTGTCTCAGTGTGTATAATTGTTACACGAGGAATTCGCCTTGTTCTTTCATTACCTCTGAGGTTGCGCTCACTAAATAACTGACAAATGGGGTCACTACCTTTTGAGGTGGGGTCATTCTGATCATTAAGGATAATCAAGAGGAATTCCAGCTGCGTTACATTCAGGGTCCCATTGACCTGTGCGTTCCCCACCTTTTTAAAATCTCAGTAATTGAACTGACATGGTGAGTGTCTCCATGAAATGCTGCAGTTTCGCTTAATTTTCCAGGGAAGTGCTTGTTGGTGGGTTTTTGTGTTTTTGTTGTTGTTGTTTGGGGTTTTTTGTGGCTTTTCCACATCAGTGATTCATGTTCACACTTAACACACTTCAGTTTAGTCTCTTGATTATGCCTCCCTGTCTGCCTCCTTTACTTTTTCTGTTTATATTTGCTCTGTTTGTATTGCCATTGGTCCATACTCTGCAAGTGCCTTGATCCCTTATATACATATTTAGTAGGGGTGCAACAATACTCGTATCAATATTGAACTGTTCGATACAGTGCTTTCGGTTCGCTACGCATATGTATGAACAATACAAAATTTTTAATTTATTTTATCAACTTTTCTTCTGACGATGCTGTCTGTGTTGAGCGCTCAGTGGATCTGCGCTCGACAGTGCAGCCGAGGCGGAGTAGTCGAACGCAGATTCACTGAGCGCAGGGCAAGCTAGCAAGACAGAAGTTTAGCTCTCCTTGCAACATGGCAAATTGAACCTCCCCCACCCTCATTCAGATCTGGTGTTTGGAACTATTTTGGTTTTCATGTGACGTATGACCCTGAAGATAAGCGTGTCATGGACAAAAGTAAAACAGTATGTCGGATGTGCCACGCAATGCTCAATTACATTGGTGGGAACTAGTGCGTTAGCGCGGTTAGCTCGTTAACGCACCTGCAATCCGCGGTAGCTCGTTAACGGAGATTTGCAGTGTTGTGGCGTTAACGTCATTTCAGATTAACGCTGACAGCACTAGTGGGAACACAACGAATATGACAGCACATTTACTCTGACATCATCCTCGTGCAAAGACAAGTGGAAGCAGACAAAAACAACAAGCATGCATGCTACAAACTTTACCTGAGTCATTTAGACAGCCGTTAGCACATGATTCTCCTTATGGGGACCTGATATGTTTAATATGCTGCTGAGAATATAGCCCAGAAGAAGCGTATAGTATAGCTTTTATTTTGGAAAGAGCCATTTCTCTGTAATAAACTCTCTTTTCCAAAGATGAGTGATTTCTCCATCAGATTTATTTTATTATTTTGTTGTTTCAGCAACATTAAATTTAAAAACTGTACTTTTCAGTTAAAATATATATTTATAATTTTAATAAATGACAAATTAAAAAGGCATGAACATTTTTTTTGTATCAAAAAATCGAACCGTGACACCAAAGTATCGAACTGAACCGAACCATTAATTTTGTGCATCGTTGCACCCCTAATATTTACATTTGGGATGACTCTGAAGGCTTAAACGTGCCAAAATGGTCAGTTTTCCCCCCTGGATGTGTGTGTGCGTGTCTTTAACTTTTATCTACTCTCTCATTTGAATGTCACATGTTGTGCCATCTTATGTCATAATATTATGGGCACAGTTATGCCCTGCAGCTCTTGCAGCAGTGGTCGAACATCTTTCACACTAAGTGGTGGGGCATGCTTGGCCAAGTCCTGCTGTTTATAAGCGCTGAGAGAAGAACTGTTGACAGGAAGACGTGGTTATGAAAATGGATCTTAAAAGCCTACAGCTCAATCTGGCATTTCCATCTGACACTGTTCACCTCTGCACCCCGTGAGTCACTTTGAACCGTCTGCAAATTCTTTTATTTTAGGGAACATTCACCTCGTCAGAAACTGAATTTTAAAGTGTGTCATGGGATAGAGAGTGGTTTTCAGGGAGTGTGATGAAGTGAGTTTCTGTGTATACTGAGATGATAACATAGTGATATTGAAGAGATGACATCAGCCTTTTCTCACCTTCTCTTCTTTTCACAGATCAAAAAGACATCAGAGGCAACCCTGACCACCATCCAGGACATGGTGACCATTGAAGACTACGATGTGTCTGAGTGCTTCCACCACAGCCGATCCACCGAATCAGTCAAGTCCACAGTGTCGGAGACGTACCTCAGCAAGCCCAGCATCGCCAAGAGGAGAGCCAACCAGCAAGAGACGGAGCAGTTCTACTTCATGGTGAGTGCAGAGATGACGTCTGCTGCAAGTTAGCGAAAGTAATGACTTTAAAATCTATTTTTAATGTAGAAGACAGAAATAAATATCAAATCCATGCTGTCTGTAATGCAGCTTTACAACAGATTTATTCCTGTCTGATCATAAACCGCAGAATCTATATAATAAATCTTAGAACATGTAGTCAAAGCTTTTATCTATATATGAATATACTTGAGATTTGGGTTGTAGGTGATGTTTAACTTATGCACATCATTCCTATGAAATCTTTGATCAGCTGGCAGAGGAGTAACTGCCCCAGAATATTTCCAGCTGCCAGCTGCAATCTTGTTTCAATCCAGGGATGGACATGCTCTGATAAGGGTTTCTAAAAGGGGCGCTTAGCACGTCCTTTTGCCCTTGGCTGCTTCGTCACAGACTGCCGTCTTAAGAGTGGGTGCTCCTGCCGGTGCTCAGGGCTGCTGGGTAATTACTTTAAATTCTCCACAGAAATTCCGTGAGTTTTTGGAAGGCAGCAATCTCATCTCCAAACTGCAGGCCAAGCACGACTTGCTGAAGAGGGCACTCGGTGAAGGTACATTCACGACCCTGTATTTACACTTAGACTCTACACTGTGTTGTACTTGTGCTTAATTCATACCTTAAAATGGGAAATCTACCAGCCAAAATGACTTATTAACCCCAATCAATATCCAAACATCTAGTGTAACAAATAATTGTGTACTTTACTGAATTCTATTATATTTGGCAGTCCATCTTGAGCAAATTCAGTCTATTCTGTGGCAAACTTCCTGTTGTTTGTTTGCTTTTGTCACCAGTCAAAGCTCTTAGATCGTAATCTGGTTTTAAACCAGGCAAGTCAGAGCTGAGGGGGAATTATGAACTTGTATTATCCATCTTAGTGATTGATTTGCTTGAAACCTAATGGCCTGCCATGTATAAGAACAGGCCCCCCTTGTTCTACACTGGTGGGATCTCCTAAAGGGCTCAGCTTGTATTTGTCAGTTCATTGTTCTAACAGGCAGCCCCGGTGGTCTCCTTCAAATTCGACGCTGAATGATTAATGGAGACTTAAGTTAAGAGGAAGAAAAAACCCTCCTGTTTCTCCCACATGCTACTTAGTCATTTTGGTGTCTGCATGAAGTACAGTTTGAGTCACCCAAGAATTTGAGCGTCTTCCTGTTATGCGAAACCATTTGGTAGTTATTTTTGCTTCATCTTCGTTTGCTCGTTTTAAACTTAGCTCTGTGCATTGTGTGCGTGTGCATGCACCCATAACTTTTAAAAGTGCATCCGTGTCCTGTTAGATGTTTGAACTACATTTTGATGTAACTGTCTCGGCACAGGTTGTAATATTATGTGGAAAAACAGTGTGTGTGGGTTTCTTTTGGATTGCTCAAAAGGCCAGTGGTTGTGAGCAGATGGCAAATGCTTTGTTAGCCATATGTACAATTCCCTGCAGGGACTGCAGTGATGAGTCTTGGCATGTCCACCCAACTAACGTCTTGTCACACCTTGTCTCTTTTCTCATATCTCAGGCCACCGAGCTGAATACATGACCACAAGGTAAAGTAGACACATCAGCACCTGTGCATATTCACTTCCCTTTCAACAACGACTGAAACTTCAGGACAGTTTTTCTTTTCACTACTTCTGTAGTTACGTAACTTAGCTAGTTATACTAGTTTTATATATTATGATATTTCTGTCGGTAAGTTCTAGGACCTCTCTTCCTTTGATGCTCATGGGTGGACACCATATACAGGGAGACCAGCAGGAATCAGTGACAGCTGATGGCGTTGATGAAGTCGGACACACAACAAAATGAAAGGCTGAGATAGAGACAGGTTGCAAAGGGTTCTGCAGTAGTAGACATAGACCGGTTAAAGCAATTTAAAGAGAGTCGCTATCGACTGACGTTGGCTGGCTATTATCAGCAGATAATATGCTTAATTTGATGAAAGGAACCATATTTGGTGGCTAGTAACTCAACAAGGAATAGAAGTTTAATTTGAACTTGCCTCTTCGAGGAGGAACATTTACTCTACCCTATATTTTTGCAGGGGAAGGGTCACACTTTCAAACTAAAGCATTTCTTATGTTTACCGTTCACCAGAAAGGGCATGTTTTTTGATTACTAGTAATTAGGGCTGCCACAAACGATTATTTTGATAGTCGACTAGTCACCGATTATTTTTGCAATTAGTCGATTAATCAGAGCATCATCCATTGGATGTAAAACTACAGCTTATTGCACCAGCAGCATCTGCTCTTATATAACTATCATTAGCTTACAGCTTTAAGTGTTTAAGGTATGTGCTAACTAAAAATAAAGACAAGATGATAGTTTATTAAATTTTAATGAAATTTGCAGATTGTTTCTGTGAAGTTTAATAAACTCCTTGCTATCTAAAATATAACAGGACACCGGAGTATATTCTCGAGCATCTCACACTTCTGATAATCAGCTGTCTGCTTGACGTTTATTCAGCTGTGTAAAAACTATAACTTTAATCTCAGCCAAACCGATTTACTCAGGAACAAATAAAATACTAAAAAAAGCCAAACAATAACATTTTGAAGTTATCTAAGTGACTTGTATATATTTAACCTGAGTAGCGAAAGACGGTGGTGGGTTTGAAAACGATTTGCCGGAGTCCGGTGTTCTCACGGCTCTAGTGAGCCTAGCCCCCGGCTAACTATCGAGCTAGTGGGTAACAGACGTCTCCGAAAACGTCGGAGCGCTTTTGAAAATATGTGGTGTCTTGATAAACTGAGCAGATATTTGAAGTTTACACAGCTACATTCTCGCCTGGAAATATATTAAACGTTTATTTTGTGACCCAGAAAGAATAATAAGAGTAATATTAAAACTAACTAGCTGCCGCCATTGTTGGAAACTGAGCTGGGCTGCGCTATGAATTATGGGACACAGCTTCTTCTTCTTCGGGGTTTAACGGCAGCTGGCATCCTTGTACATGCAGTGCTGCCACCTTCTGTTTCAGTCCGTTATTACACTCTTAAATCCTACTACTTATTCCTGCGTCTTTTGTGATCTTACAAAGCTTCAAACGACGCGTCGACTATTAAATCAGTCGCCGACGATTTTGATAGTCGACGTAATCGTGACTAGTCGACTAATCGTGGCAGCCCTACTAGTAATGATATGAATAATGAGATCTTCCTTCTTCTCAGCAAAATTTGATTTTGGTCAAACAACATAAGACAGATGTGTCCTCGTGTGCTCTGCAGAGTTTGATGGGTTTGGTCATTTTTTTTTAACATCTTCAGGCCTTTTCACCAAAAAGGTTTTTAACACTATGACTGAGCAGCAAAGGGAACCTAAGTCATGGATTCATTTCACTTAAGTCCTCCAGATCTCAAGAACAGCTTTATAACATACACACTAACTAAAAGGGACTGTCACCTGCAGGCTCTGTCACGAGGTGGATGCTGACACATACAAAGCTCCCAGTGGGTCTGGCATTTCTCTGGCCTGTTGTATCTGGTGGAGGATTAAAAAAAGGCTATAAAGAAAATGTTATTTCATGGGTTTCAGCTGTGTTTGAAAAAATCCCCTTATTCATCCATCCAGCCATCACCTGGAGTTGAAAGGTTTTGAAGATTAGTCATCCTCCTCTTCAGTTCAGGTTTTGAAAATACATAAATGTGCAAAGAGGGAAACCACAAAATGCATTGTTTGCCTTTTCTGATTCATTCTTTGTGTTCTAGACATCCCAACGGGCCGTACAGAACCCTCACTGGCACCCGGCGGGCTAGACCCCGCTCTGTTTTTAATGTTAGGTTATTTAATGGCAATTTGGAGTCATTTATTAAGGTACTGATTGCCAGTCTCCCGCTTGACTGTTCACCTTCTCCTATCCGTTTTCTATTTCCCTCTGGCTTTCTGGTCATTTTGGTGGGTTCCCCCGTAAGCGTCTTAGCTTTGATCATCATTTATCAACAACAAAACATGAACATTTGCGCTAAGATGGATTCTGGAAACCTTCCTCATGAGTCAGCGAGCTCTGGCGGTCTGTTTCTCAGATGTGTGGGGTGGTGGCATTGATAGATTTGGAGGGCAGCAGGAGGAAGGGAACAGCAGTTGGAAGGATAAATGTTTGTCTCCATCAGCTCCCCTGACTCACTGCTGACCTGGCATCACTGAGCTGCTCTGGCGGGAGATATTCTCTCCTCCGCTTCCAGAGTAAGAGCAGAGGCCAGTGAAAACAGCAGGATAGATGGCAGTCGGGGAGCGGATGCCAAACTGATAAGGTGTGCTGCCCCCCTCCTCCGGTCTCTTCACTGCCTCTCGCCGGTGGCCGTGTCGAGTCCTGCCCGATCCTGTCCAGTTCCTGCTGTTTTGTTATGGGTTTGATGCCAGCACAGAGTGGAATGTAACGCTCTCTTAGTAAAAGCTTTGGTGGGAAGCTGCTGAGGTGCTAATCTGGATCTTGCTTTTTTCCCCTTTTCCCATCTCTGATCATCTCCGACTCTTGCAACATTTCTCTTTAGCCGTGGACGACGGAACTCACACACTCGACATCAGGTAGAAACTCTGAGGCATGTTGGGGGGCTCGTGCTGCGAACCTTTTCTCATTTCCTGTGTCTATTCTGTACTAACAAATTATTTACCTGCCACTTAGACAGACTGAGTTGAAGGTTACAGCTGCAGTTTCAGTTGTCTGTGCAAATTTATATTCCCTATAGATCAAAATCAGTCTCTCATATCCAAAGAGATCGCATTACATGATCTAGCAGCACCCCGGCTTCTGGCTCAACCCTCACTGCTGCACTCCAACCGTAGCTAGTCGATTTTAGTATGGCTGTTGTGTTTGGGCTCATTGTATACCCCTGAGGGCTGTAAACAGATCCACTGTATCATTAAAAGCATGTACCGAGTCCCGTCCAGCAGTGATTTACAAGAGGAGCCAGCACACAAGCAGAAGGAGAGTTGAGTGCACATCCAAGTGCTCTTATCTTGCCATTTTAGGCCCGAACTTCATATGGAGTCTGTGCCCTTTTGGATAAGCTCTTGTTAATTTAAGCACAGCTCTTGATTGTTTGCATAAAAAAAGACATAAGGCATGTTTAAGCACATTTCAATAGGCGTCCGGTGTTGCTATTCCAGTTGGTTAGTGATTTTTGTATACTTTATGATAATCCACGACATCCATGAAACTGAGTTATTATGGGAGACTGAGCATGAGCAAAGGAATAGCTGTGAGGTCAAGTCAGTCTGTCTTAATAAGATCACACTTTGTATTTAAACTTACCAGCTTCACTTTCACTGGGTGTGCATGTTTATATTCTTTTAACGGCTCCTATTGGGCCGCAATCAATACATCGAACCGGTCAGCAGTCTGCATGCACCAGATATGCATTAAGAAAACACAAAAGTGAGACGCGTGTTTTAATTGATCAGATTTTGGATAAATTACCTCCTCAAAATGTGATATAATCCTGTTTATTACATATTTTTTGCACAATTTTGATTTTATGTGTTAATGAAGAAAAACAAAGACATTATACACCAGTGATTTTTTTTTTTTTTGTAACAAATCACTGCAAGAAATGTAGTATTGGTTAGGCTCTGATACATGTAACAAAAGGACGAATTACTCATCTGACTTTTCTTCAAAGGACTCTGGACAAGCTATTCCTCGTGTGGTTGAGAGTTGTATTCGCTACATAAATTTGTATGGTGAGTAGCACACTGTCAGCCCTTACAGTGTTACAGTAGTTGCTGTATTTATACCTTCTTTGAGGTCTTCTTATAACCCAACCAACTTTATCTAGTGTGGGAGAAAGTAACACTTTGCAGATGCAGATGTTGGAGTTTCAGTTTATTCCATGGAAATATGCAAATTCCGCCCTGTTTATCTTTATGCAGTCTCTTCTACTGAAATTCTCATACATATTGTGAAAGAGAAACCTCTCACTTGTATGACTGTTGAGTTTAACCTCCTAGGACCTGGCGTCCACATATGTGGACATCACATTTTGGGTTATTTAGACCAAAATACTACATTTTGCTCTACAAGGGCCTGATATCCACTTACAAGGACATTATACTGCTACTGTTCTATCAAAATTTTAAATGAATATCCTCATATGTGGCTCTGATTTTTCTTAAAAACAAAAATAAGGTAAAAAAAAAAATCTGGTAATTCTTTGTTTTTACATTCATCGGGCCCCAATATGCCAAAATATCAAAGAGAAATTAAAAATGCATGTCGTGGAAGAGTTCGGGTCTTAGGAGGTTAAATATCACTGACTAAAGCAGATTTATAATTCTAAGCATTGAAAGGTGTGACTGTGGATAACATCCTCTGCATCTTATCTGGCAACCAACTGATGACACTCAAAGATAAATCTAAAAAAATATTGCAGACTACTTACAGTAACTTAAGTGTCATTTTGGACACTTTGTTTTCTCATCTGTATGACCACAGGTGGATTAAAGCTCATGAGTTGGTCTTCTGCTTTTCTTTGCTTCCTCATCCTCTTTCTTTGTTTTGTTTTTTCCCTGTACAGGCCTCCAGCACCAAGGAATATTTCGTGTACCTGGATCTCAGCTGGAAGTCAACGACATCAAGAACTCATTTGAGAGAGGTACCGGGGTTCTGGTTTCACTATAAGATGCTTGTCAACAGCTTGATCTCTACTATATTTGTTTCCAGTTTTATTTTTAATTCGGTGTATGTCACCTAAAATGATGCAATAAAATAAATCCAACTTGACCTGCTCGCTTCTCTTTGTTTTAGGAAATGACCCTCTGGCAGACGATGAGAATAATCATGACATCAATTCGGTGGCTGGCGTTCTCAAACTGTACTTCCGCGGTCTGGAGAACCCTCTTTTCCCCAAAGAGAGGTTCAATGAGCTGCTGTCCTGCATCAGTAAGAACATATTTTTGTGTATTATCAGTCAGTCGCTTTCTATGAGTGATTGATTGTTTTTTTTCTGTAACAAGTTTTATTTATTTACATACTTATTTTAAATACTTTGCGTTAAAGTGAAGAGCATATTTGTCTAATTTATAGAGGTGGGAATCACCATACATCCCACGATACGATATTATCACAATACTTAACGCACGATACGATATTATTGCAATTTTTAAAAATATTTTGCGATATTCAGATTCTGTACATAAAGGTAAACTTTATCAATATTCATTTTCTCTAATATCAAAGTCTCACACTCAGTCTTTCTCTCATTTCAGTTTTATTGTTGACAAACTGAACGGTTTGTATTACAGTCTAGTCCAACTTAACTGAATCAACCATCTGGTACAATTATAGCTATTCTGAACTATGCAGTTTATGAAAACTATGCAGCCCCTTCAGCAACTGAAGAATTTGAAAGTAAATTAAAACCAAATATAATTTTACATTAAATAAAAAAGTTTTAAACTTAATTAAAATAAAACATGTCTTAAATTAAAATAAGTAAACTGTCATGTTTATTGCTGCCAAAAAAAAGTTAAACACATTTGGACAGTGAAGGAATGTCAGGATTCTTGCTCAGAAAAAGGATCAACATGCTCTGAAGTCAGAGCACAAAAACCTTTTTTGTAACAAAATATCGATTTCTGCTGTCCCTGTATCCATACATTATTAGCAAACAAAATATCACCATACTACACAGTATCGATTTTTTCCCCCACCCCTACTAATTTACATGGATTTAGATCCTGGTGATTTTATTGTCTTAAAGACCTTAATTAGCTCTCATATCATCTTATATTATACACTGTAGCCTTGTGGGGGGGTTGTACATATCCGATAATGAAAGTTTGAACATTTGCACCTTGTAGTCTTGCTTGAAGTCTTTGTCATTCTGAAGTCTGAAGTCTGAACAATGACTTGCGTTTTGTGGGTCCTGCTCTGCTGTGTTGAGCTCTGAGCAGGAGCTGATCTGTTGTGAGCGGCACAAAGCCGACCACAGAGTTTTGGTGGAGTGTTGAATGTTCGCAGCCCTGGGCTGAATCTGCAGTGGAGTCCTCACAAGAATGGTCACATTGTGAATTTGTCTGAATCGTTTCACAGTTCAGTCAGCTCCTTGAATGACACTGCATTACATCACATCAGCTCTGTTAAAGAACAATTGAATATGCACAAAGTCACACGGACACAGCGTGCGCCCCGATGCCTCGTGCAACTCCGCGGGAGTCATTGTGCGCCCCGTGTATTTGCGTGTGTTCTTTGTGTACTCGCAAGTGTGTGAAGTGTGTCCTCTTGAGCTTCTTGGGTCTACCGTCGTTTACACATTTGTGTTGGATGAGTGATGGGGATTCCCTGTTTACATTTCCCAGCTCTGCATGCCAGTGATTGCAGCGTGGGCCGAGCGCCCAGCAGGCTCCATATATAAACCTTATTCCCATATGGAGCAGCTCAGACCAGCTACGAGATCGTTTAACCGCTCTCAGTTGACTGTTTCATTTTCACCGCAGCGGTGCACTGCGGCTTGGGATATCTTTCATTTTGGGATTTGCGGTAAGATTCGCGAGGATGTGCTGCACACATGTGATGTATAAGTCTGCGTTCGAATGGATCTTTAAATAGCTGCTTCCGAAGTGCTTGAGAGCCTCACAGAATCCAAGTTAGGTATTCATGAAAAATGAAATGCATCACAAGTATCCCAGAAGCCCAAATCCCAGATGGCACACAGTGGCTGGAGGGTGACATGGCTATTTTTAGCAGCCCAGCCAGCACAGCCCCAGCTTAGCTGGGTAAAACAGCCGGCTTCAGGTGCCACACTGAGACAAACATGATAGTAACGAAGGACAGAAAGGTCGACGTTCTCCGGCTGCATCTTACTAAAGCACAATATTTTTCTCTGTGAAAATGATCATAAAGACTTTGATGAAGAAAGCTGCTCTTTTTTTCGTGATATTTCTTTTTTTTTAATGTTTATTTATAAGATTTTAAGTTCAAAGTTACATAACGTCACACCAGACAAAGGACATAAGATTCAAAAACAATAACATTTAAGCACAGAAAAAAAAAGAAAAAACACAAACCAAACACAAAAAAAAAAAACAAACAGGAAAGAAAAGGAAAAAAATAAAAACAAAATAAATAAATAAATAAATAAAAATACACCAGTTAGCCAGTACAAATCAAAAGTTCAAAAGAAACACCATTGTCCAAAGAAGATGATCTTCTGTGTGAGTTTAGGGCAACAGAGAGTTCACCAAGACGATGTGGGAAACATGTCCAGGAAGGAATCAGGGTCCGGCAGAGGTGCAGTTTCACAAAACTTCATGATATTTCTGAAAAAGTAAACAAAATGTGCCCGTGACAGAGCGCCTATTTTCACTTCCTCTTCCTTTATGAGAGAATCAGGTGATAAACCAAAGTTGTGGTGAGGGTAATCACCAGAGTCAACATATCGCCTGTATCCACGAGGACTTTATACAATTAAACTTCTGTGCCCATTGAAATATTTAATGTTTCCACTAAGTATTTGGCCAAATTTATGTCTTTAGACTTGAGTATGTGGATATCGTCGATAGATTACACAAGTGTAAGCCCCAGACATCTACTCCATGGACTGAACCAGAGAAAAACTTATTTTTTTGGTTTATAAATTTTTTTTATTGCTAACAACATACTCTTTTTGACCCCCCCCCCCCCTTTTTTTTCTCAAAAAGGAATAGAAAACCTGTATGAGAGAGCGCTGTACATCCGTAAGATCCTCCTGACCATTCCCAGATCGGTCCTCATTGTGATGCGCTACCTCTTTGCCTTCCTCAACCAGTGAGTTTAACAAAATAACATCCTAAACATCATGATTGCTCAATGATTTGTCTGAAATACTTATACTAAAATATTCCAACCTTTTACTCCTTTATATTTTGTTTCTTCACTCTCCATCTTACCTCCGTCCCTCCCTTCAGTCTGTCCCAGTACAGTGATGAGAACATGATGGACCCATACAACCTGGCCATATGTTTCGGCCCAACACTCATGCCCACACCAGACAGCCAGGACCAGGTCTCGTGCCAGGCCCACGTCAACGAGATCATCAAGACGATCATCATCCACCACGAGACCATCTTTCCTGATGTCAAAGAACTGGATGGGCCCATCTATGAGAAGTGCATGGCGGGCGGGGACTACTGGTAAGAAATAAGAACATATGCCGACGGTGCTATACCTAAATCGGGTGAAGTGCCGCATTTACTGCACCCAAACATCCAGAGATTTTCACACTGGGGAGTCGATGTGAGCTATAACCAGAGATGGGCAGTAACGCGTTACTTCGATTACTTTTTTCAAGTAACGAGTAAAGTAAGGGATTACTATTGCAAAAACGGTAATTAGATTACCGTTACTTTCCCGTAGGAACGCTGCGTTACTGTGTTACTAAAACCGTGATTTTTTTTTTGCGAGAATGTCTCATGACAGTGACGTAAGCGAGTGCGACGTTCGTGACAACAGCTGTGTGCAGATCAACAATGGATCATATATCGAGTGCAGAGAGAGTATGAGCGTGCAGCGTTTAAAGCGTGGAAGTACTGACCTTACTTTGAGTTTGATTCCATAAAAAGTGACAAAAACATTAGTGTCCGTTGTGCGTGGGAAGAAAACTTCTTTTTACAGCGAAAAAACCCCTAAACTTCCGAGCAAGCACCGAGTAGCTACGACGTAATGGGAAACTCACAGAGAAACTCGCGGATTCTTCCACTGACCGCTGCACACCTGCACCAGGGTAAACCTCCGCCTGCCCCACTCCTGCTTTACAGGTGAAAATAGAGCAACAGGACCGCTAGTCTTTGACTTTATTTATTTTCTGCTGTGTTTTACTTGCATCTATTTGAAAGACTGAGTGTAAACACAAAAAATATTTTATTTTATGTGCTGGAATGTGCAGAAAATAGGTTTAAATGTTAAACTAATTTCTTCAAGTCAGAGAATGTTGCATATAATTAAATTTTTGCTTTATGCATAAAGTTAAAAGATTAAAACTAATAAAACAAGTTTTAAAAAGAGACTTTTCCATTTGATTACATTTTGTATGATGGATTATGCAGAAAAAGTAGAATTGGGCTGAAAGATCTATCGCTTTATCACCTATTCAGGTTGTAAATCGTGTTTTTAAAAAGTAACTAAGTAATTAATTACTTTTGAAAATAAGTAATCAGTAAAGTAACGGGATCACTTTTTGGGGCAAGTAACCAGTAATTAGTTACTGATTACTTTTTTCAAGTAACTTGACCAACACTGATTATAACACATACCAGTTCAACACGTGCAGCTGAAGAACATGACGAGGTAGCTCATGTTTCAGGACTGTGTTTAGATGAGAGACAGGTTGAAACAATCGTTTTAATTTCTACAATCAAGACAGAAGAAAAAAGAGGTCACCTGGCAGGAAGGGGCTGATTAGTTGAAATGCAGAGCAAACTGCAGTCAAGCGAGACAAAAACCAGCCTCACATCTGTATATAAGGCTTATCGCTTGTTTGTTCCCGACTTTATCTACCTCTGTTTCTCCTTTTCTGTGCTGCCCCCACGTCACCGCAGCCTGACAGCGATTTATCTCTGGCCAGAGTAAATCACCTGTCTCAGCGTGGCTGTGTCTCCCCGTGTGAGGCACAACCCCTGGGATTTTCTTTTCCATTCGTTGCCTCCTCTTCTCCCTAAAGAGGAGGTTGCTACTGACATGTTAGCTTGGACGCAGACGTTCATTTCCTGGCCGGGGTAATCTGCGGTCATGTGTGGCGTTCCTGTCAGCTCTCACTCTTTATTTCCAGATGATCATTTAGAAAGACTTCCTAACCACACAATGGGAAACTCTTGATAATGGCTGCTGGTTGAACATCCTCCATGTCTTATTAATTGTAAAAAACCTCCCTGCTTTTCATCTTGTCTCGAATGGCATTATATCATTAAAATTTTGTGTGTGTCTGTTGTTGAAATGTACCTTAGTCCTTGAGCCCTGTTGTGGCTGTGACCCTGGTAATTTGGATGTTGTCCCCAACAGTGAGAGCCCCTACAGCGAGCACGGAGCTCTGGAGGAGGTAGACAATGAGGGAGGAACAGAGACGCACACCAGCGAGGATGGTGAGTGACTGCACAGCAGTAAATAGTCATACAACTTGCTCTTACATACCTTTGTGTCCTTCTAGAGTCCAATCAAATTGTGTTTTTAGGAGTTGCAATCACTACATATAGAACTAAAACTAATTATTGTAACCACTGTTCATTTAACATATGCACGGTTAGATTTAAACCCCCCCAGTCTTTGGTGTGTGGAGGGTTAAACTTGTCTCTGCAGCTCGGGGTGGCTAATCCTGCCTTTCAGCCCGATAAATGCATTAACCTTGAAAAGCCAGGAAACCGGGCTCAGAGTGACAGACAGCCATTCATATTCTAATGGTTTTACTTTCCTTGGGGCTTTGGACGGCTCCACACCCCCTCATTTTACGAATTCCTTGGTGGTCTGCACCTTTGGGGCCTCCTGGGAATGAAAACTTGTTTCTTAAAGGTCCCAACCTTGGATTACATTTTTAACTCCCTTTGTGAAAAATCAGCACGAAAGTAATTTATGAAAGAATGGCGGATTTATGAAGCGCGTTTCAAAAGTGTCACATTTTATCTGTGGTTCAAAAATAATAAAGTCTACATTTAACTACATTTCCATATGTCCCAGAGAAATATATATAGAAAGGAAGAAGAAAGGAAAAGAAAAAACACCAGGCTGTTGTTGACACTGGAGGATATTAAGTACTTCAGCCAGACGCTGTTGTGCGATCGGACATGTGGTCCTTTGTTTCCATGAAATTGATACCAGTTCGTCACGTCCAAATCAAATATTTAGTGAGTTAGTTGAGCCCAAAAGGTTAGACGTGGTATGACTTTGCTGTTTAACTTACAGTAAAAAGCAGAAAAGGACAATAAAACTTTCAGCTCATTAAAAAGTGAGAGATAACTTTGACAGAAAACTGACCAGATGTAGACAGAACGGTGCAAGAAATACTTGAACTACTGTTGAACCTAATGTTATTGTCTTACCTTAGTAACAAACTTTCCTAAACCTTTTCTGTTGAAAGCAGTCACCCAAATCCTTCCACGTTATCACCAAGCTACATGTTTCGGGGCTCCTGTTGACATCAGCCTCCACAGAGAAACCACAGCTGATCTCTTCTCGTGACATTAGCTTTTAATCACGGTTTCCAAATAAAGACCCTCATCTTACTGTTAAGTATAACCAAAGGAAATATCTGATTAGACGAGGAAACTTATTCCTACTGTAAAACACAGATGGCAGCTATCAACTTTGAGTAATTACAAGAAGATTATGTTTTCCAGAAAGCTCTCGCTGCCATGGTTTTGTTCCAAAAGCTTCTCTAAGCAGACTGGGAGGATGTCCTCACTGACTGAGTTCCTCCCTGTAGAGTCTTGAACTGTGGTCAAGTTATTGTCATCAGTTATTTTTAAATCTCTGTGACCTCAGTTGGATTTCAGACACAAAAACAGGGCTCGTTTCCTGTTTAGTTACTCTCGCTTGTTTTCTCCAGACTTACATAGTTATCATTTTTCTCTCCTTTCTTATCAAACGTGTTAACTTGTGTTGGCCTTTAAAGGAAGTGAATGCAAGTTAGGTGGCGAGAGGAGTAAAAGTCACCTCGTGTGCAAAACACCGGTGGAGAATTGTGCAATTTGTGGAAAAAATGAATTGTGTGGATAACTGATGATCAAGATCTCTCTCTCTCCCTCTCTCTCTCCTGTTGCTACTTCAATCGTGAAACTGATCAATGATCAGCTGATCGGCTTTTCGCTCTTGTTTGTTTTTGGCCCACTTCGCGCCAGAAAGAGGAAACCAGCGGCTGAACAACAGCAGCGCGTTTAAGCTTGATAAGCTGTTGTTAGAATTTATTTAATATTATTTCTACACCAGGATCTTTTTCTACGTAGCTGACGGCTGGTTACTGTGCAGGGGCGGATCTAGCAAAGTTTAGCCAGGGGGGCCGATAGGGCATGAACAGGGAAAAGGGGGCACAAAGACATACTTTTCTTTCTTATTCTCATTTAAAATATCTAGCTTTTAATAAATAATTATCCGAATCTTACACCCAAAGTTTTAATCTGATGTAAAATCTATAGAAGTCCATTACTGTATATAGTAACTGTTAAGTCTAATAGACCCTAGTAAGCTATAGTACTTTTTCCTTTGGGAAGGTACCATCTGTGCAGTCTGCAATTCTGTTGAAGAAAGATGTTGAATCTATTTAATTATTCTTGAAAAATAATTTATTTCTGTGCATTTTTTTTCCACACTGCATCAAATTAAGGTTAATTATGTCGATTAAGCATCTTGAGGTGGAGGGTGAGGGATGGTTCCCTATTTTTTTTTTTTATTTATTTATTTATTTGTTGCTGGGAGTTGGAACCCTATTAGTTAGGTTGCTTACTCTTTAAAATACCAGAATAAGGAGGATGGTGTAGGTTTAAGTTAGATTGATCAGTATTGCGAAACGGAACTATTTTTTTGCATACAGGTATAACAGAATAGCTTTATTGTTGTTGTTGTTTTTTAAACTTGAGTATGAACTTATACAAAATGCAGCAAGATATAAAAAAAAACTGTTTTATTGATTAAAAAACACTATCGGATTCATATCGGTATTGGCAGATATCCAAATTGTGCCATCTCTAGTTGTGACCATTCAGAAAATATAGCCACAGTTTATGTATTTTGTGTATTTTTTCAGAGGCAAACAGCCTCTGAAAGACATAATGTCAGTCTTCACCAGACAGTTATTTCATGAAAAGCTCCCCAAGAGGTTCATCGTCTCCTATGCTTACCTTTATTTTGAAATATACGATAGCAACTTCTTGGTTTTGATAAACAGAAGTGTATATTCAAAAAAGGGTGCGGTTGTCCACCTGTTTACCACTTTGGCCCTCACTGAAGAATCTCTTTTGCCTTGAGGTTTTGCACAGAGGATGAATCCTATATTAGTCATCCCATTTCTTTCATGTCAACAAAAGGTCCAGATTTTCACTTATCCTGTTAAATTTGATGCACACATTCTTATTCTTTTTAAGAAGACACTGGGTAGTCACTTTTATTTTAGCAGCATTGTGAGTTTTTATGCTCCCGATACATTTTGTTCATGATTAAAAAGCAGTACCGTGCAAAAGTCATGAGACACTCTTCATTTCATTCACTTTTCCTGGAAAAATGACAAATAAATTCAACAGTTTATTGAAACATCTACAAACATGAGTGGAAATAGTGTATAAAATGGGTTATAACGAGCTTGAAGCTCAGTGTTTGGTATGAGGACTTTTATTCTTCAACAGAGCCTAAACTATTTTAGGCAAGCTTTCTTTTTTATTTAGTAGTCTTCAGGAATACTGCCTCTGATCCCACATTGCTTCATTGTGTGGATGCCCTCATAGGGCATCCACACTATTGAGTTCCTGTTTCTCTTTATTCTTTATCTTTTCTTGATCTTCAAGTTGCTTCCGTACGTTTTTTGGCGCTTAACTACTCACTTAGTTTTTGTGCTATTTTCACCGTTCAAATCTTAAGAAATTCTGCTCTTTCTGCTCTTTCCAGCTATGACTTTTGGTGCTCATAACTTCTATACTTTTTGAGATATTGAATTTTTTTTGCAATATTATTTGCCCATTTCTTCCACATTATCAGTCTGGTCACTAGTTTTTCTTGCCCGGTTGAGCTATGTTTTAGCTCAGTGAGATGAGCAGCCGTTCTCAGACTGGGAGGCCCGGGTTCAAATTCCGCTTATGCCAACATTTCTTTCAGTTACCAGTTCAACTTATTTAACTCTTTTCAACACAAATTTCAGCTTTTTCAGAGAAAAAATTCTTTTGAGCAGAAATTCTGCTGATTCACCTCTTTTATGCAAAGTTTTTAGCCTTTTCACCTCTTATCAGCACACTTCTCAGCATCAACATTTTCAGTTTCTTCACCGCCATACAACTTTTTGCAACTTTTCAACTTTTTCAGCTTTTTTCAGCAGGCATCTTCAGCGTTAAGGCATCCACACAGCATTTTTGCAGGAAATGCAAATTTTTCTAGTTATAGTTGAGACCTGGCCTCAGCTGAGGCCTTCAATGCCCGATGTTTCACTGTGTTTTTCTATCCAGATATGCTTTTACTACATTGGCAGTGTGTTTGGTATCTTTGCCCATGCTGAGAAATGAAGTTTCTGCCAATTGAAAGCCTTCCACACAGTGGAGCAAAATCGAATGGTTCTTTTCTGCGTTCATAATACCATCATTCCAGCCTCAAACCATAACAGAACCATTTTTGTGATGGCTGGCTCACCGTTGTACCTCATTCCTGACCTCTGGACATACTCACATAGGGCTGTTCGATATAACATATATATCGGATGACGATATAAAAAAGTCTATCGTTTCATTTTACGCTATCGTTTGATTCGTGGTGTCGCAAAATAAACTGTTTACGGTAATATTTTTTCATTATTTTGATGGTCACTGTAGTGGCTATATTAATTTCTTAAAGTTCTCTCTTTCTCTTATATTTAATATAAACACACTACAGACGGACAAGCGCTTGTTTTTAAGCGTTGTCGTTAGCAACAACGACGGTAAAACCATCGCATGTCTGCTTGTTTATTTTCCACATAAACCTTTCACAATAAAGCTCAAGATCCTGTTGAGACTTTTCAAAATAAACTGAATCACGTGAAAGAGCAGATTATTTACGGATGAGAAGTAAAAAAGAGCCGCCAGGTGCTAAAAAATAAACCTTAGACTCAAACGTTAGAACAGGCTTTTCCCCGCAGCACGCCGTGTAATAAATACTCACAAAGAAAACGGCGGCCGTTACAACTTGTGTCTAAAAACGTATCGTTTCATGCATCGGTTAAAACACTCGACTCCAGCTACATGACGCGCAGCTGGAAACACTTCACGCAAGTCGAGCTGCCCGAGATTCACAGAATTTACAGAAAATGTTACATTTTTGTGATTTATATCGTTATCGGACGATAGATGTCTTATATCGGGATATGAGATTTTGGTCATATCGCACAGCCCTAATACTCACGATGATTGGAACCAAACATCAAGGCTAGTTCTTGTCTAATTTGGCCTACCTCACCCTTTTCTCTCAGTTCCCCCTCCTTAAGATCGGCTTCTTTACAGCCACCCTTCCACTAACATCTTTTCTGCTGAATTTTCAGAGAACAGTGGGGGGATTAACTGAAGGTGCAGTCACATCCTAAAGTTTCTTTAGGATGTGACTTTCAGATACCGTTCATCTACTGTAGCTGGTTTATTTTTAGGCCTGCCACTTCTGTTTTTAATCCCCCAGTTTCCACCATGCTGAGATAATGCCAAGTTTCAGCTAACGGCTTCTTGGAACTCGCCTTGTTGATGCAAAAATAGTATTCCAGGCCAGGGAGCGAATTGTGTTTTACTAGTAACACAATGCCTAAAGATACCATTTAAAATTGGTTCTTTTCCGAGTTATCTGTTATGTGTAGACACAACACTGGTTCATCCTTGGAGAAACACTCAAGACCACTTTAAAAAGTGACAATAATGTGTTGCTCTCTGGAAGCAAAATATAAAGAAACAAGAGTTGAAGCCTTTTGTGCTGCATGTGTAAAAATAATCACATTTCCTTTGATCTCTGCAACAGTTTGTGCTTTTTATTAACCTGCTAAGCAAAGACCGCTTTGAAATCAATCTTAAATTATTAAAGTTTTCCCCTATAGGACACAGTTGAAGCAGCAATAATGTTAACATATGGGAGGCACAAACTGGGCGTTGTGACATTTGACGCTGTCCGACACGCGTGACATTTGAGATGATGGGCGTCACGCGAGGAGCTTAACTGTTTTTAGAGAGGCAACATGAATGTTGTGTCTGCTGGTAAATTTCCCACAAGGTCAGAAATGAACTAAATGACTCATTGATTATGGCAGTTACAGGAATATACCAGGATGCCCTCGATGTCACGTGAACCTGCTGGCTGTATTGTACATGTTAAAGGGGAATGTGTTGTTTTACTTTGCAGAGCGTAATCAGTTTTCCTATTAAGCGCCATGTTTCTTTTCTTTTTTCCCCCCAAGTTCGCCGCAGTGTCTCCTGTTTGTTTTGTAACAGCAAGAGCGTGCGATTATTAACATCATCATGATGATGTGCAGTGGGGGAAAAGATGCCTCCTTTAGTGCCACTGATCCTAAAAACATATCAAACCAGGCTCCTGCTGCCCCATTTCTCTGTGGGAACACTGGTGTAAGCAACATCCACACCGACCGCGCTCCACTGGCGTGTGCAAGACATCTGACAGTTTCTATCTCTTGGACCACATGACTCCAACTCTCATGCTTCAGCATTTCTTTAGCTCCAGTCTCAGCGTGGGAGGGTGTGCACATGTACGTGTGCAACCGAGTTCAGTCGATTCTGAAAGATTCTCAGTTATAATTGCACGACATGACAAAGGGAATCCGTTACCCGCACTGAGATTTTGAGTTTGCAGCCTGCTGCTTCCAGCTTCAGTCACGTCCCTGCAGCGCTCGCACGCGTTTGCCTCGGATACACATTTACAGATCGCAGGATCAGCTTATTGACGTGACTGAAAGGGATGAAGAAAGTAGAGGAAGGAAGAGACGACTGTGCCGTCTGCTTTATTAACAGCCTCGTCCACTGTAGTGCAGTCCAATTAATTCAAACTGTAAATTCCTGCTTGTCACATTTCATTGGAGCCACGCCAAAAACTGACAACCCAGTGAAGCAAACACAGTAGCAAGTTAAAGGTGGGATGAAACTCAACGAGAATACATGAGATAAAATTAAAATAGTTCACTGGAAGAAATGCAGAGCAAGTCTTTCCACAATCAAGCCTATATTTTCTTTAGCACACGGGATTCTCATCTTGAAATTAATCTCCCACTCCTGAGAAAGATGCAGTATGTCACGATGAGTTGTCACAGCTGAGACAGGTTTCAGACGTTTACTCTGTTGCCTTCCTACCAGCGCATATATAGAGCCTGTGTTACGTCTGTCCAGGGACCCCCTGTCTGACTTGAAGCGAGAAAGTGAGCTGGCAGGAAAGCAGAGGTAGGAGCGAGGGAGGAATAAAGAAGCTATTTTTAGACTCGTGTTGCTGTAGTGCATACATATTGGCTCGGAGACTGTGCCTTTTTTTGAAAAGTAAAGTCAACTCTAGATGTTGTTCTCTTCAGATTGTATTAGGGGAACGCAAATAGTTACATGTGTACAAGTAAATTAAAATAAACTGTAATAATAATTGTTCAGTCGACCACTGGCTGGTGTTTTACGCGGTAACTTTTCACTGTTCACTGTTGTCAGTGATCCAGAGCTCTATTTGTACAATTATTGAGTAGTAATCACCTCAGTCTGATGATCCATACCGTGCCCCTGAGTCGCATAGATCTCCTCTCAAAAGCTTCTATACATGTCCTGCTAAAGCTCCTCGGGGCCCATAGTGGCTCTGGCCTGGTGTTGTAAAGCTGGGTTACTATTGACTGGAGCTCAGCTTAGCTTACTCGCACTCCATGTGCACTTGCATCAATTGCGTATTCACGTGTACAAACATGTCGGTGTTCGACTCCCTTGAATCGTAGCCAGCCTGTATTTGTAAGTGCATTTGTTTCCAAAATTAGATTTTTATTTCCCAAGTCGACAGCACTTTAATCGGCCGTTAGAAACGTCTGCACATGAAATAACAACCATCTGTACTTGATGACTTTGCCATATCTGACATGTACTTAACCTGACTAATCCTCTTTCTCTTGACAGAGGGCGAGCCTATTGAAGCCATCGCCAAGTTTGACTACGTCGGGCGCTCTTCTCGAGAGTTGTCTTTCAAGAAGGGCGCCTCCCTGCTGCTGTATCAACGGGCGTCTGAAGACTGGTGGGAGGGGAGGCACAATGGGATTGATGGCTTGGTGCCACACCAGTACATTGTAGTCCAAGACATGTGAGTGTCCTACGAATACAAACATAGAGCAATAAATGTCTTCTGTATTGAGCACAAACAAAAGATGTGCATCATGCACAGTGAATACGGACTAGTCAGTTGACCTCTAGCTAACCTCAAACTGTAGCCAGTTGTAAAGGAATAATCAGATGTTCATAATATATGTTATGTGCTTTCTTCCCAAGAGATGGATGGGAACATTCAGGTTCAGGGGTGTGGGGGTGGGGCTGGAGCTTATCTGAGCTGTCATAGGGCGGGAGGCAGGCTGGACATGAAGATTTATACTGTATCTGTACAGTAAATATGATGCCAGCATCTTTTGAACTAAACCTAAGATGATGGAAAACATTTACTCGTTCCACAGCTGACAGTCCTCAAACCTTGAAAAATGCTCTAACAGAAGGTGATTATAAAGAACCACAGAAAGCAATACATTCATTTATAGATTGAATGTATATAAAAATTACATTTTTATATATTTTTAATTATACAATTAAATGGAATTCTTTAGGTGGAAGACGAACGAGTCGTTTCTGACCTGTCCTTGCTTAATTAATATACCAAAGGCTGCTTAACTAGTGCCGGATCCACTTAGAGTCTGAGAGCTAAAGTCCTTAGCAAAATATCCCTGTGGGTTAAACAACACACTTGTCCTTGTTGACTTGTTGACTTGCTCCACAAAAAGGCTGCTAGGCCGTCAGGTTACTATAGGGTCACGCACAGGGGACCTTCAGGCTCATTTGTCTTGTCCTCCACTGTCATCCCTGCTCAGCTGTGGAGCTTTCTGCATCTCCAGGGTCCTTAACCAAGCCTTCTGTCACTGTCTCGTGCTCTCAGCACTAACAAGCATGCACTCTGCCATGGCGACTGTTGGTGCCTAATGGACTGAAGTCACTGTCTCGTTAGGACTGGAACAGAATCACTCCAATCACTTAGTAGCTGGCTGGCAAAACAGTCATTTGGAATGCCTTCACGCTCTTTCTGTTTTCCTCCTTCCCCTGCTGCTGTTGTCCCGTCAAAGGACCCCTATCAATAATTCACTAGGAGGGAGCACTGCTGATGGGGTGTCATCTTAGTTAATGAAAGAGCACAGAAATTTACAGCTGTACACGTTGTTCCCAAGGAAGTAACGTCCTGGTCTCTACTTAAAGCGAGCAGGCAGAGGAATGTAAGAGCGCAAGATTGCAATCTTCACTCGTCCTGTGAAAAAATAAAATATACAGGGAGATGTTTCCCAAAGTATGTTGGCACCAGATGTCACCTGTCAACATTTGACTGTGAAAATTTGTTTGTGATTTTTGTTGGTAGCTGCCTCTGCTTTGGAGAAGTGCTCGTCTGTGCTGTGACCCTGTGCGTTCGTGTGGATTTGCTAAATAAGTGACTGTGTTTGATGATGCCATCAGAGGCAACAGTGCAGCTCAGTAGGTCTGATTACTGCCACCTGACAGGCACCAACTGTACCGAGTATCCAGTGACACAGCTCGCTGAAACTCACGCAGCTGGTTTGTGTGCGAGTGTTTGTGCGTGTCGCCAACACAGCGCATCACCAGAATGCTGAGAGGTTCGGGACTATGACTCATCTGACTCCGTAGACCTTGTGGGGCGGGGGTGGGGGTGACGCATGCTGACTCTCAGGAAACGGATGGAAAATACTGATACTGAAGAACTGAACAAACATAAAAGATTGACTGATTTGCTGATTTGTCCCTTTTTTTCTTTTTTTTTACTGTTGGTTTGTCTGTCACTTCTTGCTCTTTTCATGTCTCAATGTCACACTGTCTCTGTGTCCCAGAGATGACAACTTCTCAGACACTCTGAGTCAGAAGGCTGACAGCGAGGCCAGCAGTGGCCATGCTGGGGAGGATAAATGCTCAGGAAAAGACATCGGTTCACCCAATGACACCAGGATCTCTGAAGCCTTCATCACCAGGTGGGTATACTGCTGTAAAACAGTGCTAGCAATGTTGATGCTTTTTTGTTTGTTTTTTTTTACACAATTTCTGTCAACTACCTTAATTAGGGACCACAAAGATTTTGCAGTTCTGAATATCAAAAAAAAACCTCTATTTTAATTTGGATCATAGCCCCCCTTCCCACGTTTTTAAAGAGGGATGTCAAAATTTGTTTTACATCCACATCCAGCCCACTTTGGTCTTATGTTGGACGCAAAATTAACAGTTATTTCAAGAGAAAGGAATCTGTCAGCATGACTCTTTTAGGGCTGCCACGATTACGTCGACTATCAAAATTGTCGACGACTGATTTAATAGTCGACGCGTCGTTTGAAGCTTTGTAAGATCACAAAAGACGCAGGAATAAGTAGTAGGATTTAAGAGTGTAATAACGGACTGAAACAGAAGGTGGCAGCACTGCATGTACAAGGATGCCAGCTGCCGTTAAACCCCGAAGAAGAAGAAGCTGTGTCCCAGAATTCATAGCGCAGCCCAGCTCAGTTTCCAACAATGGCGGCAGCTAGTTAGTTTTAATATTACTTTTATTATTCTTTCTGGGTCACAAAATAAACGTTTAACATATTTCCAGGCGAGAATGTAGCTGTGTAAACCTCAAATATCTGCTCAGTTTATCAAGACACCACATATTTTTAAAAGCGCTCCGACGTTTTCGGAGACGTCTGTTACCCACTAGCTCGATAGCTAGCCGGGGGCAAGGCTCACTAGAGCCGTGACAACACCGGACTCCCGGCAAATCGTTTTCAAACCCACCGCTGTCTTTCGCTACTCAGGTTAAACATATATAAGTCACTTAGATAACTTAAAAATGTTATTGTTTGGCTTTTTTCAGTATTTTATTTGTTCCTGAGTAAATCGGTTTGGCTGAGATTAAAGTTATAGTTTTTACACAGCTGAATAAACATCAAGCAGACAGCTGATTATCAGAAGTGTGAGATGCTCGAGAATTTACTCCGGTGTCCTGTTATATTTTAGATAACAAGGAGTTTATTAAACTTCACCGAAACAATCTGCAAATTTCATTTAAATTCAATAAACTATCATCTTGTCTTTATTTTTAGTTAGCACATACCTTAAACACTTAAAGCTGTAAGCTAATGATAGTTATATAAGAGCAGATGCTGCTGGTGCAATAAGCTGTACGTCCAATGGATGATGATCTGATTAGTCGACTATCAAAATAATCGTTTGTGGCAGCCCTAGACTCTTTGGGCTTAAAGTCTTTGGTGTGGCATTAATAGCCATGGGGCAGGATTTTATCAGTAGGAAAAGCTGTAAAACTTATGAAAATTAAATTAAAAAGTCCAAAATTCTTGTTCTCCTTCACATTTTCCAAAGTCATCCAGCAGGCCAGATTGGAGTCTTTGCTGGACCAATTCTGGCCCCAGGCCTTATGTTTGACACCCTTGTTTCGCTGTAATTAGTTTACTGCAAATTTGACTTTTACCCTGTTAAATCACTGCAAATTATTCGTAATGTTTCCATTTGACCTAAAACAGGGCAGTTGGAGACCATTAGTTTTACGGCAGCAGTAACAGGAACTCCTGAGTGTGCTGCCTTCCTCTGACATTGTTTCCTAAACTCAACTCTTTGTCTAATTGCAAGCATCAGCCACATTGTTTTGTCCCAAGTTACCAGACAGTTCCCGTCAGAAAGTATTAGTATTAAACAACTATTTCAGTCATGCACACGGAGGATTGGCGCACGCACACTGTGTAGACACACACAAATCCAATCACACCTCAGTCTTTTTGGCAGTCTCTCTGCTGGTTGCGTGCCAGTATTTTGTCTCCTGCTTCTCTTTTCATTGGTGGAGGATAAGCGACCTTGAAATATCTCTTACTGGGTTTTGGCCAAACACATGCTATTTTATTCAGAGCCATACTCGCTCCCTCTACTTCACTGTTGAAATGTTGATGATTCATGCTAGAGGCAATATTTACACCACTGCAGGTATTGGTATGCAGCTGCACATATCTGAATGAATCATCCTTTTAACATCAGCCTTAATAAGCGTCCTCATAGTCCTTAAACTAGAATCTGTCACACTCTTCCTGTCACTGGCTCGCAGGTGATCCCCACCTCTCTCCTCTTTCCTCTACCCTCCACCCTCCCCCTGCTCACCATCTACTTTTCCATTCAAACAGCGAGTTTTGAATCATTTATACCACTGGATATTTTTATACTTTGGATATTTTCCCCTCTTGGTGGTCTCAGACAATAACACGCTCACCAGACAGACCTCTATGGTAATCACAGTAAGCATTAGTAAACAAGACAGCTGTGTTAGAGCCTCTTTTAGTGGAGAAGAAGCATGTTGATGTGACCAGAACAATTCCTTCACTCGGCCTGTTTTTCTGCGTTAACGAAGAGGGGCATGTACAGCGTCTTGTGATTTATGTTACGTTATTAGTCGAAGCCATAATAAGCAAAGGGTGAGCTGTCAATGCGATGACAGCTTGCAGAGTAAGTTGCGGTGCCTGTTGTAGTACATGCTGTCCCAGAGGAAGAATCGGGATATACATGCTGACTGCTCCACCTGCAGTTTATGAGCAGGTACTGCAGTTGTTTTGCTATTCAAGAAATGTCAGCGCAGTCAAGGGAAAAAATGTTGTTTCCTCACCAGACACCATGTCTGCACCACTCCACCGCTGGCTCTCTATTATTTAGTGTGTGAGCTTTCAACAGCAGCCATCGGTGCAGTCATATGTTTTTATTATGCGCATGAATTTATCAATTTACATTCAGATGTGTGTGGGTTTCAGAGTGTTACATAATCAAAGGTCTGTTTGGATTTACCTGATACTCTGGCGTTGCAGGTAGAGCTCACATTATATTCACCACCTTCTCGTCCATCCTCATTACTGCTTTTTGTTTATCACAGTAATAAAACTGCCTGGAAATGTTAATGGTAATGTCTGAGAGCGCGTTCATGGTGCTGATGTAAACTCTACTTGAAGCCGTTTGTTTCGGAGAAACAACCGAGGAAGAGTTATTACTGAAGATGATTAACTCTAATAACTGACCTGACCTGCGTTAGAATCCAGATGCTGTATTACTAATTTAATCTTTTAAGTTGTCACTATTTCCATAAATGTAACAAGTGATAATAAAATTAGACACTGCGCTGCTTGACTGTAAGTGATGAGCTGCTTTGATTGATCGTTACAGCCCTCGACTCTGTTGTTGTTGTCATACTTGTTGGAGCAATACAAAGGAGGATGCGCTCCTCTACTGGTCTTTTATGGAGTAACACAAATGCTTCAGTGAAGCTGATGTTGGCGTGGAGCAGTCTGTGAATGTAAAGGGATTTATGTGTGATAGAAGTGCATTCATACTCAGCTCCGTCTCCGTGTTTTAACTGTGATAAGGCAGCTTCAGCGTGTTTTGATCCTCTGATGAACAACAGACCTCACCCGTCTGGTTGACAGATCCATTCTACTTGCTCTCCAGAATAACCTTAACCGATGCTCGACATCAAGGATTCCATCAAAAAGCTAATATGCCCCATCTAATTCTGTTTTTAGAAGCTTTAAACTGCTAATAAATCACAGCTAATGTGATGACGTAGTGGTGAGGAAAACTGCTTTTTTAATGCTTGCCTATTGTTTCCTCTTCCCTGCACTTATATTGCAGCAGACACAGGAAAAGATCAGAGCCACCGTCTCGACGGCCACCTGCCCGTCCCAGTGATGTCCACTGCATGGTGCATACCTCCCAGCAGAGTCATAGTGGACATGGCGGGACTCCAGAGATGGGCTCACCAGTTCTAGGCCACTTCAGCCCACGGGACATGCTGCGAAGTCGCAATCACGTTGCCATAGACAGCCCCGAGCGACGGCGCCGCGCTGGCCACAGCAGTCTGACGAATATCAGTCGTCACGAGTCCCTGAAAAAGATGGAGAGCCCACCGATCCGACGTTCCACGTCCTCGGGCCAGTACACGGGCTTTACCGACGCCCATCACCACCACCACCACCATCACCACCACGGCGGCAAGCCCCTGGATCCGGAGACCATCGCACAGGTCAGCGCGGGACGAGCGGCGACCCGACCGCAGCTCCCTCCACCATCAAAGCCCTGCCCTGCCCTGTAAAAACATAGTCAGTCCCAGTCTTCTGCTTCCTCTGGCTGCAACCCTGTGCTAAAGCAACGCAAAAGACTAGCTTCACAGGCAGACGGCAGGGATCACAGTATACTCCTACGTACAATATTCCTATAAATTCTGAATTTTTTGGAAAATGCCAAATATTCCAAAGTCTGATCTTGAATTTTGTCATCATTCTAATACGGCTTCTGTCATATAAGATTATATAATAGTGAAGCCATAGTCTTTTTATAGGCTGTCATTTAGAAAGCAGAGGGTTACAGAGAGCACCTTAAACTGTGCTGGGCTGTCGGTCTGCCTACTGGGAGCATGCTAAGATGAACATGTCATCTCTGCATCTCATTTGCAATCCAGAGCCATTAACATGGTGAGGGAGAAGAGCCAGTATTAAGTAATATTGTCTACTAACTTTGCATGTATGCTGCATGCTCGGTGTTTTCTTAAAAAATCTCTCCTTGTGCTCTTCTTTTATATTCTGTCTGTGTTCTCCATGTTTTTGCATGTTTATGGTCTTTTTCACTCTTAATTCCTCCGTCCAATCTTACCTTCTTGTTTTTTCTCTCTTTTTTCATCTTCACCCTCCTGCTCGTGTCTTGCCTATGTCATTATCATCCTCTCTCACGCATTTTTCTCCTCTCCTGCAGGACATAGAGGAAACGATGAACACTGCTCTGAACGAGCTGCGAGAGCTGGAGCGGCAAAGCTCAGCCAAGCACGCCCCCGACGTGGTGTTGGACACCCTGGAGCAGCGGCAGACCTCCGGCAGCAGCGGCGGAGGTCCGACACCGGCCAGCTCCAGCGAGTCCCTCAGCCCCATCCACGGCGTCATGCTGAGGTCAACTGCCAACACTGAGCCGCCCGCCCGCCGCAGCACCAGCTCCTCCAATGATTCCGTGAGCACGTTCAAGCCCGTGGTAGCGCCACGCATGGGGGTGCAGCTCAAACCCCCCGCTTTGAGGCCCAAGCCCATGGTCTTACCAAAATCAAATCAGGCCCCTCAGCCTCCTGCTAATTCTTCTCAGGACCCTCTGGATAAGTCCTGCACCATGTAACCTCCGGGGCGGGAAAAACTCTCAATCTAGTTCCCAAGAGACTGTGAAACCAGTGTTTACAGTTCTCAGAGAGAGTACAAGTAATATCTAAGAGTGTGTAAAATACTTGGCCCTGGATTGGAGACATTTCTTTTTGATGGTTTGGATGGATTAGATCTGAGTTATTGATGTAGGAGTTGTAGTGAAGACAGATTTGTCAGCCAAATATGTCTGTTGTCTCAGATTTGTGTTAATATGTTTAGGTAATCTTAATATTAAATAACAGATATCTTAAAAAAAAAAGAATTTAAAAACAACAAATCACAAAGGCTTCCGGAAAGTTTTAGAAAATGTACACATTAGTTTAGTTTACAGATGATAATGAACTGTAACTGTAACAACATATGGTGCATGCAGTTCTTGAACCTGTGGTGAGAGCTGAGGTGACCACAGGGGGAGGAACTCGATTTTTCTTTCCCTTTTATCTAGAATGGCCTTCGGAGGTGTTGCAAACCAGTACGTAGCTCATACATCAGATGTTCGTTAATAGAAAAGGTGCTGTGACTTGCTGGGCAGAAAGCGTTTTAAGGAGCCAAAAGAGCCCTTTATAGATGATTTATTAACGGTACTCTGTTAATAAATGAATAGTATGCTTTTTCCACTCACATGTAAACTGCAGCTTTCTTCAGCAAAGCATGCCATCTGCTGTGTTTCGTTAAGTACAAAGATCACCTCTGTGCTGGCTTCACTCAGATTTATTTAAGCGTATTGCCTGGAATGACAGATGATGATTGGATAAAACCACTATTGCTTTATGACTTTTACGTCTGAACATTTCGATGCGTTCATAAATTCCTGCAACGTTATCTTAGATTGTGGGAAGAAACATGTTTGTTTTTGCATCTGTGTAACCTTTAGGGGGGAAATGATGATAAAAAATATGTTGTTACACTGCGTGGACTACATGCCATAGCTTCCTTTTATGCCTTGTTTGGCTTTATTTACCCAAAGACATGAGTTTATAAGTCAAAACACGGATACTGATCCTTCATGTTTAGACTCAAGGTGGCGCCCTGTGGTTGTGCTGCCAGTAGCCATGGACCTGATGACTGTTAGTTGTAAAAGCCTCCTCATACGTCCCCCCTGCTTCCTGTGCTTCTCTTTGCGAAGGTGTTTGAAAACAGCAGCTTGCTTTGAGTCATCTAGTCTGTTTTATATTTGGGAAAGAATGTCAATAATGTTTGCGTACTGCTCTCAGACTGACGTCGAAGCTCTTTTCGCACATTTACCGATTTGTGTGGATGATACTTAGAAGTGCATGAAAAGAAATGGGCTACGTGGGTCAGTCAGCTCCTATATAATGATTTCAAAATGCAATAGCCTCATAAAATTGTATGTGCCAGACTTCCAGTTTCGTGGCTGCACCCCTGTTTTTGTTTTTTTAACCTCTGTACTGTAGAAATAACAGAGCCGGGTGCATGTCATCGGAGCGTTTGGCTAGCATAGTTACATATAGAAAAGAGTTTGGTAGTTAGGTTGCAGTGCATAAGCAATGCTCTCTAACAGCAGGTTTACACTATCTTTGACTTGACAAATATTATATGTATAAATAATTAAAGGTTAATTAATTTCTGAATTACTAACTTTCATTATTTTTGTAATCTTCTTTTTGTTATATTTGTTGTGTTTCTGGGTCGAAATCACTTAGAAGATATGATGTAGAATAAATATCCAGAGATACAGGTGTCCCACCTATAGTGTGAAGCCAGTTGTGTATATAAAAAAATGTGTTTTTGTCACTATGTAACATCAGCAACAGTAGGACTCGAGTTATGCCGTCTGTAGGCTTTAAGCTACTCTGTGGTGTTATGTACATCTGTATTCTGTGAAAGTGCCTTTGGAAATGTTTTAGAGGAACTTCAGACACTCTGCCCGGATATTAGATGCCGTGTTTTTGAGAAAATGCAGTGCAGGATGATGAAGTGTGTAAGAAATGATGCCATTTTCCTAACAGTTATATGGCAGAATTGATCATAAATAAACAGCTTACTCAATGTGACATTGCACTTTTATGTATATAACTGTATATATGGCATGTAATATCATAACGTTTAGAGTTCATTCAAGGATTTCTTTCTAATAAAGGAAATAGTTTGTCGACCTTGTGTGTTTTTGTTTGTTTTATTGAGGAACTTTAACTGCAATTTATTCACTAGATTGACTACACTTGTGTAGATGAAGTTTTAGTGCCCCTAAAAGACATTTGAGCCATCCATCCATTCGCTTCCACTTATCCTTTTCAGGGTCGCGGGGGGCGCTGGAGCCTATCCCAGCTGTCATAGGGCGAGAGGCGGGGCACACCCTGGACAGGTCGCCAGTCTGTCGCAGGGCTAACACACAGGTACAGACAACCATTCGCACTCACATTCACACCTAGTGGCAATTTGGATTATCAATTAACCAATTAACCTATCCCCACAAGCTGCATGTCTTTGGACGGTGGGAGGAAGCCGGAGTACCCGGAGGGAACCCACGCAAACACGGGGAGAACATGCAAACTCCACACAGAAAGCCTGATGGTGGAATTGAACTCAGGACCTTTTTGCTGTGAGGCAAAAGTGCTAACCACCGTGCTGCCACGTTTGATCCAGAACAGTAAAATTACCAGTTTTGCAAAGAATAACAAACACTGTCAAGAATAATAAAAAATTGTGAAAGCTTTCATTAAATTAGAAAACAGACTCATTGCCTTCACTGTATGGGGACAAGGACCAGCTTAGTGTCATCTGTTTCCCACAGAGCCTCTTTCTCAGCCAGTGTGTGTCTATTCTTTATGTTCTGATTGGATAGCAGAAAAGTACAGTTTCAAGATTGTAGTCATTCAGACAGTCAAAAAGAGAGTAGATGATTGGTAAATAGATCGATGCTTTAATTGCACACTCAAAATGCATTTTTACTACAAACCTCATTCACCCAATCTCGCATACATTCATAAAAGTGCTTTTTTCTAAACCTACGCACACTGTCTAACATTCATGCACACTCTGCTAGATGCATTGGGACAACAGCATCTTGCACAAGGTTACTTCTATGTGCAGACTACAAGAGCCAGGGATCAAACCTCTAATCTTGCAGCTAGTAAACGACCTGCACTACCTTCTGAGCAACAGATGGTCCGAATAAGATGAGAGTACAGAAACTTGTGAGAGCACAACGAAAGGCCACACAAACAAACTGAGTAGTTAGCAGATTTCCTCGCAGCAAGAGTCCCGAGTCCTTGTTGTGAACACCGGCCAGGGCAGGGCCTGATGTGTGGAGTTGCTTTTGTTTATTCCAGAAGTTCCCGTTTCTTCCTGTCGTGACATGATCAGTTCATTCTCCTGTCATTGTGCCATTTAACACAGCTGCAGATGGTCCTCGGCACCACACTGCATTACAGAACAAGTTTCCCTTTTGTGTCAATAACAGCTGTCTTAATCTTAAATGAATGAGTCACATTTGCATAAATAAAGAAAGATAAAGCAATAACGCAACGTGTTTTTAATGTCAAACATAATTTTGAATAAGTGACTCTCAGGGACAGATATGATGAGGATGAAAGCCATTGTTTTTACATTTAACAAAAAGCATTAAAAGACTGCAAACAATAATTGTGGTAGGACTCGACTTAAGCGGTCAAAGAAGTGCAGGAGACTGATGCTGTCCAGTGTAGCAAGTGATTTATTCACCATTTTGTGACCCAAACAATATTTACAAAGAAACAAATAAGAAACTCAACTCTATAATTAACTCAGTTCAAATAAACATAACTGAACTTAAATCAACGGAAATTAAGGTCAAACTGCACACAGCTACACTGACCTGAACCTTTCTTCTGAAACACCTGAGTTCTTCTGCTTAAATAGTCCACTTAACCAAACAATTTCTCCTCTGGACTATTCCATTCAGTAGGTAGATAAGATGACCATGATTATATTCAAACCTCTACTACTCCTCTTTACTGGCAACATGAACTCTGTGGTGTAATCAATACATATTACAACAATAAATCTATTTCTTCGTAAACCCTCTAAAATCAATTTTATTAAATTATAAGAGTTCTTCCCCTTCTGCACTTGGTCTCTTCCTGTGACTTCCGATGAACCCAGAAGCTATAAAGCAGGAAGTAAAACTACATTTCCTCCTTTTGTTTCTGGAAGACAGGTAGGTAAGTTCTAAACAATACAAATTAACAGTTGAAATAAAGAACATGTTAGCTTAACAAATTATTATATAATCTGTAAAAGTGCAAAACATAAACAAACCCGGGATAGTAGTTGTTTGCCTATTGCAGATTACATGTGAAATATGGTTAAATCAAAACAAGAATGTTAATTAAGAATATAGACAAATGGTCTTCTCACCCACTTTGTCACAATAATAAACAAAGCAGACGCGGAACAATTGATGGAAAGTTTTCTTGTTGTCATCAAATCAGTCATTTGGGAAACTTCTTTTTTCTACATGTTATGTGCTGCTATGTGTGGGAGTTTTATTGGGATTTGGTGTTCCCCGGAGCTAGTTCCAACCTGTTTGTGTGGGTCTTGAAGGCCATCTAGTTAAAACAGAGATTATGTTGTTTTTAATACTATAGCACAACAGTTTTATTGTTATTGAGGAGAGATAGAATAAAAGTAACATTTTACCTCAGCGATCCCAACCTTTCTCTCCCAAGTGTGAATGCTCTGCTTAAGCTTCTTGTATTTGTCTTTGACATGCATGTACTCAGTGATATCAGGAGCCTGATAATCTCTGAGCTGCCGTCTGAGTTTGTGGTTAAGGGCTTCAGCTGCTGAATGCTCCTGAGGAGAGAAAGATCAGGTATTAAAATTGGGGCGTTTAGATTCTTGAAGCTTTACTAATTTCGACAAACCTTCTCAGCATGCGCTAACTCCTCCTCTATTTTTGCCAGCATCTGCCTCACTTTGGCGATGTCATTGCTCAGCTCTGCCGACATTAATGCCACACTCTGCAGCTTTTCCTGCTCACACGGATATGACAGATAAGCTGAAGGTTATACTGGAAATAACGTCGAGAACACCATTCGACAAATTTCCAGCGAGTTACCTTGTGTGAGCTGAGAACACGCTGAACCTTCAAACTGTTGATCTGAAGTTCATCCAGGTTTTTGTCAGGTCTTGGCTCGTCATACTCCTGAAAAAATTCCTAGATGCAAAACACAGAACTTTGCATTTACACACTAGCAAAACGAGCAAGTATATAAATGGTTACAAACATGTAAGACATTGACAAGCTCTGGCAGCAGAGAGCAGACTGTACATTGATTTCCTGTCCTCTCGTGTAACAGTCTAACCTACAACCTACACAGTCTCTTGACAGCAACACATTTGCTTTCATTCTCTACCTCATACTCAGCTTTCCCCATCTCTTTTTTCTGCTGCAGCTGTTGCAGGAGCTTCTTCTCGTGGAGCTTTAGTGCCTGATTCTTTACATTTAAGGTCTCCAGCTGGGTGACCTGTACATGCGTTTGAACAGAACAAATGAGGTGAAAGGGAGGTTATAAACAGGACTGAAGAAAGCGGTTAACTAACAAAGGTGTATAAAAGTTTTTTACGCTGCTTGCTTCAATCTTTAGAAGCTAACCCATCTTAAGAATCTTAGTAATTTTATTGACTTTATATAAAATACTTGGGTAAAATTAATAATATGACTTTAAGAGGGTAAAAAAGTCTCTGGCCTTTGGAAATGTGCATACCTCTAACCTGGAACAATCTATTCAAATACTGCTGTGCACATGTTGATGTCACTGTTTTGTTAAAAAGACAAGTTTTGTTACCTTTAACTTGTCTTCAATGTACTGGAGCACCTTCTCTGGCTCTTTCATTTCTAGCGTGTTGTCCTTCGTAGGTTTGACCAGTCTACGCGCAAAATCCTTCTTGGCCTTCCTGATATCAGCCAGACGTAATTCTGCTTCCTTCATAGAGGCCTGAAAAGACGAGTATGATTCATGAATAAATGTACCTGGGGTCAGTGTTTCTATATATTGTGTTTTATTTTTTGCGTGTGTGTGTTGTAACCTTGTAGTTGTCCTTGTTTTTTTCAGATTTCAGTTTGAGTTTCTCCCGGTCCTGTTGTGTTTCTCTTACTTCTCTCTGTGCTACGCACAGTTTTTGTTCTAAAGTGAGCGGCTGAAAACGGTCCGATATGTTGGACCTGGACTTTCGCCTCCATCCAACGCCCTGAAGGCACAAAAACTCATAATAGTATCCTATGATGTTTTGTTCAAGAAAGAGAATGCAAATATTTTCAGTCAAACATTTATTGGCTGGAAAGAGTGTGCATAGGATGCTGCTTTATTTTGGCCTGTCAAACAGTAAATAAATTGACATTACCTAAAACTATAAAAACATTACACTGCAGCTGGGACAGCCATAAAAAGGACTTTGTCCTTCACTGTCTATCTAATTCAAGTTCTGACAAATAAAGTGTGCTGTGTGTAGATATGTGTTGAGTGTGAAGCATTAATCTGCAGTGTTTACTTTTAGGAAGAGACCTATAATGGCAAGTAAGGATTTGCATTCAAAGTTATTTAATAAACCTTTGTGGTACTTACCCCAGCCCCCAGCTTCAAGCTTCGTGTTGCCCCGGCACCCTCTCCCCCAGCCTGGGATAGCAGGTCTTGTGGATCCAGGCGGCAAATGAAGCTTTCAAACATGTCATTCTCTGCCAGGAGGGCTGCATTGGAATGCCTCGGGGAAGAATGAATAAGAAAAGCAAGCAAAATAATTTTTTTTTTTTTTTTTAAATCACTTAAAAATGCTCGGAGAAGTAACCGCTTACTTTAAGAAAAATTAATTAGAAAAAACATTATGTAGAGGGTGGAACGGCTCACCCTGTACCTTTCTAGCTAATGGTTAATAGACGAAAAGTTGTATTTTAGTAACATTTAACTGAAATTACAGACCATTAGCAGAGCATTAGCAAGCAACTTTGGTGGGTTAAATAAAAGTTAAATAAAGTCAGTTGTAGGGTTACAGCCGACAGGACGGAGTTATTTTTAGTTTAATAAATATGAACTGTCATTACTTTAGTTCTTCGATCCGTTTGTAAATGAGTTTCTTCTGTTCTTGCGTGACCTCGCCATTTTCCTCGATCAAGGAAAGCTCGTCCTCCATGGTTGCTAAGGTACACTGAACCTCTGGTTTCTATGGCCTAGTGTTGCATTCACGTACTTCTGGAAACTTTTTACTCACTAAGTTTTGCAATGAGAGTAAAAGAGTTTAAAACATGCTCTCGCCTTCTTGAGGATATATATTAGGTTTTTTGTTTGTTTCTTTGTTTGTGTAACCGAGCACTAATGTGTTGAATGAAACGTCAAAGAAATAAATGTATAATTTATTTATTCCATGAGTTAAACATACATTTCCCGATTCATTCCCAGACAGGACTTACAAAACATTTTACTACTGGGATGTCCAACTCCAGTCCTCGAGAGCTACCGTCCTGCAGCTTTTACATGCATCCTCACTCCAACACAGTTGAATCAAATGGTTGAATTACCTCTTCAGTATGCCATCAAATTTGGCAAAGGCCTAATAACAAGCCATTCATTTGATTGAGGTGTGTCGGAACAAGGATGAGTCTAAAAGCTGAAGGACGATAGCTCTCGAGGACTGGAGTTGGACAAACTGTACACCCAGTTTTAGAGACACTGCAATCAATTTACCTGTGGCCACGCACTGCAAACAATTCGGATCTCAGCGCTATGCATGACCTGCAACCTGGGTTTGTAAAGGGAAGTGGCACAATCAAATAAACGAAAAAACAAGAAGAGAGGCTAGTCCGCCTTTACAAGACTCACTCTCAGTCATTCATAACAGCCTTTGCGGCTGGACGGGCTAGCCAAAACCAAATTACAAATCAACCAAAAGAATAAAAAAGAAGGACAGCAGAGGTGCAGTCGATCTACAACTTGATTGATTAAAACTTTATTTACAGAATTACCTACTCGCACCCAGTGTTGCCAACTCCTCAGTAAGGAAAATCGCTATTGGTTGTCCTAAAAGTCGCTAGAAGTCGCTAAATGACGTCATCACCTAATTTGCATAATTGGTCATGCTAATGTAATTGTAACCTAAGAGAGAGAAATAACATCGTGGACGAGACATAAAGTGAGCAAAAAACGTCCTAAATGCAGTTAGAATTTATTTAGAACTACAAATTAAATTTCTTTTAGCAATTATTGTTTTTTGTAATGTCACAATTCCAACCCTGCTCCTTAATCCGGGCTTGGACCGGCAAAAGTGACCCGAAATAGGCACTCTGGTGGAGTTACTTTGTGTGTGTGTGTTTATTAGTAGTTTTAAACCTGATCCACAAAACAGCATAAGAGTAAAAGAAGAACTGACTGCGTTACAGCACCCGCTTCTTGTTGAGAGTAAAAGCGATATGCGCTTTCACGTCTTTTTTTAGCGACTTTTCTTGGAAAAAAAAGTCGCTAGGGGGTCTGAAAACTCGCTAAATATAGCGACAAAGTCGCTAAATTGGCAACACTGCTCGCACCAGAGTGAGTTAATATTCTTCTTCTTCTTCTGTATAGGGTTTATTGGCGGTTGGCAAACAGCAAAATGGTGCATTACCGCCACCAACTGGTGTGGAGTGTGGATCGAAATGACAATAAATAAATAAATTCTCCCGAACAAATGGGTCTGCCTTAAAAACCAAAATACAGCCTGATAACTTTCACTTTAAGAGCTCACGCGAAATAAATCAAACACGTCCAACTTCACTTTCATATTGTCCAGCTTTTTGATCAGTTGTCTCCTTCCCATATCATACTTCTGACAATGCAATAAAACATGTTCTATCGTTTCCTGTTCCCTACTGCAGTCACACTCCCCTGTACAGTGTTTACCTATTAAAAATAATGTGCTATTTAAGCCAGTGTGTCCAAATGTCAGTCGAGATATAATCGTCTCCTCTCTCCTGTTTCGTCCTGTACTTCTCATTTCCCCCACTTTCCTTTGGATGTTGTACAACCATCGCCCTTTCCTCTCCTCCTCCCATTGCTTTTGCCACCTTTCCTTCATTTTGTGTCACTAATAACCATATCTACCATCGGTCTCCTTGTTGCGACTGTTGCTGTCCTATCTGCCAGAGTGAGTTAATCTCACACACCCACTACCTTGTCAAAGTTCCTGCCAGGTGACACTTGTTACATTTCTTTTTTACGATTCATTTAGATTTAATGCAACCACATGAAAATCCACTACTACTAATTTAAGATAAAATTCACTTTATTTTCAGATTTTATATGCTACGCAATCTCGCCCTCGTGACAATATCTATTTATTTTCGTATTTTTAAAAAAACTTGTAGCGATAACTTTCCTTCTGGGCAGGGCAACCATAATACAAACCTTTCTATGTTTAAGTTTCAGTTTCATTTCCCAGTAACCGAGCGTAGCCGGAGATTTCGGTCAGAGCCATATAGGCTACTTTGGAATTCTTAGCTAAAGGAACAAATGTCTTTGCAGAATGACATCGACTCTGTCTAAATTCATCATCAAGACCTTGTGCGACAACCAGGGGTGTTTGGAATTCGGGAAATTAGAAGATCAGCTCGCACAGAAATTCACGGTTGCGGATTCGGTCCTACGCGCTGTGCTCTTTGACGATGGTAAAATAGCCATTAAAGAAAGAAGAAAGACGGGAAGTAAAATAATCGGCCCGGATAGTCTGGTAGTGGCTAAAACCAATCTGCGGCTCTGTCAGAAAAAAGCTGGAGAGTGTCCGCAGTGCGATGGGTTACACCTGTGCAAGTATTTTGTTTGCGGAGAGTGCACGTTCGGGTAAGTGACGTATTTATTTATTTATTTTTGTAGAAAGCTTTCCTATAATGACAAAGACTCGGTGATAGTTATCACCGCCATAAATGAGCAAAAAGGTGCTCAATCATTCACGATGGGGTTTTTCAATAAACTACGCAGAGCGCAAAAGGGCTTTGCGTGGATTTAAACTTTAAAGCCCAGCAAATAATCGCAGATTCAATTGTTTTCCTGCTATTAGTCATCGCCTATGGTTGAAACGTATCGTCATCTTATTGGTGCTTCATAGTGATCTCATTCCCACAGCAATTAATCTTCAGTCTGAACACAGGTGTAAATAAAACCCCACAGGGAAAAGTGCTTTTAATACTCAGTGTAAATAGTGAATGATGATGGAATAACCATGACCTTATAAGAACTCTTGTTTTTACTACATAAAAACCGAGCTGAATTTCATGAGACATTGTGGACATCACCGTAATCAAAATTGTTAAATGTGACTTTAGCTTGGCCTGATGGAGACTGCGCTCCCTCGCATTCATGATGAATTTTACGAATTTGGGTCACTCCATTTTTTCCTAATGTTTGCACGATTGTAGTGCAACATTTTGACCAGCAGATGGCAGCAATTTGACAATTCAATTACAGGACTTTGCTCATTTTTTCCCCAAATACACTCATAATGTAAATAAATGATAGAGAGCCTACTGCTCACGCTGAAGGTCACGCCTTCATCTGGATACGACGTTTTTAGTGGGAGAAACGTTAAACTCATCCAAGTGACTTCTTTAGTCTCAGCTGAATGCAGATGTCCCCTACCTTATAAGCAGGCCATTTGCATAATGACTTGAACTAACACCACTGCATGCATCTTTAAATGAGGTTTTTGAAAATTATAGATACGTTGGCTCAGACACTAAACTCAAAAGCAATAATATTGAAAAATATAAGTAAAACAGAATATTTTAATTGGATGGCATGTTGTCATTTACAGAGGGAAGTGTAAGAATCCACACAGTGTGGCATTTCCATACAATGCAGAGCTTTTGAAGAAGTACAATCTTCATGATTTCACAGAGAAACAGCTGTTCCAGCTGTTACTGCAGAACGATCCTTATCTGCTTCCTGAGGTATGTTTTAGCGGTTTGCACTTGGAGGCAATTGTGAAGATTGTCTTGTTCTTCTGTTGAAACTATGTGAACTTCATCCTCCTTTATGATTCCTTTTAGATATGCTCGCATTACAACAAGGGCAACGGTCAGCACGGCTCATGTAAATTCACCACCTCGTGCACAAAGCTCCACGTCTGCCAGCATTTTTTCCAGGGTGACTGCAAATTTGGCTCTTCGTGCAAAAGACAGCATGGCCTCGATGGACATGCGACGAAGCTCTTCCGAGGATTCAGTCGTGAGAATATTGAAAACCTTCACAAGATCTACAGAAATAAATGCATCATCATGGGTCAACAGGAGAGGCAGGGTACTGGTGTCACTGGTAAAGCAGATTTTATAAAAACATGTCTTGCACAGATTTTTGTCAATCAGCAAGACCAGTAATCTACACAATATAAATGTTTCTCTTCTGTAGTGCTAACAGAGGTAAGACCCTCAACTCAGCAGCCTCAGCAGTCTTCCCAGCAGTCTTCCCACAGCAATCCTGGATCCCCAACCAGTTCTGTTTGTCCATCTAAGCCACCGAGCAATGCTGACATGAATGAAATCTGCCTTTATTTCATTCGCAGACATTGCGGATTCAAAGGTAATGGTCACGATGATGGAAGCTGCCTTTCATATCTACAATACAGTAACATCTCAACACCTATAGGTCTATGTCCATATGTGCACCGCCTAATAAATGAATGCTGGTCTGTGTTTTTCATAGACAAGTGTGCACGTGTCCACTGGCATCTGCCCTACAGATGGCAGGTTTTAGACACTGATGGTGTAACCTGGAAGGACTTGCCCACTATGGAGGAAATTGAAAAGGCATACTGTGACCCAGCAAAAGAGACGAGCTGCATGGATCAACCTTCGTCCAGCTTAGGGCTTTTCAGATTTCTGTCTCTTCAAAGGTACACGAAGAAACAGAACACACAGATGAACTGTTTGTGGTGCATCTGCAGTAAAAGATTAAATGCATATTACTGTTATTCACATGAGCTCAGGTCTATAGATTTCCATTAATTTTGATGGAATTGACGTCCCTCTTAGCTCTTCATCCCCAAGTGAGCAGTCGGTGGACTTCAGGACCATGAGATATGGAAACTCTCCAGTTCGTCGCCTGTCCACTGCCTCCTCGGTCTCAAAGCCCCCTCACTTCATTCTCACTACACAGTGGGTCTGGTACTGGAAGGACGATGGTGGGAAATGGTTGGAATATGGAAAGGTGACTTATTGTGATTCTTTCAATGAGTATGAAGATCTTGCCACCCTTGACAGAACTTTTCTAAGGGAACAGATGTGTTATAGTTAGATATGCCAAGTAATTTAATCGCTGGCATGTTTGGAATCTAAACCTTGGTGGATTGCTTGTTGTGTTCTCTTTAGGGTGATGAGGAATCATCAGTGACTTCTGAAACCCTGGAGAATGTATACCTTGAAGACAGAGATACAGAGATTCCGTTCAGTGCTGGCAAACAGCAATATATTCTCCGTTTCAAAGATGCGACAGGAAACCAGGCGATGTATCAGCAGAATGTAAAATTCAAAACCAAGCGAGATGTCAGGAGGAGGCCTCGCTTTGTGTCTGCTCATGACGTGGAGGACAAGCTGAAGAGGTATTTTGACTTCCACTTGTGCACATTGATTCAGGCTATTCAAATATTTCTAGTCTTGGTTGGTTGCTGAATACTGCATGTCTTCTCTGCAGCACGTCATCAAAGAGCTCCAGCTCCTCCACAGCTGAAAGCGTACCTTCGCACTGGGACAAAAATGCCATACCTGAGTTTGGATACAAGGTATCTTTCTTCTATTTAAAAACAAAAACCCAACCCTGTGCTCAGTGTTACTAAACACTAAACCCATATTTCTACTTTTATTGTTGACTTGTATATTTGCACTTTATTCTTGTCTTTCAGCTGATACATCTCTCCCAATCTGCACCAGATTACAATCTGATTGAGTCTTTATTTAGAAGCACAATGCCGGTGAAAAAAATTAACAGCATCCAAAGGATCCAGAACCCGTCTCTGTGGAGAGTCTTCCAGTGGTAAATTACTGACAGAGATTTTTGGCTTTTTTAAAGAAATGATTTGAACTTTTGGAGGAACCAGGTGATAAAATAGTGAATCTACTCTACACAGTGTAGTTTACCTCAGCAGCAACACAACAGAACTTGTTACTGTTAAAAAGTGGAGAAAAAAAACCAAAACTGCTTTGCAGGTGTTGGACTAAGGCTACGTTCACACTGCAGGCGAAAGCGCATCAAATCCGATTTTTTGACCCTGTGCGACCCATATCCGATCATGGTCTGACAGTGTGAACGGCACAAATCCGATATTTTCAAATCCGATCTGGGTCACTTTCGTATGTGGTACTGAATCCGATACATATCCGATGTTTTAGAAAGCGACTGCTGTTTGAATGGTCATGTCGTATTAAATACGCCTTTTACGTCACTGACACAAGACAGACGCCAATTATCAGCGCCGGAGAAGACATCGTGAACGCTTCCTGGCAATCCGGTGTAGATGTTAGTGAAACTGTTGGGAAGACAGCGTTGGAGAAACGTGAACATTTTATTTGTGCTGTATAATCTGCAGATTCTGACAGAAATCTGCAACTATCCTTTGAAGCAGCGCTCCTCTAAAACAGCAATAAGGATCATTATTAGGTTATTTACATTATTATGTAAATAACAAAATAACTTAAAGCAAAAATTGGGAAACGTAAAATCTGAAGTCTTTATATTAAGGGCCATCAGTCAAACAATACTGTTGCTCTGAGTCTAAACAGAGCGCGTTGTGTGTGACGGCTTCTTTTGCGCATGCCGCTTTGAGGGTTCACACTAGAGCGCGTTTGCTGTCGCATTGTTTTTGTAGCGTGAACACGCAGACAAAAAAATCGGATTTGAGCATTAAGACCTGCAGTGTGAACGTAGCCTAAGTTCTGGCCTGGCACAGGAAATAGCTGAATCTTCACTAGCTATCTGATGGGGTTATTAGTTTTTTCCCCCCTCATATCAAGTCTTTATGCTAAATTAAGCAGCTGGATGCAGACAGAAAGGTTTTACACACAAATCTCTGCAAGAAGGATGTTTCCACTTAAATGGCATACACTGTGTTCAGGCAGAAAGAGCAGATGAAGGGGAGGAACGGAGGAGACCCCTCAATGATGTATTTGTTCCACGGGACTGACGAGTCTCTGATAGAGGCCATCTGTGAGCAAAACTTTGACTGGAGGATGTGTGGGGTCCATGGCACAGCCTATGGCAAAGGTACAGCAAAGCAATCTTTGCATCACTTTTTGTAGTATAATGGACACATTGTAGCTAAAATTTGATACCTTAAAGCCATAAAAGGAATGCATCTTCCTCAAAATGAACACCAGAAAACTCTTGAGTACTAAATCACTAGCATTTTTTTCTTTGGACTATATTAACAGTAACACTTTTTTATTTTTAGGGAGCTACTTTGCCAAAGATGCATCTTACTCCGACAGATATGCCAGTGTCAGAGCAACTCCAAACAAGATTATGTTTGTTGCCCTGGTCCTGGTAGGGGACTACACCAAGGGGAGAAGCACGTACGTTCGCCCGCCGCCAAAATCAAACGGAAAAACGCTCTACGATAGTTGCGTTGACTCTGAGAGCAAACCCAGCATTTACGTTGTCTTTGAAAAGCAGCAGATTTACCCAGAATACATTATCAACTACTCATAAGTCGCAGTTTGCCTTCTTTTTTCAGACTAGTGAAACTCTGTAGATGGATGTTCTTTAGTTTCGTGGTGTATCTGAAAGTTTAGAATTTTGCAAATGTAGAAAAATGATTAAATAATTTGATAGTTAACAAAGATAATGACAAAATTTTTAAAAAATGCAATTAATGAACACTCCACAGGTTATCATTTTACATTTTGATTATTCAGAGCTCAAATGTATAAACAGCCTTTAATTTTAAATGTAGCTTCTTATTCCTGTGACATGCTCAGTGACTTCTCATGTCTGTTTTAAATGCAGTGTCATGTAAGTTTTTTCAGTTCTGTTACCGTTTGTGTTAGAGACAAAATTCAACCAGTTTCTGAAAGAAGAGAAGACCAGGTTTATAAATACTTGGTGTGTCTCAGAAGCACAAAGCACTCACAAAGTCCTGTCGTCTGACCACAGAGAGAAAAATCAGCTCTGCTATATTTAACATGTGCGCTTCACATTACCGCAACTCCTCAAATATTTTGGGCTTAAGAAAATTCAACTTGTTCCTAAAAGATGACAATTTAGTAATTTTACAGCAATTATATATAAAAAAAGGGGAAAAAAGCAGCCCAGGCTGCCTGCATGATACTTTCTTATTGCAGTTCAATAAGTTGCAGTCATCGGCCTTTTGAAATTGTGGTGATTTCTCCAAATCTTCGAAATCTTTTAATCATAATGTGTCAGAAGTTGAGAGTGAGAAAGGTTACTATAAAACTACCAAACTATTTGATTATAGTATGCAGTATTTTCAGTATTATAATATTATCTTGAGGAGGGACTTCGAGTTGAACTTGAAATCACTGTAATGGTTTTTCTTGAAATGTATCAGAAAATCCTTATTTTACACTTGAAACTGTACGCATTTCCTTTTCCCTCACAAAATCTCTGCTTTCATGCTCGAAGTATATCCTTAGGCAGAAACGCTTAGCAAAGTGCATCAGTGCAAGCCTTAGCAAGGACAACAGATGATCTGGTGTTAAGATACAGAACAAAATTGGATTGTTTGTTTTGTTGCAAAATAAACACATTGCAAAACTGAAAATGGAGTAATGTTACCACTTTATTTATATATTTGCATCAACAACAAGCTGCTTTTCACTAGGGCTGCCACAATTAGTCGACTAGTCACGATTACGTCGACTATCAAAATCGTCGACGACTGATTTAATAGTCGACGCGTCGTTTGAAGCTTTGTAAGATCACAAAAGACGCCGGAATAAGTAGTAGGATTTAAGAGTGTAATAACAGACTGAAACAGAAGATGGCAGCACTGCATGTACAAGGATGCCAGCTGCCGTTAAACCCCGAAGAAGAAGAAGAAGCTGTGTCCCAGAATTCATAGCGCAGCCCAGCTCAGTTTCCAACAATGGCGGCAGCTAGTTAGTTTTAATATTACTCTTATTATTCTTTCTGGGTCACAAAAAATAAAGGTTTAACATATTCTCAGGCGAGAATGTAGCTGTGTAAACTTCAAATATCTGCTCAGTTTATCAAGACACCACATAATTTCAAAAGCGCTCCGACGTTTTCGGAGACGTCTGTTACCCACTAGCTCGATAGCTAGCGGGGGGGGGGGGGCTAGGCTAACTAGAGCCCGTGAGAACACCGGACTCCCGGCAAATCGTTTTCAAACCCACCGCCGTCTTTCGCTACTCAGGTTAAACATATATAAGTCACTTAGATAACTTAAAAATGTTATTGTTTGGCTTTTTTTTAGTATTTTATTTGTTCCTGAGTAAATCGGTTTGGCTGAGATTAAAGTTATAGTTTTACACAGCTGAATAAACGTCAAGCAGACAGCTGATTATCAGAAGTGTGAGATGCTCAAGAAATTACTCCGGTGTCCTGTTATATTTTAGATAGCAAGGAGTTTATTAAACTTCACCGAAACAATCTGCAAATTTCATTAAAATTTAATAAACTATCATCTTGTCTTTATTTTTAGTTAGCACATACCTTAAACACCAGATGCTGCTGGTGCAATAAGCTGTATGTTTTATGTCCAATGGATGATGATCCGATTAGTCGACTAATGGCAAAAATAATCGGTGACTAGTCGACTATCAAAATGTTTGTGGCAGCCCTACCTTTCACCCATTTCATATGTAAATCAATTAAACAGATCGTTTTGTTTGCTAGAAAGATTTGAATGAATCATCAATAAAACACTTTTAGATCATTTACATTTCAGCACTGCAGTTTCTCAAGTAATGGCCAAAAATCTAAATTGACAGATTGGATATGAGTATAGGAAACTGATGTTCCAATGAGGTGCAATAATAATAATAATGAATGAGTTCATCAACAAAGGTAATGAAAGGATTCTAATGTTTTGTCCCACAGAGTTAAAGTGCAGTGAGTGTTTCATATCCTGAGACATGTAACAGGGACAAGAGTCATCAGGAACCAAACAACAAAGATTTTCTTTCCTATTATAAAACCACTTACTTCACCCTCAAATAGCAGCTTTGGTGGCACAGAGTTACGACCACTTCATGCTCCATCAAAGATTTCAGTGTATCAGTAACAAAAAACACGACTTTTTTGCCAAAAATGTCATTATTTTGTAAATTCGACTCACGTAAAGTGGCAACGTGTGACTGTGAGAAGTGCCATTCAGAGTTGTGTTGTAGCACACTCACAAATGAATGACCCGCATGGTGCACCCTGACCTAAACTGTATCCAAAAGAGAGAGACTGGTAAAGAGCACTTGGATCAACTGCACTTTTGTGCCACTGTGTTTATCATTACAGCGGCAATATTATCATTATAACCACTTTTCAGATCACTGTGTGGGCTGAATCATTGAGGTATGCAGAATGTCAGTAACTATGGAAATACTTTGCTGTAAATCAAAGGAAAGGCCTGATACACTAAGACCCTGAGCCTCAGGTTGGTGTCTAATCATCTGATGGAGAAATAAATGGACCATCTCTTTGGTCCCTTCTTGTGATTTTCACATAAATGCCATTCTTCGGTCCAAGAGTGCTTGACGACTTCAACTCAAGAGGAACCTGAAGACAGAAGAAGTGCATCTTTACATATTTATGTAAACATCATAGCAAATATGAAGGCAGCTAACAAATTATGAGTGAATTGTTTGAAAGTTACGGCACTTTCTAATGTCCTATCATCTCCTCTATGGTCATTATTACTGACTGTCCAAGCATTTACATTGCATACACATTTTAGTACAATAAATAAATGAATACCTTGGTCTCAGAGCAGGCCACAATGCTGAAGCTTTGGAACAGCCGCACTAAAGCCATTTTGATTTCAAGCTGGGCGAGCCTCATTCCCACACAGTTACGAGGGCCGGCCCCAAACGGTAGGTATACGAATGGGTGTCGACTGGCCTTGGCCTCTGGCGTAAACCTGGGGATAATCCACAGGTTAGGTGCTTTGGGGGAGAATTAAAGGCAGTGCCAATACAAAATCATCCTGTCAGTTATGTGTTTCCTTTTAGAGATGATTTTAATTTGGAAAAAGCAAGACCAGGCAACTTTTTCAACGTGAAGCTCAAAACTCAAAGGACAGAGTCAAACTGAACAAGTACGTTTCTGGCAACAAGCTTAAGGTTTTTTTGAAACGGTTTAAAACAGCAGCTGGCCTTTTAGAGGCATCAGTCTTATAGAAAGGTATATCTGTGTGTTATTGTTATAGCATGAAGAGACATTGCGTGTTTTCTTTAATGCTACTTAATCATCAGAAAATAAACTGGGACATGAAATTAAATCTTGTGGTTCACCACAAGGATAATGAACGGTTGCCCGTGGTGACTAAAAAGGATCTTTCTAATATATCCAGAGGCCAACACAGAGGTTGTATACAAAAAGGGAATGTCTTTCAATGTCCACAGAAAAAATATGGAGATTCTCAGTTGTGGTGAGCATAGTGTGCTGTGGTCTGCTGGGAGGCAGCAGACCATTGCAATGGCAGATAGTGATTATTTTACTGCATTAAAATGTATAATTGGTACACTGTACTTTGACTTTGATCAGAGACGTGGCACACAGCACTGCACATGGTGTACTTTCACCAGACAGATGGATGAACAACACCTTAGGTATGTTGTTAATATTTGTCTTGTATTCATGTTATTACATCAACATTTGATTGACTTCAAAGTTAGTTACAAGTGTTGATATTTTTAAATTTGAATATGCTCCGTTCGTCATTTATTAGAAGTAGACTGAAGCACCTCTCTGGGATGAACTCCTCAGGCTCTGGCCAATGTTCCGGGTCATAATGGAGGAAGCCTGCAGGGATCTCCACTGTTATTCCTTTAGGAAGGAATTGGCCATTCACTACACAGTCATGGTCAACTTCTCGTGCAAACCTTAATGGGACAAAATACGGAATTAACGTAATACAATTAAATTATATTAAGAATAAAATCATTATATATAGCTTTTATTTTTAAAGTCAAAAAAATCTTTCACAGGACTCTGCAGTCCAGTGAAAAACTACATACTTCATGAGTTAAGAGGGTAATTAGCAGCTAGTTGCAGTTAATCAAATGCATTTTATTGATTGATCGATAATTTGACATCTATAAAAGATATAAAACGGTTCGTGTTAACTCAGTGCCAAGGAGGAAAAGTATCAGTTTAGAGAAGCAGCTGTTCCTGTTCATCAATACAGGCATGGTCAGAAATCAACTTCAGGTCTGTTGTTCTATAGTGAGCGAGATTATTCACAACTGGAATAATTCAAGACAATTGTTAATCTTACCCAAGTAATGAGAAAGACTGAAGCAACATTGAGAGACGAGTGGGCAAATTTCTCCACACTGCTGTGAGACTGATAAAGTTATACTGAAAACTAGGGCTGCCACAATTAGTCGACTAGTCACGATTACGTCGACTATCAAAATCGTCGACGACTGATTTACTAGTCGAGGCGTCGTTTGAAGCTTTGTAAGATCACAAAAGCCACAGGAATAAGTAGTAGGATTTAAGAGTGTAATAACGGACTGAGACAGAAGATGGCAGCACTGCATGTACAAGGACGCCAGCTGTGGTTAAACCCCGAAGAAGAAGCAGCTGTGTCCCAGAATTCATAGCGCAGCCCAGCTCAGTTTCCAACAATGGCGGCAGCTAGTTAGTTTTAATATTACTCTTATTATTCTTTCTGGGTCACAAAATAAACGTTTAACATATTTTCAGGCGAGAATATAGCTGTGTAAACCTCAAATATCTGCTCAGTTTATCAAGACACCACATATTTTCAAAAGCGCTCCGACGTTTTCGGAGACGTCTGTTACCCACTAGCTTGATAGCTAGCCGGGGGCAAGGCTAACTAGAACCGTGAGAACACCGGACTCGTTTTCAAACCCACCACCGTCTTTCGCTACTCAGGTTAAATATATATAAGTCACTTAGATAACTTAAAAATGTTATTGTTTGGCTTTTTTCAGTATTTTATTTGTTCCTGAGTGAATCGGTTTTGCTGAGATTAAAGTTATAGTTTTTACACAGCTGAATAAAAGTCAAACAGAAAACTGATTATCAGAAGTGTGAGATGCTCAAGAATTTACTCCGGTGTCCTGTTATATTTTAGATAGCAAGGAGTTTATTAAACTTCACCGAAACAATCTGCAAACTTCATTAAAATTTAATAAACTACCATCTTGTCTTTATTTTTAGTTAGCACATACCTTAAACACTTAAAACTGTAAGCTAATGATAGTTATATAAGAGCAGATGCTGCTGGTGCAATAAGCTGTATGTTGTACGTCCAATGGATGATGATCTGATTAGTCGACTAATGGCAAAAATAATCGGTGACTAGTCGACTATCAAAATAATCGTTTGTGGCAGCCCTAATGAAAACCATTACTTCAAGTTATTCCTTGTACACCTGGTTCTACGAGCTACTGAATCATGGGGTCGATTTCCTTTATCACAGGACAGCAAAGAGCCTGAAAACTTTCTTTTACATAAAGTAATGGAGATGATAAGCAACAATATTCAGACAGATAGTGACGTTTAAATAATGCTCAGCTAGTAATAAGGGGCCCAAAGTGTGCCTGGAAAATATCCCCCACACCATTACATCCCCAACAGCCTGAACTGTTGATGCAAGGCAGGATGACTGCATGCTTTAATGCTGTGCAAGAAATACAACACCATCCAAATGTCCAACTGGTGAGAGCAGGCAATATTTTTCTAATCTTCTGTTATTTTGGTGAGCCCATGTGACCTTCAGCCTCACTTCCCTGTTCTTAGGTTACAGGAGAGGCAATTCAAATTCAATGTTCAATGAGATTCAATGTTCTGTGCAGTCAGAGATGCATACCTCAGCTGTAGTGAGTGGTTATTTGAATTACTCGTTCCTTCTATCAGCTCAAAGCAGCCTGGATATTCTCCTCAGACTTCTGGCATCAACATTTTTACCCAGAGAACTGCTGCTAACTGGATATTGTTTCTTTATAGAATCATTAAACCCCAGGAATGGTGCACAAAGATCCCAGTAGATCAGCAGTGGTTCATTTATTTAGAGCACCCTGCCAAAATTACTTCACGTTTCAGTGTGTACGTGTGCAACAGTGTAAAAGAAAGACAGCTAAAGTTTTAAGTGGATTGCAACTTGTTACATTACTTTTAGGCTAAATGTAACAACAGTTAACCAACATTTAATCCCTGTAACAGCTGAAGCTGCAAGAATCCTAATAATAGATTGAAATATCTGCATCGTTTCTTTTTTTTAACATCTGCATCACCACCTTAAATCTGGCGGTCAGCGTTTGGTGGGCCATGGCACCATTCTCCCTTCCCCAATGGGCCCAACCTACTCTTGCAAAGCAGTATATGCAAGAGAAGCAGTGACGTGTACATTTTATCTCCTTGTTGTATGGTATACATGCATGATTAAATATGGGCTATCCTCCAAAGTGCTATAAATAAATACCACCCTGTTTCCACTTAACATCCTTCTTTACCTGAATCCAGGAGGGTAGAGGCGTAATGCTTCACATATAACCATGTCCAAATACTTCAGCTCCTGGACATTTGTGTAATCAGGTGATTCCTTCAACAACAGTAGCATGAATATAATCGATAACTGTCCAAAATAACATGCAGCATGCAAAAAAAAACAAAACAAAGCACCACAACGTAAAACACTCACATGTCTAGTGTAGAAATCATCCACCTCTTTCTGTACTTTGAGTTGACATTCAGGGTGGAGGGCCAAGAGGTAGCAGGTGAACGCCAGAGTGTTGCTACTAGTTTCATAGCCTGCCAGGAGGAAGACGAAAGCCTGACCAACAATCTCATCCTCAGTCATCATCTTTTTCTGTGGACGCCTGACAGACGGCTCCTGTGAATGAGGAGGGTCATTTTCCTGAACCGAGCCCGAAGGCTGGGTCTCCTGGTTCCTGTGTTCGATCTCCTCGGGGTCATTAGATGTGTCAAAGTGGTCCAACGACACAATCTCTTTGGTGGTTCGAGCATCTAACATCAGCTGAAGGAAGTCTCTACGCCTCTACATGTAAAAAGAAAAAAGAAACAAAAGAAAACGGTAAATATTTATTTCAAACAAATGATGAAGGGAGACGGCTGTGTTAACTGTCTGAGATTCACCTCCTCAGGAGGCTGCTCCTCTCGCTGCTTGATGATCTTCTGAATGCTGTTAATGAAGAAATTATTCATCTTATCTCGTCTTTCATTGGGGATAAGTTTTGCCATGGGAGCGGCAAGGAAAGGAAAAGCCACTGAAGACAGTAAGACACAAATTCGCAGATGTAATTATGAAATGCCTTAAAAAAACTTTGCATTAAGAATTCCCGATAACACTGTGGTAACGTTGAAATCTAAACAATGCATTAATTAATATATCTTATTGTCTTCCTCTATAAATCTTCTAATTACTTAGAAATTATTAAAATTAATTACAATTCCAAAAACTTCTTTTTAGGATTAGTCTAAAACGATGTACAATTTTTCACATTCCTAAATATATTTATCTTCCTCTTTTAATGTCCTAAATAAATCTCTTAAATTCAAGCAATAATTAAGTAATATTGATGACTAACTGAAAAATAACAAAATGGGCCTGAAGAAGGAAAAATTGAAGAACATCTGAGCGTGGTGGACAAACGGGTCGTCTGGGTTGTTCTGCGAGTCCACCTGAGTTGCAAATGCCACACTGGCAATAACATCCATGGTAAAGTAGCCAAAGCACCTGTAGGAAAGCATATACCAAAAATAAATCAATTAATTAAAGAGAAGATTGAAAATTTTAAATAAAAATGATTCTTTCAGCATTTGTTTTTTATTGTTTTTGTACTTACTTGTGGATGTCAAAGGCCTGTGCTGACTCAGCGTGGCCGTTTAAATTCTTCATCAGGGCATCGATGGCTATGTTGATCAAAGGAACCATCTATACTCAAAAAGATAAATCATGAGAGACTCAAACCAGTCCTGCCAAAACCCTTTAGTGAGTCATTACATCACAAAATAGAAAATTCAAATACTTTGCAATGCATTTTCTAACAAGTAATAGAAATGTTAATGTCTCACTTCTTTCAGTTTGGCAGAGCTGAAGGATGGGGTCAAGATGCTCCGTACTCGCTTCCATTGTTCGTTCCTCAGCATGAGTAGACAGTCAGTCATGGGCTTGGTGGCAAAGCGAAAAGCCTGCAAAAACGAGACAAGAGCACAAACGCAAAAATCCATTACAGCCCATGAAGTAAGTTTGTGTGGGAATAATTGCTGAACAAACATCGTGCATCTAAACGCTCCGTCTAATGTCCTCACCATTCTATTAGGGAAGCTACTGAAGTCCTTGACCATCAACTGTCTGAGCATATCAGGATCCGCTATTATCACGACTGGTCTGCGCCCCAAATAATACCTGAAATATGCCGATGTATACAATATGAGTGAGATACCAGCCAAAACAAACAAAAACCTTTGATGTTAAGTAAAGTATTTGCGTCATTTCAGAATGCAGAAAAATTAAAATGTTACTACTGTTGCTACTTTTTCAACTTTGAAGCACTATTGCGATGTAATATAAACTTTCCTGTGCAAATGGTGTGTGCACAGAAATAAAAGATAAACAGCTATTAATCTAAATCCAAGGCAATGAGTCCATTTTTGTGCATTCTTTATCAGCAGGTGTCTCTGTTTCTGTGGGAGGAAAACTCCTAGAACTACATAGAAAGCAAATGCAGTAGCACGAGTTATTATTAGTTTCTGTGTCAATGCTGTTATAAAATAATAATCCAGGTGTACTGATCTCTTTGCAAATGTTCAGTTTGCTATTTTTCCACAATAGTAATTTTAGTAGATGCTGATTTTTTTTTTTTTTTTACTTACCCACAAACTCTACCATGTGTTTTTATTACATAACTCATAGGTTTGAAAAAACCCTGAAAAGAAAGTGGAAAACAAAAACATCAGACTAAAAATATCCACATTATTTACTATTTGTATAACTGAAATCACAGAAAAGGTTAACAGCACATCGGCTTATCACAGCCATGACCTTATAAGTGATCAATTTATAAAACATAATGGTCAACTGACAACCCTATATAAACTGAAAATAAAAAGTTTAAACAGGAGCTTAATGGAACAAATGTTGCATATTATTCAGCTGTATTTTTACTTCACTGCATCAGAATATCTTTAAAAATGACAATAGATGTAGATTGCAACCTTTAAACCCTCCCAGTTTGACACAAAATGAAGCAGATGTTTGTTACACTGTATCTTACCTGCTGAAACATGAATAAGTTGCCAAAGAAAGGCACTGGCTTTGGATGTTTGATGCCATATCCTGAGAGGACTGAGAAGGGACGGACTGAATACCTACAGGCAAAAGTGCAGAAATGTGATGATGTGTTGTGAATGAAAGGATTAAACATCAAGCACATTAAAGAACACAGATACAACATTCAGTTAAATGCTATCCACACCATCCTTATAGTCCTTTGGTCTACATATCGTTAACTTAGGACCATACATTTTTTTCTAATAATGCATTTCCTGTACACATCCACAGTGATTCAAAGAGTTTAACAAAAGCATTGTATTACATTATTAAGGAATTACAGCTATTTGTATACATACTCTTACATTTTCCGAGACTCAAAAATAATTGGACAAACTAACATAATTAAATGTACAATATTGTTTTTAAGTCCAGAACTCACAGCCATCACTAGATGGATTTCTTCCCTTGAGATGTTCTGCTAGGGATTTACTGTATGTTCTGTCCCCAGTAAAAGATTAAAAAATGGTTCATAATAATTTAGTGATAAAATGTCATATTTCATCTGTGGTAATTTATGTTAAAAAAGAGAGTCATTTAGTTAAAAATATGTTCTATACAGTCAGCATTAGTTTTTCTGTATCTTATTTTGAAGGAGTAATCTGTGTTCGCAATGCATTGTGGGAAGCAGACGCTGCAGTAAGTTAGGAAAAAGCATTGTACAGAAAACCTGCCTATCTGTGTTTAAACTTCATCTCCTGTGGCCTGAATCTTTATATACACCATCGAAAGCAATGGCTTTTCACTCAACACTTTCATCGAGCTATTCAAGCCACAGTTGTAAAAGATTGTAAGCCGTCAAGAAGACTGTAATAAAGGAGCAAGACGCTCAGTTTCCTGGCTCATGAAAATTGAGTTTGGCTTGCTGTTGACCTGCGTTAACATACACAGTGTATCCAACACGTAGCGATAACAGTATACTGTAGCTGCCCTCGGTCGCTGTTTGTTTTGGAGTATTACTGCCTTTGGTTTTGTATTTAATAAATGAAAAACATGATCTACTGGGTTGAAATCAGATAACTAACTTGAATCGCCTTTGATCTGCCCACTCCTGAAGGTTTTTTTATTGTCTTAGATAGTTTTATTTTATTTTTTTATCCTAATGATACCTTCTTTTTCCTTCACTGACATCTCATATTGAGAGTTCATGTGAACAGCGACCAAAATGTAAGTTCAATAATCAACTCCTTTTAAGTGCTTAGTTTGCCATGAAATAATGTGGGAACAGGCCTCCCCTGCTTATCAGTCAATTGTCCAATTACCTTTGAGTCTATGAAAATGGGCGACTGTGGATATTCATAATATGTAACATATAGTATATATTGCTGTATTTTCACAGCAGAACAACATGTCACAAATAAACATACTAAGGTTTTATTTCCAGCTAAGTGTGGTGGAGTACAGAGAAAAACTGACATAAAATGTGTCATTATCCAAAAACTGTCCGACTGTCTATCATAAATAAACAAATACTCGACATTTGTTCACTCACCAGTAAAGGAGACCGAGGAAAATGAGGAAGAGGCTGAGTGTCACAGATATTCTGCTGACCTCAATGTTGAACGCGTTTAAAAAGTCACCTACAGCCTGCATGTTGGAAAATGTTGTTTTCTATCATCAGAATGAGATGAAAGTTCCTGCGCAGAAAAACAAGAAAAAGGGTTTAAGTTAACAAAAAGAACTAGATTGATTATAATGCACGTACAAAAACAGGAAGCCATAAAAATACTTGCAAAACAGGTCTTTAAAACAAAAGAATTATATACCCCCTTCATAAATCTTTTTGCCTACAGAGTATTTACCAGCTGAAGTAAAGTTATAAGACATAAAAACAGACAGAAACGTCGGAAATCACCACAGCAGAGAAAGGCAGAAGCTGAAACAGGAAGCTCCAACCCTGAGGGCAAACAAAACAGTGAAGAAGGCGCAACAGCGCCTCTTCTTTCTCAGGAGACTGAAAAGATTTGGCATGAGCCCCCGCATCCTCAGGACCTTCTATCGCTGTGCCATTGAGAGCATCCTCACTGGATGCATCACCACCTGGTATGGCAACAGCACCGCTTACAACCTCAAAGCTCTCCAGAGAGTAGTGCGGTGTGCTGAAAGGATAATTGGAGGTGAGCTTCCCTCCCTCCAGGACATCTACAGGAAGCGGTGCCTGAGGAAAGCGGGGAGGATCATCAAGGACTCCATTCACCCCAGCCATAAACTGTTCAGACTACTTCCATCAGGAAGGAGGTTCTGCAGCATCCGGTCCCGTACCAGCAGACTGAGAGACAGCTGTTTTGCACAATATCCAACTACCAACCTCTGTATATTTTATATATTTTATTTTATTTTTACTCTATTTAATTTGCATATATTTAATTTAATCACATATATATACACACGTAGACATACATATTTAGTATACATTCAGAAACATGCATAAACTCTCATATTGTACATATATTTATTCATATAATTCTCAGATTTAGCCATTCTTATATTTGCTTGTTCTTATCTTATTGTACTTTGCACACCTCTGTTGCTTGTGAAGCTTGCACACAAGAATTTCACTCACATGTACTGTACCAGTGTACCTGCACATGTGATGTGACAATAAAAGTGACTTGATTTGATTTGATCAGAAGTGTTATATAGCAAGGTAAAAGTCATTTTATATAAATACTTTAGATTAGTGATGTGACGTTCTGTATCGAGGCTTCAAAGCTTGTAATTGAGGGGGCGTTTCCGCGACGCGTGTATCAAGGCTTGCTTCATTTATGGGAGGAGCTGAAAACGATGACGTCCGAAGCCTCGCTACCCAGCTGTACCACGTGACTGGTTCACGAAGCGGTTTGAACTTTGCCGCGAGATATGACAGCGATATAAACCCCTCAGACTTCATTCAAAATGTGGGTGTTTGATGGAGAGTTGCGGTTAGTGAGAGTTTGGAGACAGTTTGGAGGTTTATGAGAGTGAGGAGATAAAGTCAGGAGAGAATGGAGCCAGCTAAGAAAAGGAGGATGTCCTCCCCTGTGTGGGAACATTTTGATTTTATTCCTCCCAACAAGGTATGTGAATTTCAACAGAAGATGTATTTTCATAATACTGATGGTGCAATAAAACATATGTTAAGCTGTCTTTACTTTTGTACAAGGTGAAGTGTTGCTATGTGCCAGGGAGCTGGGATATAACAACAACACCTCATCCATGCTTAGGCACTACAGAGCTTTGCATGAGAATAAGGGGAACACCGATTGTGGAGCAAGACCAGGTGAGCCATCAAATGCAATGATAATAAAGCATGCAGTAATGTTACTAAATTATATAACAATATTATACAACTGTAATAAGTTACGTGTGTGATATTTATATTTGTGCTTTGTTTTTATTTTCTTTCCTCAGGAGAACAACAAATAGATGAAGACCTGGTTGGCATGGTGATTGAGGACTCCCAGCCATTTAGCATTGTGGAGGACAAAGGATTTAAAAGATTTGTTAAATCATTAAATCCTAGCTATGTTCTCCCCACTAAAAAGGTCATAAAAGCAGTGGAAATTTAGTTTTTGCAGAATAAAATGTGAACAGGCAGGCCTCAGTGTGTAGCTGTCCATACCTCACCGTTACAAAAGCACAACCACTGTTCACACCCCAACCACACCTCACCGCACAGTAAATGATCATTTCCATTTTAAGCATTTCCAAATGATCATTTTCCATACTGCCAGTATAAATATACACAGTATACTGCCATCACTACAATATACTTTTAAAGTATATTTTTTTAAATGTCTTGATGGTCTTGGGCCTTCTTATCTCTCAGATTTGCTTTTACCATATGAACGCTCGCGGACCCTGAGGTCCTCTGGCACTGGCCTTTTGATTGTCCCTAAAGTCAGGACACATACTCACGGAGAGGCAGCTTTTCAGTGGTATGGACCTCGTCTGTGGAACAGCCTGCCGGAGGAGCTCAGGGCCGCAGAGAACGTACATGTTTTTAAGAACAGGCTCAAGACCCACCTTTTTAATTTAGCTTTTACTTAACGTTTATTTATTCTATCCTGTTATTCTATTTATATTATTAATTTAGGTTTTACCTAATATTTATTGATTTTATTCTTATTCATTTTTTATCTTCTTACTCTATTTATATTGTATCCCATTCTTATTTATTTTATTTTATTTATTCTGTATATACTCTTATTAGGTCATATCTCCAGTGTTTCCTTGGAGGGGGCTCTCTGCACCGGGGCTGTGATCAACCGTGGCTGCTGGGGCTCTGTGGGTCTTCTCAGCCTGGCTGGGGGGCTTCTTTGCCTCCCTCCTGCTGTGTGCCCAGCCTGGAGGCTGCGGTCTGTGACTGGCTCCCGGTGCAGACGGCTCCCTGTGATAGTGTTTCCTCACCTGGCTCATGTGTGCCCAGCCCAATTTTACTCTTTAATTGCGTGTGTGTGCGTTGTGGGGTGGGGGTATCCATGATCGTTTATGTTAATGAAAGTGTGGGGAGTGAGTCGGAGGGCGGGGTGGGCTGCTTTTAACCATGTAAAGCACTTTGTGCTACATCTTTGTATGAAAAGTGCTTTATAAATAAAGATTGATTGATTGATACATGTTTTACACACTCCTTTTGTTGTTGACATTTACAGGTTGTGTGCAAAAGGCCACACTCTTCAAATTCATGTCAACTAATATTTTTACGTCCAGTAGGTGTCCTACTAGAGCAAATGAAGCTTCAAGATGCTTTGCGCCTGGGTGAACCAATTGGATGAAAAGCTTCAGTGCTTCATGAAGCTTCATCTGCCCATCACTAGTTTAGATGGATCTGTAGGGACCACTAACCACGGAACAAGTGAAACCTAACCTACCTTTTTTCTCTCATTTATTAATGAGATATATGTGGCGCACAACTCATTTGCTCATGTGATGCTAGGTTAGCTTGCTGATGAAATAAAGGTTTCCATCTAACTAATATCACTAACATGTTTCTATTACTTATGTCTTTATAATATTAACACCGCAACATTCAGCATATGGGAAACACACACTCACCTCACCTTCTTCGTCCTTCGCCGAGTTTTGTAAATATAATAGTCACGTCTTCCTCTTTTTGACAACAGCTCGTCACTCCACAGGAAGCTGTGTCGTCTACTGCCCCCATCTGCACCGGAGTGGAAAGGCTCTTCTTGCGTTTCCCAGAGAGACGTTTGTGACATTGTTATATTAAACATGCCCAATTATTTCGTACGGAAGCACAAGATGATAATACCAAACATAACATTGTTACTTTTACAGAATATATTTAAAATATTCAATGATTTTTTTTTCTGGATGGTACTGTACAGAGTCTTTTCCTGTCGTTTCTGGGTATTTGGTACAGATAGATCGCCATATACAGAATGTGGGTTTAATTTCAGGTAACAGCAAATATAGCGTGATTCTCCTTTAGACTGGGACACAGAGGATTTTCATTTCTTGTGTGTTCTGGTGGTTTGTAACTCAACTGGTGTCAGATCAAGTACACTGACCATTAAAATTTAAGGATAAACCATTGATTTTCAACGTTTGCACAAAAAGTAGGTGAAGCAGGTAAATAACAGTCGTGATTTAATGTAGCAAAATTAACATGTGCCTCCTTTACATATGCTCCATCGTTTTGCCAAATATCATGGAATGGAGCCATTTGATTATTTGTGCTATTTTGCTGACAGACAGCACTGAAAACCTCAAAATCAGGACTGAAATCATAAGGCTGCCGGTCACAATTCCTCACACTGTTTGAAAGAGACAGTGAGTGATTCATTGGATCAACTTTCCTGTGAAAAATGATTCATTCAATGTTTTAAACAACAAGCGCATAAAAAACTGCAATTGTGCATCAATACAAGAAATCTTCTCGTGAAATATTTTCTCATGTGGCATTCCTTCCATTTGATATGTAAATTGTCAAACTGTTCCAGTCACAAAATTACAGTTAATATTTTCTAAAGCATTTGAATGAATCTGCAGTAAATCCCTTATTATATTTAGTACATTCAAATCTAAAATATTTCAATGTTGTGATTTTTCAAGCATCTCCCAAGTACTGGATTAACTTGAACTAGGACAGTTGAACTTATTTTGCAGTCTGGTGAAAATGTCATTGTCAGTCATTCGATACAGAAGTCAGCAGACCATCTCACTTGCTCCTTCTGGAAATTTTCACACAAACACCATTTTTAGGACCAAGAGTGCTTAACGACTTCAACTCAAGAGGAACCTGAAAAAAAAGAGTGCCCTCGATAAAACAAACATCTTTTTTCAGGACTGGCTGTTAATGAACATTCATGAGATTTGCTGAGCAGCTCTAAGTCAAACGTACCTCAGTCTTAGAGCAGGCAGTGATGTTGAAGTTGTGGAACAGATGCATTAAAGCCAGTTTGATTTCAAGCTGGGCGAGCTTCATTCCCACACAGTTACGCGGGCCAGCCCCAAATGGTAGGTATACGAATGGATGTCGACTGGCCTTGGCCTCTGGTGTAAACCTGGGGATCAACAGCAAGTTGTTGTTTTTTAAGTTGAATGAAAAGCATTGGAAACTAAAAGACCAGATTTCTCTTGCTACTTTATACAATGGCATAAAACTACTGTTATCTTGAACTGAGATATTTAACTACATGAAAAATATTACATGATACAGTTCTGTTCATAGTTTTTATGGAAAGAATTTCTAGGCATAGCCATGTGACAGAAAGTTCCCATTTTGGTGACCTTTGAATCTCATCTTTGCTGTCAGTGCGCCCCAGGGTGGCTGTGGCTACAATGTAGCTGCCACCACCTGTGCGTGAATGTGTGTGTGAATGGGTGGATGACTGGATATGTAAAGCACTTTGGGGTCCTTAGGGACTTGTAAAGCACTATATAAATACAGGCCATTTACCATTTTAAATGTTCTATTTTGAATAAATTATGGGTTTATAAGATTTGTAAATAAATGCCTTGTTTTTATTTACATTTTACACTGTGTCCCAACTTTTTGAATTGAGATTGTGATAATTTCACTACACAAAAGTGTTTACCACACCCAAAAAATGTATTTGTACCACTGTACAGAAAAATATTTAATGTGTTGTTAATATACAGCTGAAATCATGTTAATAAGTCAACATTTGACTGGCGTTACAAGTCGTTTCAGACAGAACTGAAGCACCTCTCAGGAATGAACTTCTCAGGCTCGGGCCAGTGTTGTGGGTCATAATGGAGGAAGCTTGCAGGGATCTCCAGTTTTGCTCCTTTAGGAAGTTGCTGACCATTCACCACACAGTCATGTTCTATTTCTCGTGCAAACCTTAGTGGGACAATTTCAAAATTACACAGTTACAGAATGGTCACACACAGTATCAACAGAAGAGCTGTAACTTTATTTACTTTATTTATTTACTTTATTACGTTATGTAATCTCTATTTCTCTGTACATAGCTCCATCCAAAGAAGAAGAGTTTAAGTGTAATGATAGCTACTAGGGATCCACCGATACCGATACTGGTATCGGGTATCGGCCTCGATACCACATTTTCTAAAGTACTCGTACTCGTTAAAAGTCCCCCGATACCGGGGACCGATACCACGGTCTGAGACCTGTCTATGTTTTTTTTTTTTTTATTATTTATTTTATTTTATTTTCAGTTGTTACAGACGGGACAGACATGAGTGAGGGATAGTAAAGGGAGAAAGAAAAACAGAAGGGGAGAGGGACAGTGAGAAAGGGGGGAAAAAAAATATCTCCGGGATCACCTGTTGAGAGAAAAAGAATAGAAAACAAGCAAAAAAACCAAAACAAAGCAACATACTAAACACAACACGATCGCATTAATCTAGCTAAGTGTAAACAGCAATAAATACTAAATATTGAATGTTGTTGTGCAGCACGCAGGACAGACAGCGCACAATGTGCTTTGAAGTAGCAGCCAAGAAAGGTGTGATTTAAGTCTACGAACAGTGAACACCCGTGTGCACACCTGTGTGGATCAGCGCACTTGTATTCAAATGGTTTCCCCATGTAATGGTCTGCAAGAGGATGTAGAGAGCCATAGCCCCGCCCCCCAGGGCATGAAGCAGGCATGGAGGAGATCCAGGCCCCAGACATCCAGAGGCCCCAGAGTGCGAGAGCCCAAGGAGGACCACCGGAGGGGCATCCGTGCCACCTTCATGGGAAGGGCTGAGGATCCCCAGACGAGGGGTCACCCAGTAGCCACCGGGCAGAAGCTAGAGGGGGCTGCACCGGCGTGCCCGCCGGCTCTGCCGGCAGCCAGCTGTGCCAGAGTGAACCGAGCCGCAGGCACAGAGGCCGGAGGCCCGAGGGCCCCCCGCGCCCCGGAAGAGGCCTGACCGAGCAGCAGGCGCCAGGCCCCGCCAAGTAGCCACCGGGAGTGAGCTGGCACATGACCTGAGCGCCCAGCCCCGGACACCAAGAACCAACAATGCACCGACCCCTGAGGGCATCAGTCACCGGCAGGGAGTGTGGTGAGGGGAGATAGGCCTCCACACTTGGAGGGCCTGGGAGTTTCCAGAGAGGTGGAGACCCGACCTGACCCGACCTGACATATAGACACAGACAAACAGGCACACACAGACACAGACACAGACATGCATTCCCACCCTCATGCACACATATACAAACACTCAGCACTCACCCAACGTAGGAATAAACGTAAATGGACATGTACACACAATCACACTCCCCAAACATACTCTATACCCCGGGTCCAGGTATCCTCGCCCCCAGAGGGGGAAACGGCACCCAGACCCAAGAGATGTTACCCTTCCCTCCGGGGTGGAGGCAAGCAGACCGCCCCAGGCTCCGCAGCAGCAGGGAGGCCAATCGGACAGCCAGCATCTCTTCCCAGCCCCCCCGCCCCGATGGCTAGTGGAGAACGGGGGTGTGTTAAGACCCCATAGCTCCCTCCTCCCGCTCAAGTGTAGTGTTGCTGCGTGTTTGTAACCCAGTTCCTAAAATCATCTCAAACAAAAGAGAAGAAAAATTAAAACATTTAATGTTCATTGTTCTGTTCTTACTGTCCCTGTTAATGAAGGAGAAACAAGATCAAAATATTTATTTAAACATAGAAGGGACGCAGATTATATATGATATGCTCTGGTCAAACAAGGGTTAAGTTTTCTCAGAGGGTTGATGAGCTCTGATGAGAGCCTATTGTTTTACTCCACTCCTCTAATGTCAGCCAATCGGTGAAGCTCTGGGCAGCTCTTGTCCCTCCTTAGTACCAGCTCCCAAGTTTTCAGTCTCTTGCTTCTACAGCCAAACAGAGCAGACGAACTAAAACTTTGTTATCGTTTTGCACTTGTTGTCGTCAAGGGCAGAGCGAAACCGGAAGGTTTACTGAGCTGTGGCTTCACGTAACGCTGAGCATCCACTCGACGGCGGTCAGGTTTTTATATGGGACGAATCCAAAGACCAGGTCAGCGATTCCAGAACCCAGAGTGTTCCAGTGTTCATTGGATGGCGAGCCAACCCAAGATCCTAGGAGACGATATACATATACACGCACACTCACACGCACATGGACTACAATCCTCTACTGTACAAGTAGTACGGTAGGACAGACAATGACACACACTCCTTGTCGGACAAATTCTATTGCCATACACCCGTTTGTCATGGGCCCCACCGGTATCATTTGGACTTAAAAAAAAAAAGACTAATTCTTTTATTTGTGCACAATTTTATTTTATTCTATTTTTTTGCTACTTTGGGGGAATTTTTTTTTATACTTGACATTCTGTTAAAACCTATTGAAATACTGTGTTGTTTGCAAATTTATTTTACAAGGCTTAACGTCACTAAAGTACTTTTAAAGCCACACAACTGTGTTTGTCTGGTTTCTCTGCGATTCGTGTACCAGAGCTCTAAGAGTCGTTCTCAGTCTTCTGATACTAGCCCAAATTACTTACCACCTTGGTAATTATCCATTGGTACTTTATGTAATTCTATGTAAGTGCTACATGTTGCTCTGAAGTGTATTTAAAACAAGGGAGAGCATAGTGCTGCTGCCAGAGAGCAGCAGGTGTTAGCACGGCCCCTCCCAAGAACCCTCAATGTCTACATGGATTTAAAATTGAGAGGTGGGCACCGGCGCCAGAGGTGCCTGTCTATGTTTGAGCGGCATGTAAGGGATTAATCACAGGCGCCGAGTGCCCGCCCCCAGGCCCCAGCTGCAGCTCAGAGCTGAGAGAAGGCGAGGCAAGACAAGTCAGCTGTGTGGAACTATTTCAAAGTGAACGAAGACGCGAAAACAAAGGCGGACTGCAAATTGTGCTCAGCGAAATTGTCCAGAGGAGGCTCAAAAGGTAGCGCATTTAACACAAGTAATTTAATCAAGCACCAAAATCCCAACACGACAACGAGTACAAAGAGTTTACCCACGCTTATTTACCCACGCTTATTAACACAGAGGAGCATAGCTGATGCTATAGCAGTGGGACGGAAAATAGTTGGGCATTTTAAACATTCCGCCTTAGCCTACTCCCGCCTCGAGGACATTCAGGGACAGCTCAACCAGCCAATAAAGAGACTGCAGCAGGACGTACAGACACGCTGGAACAGCACGTATTACATGCTCCAGTCCCTCATTGAGCAAAAGTGAGTGCTGGGCGTGTCCAGCATGAACTCCCTGACTATCTCACCGTTCACCAATGGGCTCTTATGGAGACGACTGTTGCCATCCTCGCCCCCTTTGAGGAACTAACTAAAAAAGTGAGCAGCTACGACGCACTAGCCTCTGATGTCATCCCAGCTGTGACTGTGCTAGTGAGACTTCAAAACAGAGAAACAGACGAACAAATTTAAAATTAAATTTTGTTTTTTATAATTATTTATTCTGTAATATGTTGCATAAAACATGCTTTTCATTTTAAATAAATGTTCTTAATTCCAAACCAGTCCCTTGTTGTTGTTTTTTTGTTAAATTATAGGACTAAAGCTGTTACCTGTAAATTTAAATCATGTCTTTATTAAGTACTCGGTATCGGTATCGGCAAGTACTGAAATGCAAGTACTCGTACTCGTACTTGTACTCGTTTCCAAGAAAGTGGTATCGGTGCATCCCTAATAGCTACAAAAGGATTTTTAATGCATCTGGATCCAAATGTGAACAGAGCTTAACCCAAATGTCAAAAGATCAGAAAACATCTGCATTGCTGAACCCATCTTTGATCTTTCAACAGTGATGATGAGAAGAAGAAGAAGAAGAAGAAGAATAGAGTTTTTCCAGATGATAGCATTATGGCTATACCCCATGAAAAGCTAATTAAGGGACAATGCTGAAAATCTTCCTGCATCACAGCGTACCAAAGCTACCCCACTGTAGCCCCAATTGACATCCTTCTTTACCTGAATACAGGAGGGTAGAGGCGTAATGCTTCACATATGACCATGTCCAAATACTTCAGCTCCTGGACATTTGTGTAATCAGGTGAGTCCTACAAAGCAAACAGCATGACAATCAATGACTGTCCACAACTGCATGAATCAAAATAGATCAGAACCAACTGTAAAACACTCACATGTCTAGTGTAGAAATCATCCACCTCTTTCTGTACTCTGAGTTGACATTCAGGGTGGAGGGCCAAGAGGTAGCAGGTGAAAGCCAGAGTGCTGCTACTGGTTTCATAGCCTGCCAGGAGGAAGACGTAAGCCTGACCAACAATCTCATCCTCAGTCATCATCTTTTTCTGTGGACGCCTGACAGACGGCTCCTGTGAATGAGGAGGGTCATTTTCCTGAACTGTGCCTGAAGACTGGGTCTGCTGGTTGTTGTCACCGATCTCATCGGTGTCATTTGATGTGTCAAAGCGCTCCAATAACACGCACTCTTCTGTGGTTTGAGCATCTAATATCAGCTGTAGGAAGTCTCTACGTCTCTACGTGTAAAAGAAATAAATAAGAAAGATAGGAAAATGACAGTTTCAAAGCCACACACAGATTTAGGAAAGTCTGAGATTCACCTGCTCAGGAGGCTGCTCCTCTCTCTGTTTGATGATTTTGTGAATGCTGTTAATGAAGAAATGACTTATCTTGTCTCGTTTTTTGTTGGGTATGAACCTCGACAGAGGAGCCATGATGGAGGGAAAAGCAACTAAAGACAGAAACACACAAATCTGCACAGGTATATCAACAAAAATGCTTAAATACTTCTTTGGCATATTCTACATCTATTTAACCTTTCTGAAATTCTTTCTTACAATTTTTTGTGATCAACTTTCTCTTTTAATGTCCTACATAAATATCTGAAATTCAATTGTGTTATAATAATGACTCACAGAAAAGTAACAAGACAGACTTGAAGAAATCATTGATGAGGGCCATCTGAGCGTGTTGGACAAGCGGGTCATCTGGGTTATTCTGCGAGTCCACCTGAGTTGCAAATGCCACACTGGCAATAACATCCATGGTAAAGTAGCCAAAGTATCTGCAAAATAGCATCAAATTTTAGAAATATGAACAGTGAAAGAAAAAATACAGTAGAAGTAATTGTTTATGTATTTACCTGTGGATATCAAAGGCCTCTCCTGACTCAGCGTAGACATGCAAATTCTTCATCAGGGCATCAATGGCTGTGTTGATGAGCGGAACCATCTACACTCAAATGGAGAGATAATGACAGATGCAAAATAGTCCTATAAACACTTCAATGAATCATAATGGGTCCATAAACATAAAAAATGGGGGAAAGGTCCATGTAATTCCATAAACACCACTACCACAGCTACTTAAATTACACATACAACATAGCTCCAGGAATCTAAGTTGTCAGTTGGGATCCTATGTTGTCAGGAGGCTTTTGCAATCTGGTAGGGTCTCCCATGTCAAATTGGTCCTGGGTGAAAAACCAGACGAAGGGCGATTCAGACAACTATTGTCAGTGCAAATACAAGGGAGCAGTTTACCCTGCGCTGCATAGGGTTACTGGGACACCATCCTGGAGTCATGCCTGTAGAGGGTGCGTGAGGTTCCATGCCTTAGCCTATGGGGCATGGCTGGGCGCAGGGTATTGGGACATGGAATGTCACCCCTCTCTTGTGGAAAGAGCCTGAGCTAGTGCTTGAGATTGAATGATACCGGCTCTATATAGTTGGGCTCACCTCAATGCATAACTTGGACCCTAGAACTAGCCACCTGGAGAGGGGCTGCGCTCCAGCCTGGTAGTGATGTGTTGGTCGCGAACAAATGGCTCTTAGAGCCGGATCTTTGACGTGAACCTTATCGCGAGCCGTGTTTTTTTTTTTTTTTCTTTCTCTTGCCCTCTCTCGCACTTTTTTCCCGCTTCACTCGGCATGCGAGCCTTGTGCTTTGCGCTGGGCAGAGGGGGGAGGGGCGGTAGTTACACTCGCAGTAGCACAGGAACAGAGCGGGAAGGAGAGAGAGAGAAAGAGAGCCAGGGACAACAACGTCACATTAGAAAGGTATAGTCAGTGGCAGTCCTAGCCTGTTTGGCGCCACGGGCGAACACTCCCTCTGCCCCCCCCCCCCCCCCCCCCCCCCCCCCCCCCCCCCCCCCCACACACACACATAAAATGATTAAGGATTATACATTAACATAAAAGTGTTGTCGGAACCATACTGAATTTCGCCAGAGAAACACACACACACACACACACACACACACACACACACACACATATGAAGAGAGAGAGAGTAAGCATTGTATGCAAACGACTACCAAACAGCCATCATAATACGTCATACAATGAGAACAGAACAAATCAACAATTGACAATGACTAATTAATATTAAAATCTGTAACATAATGTTTGGAGTTTAGTCTGTTACTGTTACTATTTTTACCATTTCTTTTTGGAGCAACTGTAATCCACATTATTTTCTTAGGGATTAATAAAGTATTCTGATTCTGATTGTTTCAGGATGACCTGCCATTATCCAATGACACATCTGCTTACCTGCATCTTTTGCTCGTTTCTCCTCTTCTTTTCTAATTTTTCTAAACTGAGCACCTGATGGCTTTGAACTTTTCTTGTCCATCTTACATTGGTTTTAATTTTGCACTCCAGTATGAACACAAATCCCCCAACTCGAGGATCACCACAGCATAACCTAACAGACCTACACCTTAGTTGACAGATTCACTTTGTCTAGGGTTTATTTCTGGGATTTCAAACAACCCAGGATTCAAATCATGAATACATAATGGGCTTGGATTTACAACATTATAAATGAAATGCGCTCTATTTGGAAGCAGCCGGCCCCCCTCCCCTTTCGACGGGTTGTGTGTGAGACTTTAAATCATCAAACTGTAAATTATAAATTTTCAATTGTTATTGATCCCTTTACCCCGAGTCCTAAAGTGTATATTTATTTTCTTACTCTTCTTATATATATTGTTTGTTTACTTGCACTGCTGTAACTGGAGCCTCATCGTCTCGTCTCTTTATATACTGGACTGTATGTAGCGGAGATGACAATAAAGTTTACTTTGACTTCAGCAGCGAGCAGGCGCACCGAGGGCTCTCGCGCTCACTTTTCACATATAGAATTTTGAAAAAAAACATCGGTGCAAATTATAAGTCTGTATCATGATGTCTGGTGTTTTGTGTTTGTTGGTTTGTTTTCTCCTCCGTGAATCGCAACCTTATCGTGGTGGAGGTTTTGTGTGTCCCAGGGATCCCAGGGGCTATGTTGTCTGGGGGCTTTTGCCCCCTGGTAGGGTCTCCCATGGCAAATTGGTCCTGGGTGAGGGACCAGACAAAGAGCGATTCAGAAGACCCTTATGAAAAAAACACAGAGGGAACAGTTTACCCTGCCCGGGATAGGGTTACCGGGGCCCCGCCCTGGAGCCAGGCCCGGGGAGGGTGCCCGAGGGCGAGCGTCTGGTGGCCGGGCCTTAGTCCATGGGGCCCGGCCGGGCACAGCCCGAAGAGGAGACATGGGCCCATCCTCCCGCAGGCCCACCACCCACAGGAGGCGCCATAGGGGTCGGGTGCATTGTGTGCCGGGTGGCGGCCAGGAGCGGAGGCCCTGGCGGACTGACCCCCGGCTGCCAAGACTGGCAATAGGGACATGGAATGTCACCTCTCTGGTGGGGAAGGAGCCTGAGTTAGTGCGTGAGGTTGAGAGGTACCGGCTAGATATAGTCGAGCTCACCTCTACGCACGGCTTGGGCTCTGGAACCAGTCTCCTGGAGAGGGGCTGGACTCTGTCTTAGTCTGGAGTTGCCCCTGGTGAGAGGCGGCGGGCTGGGGTGGGTATTCTAATATCCCCTCGGCTTGCTGCCAGTACGTTGAGGTTTTTCCCGGTGGACGAGAGGGTTTGTTCCCTGCGCCTTAGGGTCGGGGAACGGGTCCTGACTGTCATCTGCGCTTATGCGCCGAGTGGCAGTTCGGAGTACCCAGCCTTCTTAGAGTCCCTGGGGGGGGTGCTGGAAGGTGCTCCACCTGGAGACTCTGTTGTCCTGCTGGGAGACTTCAATGCTCATGTGGGTAACGACAGCGAGACCTGGAGGGGCGTGATTGGGAGGAACGGCCTCCCTGATCTGAACCCGAGCGGTGCTTTGTTATTGGACTTCTGTGCTAATCACAGTTTGGCCATAACGAACACCTTGTTCGAACATAAGAGTGTCCATAAGTGCACGTGGCACCAGGACGCTCTAGGCCGTAGGTCGATGATCAATTTTGTAATCGTATCACCAGACCTGCGACCATATGTTCTGGACACTCGGGTAAAGAGAGGGGCTGAGCTGTCAACTGATCACCACCTGGTGGTGAGTTGGATCAGGTGGCGGGGGAGGACGCTGGACAGACCTGGTGCACCTAAACGCGTAGTGAGGGTGTGCTGGGAACGACTAGCAGAGGCCCCAGTCCGCGAGATCTTCAACGCACACCTCCGGCAGAGCTTCAACAGCATTCCGAGGGAGGCGGGGGACATTGAGTCCGAATGGACCATGTTCAGCGCCTCCATTGCCGAAGCTGCTGCATTGAGCTGCGGCCGCAAGGTGGTTGGTGCCTGGTGGTAATCCCCGAACCAAATGGTGGACACCAGAGGTGAAGGGAGCCACCAGGCTGAAGAAGGAGTCCTATCGGGCTTGGTTAGCCTGTGGGACTCCGGAGGCAGCCGACAGGTATCGACAGGCCAAGCGGAAGGCAGCTCGGGCAGTGGCTGAAGCAAAAACTCGGGTGTGGGAGGAGTTCGGAGAGGCCATGGAAAAAGACTTTCGGACTGCCTCGAAGAGGTTCTGGCAAACCGTCAGGCGTCTCAGGAGGGGAAAGCGGTGCTCTACCTGCACTGTGTATAGTGCTGGCGGAGCGCTGCTGACGTCGACTGAGAAAATTGTCAGGCGGTGGAAGGAATACTTCGAGGACCTCCTTAATCCCACTGACGCGTCTTCCGAGGAGGAAGCAGAGTCTGGGGATGAGGGGAATGACCCGCCAATTTCCGGGGGCGAGGTCACTGAGGCAGTTAAACAACTCCTTGGTGGCAGAGCCCCTGGTGTTGATGAGGTCCGCCCCGAGTTCCTGAAGGCTCTGGACGTTGTAGGGCTGTCCTGGTTGACACGCCTCTGCAATGTTGCGTGGAGATCAGGGGCAGTACCCGTGGATTGGCAGACCGGGGTGGTGGTCCCCATCTTCAAGAAGGGGGACCGGAGGGTGTGTTCCAACTACAGGGGGATCACACTCCTCAGCCTCCCCGGGAAAGTCTATGCCAGGGTGCTGGAAAGGAGAGTTCGTCCGCTAGTCGAACCTCGGATGCAGGAGGAACAATGCGGTTTTCGTCCTGGTCGCGGAACACTGGACCAGCTCTTCATCCTCTCGAGGATACTTGAGGGTGCATGGGAGTTTGCCCAACCAGTCTACATGTGTTTTGTGGACTTGGAGAAGGCATTCGACCGTGTCCCTCGGGGTGTCCTGTGGGAGGTGTTGCGGGAGTATGGGGTGTCTGGCCCATTGCTACGGGCCATTCGATCCCTATACAACTGTTGCAAGAGCTTGGTTCGCATTGCCGGCAATAAGTCGGACTCGTTCCCGGTGGGTGATGGGCTCCGCCAGGGCTGCCCTTTGTCACCGGTTCTGTTCATAATTTTTATGGACAGGATTTCTAGGCGCAGCCAAGTGCGGAGGGCTTTCGCTTTGGTGGCCTCAGAATCTCATCTCTGATCTTTGCGGATGATATGGTTCTGTTGGCTTCATCGGGTGAGGGCCTCCAGCTCGCACTGGAGCGGTTCGCAGCCGAGTGTGAAGCAGCGGGAATGAGGATCAGCACCTCCAAATCTGAGGCCATGGTTCTCAGCCGGAAAAGGGTGGAGTGCCCACTCCGGGTCGGGGATGAGTTCCTGGCCCAAGTGGAGGAGTTCAAGTATCTCGGGGTCTTGTTCGCGAGTGATGGGAGAAGGGAGCCGGAGATCGACAGATGGATTGGGGCTGCAGCTGCAGTAATGCAGACGCTGCACCGGTCCGTCGTGGTGAAGAGGGAGCTGAGTGTAAAAGCGAAGCTCTCAATTTACCAGTCGATCTACGTCCCTACCCTCACCTATGGCCACGAGCTGTGGGTAGTGACCGAAAGGACGAGATCGCGGATACAAGCGGCGGAAATGAGCTTCCTCCGAAGGGTGGCTGGCCTCTCCCTTAGAGATAGGGTGAGAAGTTCGGCCATCCGGGAGGGGCTCAGAGTAGAGCCGCTGCTGCTCCACATCGAAAGGAGCCAGCTGAGGTGGTTTGGGCATCTGACAAGGATGCCCCCTGGGCGCATCCTGGGTGAGGTGTTCCAGGCATGTCCCACCGGGAGGAGGCCCCGGGGCAGACCCAGGACACGCTGGAGAGATTATATCTCTCGGCTGGCCTGGGAACGCCTTGGCGTTCCCCCGGACAAGCTGGAGGAGGTGGCTGGGGAGAGGGAGGTCTGGGCCTCTTTGCTTAGGCTGCTGCCCCCGCGACCCGGCCCCCGATAAAGCGGATGAAGATGGATGGATGGATGGATGGATGGATGGATGGTTTGTTTTTATTTTATTTTATTTTGCGAGTTGGTTAATAGATGCTGCTCCAGCCAGCCAGAGAATCCCCCGCCGCCCCGCCCTCTCCTTCCTGCGCCGCAAGCAGCAGGCGCACCTTGCAAACGGAGGGCGTCCTTACTCCCAGCAAATGGGCGATAGAAAACCGATCGGTGCCTATGCCATTCCCAATATGCGCTGGTTGATGTCGGGGCAGCAAGAGTACGAGAAATTATTATTATTATTATTTTTTGTTTGTTTCCAATGCCCGCGATGCCGCCCCCCACCACGATGCCGCCCCGGGCAACCGCCCGCGTCGCCCGTATCAAAAACCGCTACTGGGTATAGTAATCATCCACAACTATTTTCAGTTGCAGATGATAAAGGATTCAGAAAGTTTAATCATGCAGGCCCATATGACAGAGAATATGCATCTTCTTTTTGCTTTCATATTTTAATTTATATTTAATTGTGTTGTGGTTTGCAGCATTTTGTGTTGTTTCATTTTAAATTTGTTTGAAAGGAAAAAGCTGAAAATGTAAATAGTTAAAAGTTGAACTGTGACTAGTTGATTTTGGTATTATATGATTTATTTATTACATTTTATGTGGAGTGAATAAATAAAAGTATATTTACGGTGGCCCCTAGAGACAAAACACGTACAAACTTCAAAACACGTAAAAACTCCAAAACACGTACAACACACAACAGAAGTGCTCCAGGATGCTAGGCCCAGTGTTGAGCTTTTGTTACCTAGAGGCTACACAAGCCAGGACGTACCAACGACCGGATTTGGTGTGTGGTAGTAACAGGTAAATGAATATATATGAATGCTTGTGTATAAATACACAAACAATACACATATGCTTTCAATCGTGTAATTTAAATGATCTAGGTAGCTCTGTTTTGGAAGTTCAGTTAACGCTAGAAATGTGTTTTGGAGTTTGTATTTGTTTTGTCTCTAGGGGCCACTGTATATATTTCTATATAAACAGGAACTGCCAACTGATCACCACCTGGTGGTGAGTTGGATCAGGTGGGGAGGGAGGATGCTAGACAAACCTGGTGCACCCAAACGTGTAGTGAGGGTGTCTGAATAGACCATGTTCAGCACCTCCACAGCTGAGGCTGCTGCACTGAGCTGCAACTGTAAGGTGTTTTGTACCTTGGTGGTAAACAAACCGAATGGTGGACACTGGAGGTAAAAGGAGGTATCAAGCTGAAGAAGGAAGCCTGTCAAGCTTGGTTAGCCTGTAGGACTCCAGGAACAGCTCATGGGTGCCAAGAGGTGACTGGGGTGAGAAATTTGGCCTTCCCGTCTCAGAACGTTTGCACTCGCGACCCAAACCCGGATAAGCACCAGAAGATGGTAAATGGCCTGCATTTGTATAGTGCTTTACTCAGTCTCTAAGGACCCCAAAGCGCTTTACACTACATTCAGTGATTCATCCATTCACACACAGGCAATGGTAAGCTACGTTGTAGCCACAGCTGCCCTGGGGCGCACTGACAGAGGCGTGGCTGCCGGACACTGGTGCCACCAGGCCCTCTGACCACCACCATGTAGGCAAACATGGGGTTAGTATCTTGCCCAAAGATATTTGGCATGCAGCCAGGAGGCAGCCTGGGATCGAACCACCGATCTTCTGATTAGTGGCTGACCTGCTCTGCCACCTGAGCTACAGCCACCCCAAGATGAGATGTGATGTCATGTATCTTATCTTATCTTATCTCACTTAACGAGGACTTTATTTTCTCACTTCTTTCATCTTGGCAGCACTGAAAGATGGGGTCAGGACGATCCGTACTCTTTTCCACTGTTCATTCCGTAACTGGAGAAGGGAATCAGATAAAGGCTTTTTGGTAAAGACAAATCTCTGCAGAGAGATAAGAGAACACAGGCAAAAAAAAACAAAAAACTGTAATAACCCCTCAGTAACTCTTGTGTGACAATCAGCAATAAACACACATGTTCCATCTTTGCTTTGTACAATTTCCTTACATTTCTGTTAGGGAAGTTGCTGAAGTCCTTCACCAGCAATTGTCTGAGCATATCAGGGTCTGCTACCAATATCACTGGTGTGCGGCCCAAATAATACCTGAAGTATGAGTCCAGACAAAACATGATGGGAAAAGTATCATCTCAAACTGCAGATTATTTATATAAGCAAAATATTCACAATCTTATTTCAGTAGTTGCTGTTGTAGGATGTATTTTTACTTACCCACATACTTTACCATATGTTTTGACAAGATCATTCAGAGGTTTGAAAAAACCCTGAAAAGAATATTTAAAAAAATACAGTCGATGTAACAGTCAGCTGACACAAATATGAGAACAAGGACACCATCCCAGTTTGATGCAAAATCAAGCAGACATTGAAGGTAACTCTGGTCTTCCTTTGTTACATTGTATCTTACCTGCTGAAACATGAATAAGTTGCCAAAGAAAGGCACTGGCTTTGGATGTTTGATGCCACATCGTGAGAGGACTGAGAAGGGACGGACTGAATACCTACAGGCAAAAGTGCAGAAATGTGTTGTTTGTAGGTTGAATGAAAATAATTTATATCAAATGCAGTAAAGAACAGAGCTCACCTTTACCTGGATTCTGTCTAGAGTTATTGTTGCATTCGTTTGCACTCTATAAAATGTCAATGTATATGCTTTATGGCACTAGCAGATTATCTACGTGTCCTCATTTCCCTTGAAAAAAGTGTATCATTGACATACTCACCAGTAGAGGAGACCAAGAAAAATGAGGAAGAGTGTCACAGATATTTTGCTGGTCTCAATGTTGAATACATTTAGAAAGTCACTTGCACCCTGCATGTTGGAAAATCTTCTCTCAGTTTTCAACCATTAATAGGAGAAAAAGGCCCCTGGTGAGAAAAACAGCAAAAAATAATTAGTTATACTAATATTTTTATTCAATACTTTAGTCATGACTTTCACTAGAACAAAGCATTTAAAGGTATTGTGCAGAAATTCGGGCTTTTGGGGAAATAAACACCTGCCAAAGACCATACATCTATTCCACGTTGTCAAGCCGCTTTGTCCTCGATCAATTGTGTGGTTTCTTCCAAGACTTTCTACTTACTGAAGCTTTGTTTGTAGCCTTGAGAACTCACCTGACGAGGAGAGATGTCTGTTCCTATTGTGCACACAAATGTTAAACCACAGATAAAATAGTAACTACGGATTTGGATTGCCTCACCACCTCCATAAATGAGACAGAAACCACCCCCACTTGTGTAGAAATGTGACAGAGCAGGGTAATGGTAATCCGTTAAAGAGCTGCTATTGCACAAATTTGTAGAGGTCCATGGTTCAGCTTTGCTTCTCTTTAGTCAACTGTCTGAACCTGTATTGCAGTTTTTAACCCTGATGTAACTCATGTAATGTTACGCTAGCCAAAGAAAATTACTTCTTGAAGAAAGAAGATGTGAGAACAATATGCGACACAGGAGCTTTATTTGATGACAAGAAAAAATGTCTATCAAAAGTGACATAAAGTGACACAAAAAGACTAAACTGAAGATGCCAAAATATTCATAAAATTATTTTTCTTTTTTGCAGCTATAAAGCGGGAGGCTTAACTTGTCTTTGCAATTCCTGGCTGTTTGACAGCCTTTTTACATAAGTAGAGCCTCAAAACACCTTGGAAAACCTGCCACAGTTTTTCATCAAAGTTAAACTTTCTCAGTTGATTCTTTCTCTTCATGCAATATCAGGTTGAGACATCACCATTATTGATTTTGTCGTGCTGTAGAGAAAATTTGAATCAGATATTTTGTCTCTAAAGAGACATGAAGGTTGTCTAAATGGTACAAGATAGATGTTTTACACCTATTTTTACTGATAAACAGATTTTTTATTTCAATACAGAAAATTTCACATGCATATAAAAACTGCAAAATTTCACAAAATGTGTTCTTTTCATTATTTGCACAATTCTGTTTACAACCAGCACTGAAAATCGCAGCATTGGGGTTGATATAAATGCTGCATGTTGCAATTCCTTTCATTGTTTGTAGAGAGTGCTCGTGCCCAATGTGTGTAGACACTGTCTGTGTACCAATCCACCTGAAAGAATTTAGAATGTTTAAATCAGATTAAATCAACTTTGCTGTCAAAAAAGATTTAGTATTTTATGATTTGCAAAAAGTAGTGATTTTATTTGTATGTGCTTTAATAAAGAATAATATCAAATATATTGTCATGTTTCATTTCTCTCATTCTCAAACAGTTGTAATCACAAAATTACAATTTATATGTGCCTGAGAAACATTTGCATTAATTATCAGTCAATCCCTTATTATATTTAAGTCTAAATCAAACATCTACCAAGTCCTGACTATAAATGAAACAAGTGTCACTGAACTGATGGACATACAGTAAGAGATTGTTGTTTCAGTATGGTGTAAGTGATTTAATCAGCTGATGACAGATGATCTCCTTGTTCTCTTCTTGTGATTTTCACAAAGACACCATTTTTGGGTCCAAGAGTGTTGGTTGACTTCAACTCAAGAGGAACCTGAAGATAAAAAAGAGGTTTCTGGGTAAAACAAACATCTTCCACATATTTGTGTAAAAATATCTTAAAAATGGAAGCATCTGACAAATGTGTATCTAACCAGTAGTCATAGGATTACATGACTATTTGCAGCTTATGGCAGTTTCAAATGTCCAATAAACTCCAGCATAGTCATTATTTGCAGCTAATAATACTGACAGTCCAAAATTGTATATGACATTAAAGCAAAAAACAATTAAAGGACATGTGAGAGTAGTTTTTGGTCATGCTTGTGTAATTCACAGTAAACAGTGGTTGTAGAATTACATGCTTGTAGTTATAAATTCAACAGTCTTACAGTTATCCAGTGTAGGAATTACTTTAATGAAAATGTATGGGTTTTCTCTTATTGCATCCTACCTTAGTATCAGAACAGGCCTTGATGCTGAAGTTGTGGAACAGATGCATTAAAGCCATTTTGATTTCAAGCTGGGCGAGTCTCATTCCCACACAGTTACGAGGGCCAGCTCCAAATGGTAGGTATACGAATGGATGTCGACTGGCCTTGGCCTCTGGTGTAAACCTGGAAAACAACAGCAAGTTTTTTTTTTAAAGAAGAATGAAAAGCATTGGAAAATAAAGGAAATCCCATGCATGGTTCAGTCCCAGTAAAATCTTTTACAGTGTGTAAAGAAAACAGAATGCAATGATTTACAAACAACAAATCCAGATGCTGAACTGGCCTGCCTGCACTCCGCACCTTTTACCAACTGGAACCATTTAGCACATCATGAAAGTGCAAAAAAGAAGTCCTAAGACTGTTGAGCATCGAGGGTCTTATACAGTATCAGACAAGAATGAGACAACACTCTTCTCCCAAAGGTCCAGCAGCTGGTCTCCTCAGACTGTTGTTAAGAAGAGGGGATACTACTACCTGGTAAATATCGCAGTGTCACAACTTCAAAGCTGCCAACAAAAACAACATGAGCAAATGTTGTTTCATGAAATAATAAAATGTCTCAGTTTAAATCAGGGGCGATTCTAGGATCAGAGCTTTGGGGGTGCTGAGCACCCAGAGAGCTGCCCATCCAGGCAAGGTAAACTTTACTCATCACAATGAGCTTCTTCCCCGTCTCTGTCAGTCCCTGCATCCTTAAATGCCTCCAGTTGTCCCGAGTTCTGTCTGACTGCTTCCTTGGTGCATTTAAACCCCTGTTCCTCCCTGTCCTCATCGTCTGTTGTCTTCATCTCCATTATCAGTCATCACAATTTTACCCTCTCTGTGCAAGTCTGCAAATTTCTTTATTAAATCACAAGTTTCTTAAATTCATCAAGTCTCTCTGTGCCTGGGTCCTCGTCACAAAACACGACATCACTGTTTTGTACATTCTAACACAAATTAATCCCCACATTTTTGAAAGAATAGCAAAACACTTTTTTGAAAAGTCTGTAACAAAACCATCAAATCTGATCAAGGTTATTAAAATGCTGCCAAAGAAGAATGGATTGGAATTTAAAAAAAATACCTATCCTAACCTTAATTACTGGGGAAAAATGATAAATGATGCTCATAGTGAGTAAAAAGTAAACTGTGTGCATTTTTTGGACAGAGATTCACTTCTAAAGTGTATGTATAATACAATACAGATACATAAAAAATACACTCCAAAAATAGAAGAGTCCTTGAAATATACAAAATATTATTAGAAAATAGAGACACTTGGCCTTTGGTACAATGTATACAATGTATGAAAAGATCTTTACTGCAGATACTACTATGGCTCTGCAGATTTTTTCTTTTCTTTTAACCTATGTCGCCTCACCTTGAGGTTGGTAAATCCGTCTATCACATTTTGGTGGTCAAGTCTCTCACGCATCTCTTTCTCAACTGACATCACAGCCAGGTGCTGGAGTCTGCTTTGACCCATGGTCCTTCTCAGCCAGGTATGGAGCTGACTCAAGACACTAAAAGACCTTTCACAGCTACAGCTGCTAACTGGGTTTGTCAGGGCAACCTGAATAACAGTTTTCAGTGTGGGGAAGATCTGATTATCCAGAAGATTGTACAATGTTAACATATCTGGAATGGCACCAGCCTCACTCTTGAGCTTTATAAAGTCTTTGGCAACCGTGACTTCCTCTGACTGAAGCTCAATATGGTAATGCAGTGCCAGGGCTGACAACCCAGTTTGTTTTGCAGATTCTGTATAGCAGCTTTAATATAGGGAGAACACAACTTCCAGATTGTATGAGTTGTTTGTATTAGTTGTTTGTCTTTCTTTTTCTTTGCCAGTTAAACAGTTCTTGTTTTGCCTGTTAGTACTCCCTGTCTGTTTTCTTACCTGGTACTTCCTGATCTTGTACTTTGTCCTCATGTTCCCCTCTTTCCTCTCTCCCTCTTTGGACTGACAATCTGTACACACACACACACACACACACACACACAACAGGAGTTATAAGGTTAATGGGCATCCAGTCAGTTAGCTAGTTAGTACCTTGGGTTCAATATCGGCACATGCACATATGGCAAAATAACCAGTTTCTCTCATTACATTTCAAACAGGACAGTGGTAACAACAGCAGGCTACGGACAATGTTAAGTTTTAGATTTTAAATAGGCTGTATACATTTCAATGAGATCAACAGGGCAGTCAAATATCGCTAATTTTACTACAGAGCAAACATCGTCGGAAAACACGTTTTTAACTAGGGCTGCCACAAACAATTATTTTGATAGTCGACTAGTCACCGATTATTTTTGCAATTAGTCGACTAATCAGATCATCATCCATTGGATGTACAGCTTATTTCACCAGCATGCATCTGCTCTCATATAACTATCATTAGCTTACAGCTCTAAGTGTTTAAGGTATGTGCTAACTAAAAATAAAGACAAGATGATAGTTTATTAAATTTTAATGAAATTTGCAGATTGTTTCGGTGAAGTTTAATAAACTCATTGTTATCTAAAATATAACGGGACACCGGAGTATATTCTGGAGCATCTCACCCTTCTGATAATCAGTTGTCTGCTTGACGTTTATTCAGCTGTGTAAAAACTATAACTTTAATCTCAGCCTAACCGATTTACTCAGGAACAAATAAAATACTAAAAAAAGCCAAACAATAACATTTTTAAGTTATCTAAGTGACTTATATATGTTTAACCTGAGTAGCGAAAGACCGCGGTGGGTTTGAAAGCGATTTGCCGTGTTCTCACGGGCTCTAGAGAGCCTTGCCCCCGGCTAGCTATCAAGCTAGTGGGTAACAGACGTCTCCGAAAACATCGGAGCGCTTTTGAAAATATGTGGTGTCTTGATAAACTGAGCAGATATTTGAGGTTTACACAGCTACATTCTCACCTGAAAATATGCTAAACGTTTATTTTGTGACTCAGAAAGAATAATAAGAGTAATATTAAAACTAACTAGCTGCCGCTGTTGTGGAAGTTTTCCACTTAAATAAAGCCTGCAGACGAGCGGTGAGCGGTAGCTAGCATTCTTTAATTCATACACACAAAGAACAGACAAACAAGCTTGTGGAGCCCTCCATCGCCGCGGGACAGACGGTCAGCAGAGTTCTCTCTGAGCCTAGCATAACTCTCAGCTAAATACCTTCTCCAGGAACAAAGGCAGTACACAGCTGTTTCACACCTTAAGGTTCACACTCCCTTGCTACTTCCCAGAGTCCTCAAGAGACAAAAGACTGGTCCTCTGGAGTTCCTGTTTCCCCAACATCCTTACTACACCCCCTACCATTTGTCTTAAGTATGAGTGTCAGACATGTTAATACAATAACATAATGCGATTAAATACCTAGGTAAAAGAAATTCCTCTACACCGCCATTGTTGGAAACTGAGCTGGGCTGCGCTATGAATTCTGGGACACAGCTCCTTCTTCTTCTTCGGGGTTTAACGGCAGCTGGCATCCTTGTACATGCAGTGCTGCCATCTTCTGTTTCAGTCCGTTATTACACTCTTAAATTCTACTACTTGTTCCTGCGTCTTTTGTGATCTTACAAAGCTTCAAACGACGCGTCGACTATTAAATCAGTCGTCGATGATTTTGATAGTCGACGTAATTGTGACTAGTCGACTAATCAGCCCTATTTTCAACACAGCAGGTTACCTGGTGTAATGTTTTTCAGTTAAAAAGAAACATGGTCTGACTCCTACCTAACTATATAAAGACTAACTGAAAGTTAAATGCAGCTAATATGTCCTGTTTTAAGCCAGGCACTTCCACCTCTGCTCCGCTGCGTCTCAGCCACCATCGCTCTGGCAGCAAGTAGGAGAGAGCCGAGCTGGAACAAACCATTTTGGGAGGGGGGAGGGGTTATCTATACTTTTGTTGTTAAAATGTTCCATCTCAATTAAGTACTGTATGCTTTTTATACTTTTAGTAGTGTGTCCCACAAACAGCAAATATTTTCAAAAAAAGTAAGACATCTTTGGGGGTGCTTTGATTCATTTTGGGGGTGCTGAAGCACCTTCAAAACTGGGCTAAAATCGCCCCTGGTTTAAATGTTTTCAGTCTTGTCCTATTGTGAATGAAATATATGTTTATAAGATTTGTTAATTTACATTTTACACTGTGTCCCAACATTTGAATTGAGGTTGTATTTGTGGGTTGCACGTGTTATAATGTCACTACACAAAAGTGTTTACCACACCTTAACAATTGTATTTGTACCACTGTACAGAAAAATATTCCATATCAGGGCGATCGTGGCTCAAGAGTTGGGAGTTCGCCTTGTAATCGGAAGGTTGCCGGTTCGAGCCCCCGGCTCGGACAGTCTCGGTTGTTGTGTCCTTGGGCAAGACACTTCACCTACCGCCTACTGGTGTTGGCCAGAAGGGCCGATGGCGCAATATGGCAGCCTCGCTTCTGTCAGTCTGACCCAGGGCAGCTGTGGCTACAACTGTAGCTTGCCTCCACCAGTGTGTGAATGTGTGGATGACTTGGTGTGTAAAGCGCTTTGGGGTCCCTAGAGGGGACTAGTAAAAGTGCTATACAAATACAGTCCATTTACCATTGTGAGCAATTAGAAATTATTTTACTGTTATTGTTAATCATCATCATCATTACCATTGCATTAATAATACAATCTACAGTATTGATATTGTATTCAGATGTTTAAACATATTGGTACCCAATTAGCCTTTATTACAGGTGCAGTTATAACCACTCTAAACTGTTGAGTTGAATCTATAATCTTAAATGCTTTTGAATATTTGTTATAATCTGAAATGTGTACGTGCTGGCCTTCTGTCTGGTGGAAAAGGTTACAAGTTGAAACTGAGTGAAGTTCATGCTGACACAAACACACAGTAGACTTTATCTCATTTATAGGTGAGAGGTTAATCATGTTTGCTTGTAACTCTAAAATTGTCTCTGTAAAAGAGGAATAGTTTCTTGCTGTCTCTGCAAAAGAGGAACAGTTTGGTTTTCCAGACAGGAAGTGAAAGTCAGATGACAGGAAGCATCTGCTGTGGAGACGGAGACAATGTTATTTTTAAACTGTCTTAAGTCATTGTGGTTTTGAAACCTATGTATGAACTGTATCTGAGTGACGTTTAGGGGTGTAGTAAATTTAAGCCCTGAAAGGTATAAAACACCTGCTTAGGCTCTGTAAGTTGGGGATCGGCGCTGTCTGCGTACAGCGGGCGATCTTCCCACGCGTGTGCATTAAAATCATCGTTTGACTCCACCCGGCCGGACCAGTGTTGTTATTATGGAAGTAGATTACCTCCTCTACCCCTCCTCAATATTGAACCTAACATTTTGGGAGGCTCGTCCGGTTATTGAGGAGGGAGAGTGAGTTGGAGGTGTAGACAGAGAAATCCGGGGTCCGAAGTGGTCAGACGGGCAGGCATGAGTGTCAGTGGTCGAAGTGAGTGGGCATAAGCCGGCTTATCCAAAGGTAAGGCACTACCTGTTGAATGATTTCCAAAGCGTGCCAAATTGGACATGAAAGAATTTAAGTCTACTCACTGAAATTACTGGTGAATGTCTGTTTTGATTTTGGTGAAAATCTCATGAGAAGTTAAAGCAGTTGGACTGCTAAAAGGATTTAATGCGGTTGGACCGCTAAAGGATTTAAAGCAGTTGGACTGCTGAGTGAATTTAGTTTAGTAGGGAATTTGGTCATTTATGGGTTAAAACCCTTATTGGTTATAAGGTTGGACCTGCTTCAGTCTTACACTTTTTTGGGTGTTTTACTGTTGTGCCAAAGTATTATAAATTATTTGAAGGACGGTGGTTGGACCACTAGGAGGTGCAGTTCTCGGAGGTGACGCTCCCTCCTGGCCGAGGACGCTCGGCCTTGACCTATCGGCGAATAGGGATAGTACGGTTGGCAACCGGGGAGAACTTGGGAACCTCCAAAATAGCTAGGAGTTCGAGTCTCCTGACCGTTTGGAACGGTATCTGCGCTTTTTTGGGCAGCAAAGCTTGGACCTTGGGTGTTGGACACTTTTAAATTGAGTTAGGGATTTTAGAGATGAGGCCAGAAACTGTTGGACAGATACTGGTTAATTGATCACAAAAAAGTTGGACTTTATCGGTTGGACCGTTAACTTAAATTTGTCGAAATTGTTTAGGCGCGAAAGCTGTGAGGCCTGACAGTGGTTGTAAATATAAGACGTCTGTGTATTATAAATAAGAGATCTCTGTGTGAAAGGAGTCTGAGTCAGTGCTGGAGCTATTTTTAGACGGTGTGTGTGTGAATGCAAATGAGGAGCGGTGACGCGCATGGAGATTGTTGCTTTTGGTTTAGAGTGTTATTGAGCTTTATAACTATTGTTTGCAAATATTGCTAAATGCCTGTAACTAAGATGCTGGTTTTGCTCATTACAAGAGTATAAATAGAGTTCGAATTGATTGCTGTGAATGTGTGATCTGTGACTGAGTTTTTATGTATATTGAGTGCATTGTATATGCTTAAGACTAACATATTACTTTCAGTAGTAACCTTTCTCCAGCAATAAAAGCTGGTGTGTTTTATTTTTTTAATTTGTTGTGTGTGCTGTGAGAATTATTAGAGGTTTCAATTTTTTTTGACTTGCTCTTTCTGATTATGAAAGGCATGTCTAAAAGACTCTTAGGGAAGCGTATTCTGAGTTATATTCCTCAACTTCTGTCACAGGTTAAGAGTGTGAATGCTGTGAGAAGCAGGTTTTGAGTGATTGGGTGTGATTTGTACAAAAATAATAAGTAAGAAAAACTTAGGAAAGTTGATAGTAGAGTGAATGAAAAGTGGAAGTGTGAGAGAAAAGGCGGTGTGTGTGAGACGATTCCTGATGTCTGAAAGAGCTCTGTGGAGCACGCTGAAGACTGATGTGAATGCTGACAAATGCAAAGAATTTAGTATAGTTAAAAGTGTGTGCGTGAAATAAGGGTGCATTGTTTTTAGATCAAGAATTAGTACAACCAAAGAGTTTGATTAGGCTGTAAAATAGGAAAGAGGAACAGAAAATATTGCTGCATGTGTGACAGGAAATGGTGTGTGTGACAGGAACTGCATGCCCATAAAAGGAACTGACTGTGACAAGTGAGCACCCAGAGAGAGAAACAGACGAGTTAAACTCTAGGCAGATGAAGCAAATGGAGGTTTTAAGAAAAGAAATGGAAAGGATATTAATTGTATGCTTTAGCGTGTCAACAAAGAGGTGGACTTCTCTCAACCTGGAATCTTGAGTACGGCGGCAAAACCATAGATTAACAGAATTGGGAGGAAAACAGGCCAGGGTTTTGGCTTTAAATTTTACAGCTTGACCTCTCACTTTGTCCCCATCCTGAGAAGAAGCTCAAAGGACAGTTAATCTCCTGATGAAGACCGACAGAACATCGTGGACTTGAAGAATTAACAGCAGGCAAAAGACAGTGCAACTGAACCATTAATACTGATGACGACTGACGACACCAGCAGCATGTAAGAAAGCATGTGATGCAACATGTACTGTGAATTACAGGCTGGGCAGTTGAACAGTGGGCTAAAGAGCTGTGGGAAAGCACTGGACACTGATTTTCATATTTGCCATGCTTGGAGCAATCTTGAAAGAGACGACTGAGAGTATCAACAGAGAAGCAGAAATCACGTGATGAAAACATGCACGGTGAATTGCCGGCTGGTAAGAGCATCACTGTCTGAAGGCACTAAATGTGATATTTTGCCAGGCTGGGACTTGATCTAAAAGGAAAATACTGAAAAGATCAACGGAGAAGAAGCAGAGAAGCAAGCAGTTGACTTGGGACTAAAGTGGCTGGAGATTTCAAGACAACACAGGACACTGTGAAGAGAAGGACGGAGACCAGTGAGAGGTGAAGCCCAGACGAGTTCGACTGCGAGAATACAGGATATAATTGGGTTGAAATTGAAGCCTGAACTCATGATGGTTTAGAGATGTCCCCCAGATCACAACAAAGAGGTAAACAGAAAATAGAAAACATACATACACAAACTGTTACATGTGAAATTATTTTTGGAGAGAATCAGAAGTGAGATAGTTTGAATGCAGAAATCAGTGAAAAGATGCATGAATTAAACCTGATTATAAGACACATATGCAATGAAGAAGCAGCTTACACTTCATTAACATGACCATATAACATGAAATGCAATGAAGAAACAGCTTACACTCACTGAACATTAACATGAATACATATGCAATGAAGAACATGCTTACATACATGACATAAGTTGGCATTTCTGACCAGAGAGAGAAAAAACGGGTAGTTTAAGCACTCATGATAATAATGAAAATGTCTCAGTTGTGTTATTTTTAGGGGCAAAGCAGACCTGGATCAATTTTCCACATGCAGCGGTCGGAAGAAAGTTCTAGGTTGACATCACTGGACATGTTAAGGCAAGTTTCTGGTTGAATTGTTCACGGCACCTGTGTCCCTGAACCTCACAAGCAAGCTCTGACCTATGGCTGAGGACCAGGGATGCTGTTATTTCAGGTGGGAAATCAAAATTTGGGTTAGCAAATTTGGGGAGGAGAAAACTGACTGCTTAAGTGGAGAATTGTGAAGGAGTCGGAAACACTGCAAAAAGCAACACATGCAAAATCACATACACAAGCAGAAAATGCATTAACCTTACAAGGACAAGCTCATGAAGATTAATGCATAGACATTGATTAAACCTGGCTAAAAACATAAACATACGCAATGAAAATCAGCTTGCTACTTGTATGAGTGTTAAAATGGTGTGAATGTTTAATAAAATACACTTAGAGCTTGAAGATGAGGAATAACTCAAAGAAGCTATATGACAGAGGGAGTGAGGTATGGAAAAAAGAAAAGAAAAGTGATTAAAGTAGTTTTTATAAGAGTGACTTGGGAGTGCTCTTGTACTGATTGTACTGAAAGCAAGTGATTAGTATTGAAAGAAAATGAAAGTAATTCAATAATGTGGTAATGTTTAAACATGTATTTCTGTTGTTACGGCAACTTGTTGAGATATGACTGAGTATGCAAATTAGCTGGAGTGAGTGGTGACGGAGAAGCTTCCTGTGTGTCTGTGTGTGAGGCTTTAAATTGAGGAAACAGAGCAGTGACTGATGCTGTTTATAATTGGTAAAATATAATGGTAAAGTAACAGGTTACGGTTGTATTGGGTTAATATCTTATGCAGAATCTAAGTATTTTAAAGTGCATAAAGGGGGTGATTATTGTGTGCAAATTGTGTGGTTTTAACAAGATTTTCGGCGTATTGAGGAGGTGAAATTATGTCAGTTGACCTGGAAGTGCCAGGACTCTGGTGGCAAAACTTTTAAGATTTTTGAAGTTGTTGTGGTGATGGGTTGATTCGGTCAGTTAGGTTTGGGTTGTTTTTGGGTTTTTTTGTTTTTAATAGAGGGAGTTTTATAAAACATGGACATGTCTAAGAGGGGCCCATTATTTTTGTAACAGTGCACTTAGAGAAAACCTGTCAGGTGTTTTTTTTGTTTTGTTTTGTGTTTTGATGAGCTAATAATCAGCTCTCTTTTTTCTCATTTTTGTTCTAAGCAGGTCTGCAACAGTGAATAACAGCGCTGACAAATTCTCGGGAGAGCAAATATAAGGTGGGCTTTCCAGATTACAACTGGCTGAGGAGAAGGCTACCTGTGGGGACCTAATCAGGTTGTAAGTCCCGGTCTAAAAGGATTGTAGCGATTCAATCCAGTCCAAAAGCATAAAGAACTATTTTCTTAAAAAGAAAATAAAACAAATGAATGAGCTCATTTTGCTGAGATTGGAGAATCAGATTACTTGCGCGGGAGTCTCCACTATCAGCAAAAACCTGGTATGAATGCGTGTGAGTGGATTTGTGTGAATGGATCAAAGTTGGGATGACTAACTTTTTTAATTTCCTAAACTTGGGTGAAGCATTTTTAGTTTGACACATGAAATGTGTCAAAAAAGGGGGAATTTAAGGTTTGAAACAGGTTTTAGGATCATTTTATGACTTTTGGGTTTTTTTGATAATTTGGATATGGTAAAACTGAACCAGAAATTGTTATTTTTATGTTAAGGTTAAAGGATTAAAGTGAACTGAATCCTGTTTAGAAGATAAAATGCCGGTGGTTTTAAGAAGCTGTGTACAAAATTTAAAGGGACGCTTTGACAAAAAGATAATATATGGGGAAACTAGTGAAGATTGTAGGAGTAGAAAATGTTTGATTTCTTTTTGATTTCTAGAAGAAGTGGTTATAATGTAGGCTTACACAGGCAGATATTACATAGATTTATTTTTAGGATAGAGGAGAGAGCTTATACGTAGAAATGATTTTTACACATTGCATATTGTGCTAATTAAAGAGTTGTGGCTCAGTCTATTGAAGGTTAGAAGCTTCACCGAGCGCGACGTCTTGGTTGATATATTGGGGGAGACTTGGAGCATAAAGGGGCGCACATGCTTACAAACACATAGAAATCAAAAACCTGAAATTCATTTAGCTTATAACTGAATCTGGCTGAAAGAGGAGAAACTTGTTGATATAATTCGGGCCATTAACAAAAGGGGGCCACTGTAGAAGTTAACTCTAGTTTATAGAGGAGCAAAATGAGATAAAGATGCTATATCAACAACAGGTTATGACACAGGAAATGTGAGTTTTAAAATGAAGTTAGTGTTAACACATGGGAGTTGTGTTTAGGCAGCGTTTAGCTCTGATGAAATTTATGCATGAGTAATTGCTTATATGCTTAAACTTAATTGATTAAAATGGTTTTCTTTTTGATCTTTTAGTAGAATAGGCGCTTATAATGATTTTCTTGTGATCTATTGTGAAAGGTGACTTTTAGGTCAAAGTGGAGGCGCTTGCAGCAGCGACAGTTTGTGTATAGGATGTTGATGAACGTGATAAGTTAGGGAGGCGTAGGAAAAGGTGTTTTGTTCCTTTGCAGGACATCTCGGCTACCACAGGGGGTGAGGATCCTGGAGGCCGAGACCTGACGTACCACAAGAGAGGGACCCAGAAAAAACCTAATCTCACGCGTGGACTGTTTTTAAGGGGGAGCTGACGTTTATTACTGGACCACTTAGATGACATGATATTGTTGTCTGATTTGCTGAGCCAGAGAACTGCTAGAGAGGGTCGGAGCAATGACACACGTAAAGTGTGGTGACCCTCTTTGAGGGTCACCAAGAGAGGGAATGTGAGCAATTAGAAATTATTTTACTGTTATTGTTAATCATCATCATCATTACCATTGCATTAATAATACAATCTACAGTATTGATATTGTATTCAGATGTTTAAACATATTGGTACCCAATTAGCCTTTATTACAGGTGCAGTTATAACCACTCTAAACTGTTGAGTTGAATCTATAATCTTAAATGCTTTTGAATATTTGTTATAATCTGAAATGTGTACGTGCTGGCCTTCTGTCTGGTGGAAAAGGTTACAAGTTGAAACTGAGTGCAGTTCATGCTGACACAAACACACAGTAGACTTTATCTCATTTATAGGTGAGAGGTTAATCATGTTTGCTTGTAACTCTAAAATTGTCTCTGTAAAAGAGGAATAGTTTCTTGCTGTCTCTGCAAAAGAGGAACAGTTTGGTTTTCCAGACAGGAAGTGAAAGTCAGATGACAGGAAGCATCTGCTGTGGAGACGGAGACAATGTTATTTTTAAACTGTCTTAAGTCATTGTGGTTTTGAAACCTATGTATGAACTGTATCTGAGTGACGTTTAGGGGTGTAGTAAATTTAAGCCCTGAAAGGTATAAAACACCTGCTTAGGCTCTGTAAGTTGGGGATCGGCGCTGTCTGCGTACAGCGGGCGATCTTCCCACGCGTGTGCATTAAAATCATCGTTTGACTCCACCCGGCCGGACCAGTGTTGTTATTATGGAAGTTGATTACCTCCTCTACCCCTCCTCAATATTGAACCTAACACCATTTATGTGTATGTTGTTAATATACAGCTGTTATTTATGTTAATAAGTCAACATTTGAATGGCTGGCAAAGTTAGTTAGTTAGCCAAAGTCAAACTTTGGCTCCCTGTGATAGTGTTTCCTCACCTGGCTCATGTGTGCCCAGCCCAATTTTACTCTTTAAGTGTGTGTGTGTGTGTGTGTGCGTGCGTGCATGTGTGTGTGTGTGTGTGGGGGGGGGGGGGGGGGGGATGTATCCATGATTGTTTATGTTAATGAAAGTGTGGGGAGTGAGTTGGAGGGGTGGGCTGCTTTTAACCATGTAAAGCACTTTGTGCTACATCTTTGTATGAAAAGTGCTTTATAAATAAAGATTGATTGATTGATACATGTTTTACACACTCCTTTTGTTGTTGACATTTACAGGCTGTGTGCAAAAGGCCACACTCTTCAAATTCATGTCAACTAATATTTTTACGTCCAGTAGGTGTCCTACTAGAGCAAATGAAGCTTCAAGATGCTTTGCGCCTGGGTGAACAATTGGATGAAAAGCTTCAGTGCTTCATGAAGCTTCATCTGCCCATCACTAGTTTAGATGGATCTGTAGGGACCACTAACCACGGAACAAGTGAAACCTAACCTACCCTTTTTCTCTCATTTATTAATGAGATATATGTGGCGCACAACTCATTTGCTCATGTGATGCTAGGTTAGCTTGCTGATGAAATAAAGGAGGTTTCCATCCCACTAATATGTTTCTATTACTTATGTCTTTATAATATTAACACCGCAACATTCAGCATACGGGAAACACACACTCACCTCACCTTCTTAGTCCTTCGCCGAGTTTTGTAAATATAATAGTCACGTCTTCCTCTTTTTGACAACAGCTCGTCACTCCACAGGAAGCTGTGTCGTCTACTGCCATCATCTGCATCTGCACCGGAGTGGAAAGGCTCTTCTTGCGTTTCCCAGAGAGACATTTGTGACATTGTTATATTAAACATGCCCAATTATTTCGTACGGAAGCACAAGATGATAATACCAAACATAACATTGTTACTTTTACAGAATATATTTAAAATATTCAATGATTTTTTTTCTGGATGGTACTGGACAGAGTCTTTTCCTGTCGTTTCTGGGTATTTGGTACAGATAGATCGCCATATACAGAATGTGGGTTTCATTTCAGGTAACAGCAAATATAGCGTGATTCTCCTTTAGCCTGGGACACAGAGGATTTTCATTTCTTGTGTGTTCTGGTGGTTTGTAACTCAACTGGTGTCAGATCAAGTACACTGACCATTAAAATTTAAGGATAAACCATTGATTTTCAACGTTTGCACAAAAAGTAGGTGAAGCAGGTGAATAACAGTCGTGATTTAATGTAGCAAAATTAACATGTGCCTCCTTTACATATGCTCCATCTTTTTGCCAAATATCGTGGAATGGAACCATTTGATTATTTGTGCTATTTTGCTGACAGACAGCACTGAAAACCTCAAAATCAGGACTGAAATCATAAGGCTGCCTGTCACAATTCCTCACACTGTTTGAAAGAGACAGTGAGTGATTCATTGGATCAACTTTCCTGTGAAAAATGATTCCTTCAATGTTTTAAACAACAAGCGCATAAAAACTGCAATTGTGCATCAATACAAAAAAATCTTCTTGTGAAATATTTTCTCATGTGGCATTCCTTCCATTTGATATGTAAATTGTCAAACTATTCCAGTCACAAAATTACAGTTAATATTTTCTAAAGCATTTGAATGAATCTGCAGTAAATCCCTTATTATATTTAGTACATTCAAATCTAAAATATTTCAATGTTGTGATTTTTCAAGCATCTCCCAAGTACTGGATTAACTTGAACTAGGACAGTTGAACTTATTTTGCAGTCTGGTGAAAATGATCCAGTCATTCGATACAGAAGTCAGCAGACCATCTCACTTGCTCCTTCTGGAAATTTTCACACAAACACCATTTTTAGGACCAAGAGTGCTTAACGACTTCAACTCAAGAGGAACCTGAAAAAAAAGAGTGCCCTCGATAAAACAAACATCTTTTTTCAGGACTGGCTGTTAATGAACATTCATGAGATTTGCTGAGCAGCTCTAAGTCAAACGTACCTCAGTCTTAGAGCAGGCAGTGAGGTTGAAGTTGTGGAACAGATGCATTAAAGCCAGTTTGATTTCAAGCTGGGCGAGCTTCATTCCCACACAGTTACGGGGGCCAGCCCCAAATGGTAGGTATACGAATGGATGTCGACTGGCCTTGGCCTCTGGTGTAAACCTGGGGATCAACAGCAAGTTGTTGTTTTTTTAAGTTGAATGAAAAGCACTGAAAACGAAAAGACCACATTCTTAATGAGACAAATTTCTCTTGCTACTTTATACAATGGCATAAAACTACTGTTATCTTGAACTGAGATATTTAACTACATGAAAAATATTACATGATACAGTTCTGTTCATAGCTTTTATGGAAAGAATTTCTAGGCATAGCCATGTGACAGAAAGTTCCCATTTTGATGACTTTTGAATCTCATCTTTGCTATTTGCAGGTGATGTGGGTCTCTTGGCTTCATCTGGTGGTTGTCTCCAGCACTCACTGGAGCGGTTTCCAGCCGAGTATGAAGCGGCAAGAACGAGAATCACAACTCCAAGGTGGAGGCCATGGTTCTTAGCTGAAAAGGGTGGAGTGCCTACTCTTCTCAGGGACGAGTTATTGCCCCAAGTGCAGGAGTTTAAGTATCTCAGGGTCTTATGAAGACCCTCAGAAGTGAGGGAAAAATGGAGTGGGAAATTGACAGACAGATTGGGGCCACTGCTGAAGAGATGTGGAGGCTGCATTGGTCCGTTGTGGTAAAGAAAGAGCAGAGCATGAAAGCAAAACTCTCAATCCAAGTCCAGCAACTCCAAGTCCAGCAGCTGGTCTCTTCAGTTTCCAGACTGTTGTTAAAAAGAGGAGATACTACTAACTGATACTACTAACTACTGACACTGCAATGTGCCAACTCCCAACAAATTCAAAATCAAGCTATATCTCAGTTTAAATTTTAAAAGGACGATCGTGGCTCAAGAGTTGGGAGCTCGCCATGTAATCGGAAGGTTGCCGGTTCGAGCCCCGGCTTGGACAGTCTCGGTCGTTGTGTCCTTAGGCAAGACACTTCACCCGTTGCCTACTGGTGGTGGTCAGAGGGCCCGGTGATGCCAGTGTCTAGCAGCCTCGCCTCTGTCAGTGCGCCCCAGGGTGGCTGTGGCTACAAAGTAGCTGCCATCACCAGTGTGTGAATGGGTGGATGACTGGATGTGTAAAGCGCTTTGGGGTCCTTAGGGACTTGTAAAGCGCTATATAAATACAGGCCATTTACCATTTTAAATGTTCTATTTTGAATAAATTATGGGTTTATAAGATTTGTAAATAAATGCCTTGTTTTTATTTACATTTTAAACTGTGTCCCAACTTTCTGAATTGAGATTGTATTTGTGGGTTGCAGATGTGATAATTTCACTACACAAAAGTGTTTACCACACCCAAAAAATGTATTTGTACCACTGTACAGAAAAATATTTAATGTGTTGTTAATATACAGCTGAAATCATGTTAATAAGTCAACATTTGACTGGCGTCACAAGTCAGTCTTTTTACTCGTTTCAGACAGAACTTGAAGCACCTCTCAGGAATGAACTTCTCAGGCTCGGGCCAGTGTTGTGGGTCATAATGGAGGAAGCCTGCATTGATCTCCAGTACTGCTCCTTTAGGAAGTTGCTGACCATTCACCACACAGTCATGTTCTATTTCTCGTGCAAACCTTAGTGGGACAATTTCAAAATTACACAGTTACAGAATGGTCACACACAGTATCAACAGAAGAGCTGTAACTTTATTTACTTTATTTATTTACTTTATTACGTTATGTAATTCCCTGACCACTGCCACCCCCAGAGAAACTAAAGGGGGAAAAACAGTAAAAAAAATAAATTTAACATCATTATCAAAACTGTTATTTCCTTAATTTATTTGGACTTTTAAGCTCTATTGCTTTTTGCTGTCAGTTATAGTTGCCATTGCCTCTCTTGCCTCCCCTGCTCTCTATTTCTCTGTACATAGCTCCATCCAAAGAAGAAGAGTTTAAGTGTAATGATAGCTACAAACGCATTTTTAATGCATCTGGATCCAAATGTGAACAGAGCTTAACCCAAATGTCAAAAGATCAGAAAACATCTGCATTGCTGAACCCATCTTTGATCTTTCAACAGTAATGATGATGATGACGATGATAATAATAATAATAATAATAATAATAATAATAATAATAATAATAATAATAATAATAAGAAGAAGAAGAAGAAGAAGAAGAAGAAGAAGCAGAAGCAGAAGAAGAAGAAGCAGAAGCAGAAGAAGAAGAAGAAGAATAGAGTTTTTCCGGATGATAGCATTATGGCTATACCCCATGAAAAGCTAATTAAGGGACAATGCTGAAAATCATCCTACATCACAGCGTACCAAAGCTACCCCACTGTAGCCCCAATTGACATCCTTCTTTACCTGAATCCAGGAGGGTAGAGGCGTAATGCTTCACATATGACCATGTCCAAATACTTCAGCTCCTGGACATTTGTGTAATCAGGTGAGTCCTACAAAGCAAACAGCATGACAATCAATGACTGTCCACAACTGCATGAATCAAAATAGATCAGAACCAACTGTAAAACACTCACATGTCTAGTGTAGAAATCATCCACCTCTTTCTGTACTTTGAGTTGACATTCAGGGTGGACGGCCAAGAGGTAGCAGGTGAACGCCAGAGTGCTGCTACTGGTTTCATAGCCTGCCAGGAGGAAGATGAAAGCCTGACCAATAATCTCATCCTCAGTCAGCATCTTTTTCTGTGGACGCCTGACAGACGGCTCCTGTGAATGAGGAGGGTCATTTTCCTGAACTGTGCCTGAAGACTGGGTCTGCTGGTTGTTGTCACCGATCTCATCGGTGTCATTTGATGTGTCAAAGTGCTCCAATGACACACACTCTTCGGTGGTTCGAGCATCTAACATCAGCTGAAGGAAGTCTCTACGCCTCTACGTGTAAAATAAATAAATAAGAAAGATAGGAAAATGACAGTTTCAAAGCCACACACAGATTTAGGAAAGTCTGAGATTCACCTGCTCAGGAGGCTGCTCCTCTCTCTGTTTGATGATTTTGTGAATGCTGTTAATGAAGAAATGACTCATCTTGTCTCGTCTTTTGTTGGGTATGAACCTCGACAGGGGAGCCATGATGGAGGGAAAAGCTACTAAAGACAGAAACACACAAATCTGCAGAGAAATGCCAACTGTATACACAGGTATATCAACAAAAATGCTTAAATACTTCTTTGGCATATTCTACATCTATTTAACCTTTCTGAAATTCTTTCTTACAATTTTTTGTGATCAACTTTCTCTTTTAATGTCCTACATAAATATCTGAAATTCAATTGTGTTATAATAATGACTCACAGAAAAGTAACAAGACAGACTTGAAGATATCATTGATGAAGGCCATCTGAGCGTGTTGGACAAGCGGGTCATCTGGGTTATTCTGCGAGTCCACCTGAGTTGCAAATGCCACACTGGCAATAACATCCATGGCAAAGTAGCCAAAGTATCTGCAAAATAGCATAAAATTTTAGAAATATGAACAGTGAAAGAAAAAATACAGTAGAAGTAAAGTAGACAAACACAAGGCTTTCCTCATTGTTTATGTATTTACCTGTGGATATCAAAGGCCTCTCCTGACTCAGCGTAGACATGCAAATTCTTCATCAGGGCATCAATGGCTGTGTTGATGAGCGGAACCATCTACACTCAAATGGAGAGATAATGACAGATGCAAAATAGTCCTATAAACACTTCAATGAATCATAATGGGTCCATAAACATAAAAAATGGGGGAAAGGTCCATGTAATTCCATAAACACCACTACCACAGCTACTTAAATTACACATACAACATAGCTCCAGGAATCTAAGTTGTCAGTTGGGATCCTATGTTATCAGGAGGCTTTTGCAATCTGGTAGGGTCTCCCATGTCAAATTGGTCCTGGGTGAAAAACCAGACGAAGGGCGATTCAGACAACTATTGTCAGTGCAAATACAAGGGAGCAGTTTACCCTGCGCTGCATAGGGTTACTGGGACACCATCCTGGAGTCATGCCTGTAGAGGGTGCGTGAGGTTCCATGCCTTAGCCTATGGGGTATGGCTGGGCGCAGGGTATTGGGACATGGAATGTCACCCCTCTGTTGTGGAAAGAGCCTGAGCTAGTGCTTGAGATTGAATGATACCGGCTCTATATAGTTGGGCTCACCTCAACGCATGACTTGGACCCTAGAACCAGCCTCCTGGAGAGGGGCTGGGCTCCAGCCTGGTAGTGATGTGTTGGTCGCGAACAAAATGGCTCTTAGAGCCGGATCTTTGACGTGAACCTTATCGCGAGCCGTGTTTTTTTCTTTTTCTTTCTCTCACCCTCTCTCGCAATTTTTTCCCGCTTCACTCGGCATGCGAGCCTTGTGCGTTGCGCTGGGCAGAGGGGGGAGGGGCGGTAGTTACACTTGCAGTAGCACAGGAACAGAGCGGGAAGGAGAGAGAGAGAAAGAGAGCCAGGGACAACAACGTCACATTAGAAAGGTATAGTAATCATCCACAACTATTTTCAGTTCCAGATGATAAATGATTCAGAAAGTTTATTCATGCAGGCCCATATGACAGAGAATATGCATCTTCTTTTTGTTTTCATATTTTAATTTATATTTAATTGTGTTGTGGTTTGCAGCGTTTTGTGTTGTTTCATTTTAAATTTTTTTAAAAGGAAAAAGCTGAAAATGTAAATAGTTAAAAGTTGAACTGTGACTAGTTGGTTTTTGTATTATATGATTTGTTTATTACATTTTATGTGGAGTGAATAAATAAAAGTATATTTACGGTGGCCCCTAGAGACAAAGCACGTACAAACTCCAAAACACGTAAAAACTCCAGAACACGTACAAAACACAACAGAAGTGCTCCAGGATGCTAGGCCCAGTGTTGAGCTTTTGTTACCTAGAGGCTACAAAAGCCAGCAAGTACCAACGACCGGATTTGGTGTGTGGTAGTAACAGGTAAATTAAATATTTTTTTTATTATTTGAATATATATGAATGCTTGTGTATAAATACACAAACCATACACATATGCTTTCAATCGTGTAATTTAAGTGATCTAGGTAGCTCTGTTTTGGAAGTTCAGTTAACGCTAGAAATGTGTTTTGGAGTTTGTATGTGTTTTGTCTCTAGGGGCCACTGTATATATTTATATATAAACAGGAACTGCCAACTGATCACCACCTGAAACCACTTTTTTTTACATTAGTAATTCCTTTTGTGCATAATTTTACAAATATTGTTAATAATAAATTAATTAAAGCAACAAAACAACCTGAAGAGCCGGTTGGGAGCTGAAAGAGCCGGCTCTTTTTAGTGAGCCGAGCCGAAAGAGCCGGCTCTCTAAAAAGAGCCGGAAATCCCATCACTACAGCCTGGAGTTGCTCTCGCTGAGAGGCAGCAGGCTGGGGTGGTTATTCTGTTATGCCAGGGGCGATTTTAGCCCAATTTTGGGGGTGCCCCAAATTTTGGCACCCCCAAAATGAATCAAAGCACCCCCAAAGATTTCTTACTTTTTTTGACAATATTTGCTGTTTGTGTGACACACTGCTAAAAATATAAAAAGCATACAGTACTTGGTTGAGACATAACATTTGGTTTGTTCCTGCTCCACTCTCCCCTGCTCTGGCTCTAGCGCTGTTGCTGCAAGAGCGCTGGTGGCTGAGACGCAGCAAAGCGGAGGTGGAAGTGCCTGGCTTAAAAGAGGACATATTAGCTGCATTTAACCTTCAGTTTCTGTCCGAAAGTCACCTTATATTTCAATCGCATCGCTATAAGTGCAATGTTAATTTCTGCCGATAAGTTCCACTTTGTTCTTACTGTTTGCTGCGGTGATGACGTCACATGCTTTTACGTCGGTCCTGCCGTATCATGAGTCCGAGGAGCACTAGGCATGTTTTTCTCCATGAGTGCGGGGGAATAGCGATCTCCAGCCGTGTGCGTTCCTGTGCAAATAACCACACGTCTGTCCACCCCTCCCACATTTGTTAAGTATGCCTACTGCTGTACTGTTGAGCTGCTGTTAACTTCCATTAAAGTATATCCGGACATCACTCTCTGTGCCCCACTCTCTGACCGGAGTTTAAGTCCTGAGGGAGCTATCATCCCAGCATCCCAGAGATAACTCTCTAACAAGTGGTTCTTCGAGCAGATAGATAGCTACACTGAGGACGACATGGAGTTTAAGCACCAGGATATCCCTGACATATCCGTGTGACGGAAAACTCAGCGAGAGAGACATCTCCCGGCTTACTTTGATGATTATGAAGTTGAATATCAACCCAAATCAGGTACATCCACTGATAAACCAACAGCAGGTGCAGAGGCAGGGATGGCTATAGATCAGCGCTCTGCCAAGCAGCACTCGACCTCTTCACGATCACATGCCTCAGGTTCTCAATGCAGCAAACCTAGATCCCAGGCTAGTGGACACTCACCTTCGGGAAGCTCTATCATCGCAGGGCTAACTGATTTACAGACAGCGATGTTGGAAGAGAAGATGAAGGGCATGGAGCTAGCAGAATTGCAGCGGCAGATGATGGAAGAGAGTCTAGCTTAAGAACAGTGTTTAATCTTGGATGCTCAGGCCCGGGAAGCCCTCAGTAAGGAAGAACTATACATGGAGCAAGAAAGGCAAAGACGTCAATTAGACGAAGAGGCACGTACTGCTCACAACACCAGAGAATCTATTACCAGATGTCTATCAATGCAGCGTCGACTTAAAGAGAAGGAAATGGAGCTAAAGAAAGCTTCCCTCATTGCTGCTTTTCTTCGTGATCAAGAAGATGGGCTGCCACCACCTAGACCTTTAAATAACTGTAAGTATGGCTCGGGGCTTCAGGCTTGCAGCAGTGGTGTAAACTCCCAAGTGAATCTGTCGGAGCAGCCAGCACATAACGGACAGCGACGTAATATGACCAGCTATGCGAATGCTTTCCCACCTTCGATCTTGCCAGTGGATGCATTAGTACCAGATACGCAGCCCTTACATCCCACCAGCTCCTCGGCTGACCTGGAGACAGTATCTGAACCTCTCCATGGGTGTCCAACGCAACATATCAGTCCTGCTATGGATACTCCCTCAGCTGGTCATCAGTATGGTCAGCAGCTAGGTGGAATTCACCCCCCTATTACCTACTCGACTCAGACTCTCCGACCTGCAGCAGAGGACAGCTCTAATATCCCTAACAGACAATCACAGCCTCCTGGAAAGGTGAAACATCAGGGATCGCTTCCTCCAGTGCCATACTCAACACCCAGTCAGTTTCTACCGCTTCCTGATTTACAGTCCCGCCTGCGGGATAAAGTCGGACCAACTGGCTGTGGGCCCACGGCGCCGTCTTTACAGTCAGAGATACCGTTGCCACCTACTGACAGCAAGGGCAACAACTTGATGGAACTGCTAATTGCCAGCTCGTATGGGATCCCCAAGCCAGCACTACCTTCTTTCGCCAGTGGTAAGGAAAGTGATTTTGCGCTTCTTAAGATGGCTCTGGACAGTCTTCTTGGCAGCCATACTCATCTCACAGAGCAGTTCAAATATCAAATCCTTCTGGAGCAGTTAAAACTACCAAGTGCTTACAAACTAGCACAAGCATATATGCATGATCCCCTGCCATATACTACAGCACTCCAGGCTCTCCAAGACAAATATGGTCAACCTCGCCAGCTCGTACAGAGTGAGCTTGGATCTATCCTGAACTCTCCCCAAATCCGGGTGGGGGACCCAGAAGCCTTCGGCAATTTTGCTCTGGATGTGCAGGCTTTAGTAGGTATGCTTCGATCACTGGAATGTGAAAACGGCTACGAACTGCGATGTGGCTCTCATGTTGATAAGTTACTGAGTAAGCTCCCAGCAAGCTACAGAGATGGGTTTGTTGAGTACAGCCTCAGTTGTGGGATACTGAGAACTGAAACTGACAAGACATATACCCTGCCAGATTTCTCGGCCTGGCTCCAAGTGAAGTCGCAGGCCAAGCGCATATCCAGTAGGGCAGCCGACATGTTTCAGGACCAGACCAAACAAGGTCAGAAAGGCAGGAAAAGCCAAAGATATCCTTCCACTGTGTATTACAACACAGACAACAGGAAGGGGGATGGAGCTCATCTGGAACCAGGTCATCGGACACCTCCCATTAAAGGGAAGATTAAGCCAAAACCTTACTGTCCATACTGTGACACCCGTGAGCACTACCTTAATCTTTGCCCCAAATTGAAGACACTGTCCACCACCCAAATTGCAGAGTGGATCAAAGATAAAGGTTGTTGGCGTTGTGGACGGAATCACGCACCTGATGTGTGCACCCTGAAGGCACCCTGTAAAGTGTGCAAACAGCAACATCTTACAGTGCTGCATGAGGTTTGCCAACAGGAGCCCAGGAAAGTCCTGATGGTTGGCACTGCCCCAGATACGTCCACCATCTACATTGATCACCCAAACCATCCTCATAAGATCCTGCTAAAGGTTGTGAAGGTGAGTGTCAAAGGTGGCGAGCCAGTCCTGATATTCCTCGGATGGCAGATCTCCCCCCCGCGAGGCTGCGCCTATATAAACCACCCTTTTGGTCCACTGGAGTCGACTGCTTCGGCCCTTACAACATCAAAGTAGGACGGCGCACCGAAAAGCGTTGGGGTATCATATTCAAATGCATGACTACGAGCTGTGTGCATCTTGACCTGTTGGACAGCATAGATACCGATGCCTTTCTCATGGCTCTGTGTCGGTTTATTGCACGCCGGGGCAAGCCATATGAGATCCTATCTGACTGTGGTACCAACTTCAGGGGAGGAGAGACCGAACTGCGGTCTAGTTTCTCAGCTCTTGAAGCCCCCATTAAAGAGCAGCTGGCGGAGCAGAGGATTGAGTTCCGGTTTAATCCACCAGGTTCCCCCCATTTTGGAGGTACTTGGGAACGGGAGATAAGATCTGTAAAGACAGCTCTTCAAGTGGTGTTGGGAGGCACAGAGGCAGTTTTGCAAACTGTGCTGATCGAGGTGGAAGGGATCATTAATGCAAAGCCTCTTGGGTATGTCTCTTCGGATGTAGCGGATCCGGATCCAGTCACACCCAACTTATTGCTAATGGGGCGACGAGATGCATCACTCCCCCAGGTGATTTATGCTTTGAGTGAGATGCTGGGAAGACCGCGATGGCGCCATAGTCAGATTCTGGCGGACCATTTTTGGTCCAGCTTCCTGCGTCACCATCTGCCGGATCTTCAGAGGAGACAAAGATGGCAGGGGGAAACTGACAACTTAACCACAGGACAAGTGGTTATGGTGGTTGACTCACAACTACCGCGAGCGCAGTGGCCTATCGGAAAGGTGGTCAAGGCCTGTCTAGGGCCAGACGGTCGGGTGAGAGCGGCTGAGGTGACAATCAAGGGACAGACATATCTTCGACCAGTTGCCAGATTAGTCAGACTCTCAGCCTGGGAGGATGATGAGGACTGTAAACCCAATGATACTTAGACTTTCGGTTGAAGAGCAAATATACTACTTAAATTTGGGGGCGGCTGTGTCTGAAAGTCTCCTTATATTTCAATCGCATCGCTATAAGTGCAATGTTAATTTCTGCCGATAAGTTCCACTTTGTTCTTACTGTTTGCTGCGGTGATGACGTCACATGCTTTTCCGACGGTCCTGCCGTATCACGAGTCCGAGGAGCACTAGGCATGTTTTTCTCCATGAGTGCGGGGGAATAGCGATCTCCAGCCGTGTGCGTTCCTGTGCAAATAACCACACGTCTGTCCACCCCTCCCACATTTGTTAAGTATGCCTACTGCTGTACTGTTGAGCTGCTGTTAACTTCCATTAAAGTATATCCGGACATCACTCTCTGTGCCCCACTCTCTGACCGGAGTTTAAGTCCTGAGGGAGCTATCATCCCAGCATCCCAGAGATAACTCTCTAACAGTGATATATATTTTTCCCGATATGAAGTCCTTCTTTTTTGAACAAACTCAAAACAGAGCCTATTAATCTTTCAGTCATTTCAATCCCACATGCATACTATCCTTTAGGGCTAAGCCCCGGGTGTATCAAATGTCTGCCTCCGCCTTTGGCTGCGCACAAAAAAAAATCCAGTCTGAATTGAAATTAAAGTAAATACATGTATTTATTTAAATTTTGCTGATTTTCTGTGCGCAGAGACTGTGTCAGCAGTGCTCAAGCGCTCAGCTTAGAGGGAACAGTGCTGGTGTTTTGTTACTAGACTTAGTAACAAACCAAATTTATGGTTTGTTACTTAAGGGCAAACAATAATTTGTCCATAACGAACACCATGTTCAAACATAAATTTCAATCAATTTTATTATTGTATCATCAGATCTGTGGCTGTATGTTCTGGACACTCGAGTGAAGAAAGGAACTGCCAACTGACCACCACCTGGTGGTGAGTTGGAACAGGTGGGGAGGGAGGATGCTGGACAAACCTGGTGCACCCAAACGTTTAGTGAGGGTGTCTGAATAGACCATGTTCAGCACCTCCACAGCTGAGGCTGCTGCACTGAGCTGCAACTGTAAGGTGTTTTGTACCTTGGTGGTAGCCACAGCTGCCCTGGGGCGCACTGACAGAGGCGTGGCTGCCGGACACTGGTGCCACCAGGCCCTCTGACCACCACCATGTAGGCAAACATGGGGTTAGTATCTTGCCCAAAGATATTTGGCATGCAGCCAGGAGGCAGCCTGGGATCGAACCACCGATCTTCTGATTAGTGGCTGACCTGCTCTGCCACCTGAGCTACAGCCACCACAAGATGAGATGTGATGTCATGTATCTTATCTTATCTTATCTCACTTAATGAGGACTTTATTTTCTCACTTCTTTCATCTTGGCAGCACTGAAAGATGGGGTCAGGACGCTCCGTACTCGTTTCCACTGTTCATTCCTTAACTGGAGAAGGGAATCAGATAAAGGCTTTTTGGTGAACACAAATCTCTGCAGAGAGATAAGAGAGCACAGGCAAAAAAAATCTGTAATAACCCCTCAGTAACTCTTGTGTGACAATCAGGAATAAACACACATGTTGCATCTTTGCTTTGTATAATTTCCTTACATTTCTGTTAGGGAAGTTGCTGAAGTCCTTCACCAGCAATTGTCTGAGCATATCAGGGTCTGCTACCACTATCACTGGTGTGCGGCCCAAATAATACCTGAAGTATGAGTCCAGACAAAACATGATGGGAAAAGTATCATCTCAAACTGCAGATTATTTATATAAGCAAAATATTCACAATCTTATTTCAGTAGTTGCTGTTGTAGGATGTATTTTTACTTACCCACATACTTTACCATATGTTTTGACAAGATCATTCAGAGGTTTGAAAAAACCCTGAAAAGAATATTTAAAAAACACAGTAGATGTAACAGTCAGCTGACACAAATATGAGAACAAGGACACCATCCCAGTTTGATGCAAAATCAAGCAGACATTGAAGGTAACTCTGGTCTTCCTTTGTTACATTGTATCTTACCTGCTGAAACATGAATAAGTTGCCAAAGAAAGGCACTGGCTTTGGATGTTTGATGCCACATCGTGAGAGGACTGAGAAGGGACGGACTGAATACCTACAGGCAAAAGTGTTGAAATGTGTTGTTTGTAGGTTGAATGAAAATAATTTATATCAAATGCAGTAAAGAACAGAGCTCACCTTTACCTGGATTCTGTCTAGAGATATTGTTGTATTCGTTTGCACTGTCTGCTCTATAAAATGTCAATGTCTGTGCTTTATGGCACTAGCAGATTATCTACGTGTCCTCATTTCCCTTGAAAAAAGTGTATCATTGACATACTCACCAGTAGAGGAGACCAAGAAAAATGAGGAAGAGTGTCACAGATATTTTGCTGGTCTCAATGTTGAATACATTTAGAAAGTCACCTGCATCCTGCATGTTGGAAAATCTTCTCTCAGTTTTCAACCATTAATAGGAGAAAAAGGCCCCTGGAGAGAAAAACAGCAAAAAAGAATTAGTTATACTAATATTTTTATTCAATACTTTAGTCATGACTTTCACTAGAACAAAGCATTTAAAGGTATTGTGCAGAAATTCGGGCTTTTGGGGAAATAAACACCTGCCAAAGACCATACATCTATTCCACGTTGTCAAGCCGCTTTGTCCCCGATCAGTTGTGTGGTTTCTTCCAAGACTTTCTACTTACTGAAGCTTTGTTTGTAGCCTTGAGAACTCACCTGACGAGGAGAGATGTCTGTTCCTATTGTGCACACAAATGTTAAACCACAGATAAAATAGTAACTACGGATTTGGATTGCCTCACCACCTCCATAAATGAGACAGAAACCACCCCCACTTGTGTAGAAATGTGACAGAGCAGGGTAAAGGTAATCAGCTAAAGAGCTGCTATTGCACAAACTTGTAGAGGTCCATGGTTCAGCTTTGCTTCTCTTTAGTCAACTGTCTGAACCTGTATTGCAGTTTTTAACCCTGATGTAACTCATGTAATGTTACGCTAGCCAAAGAAAATTACTTCTTGAAGAAAGAAGATGTGAGAACAATATGCGACACAGGAGCTTTATTTGATGACAAGAAAAAACATCTATCAAAAGTGACATAAAGTGACACAAAAAGACTAAACTGAAGATGCCAAAATATTCATAAAATTATTTTTCTTTTTTGCAGCTATAAAGCAGGAGGCTTAAATTGTCTTTGCAATTCCTGGCTGTTTGACAGCCTTTTTACATAAGTAGAGCCTGAAAACACCTTGGAAAACCTTCCACAGTTTTTCATCAAAGTTAAACTTTTTTTTGCAATATCAGGTTGAGACATCACCATTATTGATTTTGTCGTGCTGTAGAGAAAATTTGAATCAGATATTTTGTCTCTAAAGAGTCACGAAGGTTGTCTAAATGGTACAAGATAGATGTTTTACACCTATTTTTACTGATAAACAGATTTTTTATTTCAATACAGAAAATTTCACATGCATATAAAAACTGCAAAATTTCACAAAATGTGTTCTTTTCATTATTTGCACAATTCTGTTTACAACCAGCACTGAAAATCGCAGCATTGGGGTTGATATAAATGCTGCATGTTGCAATTCCTTTCATTGTCTGTAGAGAGTGCTCGCGCCCAATGTGTGTAGACACTGTCTGTGTACCAATCCACCTGAAAGATTTTAGAATGTTTAAATCAGATTAAATCAACTTTGCTGTCAAAAAAGATTTAGTATTTTATGATTTGCAAAAAGTAGTGATTTCATCCACTTTATTTGTATGTGCTTTAATAAAGAATAATATCAAATATATTGTTATGTTTCATTTCTCTCATTCTCAAACAGTTTTAATCACAAAATTACAATTTATATGTGCCTGAGAAACATTTGCATTAATTATCAGTCAATCCCTTATTATATTTAAGTCTAAATCAAACATCTACCAAGTCCTGACTATAAATGAAACAAGTGTCACTGAACTGATGGACATACAGTAAGAGATTGTTGTTTCAGTATGGTGTAAATGGTTTAATCAGCTGATGACAATTGATCTCCTTGTTCTCTTCTTGTGATTTTCACAAAAACACCATTTTTGGGTCCAAGAGTGTTGGTTGAGTTCAACTCAAGAGGAACCTGAAGATAAAAAGAGGTTTCTGGGTAAAATAAACATCTTCCACATATTTGTGTAAACATATCTTAAAAATGGAAGCATCTGACAAATGTGTATCTAACCAGTAGTCATAGGATTTCATGACTATTTGCAGCTTATGGCAGTTTCAAATGTCCAATAAACTCCAGCATAGTCATTATTTGCAGCTAATAATACTGACAGTCCAAAATTGTATATGACATTAAAGCAAAAAACAATTAAAGGACATGTGAGAGTAGTTTTTGGTCATGCTTCCACTAAAACCTAAATTTAAAGATAAACATAGGTTTTCTTACCGGTGGTTACCTTATGGCATATTATACAAATATATTGATGTTTTCAGTTTTTTCAGTGTAATTCACAGTAAACAGTGGTTGTAGAATTACATGCTTGTAGTTATAAATTCAACAGTCTTACAGTTATCCAGTGTAGGAATTACTTTAATGAAAATGTATGGGTTTTCTCTTATTGCATCCTACCTTAGTATCAGAACAGGCCTTGATGCTGAAGTTGTGGAACAGATGCATTAAAGCCATTTTGATTTCAAGCTGGGCGAGTCTCATTCCCACACAGTTACGGGGGCCAGCTCCAAATGGTAGGTATACGAATGGATGTCGACTGGCCTTGGCCTCTGGTGTAAACCTGGAAAACAACAGCAAGTTTTTTTTAAAAGAAGAATGAAAAGCATTGGAAAATAAAGGAAATCCCATGCATGGTTCAGTCCCAGTAAATTCTTTTACAGTGTGTAAAGAAAACAGAATGCAATGATTTACAAACAACAAATCCAGATGCTGAACTGGCCTGCCTGCAGTCCGCACCTTTTACCAACTGGAAACATTTAGCACATCATGAAAGTGCAAAAAAGAAGTCCTAAGACTGTTGAGCATCGAGGGTCTTATACAGTATCAGACAAGAATGAGACAACACTCTTCTCCCAAAGGTCCAGCAGCTGGTCTCCTCAGACTGTTGTTAAGAAGAGGGGATACTACTAACTGGTAAATATCACAGTGTCACAACTTCAAAGCCGCCAACAAAAACAACAAGAGCAAATGTTGTTTCAAGAAATAATAAAATGTCTCAGTTTAAATGTTTTCAGTCTTGTCCTATTGTGAATGAAATATATGTTTATAAGATTTGTTAATTTACATTTTACACTGTGTCCCAACATTTGAATTGAGGTTGTATTTGTGGGTTGCACGTGTTATAATGTCACTACACAAAAGTGTTTACCACACCTTAACAATTGTATTTGTACCACTGTACAGAAAAATATTCCATATCAGGGCGATCGTGGCTCAAGAGTTGGGAGTTCGCCTTGTAATCGGAAGGTTGCCGGTTCGAGCCCCCGGCTCGGACAGTCTCGCAAGACACTTTACCTACCGCCTACTGGTGTTGGCCAGAAGGGCCGATGGCGCAATACGCTTCTGTCAGTCTGCCCCAGGGCAGCTGTGGCTACAACTGTAGCTGCCTCCACCAGTGTATGAATGGGTGGATGACTGGGTGTGTAAAGCGCTTTGGGGTCCCTAGAGGGGACTAGTAAAAGCGCTATACAAATACAGTCCATTTACCATTTATGTGTATGTTGTTAATATACAGCTGTTATTCGTGTTAATAAGTCAACATTTGAATGGCTGTGACTCACTTCAAAGTTAACTTCAATTGGTGCTATTTTTAAATGTGAATTTTCGGCACCAAGTCATTATTTCAGTAAACACAAGTCAGTCTTTTTACTCGTTTCAGACAGAACTGAAGCACCTCTCAGGAATGAACTTCTCAGGCTCGGGCCAGTGTTCTGGGTCATAATGGAGGAAGCCTGCAGGGATATCCAGTACTGCTCCTTTAGGAAGTTGCTGACCATTCACCACACAGTCATGTTCTATTTCTCGTGCAAACCTTAGTGGGACAAAATATGACAAAAAAGATTGTTTTACAGAATCCAAATACTGTTTTCTTTATTCCACACAGTTATAATTGGACTCAGCATATTCATAAGAGCTGTAACTGTCAGCATGAAGTGTTTCCCCACCACTCTATTGACTTTAGCCATCATTTATAGTTGCAGTCATGTCCTCCTCTCTGCTTCTCTGTACTTGTGTCCATTTAAGGAAGATGAGTTTAAGTGTACTGATAGTTACTGAACATATTTTAATGCATCTGCAACCAAATATGAACAGAACCTGAGCCTTAACGTCCCAAAGTCAGAAAACATCTGTATTATTGAAATGCACTAATGTTTGATCTTGCAGCCGTGTCAGTAATTATAATAATAATGACGATAGAGTTTTTACCGATGATAGGATTATGGCTATACCCCATGAAAAGCTACAAACAAACATTTTTATTTGTCACATACACAATCATAAAGAGTACAACATGTAGTGAAATGCTTGCATTGGAGCTTCGGACAGGCTGCAAACGTAGCTGCGCCGTTCAAGGGCTTGGGGTTTTTTTTTTAGCATGGGGAGTCTAGCCAGGACCCTTAATGAATAATGGGTGGAAATCAAACTCCTGCTCCAAAAGTGTGTAGTCTTACTACTACACTATCTAGCTGAGACAAACAGCTGATGAATGTTTCAAAAAAAGCCAAAACTGAAAATCTTCCAAAGTCACAGCATACTACTCCAGGCCCCACTGTGGCCAACCTTCATATCCAATTGACATCCTTCTTTACCTGAATACAGGAGGGTAGAGGCGTAATGTTTCACATATAACCATGTCCAAACTTCAGCTCCTGCACATTTGTGTAATCAGGTGAGTCCTACAAAGCAAACAGCATGACAATCAATGACTGTCCACAACTGCATGAATCAAAATAGATCAGAACCAACTGTAAAACACTCACATGTCTAGTGTAGAAATCATCCACCTCTTTCTGTACTTTGAGTTGACATTCAGGGTGGACGGCCAAGAGGTAGCAGGTGAACGCCAGAGTGTTGCTACTGGTTTCATAGCCTGCCAGGAGGAAGATTACTGCCTGACCAACAATCTCATCCTCAGTCAGCATCTTTTTCTGTGGACGCCTGACAGACGGCTCCTGTGAATGAGGAGGGTCATTTTCCTGAACTGTGCCTGAAGACTGGGTCTGCTGGTTGTTGTCACCGATCTCATCGGTGTCATTTGATGTGTCAAAGTGCTCCAATGACACACACTCTTCGGTGGTTCGAGCATCTAACATCAGCTGAAGGAAGTCTCAACGCCTCTACGTGTAAAAGAAATAAAAAAGAAAGATAGGAAAATGACAGTTTCAAAGCAATGCACAGATTTGGGAGTGTTGAAAGTCTAAGATTCACCTGCTCAGGAGGCTGCTCCTCTCTCTGTTTGATGATTTTGTGAATGCTGTTAATGAAGAAATGACTCATCTTGTCTCGTCTTTTGTTGGGTATGAACCTCGACAGAGGAGCCATGATGGAGGGGAAAGCAACTAAAGACAGAAACACACAAATCAGCAGAGAACTGTATACACAGGGATATCAACAAAAATGCTTCATACTCAATACATAGAATTATTTATCATGCTTAACTATAACTTTAAGGAATTCCCCACATTCCTACATGTATTTATTTTCTTTGCCATCATCTTCTTTTATTATTGTCCCATTTACATATCTCAGTTTCATTGATTTTATAATAATGACTCACAGAAAAGTAACAAAATAGGCCTGAAGAAATTATTGGTGAAGGCAATCTGAGCATGTTGGACAAACGGGTCATCTGGGTTATTCTGCGAGTCCACCTGAGTTGCAAATGCCACACTGGCAATAACATCCATGGTAAAGTAGCCAAAGTATCTGAAAGATGGCATGCTATCAGAAAAATATGAACAATGACAGAAAAAAAACACAAAAACATATTATTTTAATTTTCGCTTTACCTATGGATGTCAAAGGCCTCTCCTGACTCAGCGTGGACATTTAGATTCTTCATCAGGGCATCAATGGCTGTTTTGATGAGCGGAACCATCTACACTCAAGTGGAGAGATAAGGACAGATGTAAACCAGTCCTCTATATACTCCAGTGAATCATCATAGGTCCATAAACATAGAAAATGGGGGAAAGGTAGCTCCATAAACACAACAGCACAGACACTTAAATTACACATATTGTAAAAGATGCAGACAAACAGTAACCAACTGCAAAAGTGAATGCTGGGTGTTTAAAGGTTTATGAGTTCCTTCTGGTCACAAAGAAAAATATTTAACTTGCTGACCAGTTGAAATGAAGACATAAAGAAGGTACAAAGTTAATATTAAATGTATTTAAATTTACACTTAAATGATACAAATTAGGGATGCACCGATACCGATACTGGTATCGGGGCCGATACTGTAAAATGTGTGTGCACTCATACTCGTAAAAGTTAACCGATACTAACTTATTTCATTAATCAGAGGGTAGTAGGGCTGGGTATCGTCACTGATTTCTAGAATCGATTCAATTCCGATTCACAGGGTCCCCAATCGATTCGATCCACGATTCGATTTAATTCGATTCGATTCACTTTGATTTGAATCTGGGAAATTTTGACAGTCAGAAATATTATAATTCAGATCAGTACATTTACATATTTTTGTATCTATAAAAAGGAAGCTGACACACCAAGACTTTATCAAAGGTGTGAACATCACAGCAGATGCCTTTGTGTCAAAGTAGCTGAAGATAAAACACAGAAACACATGAAGGTGATTTTCCTGTTCTGGGATTTTATAAAAATTTTCTGCAGTAGATCAAAAACGAAAGAAAACCATTAATCAACACATGAACATTACCTCTGAAGTTACAGCGGTTTTATTAGAGACAAGGCTGAGCGTTTTGCATTTTGCATAATTTTAAAAGGTTTAAATTTGTTCGGTATTGAACGGCAGAAATTAGGTTTTATTTTCGGAAGTATATAAAACGAAAAAAAAAAAAAGTCAGCCGACAGCGCTGTAAACAAAGGTAGACTTGTGCGTAACAAGCAAGCGAATAATGAAGAAAACAGTACAGAGAGAGAGAGGGAGAGAGAGGGAGAGAGAGGGAGAGAGAGCGCGCGAGAGAGCGAGCATGCGAGAGAGAGCTGTGCATCGTGGTCGAAGCAAAACAATAAAAGTCAGAGTGAATTCATGATGTTGTTTATGTGAAGCCTAGTTTGGATCTTCTTTTGCTGCTGGTTCGGTCAATATTGTTTGGAGAGAGATAAAACTGACAGCTTTAGAATCCGCGCATAAAGGAGGTGAACACAAAGCGCCGACCCGCCGACAGATCAGAATCAGCGCGCTATCGGCTTTCAGCCCCGACTGTGAGAAAGGCGACATCTCACTGATTCTGATCCGCGGTTGGGCTGTGTGTTTAAGTCTTTGTGCAGAATCCATGTTCCTGCTCTCATTTACTGTCTTAGCTGTTTGGTGGTTGTTGAAATTTTGTGAGATTTCACCAGAGATTCTGGCATTTCGGGCAAAATAAATTTATATTAAAAAATCGATTCAGGATTTTAATGAATCGATTTTACGTTATCCAAGCCAGAATCGATTTTAATCGATAAATCGATTATAAAAACCCACCCCTAGAGGGTAGCTTGTCATTTTTGTTGTAGTTTTTTAGATTGGCCACTAGGGGGACATCTTGCGCTAAACAGACACAGGGTTAGGCGAGTGAGACTGGCAGCTCCAGATAAAAAAGAGAAACTGGAGGCTGCTGTAGCTAGGCTAAGCAAAATGTCAGCAGTGTGGACCGGAACAGCCAACTTTAACTCAGGTTTTGGAAAAGCGATGAAAAATGTCAAGAGAAAATCCACGGGCAGTTAAAATAACAGAGGCTCTGGATGACCAGCCAATGCTGGCCGTGGAAAACATAGGATTGCACCGTCTTCTCAGCATACTCGAGCTGCGATATGAAATTCCCAACCGCCCACACATCAGGGAGATAATGGTGCCAAAACTTTCTGAAGAGGTAAAGACAAGCAGTGTGTGCGCGATGTCAGTCCTTGGTTTAACAGCATAGTGGACTGATGATCCACGGGAGATGAGGAGTTCGTCATCTATTTTATTCCAAACAGAAGTGTTTATTTATTATTCTTAAAGCTCGGGACAGTGCCAATAGTTCAGTGATATTTTGTTAAATTACAATGTGGAGACTCTGCAATAATTTAACAGAAGTGCTTATTTTTCACTTGAAATTTTTTTGTGGTCATTTTTATTAAGATTTTATTTTTTATCGGCAGAGAATAAAATAAAACCTGTCTTCCAATTCATTGCATTTGTGTGTGTGTGGTAGAAGTATAGTTTTTTGTACTCTGTATCAGCAAGTACTCAGATCCAAGTATCGGTATCGTATCGGTTTGTAAAAATTGGTATCGTTGCATCCCTAATACAAATTATGTATTAATAAAAGTTCCAAAGAAACGCCAGCAAGAACTGGATGTTTAGCTCTTTTACCAGAAACTTTGAGTTTTTTCCTTCCTCATTTCAAACATTGTGTAAGCTAAAGATGGGGGAGATGTAAAAATAAATAACAAACACATAAATTATTAAATTTGTAAACTGACTTAAACAGGAGAAAAAAAATTAGCACTAAGTTTTGGATACACACAAGATTCAAATCATTCTCTTATAGGTAAAAGTTCTCAGCTTAATTAAAGGAATCTTGTTGATCCTCCAAGACCAATTGACTGGCTGATTGTCTGCACCTGGGAGTATAAAAGGCTGATGATCCTTCACACTATGGGGAACTGCCGCTCTGAAGTGACATGCAGTGTCCTCCTCGTTGCCTCACACTTGAACGTTGTTTGTTGAAACTGTTTGCTGTGTTGCTCTTTGTTTCCTAAACCAGCCGAACTCAGTTTCATTAGAGTTTTGTGATGCTGGCTTGCCTTAGTTAACCTCTAGCTTTTACTCTTGACTGTTTTTTCTTTATGTAATAATTGTTTGCCCAGTGGTCTGTTGAACAGCCCTGTCGGTTTTCTGTTCAAAGCTTGAAATTAAAACCTTTTTCTTTACTCAGTTTTGTGTTGGGGGCTTGTGTATGTTACTCCTTCCCTGACGCATAGCAGAGGGGGTCTTAACAATCTTCTAGTTCATATCTTATCTTATCTGTCTTGGATATATGAGGAATCTTTAATTTCTCACTTCTTTCATCTTGGCGGCACTGAAAGATGGGGTCAGGACGCTCCGTACTCGTTTCCACTGTTCATTCCTTAACTGGAGCAAGCAATCGGATATAGGCTTTTTGACCAACGCAAATCTCTGCCCGGAGAAATAAGAGAGCACAGGCACAAAATGTGTAATAACTACTCAGTTATTTGTGTGAGAATCAGAAATAAACTCACATCGTGCATCTACATGCTCTATATAATGTTCTCACTCTTCTATTAGGGAAGTTGCTGAAGTCCTTCACCAGCACTTGTCTGAGCATATCAGGGTCTGCTACCACTACCACTGGTGTGCGGCCCAAATAATACCTGAAATATGCAGCGTATACTTTAGTGACCAACCAAGTGTAAAGTATCATCTCATTTCACTCTGTAGATTAATCAATAAACTCAAAAAACTGTAGATTGTTTATAGAAGCAAAATATTCACAATCTTATTTCAGTAGTTGTTGTTGTAGGATGTATTTTTACTTACCCACATACTTTACCATATGTTTTGATGAGATCATTCAGAGGTTTGAAAAAACCCTGAAAAGAATAATTAAAAAAATACAGTCGATGTAACAGTCAGCTGACAATCTTTTAATAATGACACAAAGTAGGAACAAGGGAACCATCCCAGTTTGATGCAAAATGAAGCAGATGTTGAAGGTAACTCTGGTCTTCCTTTGTTACATTGTATCTTACCTGCTGAAACATGAATAAGTTGCCAAAGAAAGGCACTGGCTTTGGATGTTTGATGCCACATCGTGAGAGGACTGAGAAGGGACGGACTGAATACCTACAGGCAAAAGTGTTGAAATGTGTTGTTTGTAGGTTGAATGAAAATAATTTATATCAAATGCAGTAAAGAACAGAGCTCACCTTTACCTGGATTCTGTCTAGAGTTATTGTTGCATTCGTTTGCACTGTCTGCTTTATATGTAAGTGTGAGTGCCTTATGACACGCAATTATATAAGTGACCTCATTTCTACTGAACAATGAACATCACAAATAAGCCACCTAACATTTATTTACTCACCAGTAGAGGAGACCAAGAAAAATGAGGAAGAGGCTGAGTGTCACAGATATCTTGCTGGCCTCAGTGTTGAATACATTTAGAAAGTCACCTGCAGCCTGCATGTTGGAAAATCTTCTCTCACTTTTCTACCATGAACAGGACAAAAAAAGCTCCTGGAGATTAAAACAGCACAAAATAATTAATTATACTAAAATTATTGTCGAATATCTTTGTCGTGGCTTTCACGTACGGTATTTTAAACACCAAAGCTGTGTAGTAACTCCTTCTGCAAGGGAAACAAACATATGACAATGATCATAGATATTGTCAGGCTCCTTTGTCTCTGACAGATTAGCCGTATGGTTTCTTCCAAGACTTGTTAATTTTTGAAACTTTGTTTGTAGCCTTGAGAACTCACCTTAAGAGGAGTTCCTGTTTTGTGTGCACAAATGTTAAACCACGGGTAAAATACTAACTACATGCAATGCCTTACCACAGAAGACAAAAACCACTCCCACTTGTGTAGAAATGTGCCAATGAGACAAAGGTACTATTTATTTGTAGAAATCCAGGGGTTCAGTTTTTGTTTTCACTGCATTTGTCTGAATTTGTAACGCAGCTTTTAACCCTGATGTAACTCGTGTTATGCTACGCTAGCCAATAGAAATTAATGTCTCTGCAACACTGGATTTTTTTGTGATCACAAGATATATTGTTTTTCACAAAGTTCTATCTTCATGTCAAAACATTTGTAATGTTGTAGTAACCAGGGGCGATTCTAGGATCAGAGCTTTGGGGGTGCTGAGCACCCAGAGAGCTGCCCATCCAGGCAAGGTAAACTTTACTCATCACAATGAGACTTCTTCCCCGTCTCTGTCAGTCCCTGCATCCTTAAATGCCTCCAGTTGTCCCGAGTTCTGTCTGACTGCCTCCTTGGTGCATTTAAACCCCTGTTCCTCCCTGTCCTCATCGTCTGTTGTCTTCATCTCCATTATCAGTCATCATAATTTTACCCTCTCTGTGCAAGTCTGCAAATTTCTTTATTAAATCACAAGTTTCTTAAATTCATCAAGTCTCTCTGTGCCTGGGTCCTCGTCACAAAACATGACATCACTGTTTTGTACATTTTAACACAATTTAATCCCCACATTTGTGAAAGAAAAGCAAAACACTTTTTTGAAAAGTCTGTAACAAAACCATCAAATCTGATCAAGGTTATTAAAATGCTGCCAAAGAAGAATGGATTGGAATTAAAAAAAAAAAATACCTATCCTAACCTTAATTACTGGGGAAAAATGATAAATGATGCTCATAGTGAGTAAAAAGTAAACTGTGTGCATTTTTTGGACAGAGATTCACTTCTAAAGTGTATGTATAATACAATACAGATACATAAAAAATACACTCCAAAAATAGAAGAGTCCTTGAAATGTTAGAAAATGGAGACACCTTGGCCTTTGGTACAATGTATACAATGTATGAAAAGATCTTTACTGCAGATACTACTATGGCTCTGCAGATTTTTTCTTTTCTTTTAACCTATGTCGCCTCACCTTGAGGTTGGTAAATCTGTCTATCACATTTTGGTGGTCAAGTCTCTCAAGCATCTCTTTCTCAACTGACATCACAGCCAGGTGCTGGAGTCTGCTTTGACCCATGGTCCTTCTCAGCCAGGTATGGAGCTGACTCAAGACACTAAAAGACCTTTCACAGCTACAGCTGCTAACTGGGTTTGTCAGGGCAACCTGAATAACAGTTTTCAGTGTGGGGAAGATCTGATTATCCAGAAGATTGTACAATGTTAACATATCTGGAATGGCACCAGCCTCACTCTTGAGCTTTATAAAGTCTTTGGCAACCGTGACTTCCTCTGACTGAAGCTCAATATGGTAATGCAGTGCCAGGGCTGACAACCCAGTTTGTTTTGCAGATTCTGTATAGCAGCTTTAATATAGGGAGAACACAACTTCCAGATTGTATGAGTTGTTTGTATTAGTTGTTTGTCTTTCTTTTTCTTTGCCAGTTAAACAGTTACTGTTTTGCCTGTTAGTACTCCCTGTCTGTTTTCTTACCTGGTACTTCCTGATCTTGTACTTTGTCCTCATGTTCCCCTCTTTCCTCTCTCCCTCTTTGGACTGACAATCTGTACACACACACACACACACACACACACACACACACACACAACAGGAGTTATAAGGTTAATGGGCATCCAGTCAGTTAGCTAGTTAGTACCTTGGGTTCAATATCGGCACATGCACATATGGCAAAATAACCAGTTTCTCTCATTACATTTCAAACAGGACAGTGGTAACAACAGCAGGCTACGGACAATGTTAAGTTTTAGATTTTAAATAGGCTGTATACATTTCAAAGAGATCAACAGGGCAGTCAAATATCGCTAATTTTACTACAGAGCAAACATCGTCGGAAAACACGTTTTCAACTAGGACTGCCACAAACGATTATTTTGATAGTCGACTAGTCACCGATTATTTTTGCAATTAGTCGACTAATCAGATCATCATCCATTGGATGTACAGCTACAGCTTATTGCACCAGCAGCATCTGCTCTCATATAACTATCATTAGCTTACAGCTCTAAGTGTTTAAGGTATGTGCTAACTAAAAATAAAGACAAGATGATAGTTTATTCAATTTGAATGAAATTTGCAGATTGTTTCAGTGAAGTTTAATAAACTCATTGTTATCTAAAATATAACGGGACACCGGAGTATATTCTCGAGCATGTCACACTTCTGATAATCAGTTGTCTGCTTGACGTTTATTCAGCTGTGTAAAAACTATAACTTTAATCTCAGCCAAACCGATTTACTCAGGAACAAATAAAATACTAAAAAAAGCCAAACAATAACATTTTTAAGTTATCTAAGTGACTTATATATGTTTAACCTGAGTAGCGAAAGACCGCAGTGGGTTTGAAAACGATTTGCCGGGAGTCCAGTGTTCTCACGGGCTCTAGTGAGCCTAGCCCCCGGCTAGCTATCGAGCTAGTGGGTAACAGACGTCTCCGAAAACGTCGGAGCGCTTTTGAAAATATGTGGTGTCTTGATAAACTGAGCAGATATTTGAGGTTTACACAGCTACATTCTCGCCTGAAAATACGTTAAACGTTTATTTTGTGACCCAGAAAGAATAATAAGAGTAATATTAAAACTAACTAGCTGCCGCCATTGTTGGAAACTGAGCTGGGCTGCGCTATGAATTCTGGGACACAGCTCCTTCTTCTTCTTCGTAGTGATGGGTCGTTCGCGAACGAAATGGCTCTTAGAGCCGACTCTTTGAAGTGAACGACGCGAACCGGCACCTTATTGGGATCCGTGAGTTTTTTTTTTTTTTTCTTTCTCTCACCCTCTCTCTCTCGCCCTTTTTTCCGCTAAACTCGCATGCGCGGCTTGTACTTTGCGCTGGGCAGAGGGGGGAGGGGCGTTAGTTACACTCGCAGTAGCACAGGATCAGAGCCAGAGAGAAAGAGAGCAAGGGACAACAACGTCACATTAGAAAGGTATAGTAATCATCCACTATTTTCAGTTGCAGATGATAAAGGATTCTGAAATCATGCAGGTCCATATGACAGAGAATGTGCATCTTCTTTTTGTTTTAATATTTTAATTTATATTTAATTGTGTTGTGGTTTGCAGTGTTTTGTTTCACGTTAAATTTGTTTAAAAGGAAAAAGCTGAAATTTTAAATAGTTAAAAGTTTAAAATGTAAATAGTTGTTCTTTGTATTATATGATTTATTTATTACATTTTATGTGGAGTGAATAAATAAAGTATATTTATGGTGGCCCTTAGAGACAAAGCACGTACAAACTCCAAAACACGTACAAACTCCAAAACGCGTAAAAACTCAGACGCACTTACAAACCCCGAAGCACGTACAAACTCCAAAACGCGTAAAAACTCAGACGCACTTACAAACCCCGAAGCACGTACAAACTCCAAAACACGTAAAAACTAAGAAGCACGTACAAACTCAGAATCAAGTACAAAAGCCAACAGAAGTGCTCCAGGATGCTAGGGCGCAGTGTTGAGCTTTTGTTACCTAGTGGCTACACAAGCCAGGAAGTATCAACAACCGGATTTGGTGTGTGGTAGTAACAGGTAAATGATTTTTTTTTTTAATTATTTGAATAAAAATGAGTGCTTGTCTATAAATACACAAACAATACACACATGCTTTCAATTGTGTAATTTAAGTGATCTGGGTAGCTCTGTTTTGGAAGTTCAGTTCATGCTAGAAATGTGTTTTGGAGTTTGTACGTGCTTTTTGGAGTTTGTATATGCTTTAGAGTTTGTACATGCTTTGTCTCTAGGGGCCATATATAAACATATATAAATAAAACCACTTTTTTTACATTAGTAATTCCTTTTCTGCATAATTTTATATTATTGTTAATGATTAAATAATTAAAGCAACAAAACAACCTGAAGAGCCGGGGGGGGGGACGGAACAATCCCACAAAAGTTGATTCTGTTCATCTGGACGTAGCGTTTTGTGGGAGAAACGTTTCGTCACTCATCGAAGTGACTTCTTCAGTCTCAGCTGACTGCAGGTTTCCCCAATCTTATAAACAGTACAATTGCATACTGACTGAAACCAGCCCACTGAGGGAACAATGGGCTGGGAGGTCAGTTCCTTAATCATAATTATGAACAGAATCAACTTTTGGAGATTTACTTTCCTGGATGATTGAGAATCCATCAAGAAGTTACTGAATACTTTTTTGTAACTTTTTTGTACTTTTTTTGAAAGCATTCTTTCAAATCCAATCATTATCTGCTTCCAATGGAAAGCACAGGTCAGTAACCTTGCACATAATTTCAGGCATGGTGTAACATCGTTTTCAGCACAACTACAGCTGTAAGTTAAAACAACGCTGCCACATTAACAGGAACAAACAATGAAAGCTACAGAACCAAAACAAGCACAGCAAACACGATGTCCTTAAACTAAATATGAAACACAGTGACACAGAGGCATGATGGGAGACTGCATTTAGCCATGTAGCCATTCATAACACTCCATAATAGCATTTTTTTTATATATATATAACTATAAGGGAGAAATTGTGTTTATTGTTCCTGGATGGTTTTTTTCCCCTAAACTTACATGTTGGACCACATGCCAAAAGTCAAATTGAGCCATCACTATTTACAATTTTGTTGCATTGTAGAAAGAACTGGAACCAATTGGATGTCTTGTCTCTGAACAGTCAACGCATCTTTCTGTTTTTCTTTTTTTTAATTTTATGCTAATTTGAATAGATATAAGATAACTGGTGTCATAACATGATATTGCATTTAAATATTGTATAAGCACTTGCAGCTGGAAAGAATTGAACTCCTACTAAAGGGGAGGTTGGAGGAATTCCATTCAACCTGGCAACCTTTTATAGATCTCTTCAATACTGTACAGATATAAATGATCACTGAGCCTCATTGGTAGTTCGATAAATAGCATCCTCTGTCCAACGTTCTTTCGTTGTTTGTTGTTGCTTTTTTTGTTTTGTTTTGTTTTTACTTTGTTTAATTTTTATTGTATATATGTAATCATTTATATTTGAATCTTAGTTGCCTTTATGATAAAGAACACTGGAAAACCAAATAAAGAGATTTGAGAAAAAAAAATATTGTATAAGTACTTCTGTTACCCATGCTTTACCTCACGTTTAGCTATTTCGTTATTTCCACTCTGCCTCTTCCTCTCAACTGTTAAATTTATGGACAAAAAACAAGCGCTGGTTCTGAATCATATGACTATTGAACTAGATCTGCTAGAAAACCCCTAAGGTATAATGTCTTTTTTTCTTTGTTTGTTTGTTTTTGTTTTGTTTTTTTGTTTGTTTGCTTTGATTCTGTTTGGGGTTTGATTTTATTTATTTATTTGTTGTTGTTTGTACTTCCTGTTCATTATCTATCTTCTATATGTTGGAATTCAGCCTGTTCTGATACTATTTCATGTTGGGAAAATAGAATCTTTGTAGAGATTGCCATAATTGTTGTACATTTCTGTGCAAATAAAATAAAATAAAATAAAAATTTCGTTATTTCCGCAATTTGGTGACACACAGCAAAGCCTCGGCATCAGGAAATAGAAAGGCTGTATGTTGCAATTTCTCACACTGCCTGTAGAGAGCGCTCTTACACAACGCTATCCACATCATCTGTCACAGCTGACAATACAGTCTTCTTCACATCAGAGCTTAAGCAGAAAAAAAAGCCCTCTAATAAAACCATCAATCAAAATTACAGTTTTCCTCAAAATAAACCTCCTTAACGGCTTCAAGTTGTGACTGAAATCTTTCAATATCCATTCAACAAGAGTTTTTTTATTGTTTCTCTAGATTTCAAACACAAGACTCATCTATTCCTGTCTGCAGGAAAAAATAAACAGCTTTTGAGAGGTGTATAATAATAATAAATTCTAATTTATAAATATAAAACAAAACAGGCAAGACATCAGAATTTAGTTACACATTGTATTGGGCAGAATTTTGTAAAAAAAATCTTGATAAAACAATGCAATTCCAATTATTTGATTTATTTAAGAGAAACAGCTCCATTCACAGAGGAAAGTGAGAGGAAAATGTGTTTTTAATGACAGACAGTGAAAATAGAAATGTGATACTAATGTGTTGATTGGCTCATGAGTAACAGAAAAAGTAACAGATCATTAGGGCGAGCTGGCCATCTGAATTCAGATGACATAGTGTCCTTATTATGCAGATTCAATGACAATTACTTATCCAATTCCTTTGAGGTTTTAAACAAAGCTGACTCTACAAGTTCAAAGTGTTTTTGCGTGTGAGCGTACGCGTGCATGACATGCCAGTAATCAATTTCAGCATAAAGCATCATGTCAAACTACAGGATGTGCAGAGGACTGATAGATCTGTGTGCTGGATTTTGCAAGTCAGCTTTTAAACTATCAAATGAATCCATACCACAGTTGCTTTCAAAGGCTCCAACTTCACAAGATCTAGAAAAATCTGGTCTGGCCTGTGTAACAAGTAAAAAGCACACTATTTATCTTTGGCCTAAATGACCGAAGCTTTTAGAGAGCTGCAGAGAAAAGGTCAAAGAGATTGTTCAAGGCAAAGTTATAGCACACAAGAAGATGACATCTGGAGTCGGAGGACGCGTTCTTTTCAGCGTTCATTCTCACGAGGCAGATTTGCACAATATTTCTGGTCTGATAAACATGCATCATCCTTACTGCAGGATGCAGCCAGGCAGGAATAACAATGGAGTTGGAGCGGCACTAAGCTATTAATGGAGAGACTAGCTCGGGAAGAAATGAGGAGTTGGTTGGGTACCGCCTGCTCTGAGCACCGCCAGAGGGCACTGGGAGGCTGAAATGAGACATGATGAAGACTCCCTCTTCGCTTCCCCTCTTCTGCTAGTCTACTACTACTCAGACTGCCTAAAGCCACACAGCGTCAAAGTTTGGTATGTGGCTGAATGCAGCATAAAAGAAATACCGCAGAGATGATGGTGCATATAGACATATAGTCTTACGTACAGGCAAGTATACGGTCTGTTGTTTTTCTCATTAAGGTCTGACTTACTTGTTAAACACTCATCATGTATGTAGCAGTGTTTACTACTTCCCCTTTCTCTGAGTTCCTTGACAATGCGCAATTTTCTACCCAAAGACCCTTTTAAAACACTTAAAATCTTTACATACTCCATCAGCGCGCAGCCTGAAGGGCAACCTGCAGGAGGGTTTCCATCATATAGTGAATCATAGCCTGCTGTTATATCATTCAGTTCTTCTGTTGTGGGTTTTTGTGTTTGATAAAACGCATACGATTTTAAAAAATGGGTCAAACTCGAACAGAAATGTATTTCATTTGCAATTCAGACTATGCATGTCAAAGTTTCTCCCATACAAGACAGCCAAATAATCACTGAAGTCCAAATATGTCAGAGTTGCTCAAAATATGAGAAAATATATGTTCACCCAAGCACTTGAGTTCATTTAATAAAATCTTTATGTCCATGCTGATATGGAACATCATGAGAGTTCATATTTTTAATTTAGGATAAAGCATAGCATAGCATCTTTATTTATAACGCACTTTACATCCAACAGTGTTGGGAAGGTTACTTTTAAAATGTATTCCATTACAGATTACAGAATACATGCCCCAAAATGTATTCTGTAACGTATTTCGTTACGTTACTCAATGAGAGTAACGTATTCTGAATACTTTGGATTACTTAATATATTATCATGCTGTTTACAACTACATGAATGTACTATTGCTGTGATTTATTACTGTTACTGAAGGTCCGCGGCTCCGAACCGTAGTAAAGGGACCTCTGGCTAATACGGTGGGTTCTGTGTTTGGCTCGTAGCCGAAAACTAGCTTTACTTTGTTGTCTGGGTCAACTTTGCTAGCGAGAGACAGAGAGAGGCGTTGAAAGGCTGCTCCAACAGAACTTATTGTTTTTGGAGGAAAACACGAACACGGTGTACAGTCGAGTCTTAATAGCTTACTTACAACTGGGCTCGTCAGGCACTCTTCTTGGCTGCAGTGGTTATTATTATATTTACATGCTTCCAGCTCCCGTTTTTGCTCGATGACAGCTCGTACTTTTCCTTTTTCTCCCTCCCTCGCTCACAGACACATAACGTGTATGGCAGTCCATTCTCCCTGCAGCACAGACTACACTGCCTATGATGCTACATTCTTTAGAGCTATACCGGTAGCATTCTGCCTATTAGCTTAGCACAACAACAACAGGCGCTCTCTCACCCAGGAAACACACAGAGAGAGAGCGTCACCCTGTAACCACGGCAACCGTAACGCTGCCACCTGGAACAACAGAACGTAGCTGTCAAACAAAACCCAAACAGTCCTGACCCGCGAAAATATGAAACAGGGAAGTACCGCCGTGTAATCCATTTATTTCAACAAAGTAACTGTATTCTAAATACCACCTTTTTAAACGGTAACTGTAACGGAATACAGTTACTCATATTTTGTATTTTAAATACGTAACGGCGGTACATGTATTCCGTTACTCCCCAACACTGACATCCAACAATGATGACCAAAGTGCTACAAATATAAAACAGAGAGGAAACAGTTTAAATTACATATAAAATATCTTAAAATAAAGTGAGTAGCCCCACAGCTATTTGTGTTTTTTACCATGATCACATGGTCGTTCATATTCATAAATATTGACTGATTGCAGACCGCTTGAATCAAGCCCACAAGTGCATCTATTTTAAGGTGCAGGATCCCTGAGGGGAAAACAGAAGGAAAACAGGCTTTACAATGTTCGAACCCTTCAGATCTTTATCAAATAACTGTAGTGGCTTAGCATTTTTCAGCCATTGAAATCATTAAATTCAATAGTTAACCCTGCGTTACCGTCGTCCTATCTAAATCCTTAGTTGAAAGACAAACATGTGCCACCAAAAGGGGAAGAAAACACATCAGCCACAAAGGAAACGACGCACGTAGCTTTGGCAGGTTATTCCAAGAGGGCAGACCTTGGCGTAGTAACAGCCTGAATGCTGGCAGAGTAGTCTCTGTGAAGTGTCATGTCTGATGCTTAATGAGTCCAGGTAAAGTGTTTGCTGTGAGACAGGGGCAAGGGAACTAATGAAATCCCTTCCACCCTGCTTTCAGAAGCAATTACTTCAAAATAAACGCTAACCACCAGACGACATGTCAAATAATGTCTAACAGCTCAAAGCAGGAATATAACGTTGCCTTAAAAATTAACTGAGATTCCCTGAATCCGTGTTCAAAGGGGAACCCCCAAACTTTCCAGAGACGTTCCAGCAGCGCGAGGCAGGAGGCATCAAATTGGCTCTGTATGTTTAGATGAACCTCTTGTCTGCAAACTGAGGTTAATTAATGAAGTCATTTAAAATAAAAAGGGAAAGGGAGGGGGACAATCCAAAGAGTGGAGACATTTTTAGTTTATTTTTTTCCTAATGCATTCTTTAGCAGGTCGCATTTGATGGAGACAAAAACATCCAATTACTGTGTAAATAAAGTCAGCTGTTGTGGCTCTCCCTTTTATGCCTGATTTGTCTTTGTGTTTGGGCCTTTATGTTCCTTTGTCCAGGCTCCCCTTCCAGTCAGTGCCTGCCAGGCTTCCTGGTCTTAACCGCTTACAGGGTAGCTGCATCCTGGCTTATTTACATTACATTACATCCAATTTGAATGAGGCCTGCTGAGAGACGAAACACACAAAAATAGGCTGGATGCAGTGTGTCTTAAAGCAGAGCACAGAATACTCGCAGCATCTTTGGTCTAGCTACCATAGTCGCATGTTTTTGTTGGGTCATCAAGAACTGTTATTTGTATAAATGCATATATGTGAAAAACAGTTTGAGAGCTTTGAGTTTTGCAGTCTGCATTGTGTGTAAGCCGGAAACAAGAAACAGACATCGCAATCAGAAGAAAAAAACCCTGCGACTGTGAAAAATGGGTCAGATAAGAGCTTGAATGGACTGTGATACCAAACATAAGAATATACATGTAAATAGAAAACTTACAGATCCAACAATCTGCATTTTTACAATACCAAGAGATTAAATAACTATGGTATTTTAATGTTCAAGTTGTCTATCACTGCAATCCAATGTTATGCATTTGTAGCCCTTTATTTTAGGGCCAGCATGTCACAGGGCCGAGTGGCTTGTACCGAACAGGACTCAGGTGCAGAAACCCAGAGCAGAGACAGCAGATGATGTAACAATTATTTATTAGGCTTAAGTGCAAAAAACGTAGCAAGGACAAACAAACAATAAGACGTGGAGTTTCATTGTTGGGAAACGTGGCTAGGGCGAAGGAACGGGGCCTGAGATGCAGAGTGCAGCTGAGCAGGGAACAGTCACACTGAAGAGAGAAGATAGTGGAGTTAGGGAGGTAGTGGAGGCAGCTCTGAAGTGGCAAGTTGTAAGAGTAGCAATTCTTACTTGCAGTAGGGGACATGGAGTGTTGAGAGGGGGGTGATGAGAATCCAGGGGAGGCTGAGTGGCGTGGAAAGGCTGACCTGAGATCCGGGGCTTCAGATGGAGCGTGATGGCAGGAGGGCAGGCAGGTGAGGCACAGAGAGATTTTCAAAATGATTGCTTGGTATCCTGAGTCCGGAGGTGGAGCGTGAGCCAAGGTGAATACAGCAACTGCAGCACAAGTTAACAAGATAAATCACAGCAAGAACTTGTAGTGATGTGACGTTCTGTATCGAGGCTTCGAAGCGTGTGTCGAGTAATTGAGGGGACGTTTCCGCGAAGCGCGTATCGAGGCTTGCTTCATTTATGGGAGGAGCTGAAAATGATGACGTCCGAAGCCTCGCTGCCCGGCTGTACCACGTGACTGGTTCATGAAGCGGTTCAAACTTTGCCGCGAGATATGACAGCGATATGAACCCCTCAGACTTCATTCAGAAATGTAGGTGTTTGATGGAGAGTTGCGGTTAGTGAGAGTTAGAGACAGTTTGGAGAGAGTTTGGAGGTTTATGAGAGTGAGGAGAGAAAGTCAGGAGAGAATGGAGCCAGCTAAGAAGAGGAGGATGTCCTCCCCTGTGTGGGAACATTTTGATTTTATTCCTCCCAACAAGTTATGTAAATTTCTACAGAAGATGTAATTTCATAATACTGATGGTGCAATAAAACATATGTTAAGCTGTCTTTACTTTTGTACAAGGTGAAGTGTTCGCTATGTGCCAGGGAGCTGGGATATAACAACAACACCTCATCCATGCTTAGGCACTACAGAGCTTTGCATGAGAATAGGGGGAACACAGATTGTGGAGCAAGACCAGGTGAGCCATCAAATGCCATGATAATATAGCATGCAGTAATGTTACTAAATGATATAACAATATTATACAATGCAATAAGTAGGGATGGGTATCGTTTAGGTTTTATCCGATACCGGTGCCAAACCGGTACTTTTGAAACGGTGCCGGTGCTTAAAGAATGGAAAACACAAAATTGGTCCAAAAACGTCTCATGTTCAGCTGTTTTTTTGTAAAAAGATAACAATGTTAGCCTTTTCTGCAGCTATAGGGCATATATGGTATCACTCTTGGCTGGAAGCAGTGCTTAAACAATGGAAAAAACACAAACTTTGTCCAAAATCCTCTTATGTTTAGCTGTTTTCCACTTTTTCTTTGGTCATTTTAGCCTTTTTGGCCAGGGTGAAGGGAGTATCTGCCATCAAACAAGAAGACAGCCACATGTAGCTATGATGGTGTTTGCTAGTTCACCTTACATGCATTAATGTAATAACGTGGTTAGCCTACTCAACGTAATTACACACGAACAACATTAAGCTACTGATGCAGAGAAGAACAGCTGCTGCTGCATCATCATCCGTCATCATTTCTGCTACACTGGCAGGGCTAGGGGCCAGGACTCTCCTCTTCGGGTTTTTGGGGGATGTTGCTAACTCCAGGTCCGATATCAGGCAACCCACAAGCAGTAGATGTGCACGGTGTGAGGTCTCGCAACAAGCTATCAAATACGGCGCATTTCTCGGCTTTAAAAAAGAACGCTATGCGGCGCCAGGTGTTTCATCAGATTTGAGGTGTTACCTCCTTTGACAGTATCACAGTATCAGCTTAAAGCACTTGTTGCAGGCTGCTGAGTTTGCATATTTTGCTGAGAAGTACAGCCAGACTTTTGACCGCTTCGCCTTGGGCATTTTTAATCTGTAGCTTTGCTCTAAAAGAACGTACGTACCTGGACCCGCCTACTATCCTCGGAACGTAAAATGATTGGCTAGAATCTAAAGCGTATCATTCCATACCAGTTGGTGGCGCTAATGCACCTTTCAGTTGTTTGCCAACCGCCAATACAAATGTAAGGAAGAAGAAAGTGTACCACAGCTCAGGAAAAAAAGCACCGAAATAAAGCACCGAAATGTGCGCTGCTTTTCAGTCTGGTTACTACCGTTTATGTCAGAACCGGTGCCATCATGGCACCGGATACCGGTACCCATCCCTAGCAATAAGTGACGTGTGTGATATTTATATTTGTGCTTTGTTTTTGTTGTCTTTCCTCAGGAGAACAATCTCAAATAGATGAAGACCTGGTTAGCATGGTGATTGAGGACTCCCAGCCATTTAGCATTGTGGAGGACAAAGGATTTAAAAGATTTGTTAAATCATTAAATCCTAGCTATGTTCTCCCCACTAAAAAGGTCATAAAAGCAGTGAAAATTTAGTTTTTACAGAATAAAATGTGGGCAGGACTGAGGCTCAAAGCCTCAGTGTGTAGCTGTCCATACCTGAACGTTACAAAAGCACAACCACTGTCCACACCCCAACCACACCTCACCGCACAGTAAATGATCATTTCCATTTTAAGCATTTCCAAATGATCATTTTCCATACTGCCAGCATAAATATACAAAGTATACTGCCATCACTACAATATACATGTTTTACACACTCCTTTTGTTGTTGACATTTACAGGCTGTGTGCAAAAGGCCACACTCTTCAAATTCATGCCAACTAATATTTTTACGTCCAGTAGGTGTCCTACTAGAGCAAATGAAGCTTCAAGAAGCTTTGCACTGGGGTGAACCAATTGGATGAAAAGCTTCAGTGCTTCATGAAGCTTCATCTGCCCATCACTAAGAACTTGAAGCATAAGGGCCTGTTACCAACATGTGTTGATGACGAACTGGCAGTGAATGAACATCAACATGTGGCTTAAATCCCTCTGACTTGATTGCCTGCAATAGGCTCCAGGCTTGCACGAGCTGGAGGAATTGGCCCTGCCCAGGGGCGGATCCCAGGTAAGTTCAGGAGCCTTACGGAAATTCCAGCCACCCACCGCAGACCACGACACTGCAGCTGTATTTGGTTTAATCTCTGTGCACTAAGAAGCAGAAGCTTCAAAGAAAAAACACAAAACTCTAAAAACACACATCAGACTATCCAGACTGTCCAATGCCAGGAAGTATGAATATTGAATAGTGCTGGATAGTAAACAAATTCCAACATTTCTCTGCTGGATGTGGAAGTGGGAATCAGTTTTCCATGTGGATAATGGAAACAAGCTGTACACGGTGGTCAAAACAATCACACAGGCCACATTTATTTTCAGTTTCGCTACAATATGCGGTATTCAAAAATATGCCATCATTCAAGAGTTTGAGAAATAATTATTATTTTGTTATTTATTATTACAAGTCCTTATATTATCTTTTTGTGTCATTCTAGGTAGAGAAAAAATGCCTACACATCCAACTGAAACATCCAGACATGGGTCACAACTGAGCAAGATGAAAGTCTAACAGACACTCACAGTACTGTGCAAAAGCACTGAGACGCCCCTCACTCATTTGAGTGTTTCTTTGGACATTGGCTCCTTTTTAGACTCAATTGGTTTCTCTCAAAATGTAAAAGAACCCACCCACCACTTTAATCACACTCTAGATCTTGTTTTAACATATGGCATAGAAACTGAACATTTAACAGTGTTTCCTGAAAACCCTCTCCTGTCTGATCATTTCTTGATAACATTTACATTTACAATAATTGATTATGCAGCAGTGGAGAGTAGACTTTATCACAGTAGATGTCTTTCTGAAAGCGCTGTAACTAAGTTTAAGAATATAATCCAGCCACTGTTATCATCGTCAATGCCCTGTACCAACACAGAGCAGAGCAGCTATCTGAACGCTACCCCAACAGAGGTCGATTATCTTGTTAATAATTTCACCTCCTCACTACGTACGACTCTGGATACTGTAGCTCCAGTGAAAACTAAGGTCTCTAATCAGAAGTACCTGACCCCGTGGTATAATTCTCAAACACGTACCCTAAAGCAGATGACTCGTAATCTGGAGAGGAAATGGCGTGTCACAAATTTAGAGGATCATCATTTAGCCTGGAGAAATAGTTTGTTGCTTTATAAGAAAGCCCTCCGCAAAGCCAGAACAGCTTACTACTCATCACTGATTGAAGAAAATAAGAACAACCCCAGGTTTCTCTTCAGCACTGTAGCCAGGCTGACAAAAAGTCAGAGCTCTTTTGAGCCAACAATCCCTTTAACGTTAACTAGTGATGACTTCATGAACTTCTTCACAAATAAAATTTTTATCATTAGAGAAAAAATTACCAATAATAATCCCACAGATTTAATATTATCTACAGCTACTCTTAGTACCATTGATGTTAAGTTAGACTCTTTTTCTCCAATCGATCTTTCTGAGTTAACTTCAATAATTACTTCCTCCAAACCATCAACGTGTCTTTTAGACCCCATTCCTACAAAACTGCTCAAAGAAGTCCTGCCATTGATTAATTCTTCGATCTTATATATGATCAACCTATCTCTAATAATCGGCTATGTACCACAGGCCTTCAAGGTGGCTGCAGTTAAACCTTTACTCAAAAAGCCATCTCTAGACCCAGCAGTCTTAGCTAATTATAGGCCAATCTCCAACCTTCCTTTCATATCAAAAATCCTTGAAAGAGTAGTTGTCAAACAGCTAACAGATCATCTGCAGAGGAATGGTTTATTTGAAGAGTTTCAGTCAGGTTTCAGAGCTCATCACAGCACAGAAACAGCTTTAGTGAAGGTTACAAATGATCTTCTTGTGGCCTCTGACAGTGGACTCATCTCTGTGCTTGTCCTTCTTGACCTTAGTGCAGCATTCGATACTGTTGACCATAATATCCTATTAGAGCGATTAGAACATGCTGTGGGTATTACAGGTACTGCACTGCAGTGGTTTGTATCATATCTATCTAATTGACTCCAATTTGTGCATGTAAATGGAGAGTCCTCTTCACACACTGAGGTTAATTATGGAGTTCCACAGGGTTCAGTGCTAGGACCAATTCTGTTTACATTATACATGCTTCCCCTAGGCAGCATCATTAGAAGACATAGCATACATTTTCACTGCTATGCAGATGACACCCAGCTCTATCTGTCCATGAAGCCAGATAACACACACCAATTAGTTAAACTGCAGGAATGTCTTAAAGACATAAAGACTTGGATGGCCACTAACTTTCTGCTTCTTAACTCAGATAAAACTGAGGTCATTGTACTCGGCGCTGAAAAGCTTAGAAATATGGTATCTAACCAGATTCTTACTCTGGATGGCATTACCTTGGCCTCCAGTAACACTGTGAGGAACCTTGGAGTCATTTTTGACCAGGATATGTCCTTCAACGCACATATTAAATAAATATGTAAGACTGCGTTCTTCCATTTGCGCAACATCTCTAAAATTAGAAATATCCTGTCTCAGAGTGATGCTGAAAGACTAGTTCATGCATTTATTACTTCCAGGCTGGACTACTGCAATTCATTATTATCAGGATGTCCAAAAAACTCACTGAAAAGCCTTCAGTTAATCCAAAATGCTGCAGCAAGAGTACTGACAGGGGCTAGAAAGAGAGAGCATATTTTTCCTGTTTTGGCTTCCCTTCATTGGCTTCCTGTTAAATCCAGAATTGAATTCAAAATCCTGCTCCTCACATACAAGGTCTTAAATAATCAGGCCCCATCTTATCTTAATGACCTTGTAGTACCATATCACCCTATTAGAGCACTTCGCTCCCGCTCTGCAGGCCTACTTGTTGTTCCTAGAGTATTTAAAAGTAGAATGGGAGGCAGAGCCTTCAGTTTTCAGGCCCCTCTTCTGTGGAACCAGCTTGGATTCGGGAGACAGACACTATCTCTACTTTTAAGATTAGGCTTAAAACTTTCCTTTTTGCTAAAGCATATAGTTAGGGCTGGACCAGGTGACCCTGAATCCTCCCTTAGTTATGCTGCAATAGACGTAGGCTGCCGGGGATTCCCATGATGCATTGAGTTTTTCCTTTCCAGTCACCTTTCTCGCTCACTATGTATTAACAGACCTCTCTGTATTGAATCATATCTGTTATTAACCTCTGTCTCTCTTCCACAGCATGTCTTTTATCCTGTCTTCCTTCTCTCACCCCAACCGGTCGCAGCAGATGGCCGCCCCTCCCTGAGCCTGGTTCTGCCGGAGGTTTCTTCCTGTTAAAAGGGAGTTTTTCCTTCCCACTGTCGCCAAAGTGCTTGCTCATAGGGGGTCATATGATTGTTGGGTTTTTCTCTGTATCTATGAAGCGCCTTGAGGCGACTTTTGTTGTGATTTGGCGCTATATAAATAAAATTGAATTGAATTGAATTTTTCCCAGATTTGCTTGTTTGTTTTTTTGTTAAGTCATTTGACACTGACAGCATGCTGACATACACAACAAGGAATTTGTTTAAACTGTATCTCTATGCAGTATAGCTCACCTGGCTGAGGAGCAATCCATCTATAGAAGACTTCTGCAGGGATCTGAGTTTGAGTCTGGAATAGGGCTGCCACGATTACGTTGACTATCAAAATCGTCGACGACTGATTTAATAGTCGACGCGTCGTTTGAAGCTTTGTATGATCACAAAAGACGCAGGAATAAGTAGTAGGATTTAAGAGTGTAATAACGGACTGAAACAGAAGATGGCAGCACTGCATGTACAAGGATGCCAGCTGCCGTTAAACCCCGAAGAAGAAGAAGCTGTGTCCCAGAATTCATAGCGCAGCCCAGCTCAGTTTCCAACAATGGTGGCAGCTAGTTAGTTTTAATATTACTCTTATTATTCTTTCTGGGTCACAAAATAAACGTTTAACATATTTTCAGGCGAGAATGTAGCTGTGTAAACCTCAAATATCTGCTCAGTTTATCAAGACACCACATATTTTCAAAAGCGCTCCGACGTTTTCGGAGACGTCTGTTACCCACTAGCTCGATAGCTAGCCGGGGGCTAGGCTCACTAGAGCCCGTGAGAACACCGGACTCCCGGCAAATCGTTTTCAAACCCACCGCTGTCTTTCGCTACTCAGGTTAAACATATATAAGTCACTTAGATAACTTAAAAATGTTATTGTTTGGCTTTTTTGTAGAATTTTTTTGTTCCTGAGTAAATCGGTTTGGCTGAGATTAAAGTTATAGTTTTTACACAGCTGAATAAACGTCAAGCAGACAGCTGATTATCAGAAGTGTGAGATGCTCGAGAATATACTCCGATGTCCTGTTATATTTTAGATAGCAAGGAGTTTATTAAACTGAAACAATCTGCAAATTTCATTAAAATTTAATAAACCATCATCTTGTCTTTATTTTTAGTTAGCACATACCTTACACACTTAAAGCTGTAAGCTAATGATAGTTATATAAGAGCAGATGCATGCTGGTGCAATAAGCTGTATGCTGTATGTCCAATGGATGCATGATCTGACTAGTCGACTATCAAAATAATCGTTTGTGGCAGCCCTAGTCTGGAATCTCCTGCATGTTGTTCTCTCCTTACTTTCCTGTACTCTCCCATCTAATAAACCCCAAAAGTAAATCTTAAAATAAATGAAACTAAAAGGAATTAAATCCATGCAAACAAATAAACACAAAGATGAAACAGTTGGACAGGCAGAAAATGGTATATTTGGTAATGTGATTCATACAGAGCTATGGGCTAAAAACTAACAGCATAGCTTGCTTATCATGGTGTGCAGCATTTCCTTAAAAAATTGAGGAAATGGGACAAGTTTAGAAAAAAGCAGAAGTGGCATGCCTAAAAACACTATCTACAGCTGATACACAGTATCAAAAAGTCATGTCCTTAATAATTAAGAAAAAAATGAGAAAAGACCTGATGCAAGACGCAAGTGACTCTTCAGCCGATCCATCTACTATTTGCTGAGGTTCATTAGAAATATTCTCAGTCAAAGGGTGGCCAGCGAGAAGTCATTCCTGAGGAAGGGAAACAGGAATAAAAGGCAAATTACAAAAGACCTGGACTGCAGGACAGAGGTACCAACAGTCTATAGCATTCTGCAAAACACAGTGGACTGCATTTCAGATCTTAATCCACTGTGCAATACCATCTGGAAATTGCCGGATTGGCAATGGCTTCATTCTTCAGCATGACAATGATCCCAAATACCCTGCCAGTGCAGTTAAAGCATACCTGGTTAGAAAAACACACAATGGAACAATACCAGTCATGAACTGGCTCCCCATAGGCAGAGCTTCACATTAGTGAAGCCATATGAGACAGAGCATGGAACAAAAGGCAGAAAACATCCAAAGAAGAGCTTTGAATGTCTTTCAAGAAGCCTGGAGAACTATTCCTGAAGCCTGCTTAAAGAAGTTCCAAGCTAGCTTGACTAAGAGAGTTCAAGCTGTGTGAAAGAATAAATGTGGTCAGGCCAAATATTTTATATTTGCCTTATATAATGTATTCTTATTAATGTTTAATTAAATTACAGCTTTTTTCTACATTGTCAGACAATATGGACGACTATGAAATATGACTTTGGAATTATGTGGAAACATAAGTATCCACTGTGTGCTTTGATAAAAGTTTGCACTGTACCTGAAATTGTTTGTGTTAACGTGATAACAACATCAAAAGCTAATTGGTGGATTTTTTTTTACCTTCACTTTGTTTTGCTATGGCAGTGTTTATATGCAGAAAATCCAGTGATTGTAGTAGTCTCCATTATGGCACGGCCCAGTCATTCAAGTGAAGAGAAACAACATACTTTAAACAATAAAAGCCAGTAATTCTACACTACGTTTATAATTTAGGAGAATATTAGAATTAAATGCAGTATGTAATTTTTGAAAACCTACAAGGGGGGAAAAGATACTTTCAAAGAAGAGGATGCCTTCAGAATTAATAAAATAAATTATGAAGCATTAAAATACATAAGGTGAAGATAATGAAGATAATATTTTGCTTTGATCCATGTTTTGCTTAAGGGTTAATGCTGTCGGAGGCTCGGTTTATCTGATGATAAAATATAAAAGAAAAATGCTTTGACCTCACCAGCCAGTCCCAATTATAGAAAAAAATGAGGATCCAGCAAACCCAGCGTGTCTCTGCTCTCCTGACAATTATACCAACAGCTAAACTGTTAATTAGTCTAAGCAATCACTAAAGGTGTGTGTGTGTGTGTGTGTGTGTGTGTGTGTGTGTGTGTGTGTGTGTGTGTGTGTGTGTGTGTGTGTGTGTGTGTGTGTGTGTGTGTAAAAGCCAGAGCACTGGTGTGTTTGGAGCTTGTGGTGCAGGGATTGATTGTATTTTTGTTTGGCAAAAAACAGACAAAGCTGGTCACCATGTTCACTAGCTAGCCACGCAACAGAAAGCAATCAAGATAGTGATCTGAATGACAAAAACGCCAAGTTACCAATCAGGTTTAAAGTACAAAAAGCATCACATCTGCCTATCAGGCCGAAACCTCGGAGTGTTCCTGGGTGGCTCTTTTGAACTTGAGAAACAGGTGTCCACTGTGGTAAAAAAAAAAAAAAACAACAGCTTTTACCAGTTGTGTCAGATTTCCAAAGCAAAGCCGTTCCTTCCTTTAAAGGACCTTGAAAAGCTTATCCACGCATTTATTACATCCAGATTGGACGACTGTAACTCCCTCTACTCGGGCCTTCAACACTCCTCTCTTTGCTGGCTTCAGTTAATTCAAAATGCAGCTGCGCGTCTTTTAACAGGTACGAGAATCCATGAACACATCACTCCAATTTTAGCCAAATTACATTGGCTCCCTGTTAAATATCGTATAGATTTTAAAATTCTTTTGTTCACTTTTAATATTCTGAATAATTTAGCGCCCAGCTATCTTTCTGAACTACTCCATTCATACAATCCCAACAGAGCACTTAGATCGTCCAATCACAGGCTCCTAGCACAACCTAGGACTCGAATGAAGTCGAGAGGTGACCGGGCCTTTGCATCCATGGCAGCTAGACTCTGGAATAACCTCCCTGCTCATATTCGTACTGCCGAGTCTATCCAGTCTTTTAAATCACGTCTTAAAACTTATTTTTTTACTTTGGCTTTTGATTCTGTCTAGTTGGCTGGTCTGGTCAAGCTTTTACTGACTGTTAAGCACTATGGTCAACACTGTTGTTTTAATATGTGCTATATAAATACATTTTGATTTGATTTGATTTGATATGCCATACAGATGGGAAGGGAAACAAAAGCACAGAGGAGCAAAGTTGCTCTGAGGAAAATAAAATAAAATAAAACAAAAATGGGGAAAATGGCTAAACGAGGTTACGTGAATCTCATTTATGTAAAGCTATTCATGAAAAGTCACTGCTACACACGCACACCCACTTTAACCTAGACACAGTGTCTTCATGAAGGCATGCATAGTGAATTGTTCCAAATATTTTTTATTAGCATATCAGAGCTGAGTTTTTACCGACGCCTAATGGAAAACAGGAGACACGAGGAGAAAAAGACAACTGAACTGACACTAGCTGAGGAACACACACACACACACACAGTCTGGTCACACAGACTCACATGACGTACTCAACTAGGACTGAGTCTGCCAGTGGACTGAACACAGGCCATAATCCTGTATCATAAAAATTAACATTTCAATTATGGTGTTAAGAGATGCAGCTGATGGGTGCTGTGTACATCGCTAATGAGCCTTTCTTCTCAACCCCACAGTCATGTATATACACTAAGCTAAAGGGGAGGAATGATATGAATAATGACTAACTAAGCTCCATTCTGTTTAAGACAGTGTAATCGCTCTGTAAAAGCCAGAAATCAGAATTAAATAAAACATGTAATAATTAAAATGTAATATGGTGCTGATGGTAATGATAGAAAGCACTGCATTTATTATATGAGCAGAAATTACAGGTGTAGATTGTGGTCTTTGAACAGCTCTCAGACACTAGGGGCGGGGAAAAAAATCGATACTGTGTAGCATGGTGATATTTTGTTTGCTAATAATGTATCGATACAGGGACAGCAGAAATTGATATTTTGTTACAAAAAAGGTTTTTGTGCTCTGACTTCAGAGCATGTTGATCCTTTTTCTGAGCAAGAATCCTGACATTCCTTCACTGTCCAAATGTGTTTAACTTTTTTTTTGCAGCAATAAACATGACAGTTTACTTATTTTAATTTAAGACATGTTTTATTTTAATTAAGTTTAAAACTTTTTTATTTAATGTAAAATTATATTTTGTTTTAATTTACTTTCAAATTCTTCAGTTGCTGAAGGGGCTGCATAGTTTTCATAAACTGCATAGTTCAGAATAGCTATAATTGTACCAGATGGTTGATTCAGTTAAGTTGGACTAGACTGTAATACAAACCGTTCAGTTTGTCAACAATCAAACTGAAATGAGAGAAAGACTGAGTGCGAGACTTTGATATTAGATAAAATGAATATTGATAAAGTTTACCTTTATGTACAGAATCTGAATATCGCAAAATATTTTTAAAAATTGCAATAATATCGTATCGTGCATCAAGTATTGTGATAATATCGTATCGTGGGATGTATGGTGATTCCCACCTCTATCAGACACTAGTGCAGAGAGTCGCATGAAAGCATTGTTGGAAGAAGTCGTTGGGGTTTGACTTACAGAGCAGCGGAGGGTCTTGTAGTAGACTTTTAATGGCATGAGTGAAAATAATGTGTTTTATCCTGTATTCATTGAGCATGAGGATGTGTAGCTCAGATTTTTGTGGATTCTTTGGGGAAAGGAAAGCTTATCTAACAAGGTGTGGAGCACAATGCCCGTTGACATTCAAAACATCAGTCACAAATCCACTGCTGAATAACCCAACATTGTTTGTAGGACCATTTAAGACATCAGAACTAAAAAGACCATGGGTTTCCCAGAAGTCCCTCCTTTTTCTTGAGAAGTCCTTCTGTGAGTATTTGTGAAAAACAGTGAAGCCAGAGCCTTTTGTGTTTATGCAGCCAGTGTGCCAGGGGTGATGGTTGCTTTGCCCTATTGAGATAAGATCTGTCTAGGTTTATGCTGCCGGTGTGAATAATGCATTTGAAATGATGAACCCTTCCTGACCAAGAGATGGACAGAAATAACACTGACGTCAGACCTGAGCCTCGTGGCACCAGACGGCGCAAGGAGAGGATATAGAGGGGATATTAAGCCCGCAGTGCTTCTCGGGGATCAGCTACACCTCTCAGCCTGCTTGTCTCTCAGTCAGGGGGGATGCATCTGTGTCATGCTCACCCTTTCTCTTGTCTTTCATGGTGACGTGACAGGCATCTGTGAACACCAGGGAACAAAGAGGAAAGGCTACTCGCTGATATGAAATGGAGCTGCTGATAAACAGCTTTTTTGATAAACATCCATAGAGGCAACATATTTTCTACAAGTGTAGGTTACTAATGGCCTTTCACATCAGACAGTATCACTAATATAATTTTGACCAAGTGTATAATAAATATGACCTATACGTACAATACAACTACTTCAACTGAAGGTTTATGTCTAATAATACCAACCAAGGTGATTATAGTTAACTAACAGTGTTGGGAAGGTTACTTTTAAAATGTATTCCATTACAGATTACAGAATACATGCCCCAAAATGTATTCTGTAACGTATTTCGTTACGTTACTCAATGAGAGTAACGTATTCTGAATACTTTGGATTACTTAATATATTATCATGCTGTTTACAACTACATGAATGTACTATTGCTGTGATTTATTACTGTTACTGAAGGTCCGCGGCTCCGAAGCCGTAGTAAAGGGACCTCTGGCCAATACGGTGGGTTCTGTGTCGGCTCGTAGCCGAAAACTAGCTTTACTTTGTTGTCTGGGTCAACTTTGCTAGCGAGAGACAGAGAGAGGCATTGAAAGGCTGCTCCAACAGAACTTATTGTTTCGGAGGAAAACACGAACACGGTGTACAGTCGAGTCTTAATAGCTTACTTACAGCTGGGCTCGTCAGGCACTCTTCTTGGCTGCAGTGGTTATTATTATATTTACATGCTTCCAGCTCCCGTTTTTGCTCGATGACAGCTCGTACTTTTCCTTTTTCTCCCTCCCTCGCTCAGAGACACATAACGGGTATGGCAGTCCATTCTCCCTGCAGCACGGACTACACTGCCCATGATGCTACATTCTTTAGAGCTATACCTGTAGCATTCTGCCTATTAGCTTAGCACAAGAACAACATAAAGGCGCTCTCTCACCCAGGAAACATGCAGAGAGAGAGCGTCACCCTGTAATCATGGCAACCGTAACGCTGCCACCTGGAACAACAGAACGTAGCTGTCAAACAAAACCCAAACAGTCCTGACCTGCGACAATATGAAACAGGGAAGTACCGCCGTGTAATCCATTTATTTCAACAAAGTAACTGTATTCTCTGTATTCTATTCGGCGGTACAAGTATTCCGTTACTCCCCAACACTGTTAACTAAAATGAAACTAAAACTAAATGTGAAAAAAAATTAAATAATAATAAAAACGGATGAATTTTTAAAGTTGGAAAATTAACACAAATAAAATGAAACTATAGAAGAAAGAGTTTTAGCAATTCTTAGTTTGGTAAAAAAAAAAAAAAAATTTTAAAAAAGGAAAACATCTGATATCTACAACACTTTGAGAAATTTTCTTTTTATTATAATACCTGTACCGATTTTAAATATTACCTCTGACATATGACGTCCAACAGTAAAAAAAAGAAGAAAAAGAATTATTAGAATAATAAAAGATTAAAAGGTTCAGATGCTGATTTTTATTTCCAAAACAACACTTTATTTAACACATTTTTCATTGAACTATTTCCTAAACTCAGAGGATAGAAACAAAGTATTAATCCTGCTGCACTCGTACTGATGCGATATCAGTGCTTTGGTATCAACCCTACAGATATTTGGGTCGATCCGCCCACCTCTAACCCAAAGTCAGAATGCACAATCACAAATCACAGTACACTAAATAATTACTCGGTTACCTCGAGTAGCTAACTCCGCCCACTGTTTTCCTTTTTCTCTCCTATTACATGATTTTCACATATGCTCCGATATTTTGAAATCCAAGGTCAGAGATCAAAGACTAATGCTGAGAGGTGAACTGGAATCAGCCAGACTCACTGGAGGCTTACTCAAGTTAAAGAGTTCAAATTTATTTAACTGATATCACTGAGAACCTCCAAAGTGCTCTTTTTTTCTAGCCTGCCAGGATATGATAATTTCACATAATTTCAATAGAACAGATTAGATGAGACTGTAAGCGTTCCAAATTTGTATTTTTCTTTCTCCCGCTGTCTCTCTCCCCCTCTGGTATAAAATGTATTCATTCATCTCCCAGGCCAAATTTCTCCAGCTGAAGATACTTTCCATTTTGATTGAACATTCAAATTTTACACATCTTCTTCGAGGCTGCTAATTCAGCATAATTAAATCCTGTATGTCTGCAGATTCGAAATAGCAAACTCTGACTAAATTTACTCAAGGCAATTTGATATCATGAAATTTATTTGCCTTGTCACTCCAGTGTAAATCTATATCATGTAAATGATCGGTATTTATCCTAATAAGTAGCAGTAAATTGGATATTCTCCGATTTGTGTGACATCTTTCACCTCTGGAGGTTTGCTTTATTTAGCCTGGGTGTTCAAACTCTCTGTGAAGCTACTTTAGCATTTTAATCTCAGTCTTTATTAATATTTTTTGTGTCGCCCATAGGCAACAGATTTCTAATAAGACAGACCAAACACCTTTTTATAGTACAGAGATCAGCTGAAATTCAAAAGACTTCATAACCAGAAGATGGAGCAAATATGTTTTTCTCTCTTTTTCAGTTCTGAAAGGCTGTGAAATGGAGAGCAGTGGGAAGCAAACACTAGTCGACACTATGTAAAGAGAGACTGACCTTTACACATAAAGAAACCAAACTCATTCAGGTGACCTTGAAAGTGGCTACACTTCACAGAGGTTGGATGTAACAAATGTTCTGAATATTGCTCCGAAAGAAACAAAGAAATGACTACAGCCTCATTTGTGCAATAGTCCATTCAGACAAAACCATTCGGTGCAGTCACAGTCGGCAAAAGCTCCGGGTTCTCTTGAGAGGAAAAGCAGCAATAAGCACATATTTACTCTTTTCCACATCAGGGGGAAGAGATGCATACAAAATTGGAGCGCATAACTAAGTCTATCTTGATCCATATTTCTATCAGGGATGAACCAGTTAAAGCGGAATTGAAAAAGAGAGATAGACACGGAGAGAGTTCGCTCAGAAAGCTCTCTTTGTGGAGACTCCCTCCCCTGTGCGTGGGGAAAATGAAGCATTAGAGTGTGTGCTGGCATGGCAGAGAAGAGATGAAAGAGCATCTGACTCCGGTCGCTGAGATCTCCTCCTCCCATGTTTGATCTTGTCTTCTGGTCGGCTGGCTGCCCGAGAACAACGTAGAAAGTCAAGGCCTTGTTTGGCGCATTAGCATGAAGGCAAGGACAGAACAGCTTTCATAAGCTAAATATGTCCTTAAAAGCACACAGAAGATACAATCACTCATATCTCCAAGGACAATATTCTAGCATTTGGCCTGACACAAGACGAACTAGATATAAACTAGCTTCAACACAGAAAACTAGCACTTTGTTCATTGACAAGCTAGTTTTGGCCTGGATTATGAAGAAATCAGCATACAATGAAGCATTTCATGTGATTTTTCCATTCACTCTCACTCAGATAGCGAGGAATGAGAAAACATGTCAGATCAGTTTTCCAACATCAAAAAGCAAACAGAAGAAAATGTTATATGCCTAAATAATTATATGGAATTATATGGAATAATTATATGTTATATGGAACTAAATAATTCCAATCCTTTAGTCTATCTAGATTATACAACGTTAAAATTTGCTACAGCAAACAGTTTAGCCGAAAACCAAACGTCAGATGACTCGTGTGTTCATGTAAATGCACTATTGAAGATTATTATTATTTACAACAACTAATTCAATGTCAGGTTATTTCATGTGTTTGGAAATGCTCTCAAAAGTGTTACAGAATCATAAATCATTCGGGGAAGGACAAAACAGCTCTGCAGAAAGTATTTCCATTTAAACTGCTTATACAGCTAAGCATTTTTTAATCTAATTTTTAATGGTAGAAGAGCAAGCAACATCATCTGAACATTAAATTAAATGACAAAAGGGTTGAGTTGAAATCATCGTGGCGGACCAGTAATTCTATTTTTAGCTTTAAAATGTCAAATAGACACAAACAAGAATGTGCAAATGCGCACATTCACACTGTGTAACCACTTCACCTCTGTGGTCAGCAGGGTGATGAGACAGGAGAGCACAGCCGAGAGGAGGTTATAACGGTGCAGCCGCAGTGGTAATGCATTTTATTTATGACAGGCGCCTCAGGACTGCAACCTATCTGCACTCGGAAGCTTATCACAAGGGGCGTCTGGACTAACGACACATGGACAACAACCACGTGACTGTCATGGGCAATTACAAAGGAAACAGTGAGATTATAATGAGTTTTATTCTTCAGGTAAATGTCGGTGTCTATTCAGGCTAATAGCAATTCCAGCAATACAGGATATCAAGACAGGAAATGCTGTAAGTGTCCAAAAGACGTGTTATTCTTTGTTCTGTTTTTGGTCTTCATCGTCTCTGCTGTGGCAAACTCTATTTAAATCACTGACGCTGTACATTAGCTGTTAAAATGCTGTGCCTCAACAGCTGAATGAGATGGGTGCAAGATAGCAAAAAGTGAGGGCTGGGTCACAAAAATGATCATATTTAATATTTTGTGAAAACTCCTTCACAGAGAAACTTATCAAATAAATGCACAACATGAAATATGTAAATGCAGGATTAAATAACATTTCCTCTTTGCTCCAACATCGTATTGCCCAAGAGAAAGTTAGTGAGATGTTTCCTTGTGATCTATTTCCACTCGCTGGATGGTACAACATTGGAGATGATAGGTACTCTGTGAATTTACTATTACTGGAATACAGTATCGGCATTAAAGGAACCGAACTGTGCTGGTTTGAACTGTATTCTGATAGACATACATACATACAGAGATAAACCCAACAATCATATGACCCCCTATGAGCAAGCATGTTGGTGACGGTGGGAAGGAAAAACTCCCTTTTAACAGGAAGAACCAGGCTCAGGGAGGGGCGGGGCCATCTGCTGCTACCGGTTGGAGAGAGAGAAGGAAGACAGGATAAAGACATGCTATGGAAGAGAGCCACTGCAGGCATTTCTTAACCACTTAAGCCCCACGCCCCAGTACCGAGGGCAAAAAGGAGGAGATCACTTTAATCGGTTATAACACGGGGTGAGAAATATCAGTCCAGACATGTGTGGTATCCACAGAAACCTCTGAATCTCAGCTAATATGTCATATAAACCATTTCTACAACCACCAAACACATCGAAAACAAGCCATGATTTAACAAGCAGTTAGGTAAATGCGGAGAAGACCGCTAAACAAACAAAACCGAACCGGAAATTCTCCAGACTTCATGTAACCGGCTAAAGATAGGCTGGTTAGTTTCCAGAGCTATCACTGACTCCACACACCAAGTTTCACCACGATCAGACCAAAATTCACTGAATGAGCCGCAAAAGAAGACCACAAAAACATATAGCTGCGCAAATGTGCTAAGACAGAGATTAGCTTACCCTCCCGATTTCCGCCTTTATTTTCACTGGTAGCCGGTAGCCACGTGATTATCAGAAGTTACCACGCCTACCTAGCCGCATCAGAGCCGTTTTCTGTCAACAACCTCCATTTTAGACCCACCTACAGACACGTGACTGGACAGAAGCCACAAGCAGCAAATTTGGGCCCACGTGGGTTTTGGCATTGCAACGTCTGATTGGTTGAAGTGATGTGATGTGGCATCGTTACTTTGATTCTATTGGCTAAAACGATTAAAAAGAGGTGTCAATCATGCAAACTGACCAAAAGAAACCAAAGTTACAGCCCCTCGGAGTTTAAAGGGCCAGAGACCAATTAGCTTCATGTGCACTGCAGAAAAGGGCCATTACCATGTAAATGTGTGGTTGATTCTTCAAAAATATATTTTAAAAAAAGCATTTTAGGCCTGTTAATAATAATAAGATAAGATTACCTTTATTAGGACAGAGTTTGTAATTGCAGAGAAATAATCAATTAAATTTGGGCATTACATTTTTGAGCAGGAAGCTCAGAAACCCCCTTGGGGCTTAAGAGGTTAAAAACAGAAATCCCTGGATAACATGTAATTGGCTACTTCTAACAAAATTTAGATTACATTTGGCCCTAAAAATCTAAAAATAAATAAATAAATCCAAACATGGTGTGTAAGATACTTATTTACCTTGACCTCCAATAACAATGTGTGGAATCTTGGAAACATTGTTGACCAGGATACATCCTGTCAGTGAGAACATTAAATATCTGGGCCTTCTGCTCATTTTTGCTAAAGTTTGACCCATGCTACCTCAGAGTCCATTTTTACAGAGCACAAAGAAACAGCAACAGCTCACAGCAGAATTACCAGCAAACCTAGGAACATGGACAGCATGCAGACTCTACACAGAAAGGTTGCAAGGTTGGTTCAAACTTGGGACCTTCTTGCTCTGAGGTAATAGTGCTAACCAGTGCACGATTGTAGTTCCAGATCAGAGCAGAGCATTCATGCATTTTTTACTACTGTAAGTCTCTATTATAGTAGCAGGGACTAGAAAAGAGTTCATATTTCTTCTCTACTGGCTTCTTTTCATTCAATGCCTGTTAAAGCCAGAACTGAATTTGAAAGTCTTCCTCTCACGTACAAAGTCCGGAATGATCCCCCCAACGTCACACCTTAAAGACCTATTAGGATCAGGTAACCGTGAACTATTCCCTAGTTATGCAGCTATGGGTTTGGGTTGCTGGAGAACTTCCCATGATGCACTTCGCATTTATTCTCCACACAATCCAATATGTCACTATGTGCGAGCTTTGTCACCTCTCTCCTATAATTTGCGTTTTGTCTTTCACCTCTCTGTGCTTTCGCTTTTTCTCTTCTCATCCCTAAAATAGTCAAACTGAGCTTGATCTCTCATAACCCAGTGCACTTTAACACCCTTAAAAAAATAATTACTGTCAAATTTCAAGAATGCATCCTAATGCTGTGTTTGTGGACCATGTTCCTGTTGTGTGTCTCAAATAATCTATTTCTCCTCTATAGTAATGTAGGTGAAGGAAATCGCAAGTGAACAATAAATAATAAATGTGCATGTCCTGGCTTTATAATAGACCTTAAGTTTCTTCTCCTGGTTTCCAAATTACCTACTGGATAACTGCCTCAATGCATGTCAGGTGATGCTCCCCTTCCTGTTACACTAGGCTCTAATAAGACCTATGGAGAGGCAGATTTGGTGTGTTTGGCCCTTATCGAGCAGCTTGCCAGAGGACCTGGGGGCATCAGAATCTGTGAGTGCTTTCAAATAAAATCATGAGAAAAAGCATTTCAGCCCAAGATTTATATATTCAGTCAAACCAGAACAAATTCGCCGTGCAATTTTACTTGAATACTAATGCACAAAAGATTAATTTACTTTGATTTAATGTTTTACCATTCACAATTGTGTAGGAAAAACGGGATATGAAAGGAAAGGTTTCAGGCATTTAGGGATCGGTTCCGCTGCTCACCTTTGTCTGAACAGCGCAGGGCACATGCACACCAGGAAACTAAAGCAGCTAAATCAATTAAAATCCCATTAAAGTCAGCACCATTATTGAGGTCATTACCAAGGGGGAGAGATGCCTGATGATGATGGTGGATCAAACAAGATCTAATTAATTCATTTATTCATTAACACGCTGCTCTCACGCAAGCGTGGTTAGCGCAATGTAATGAAAATGGAGAGAGGGAGAGCCAGACATCAAGTGCAGCATCTCAGCACAAACATCAAAACTTGACACGAGAAGGAAAATATGAATATGAAATATGAAACGCAACATCAAAGACGAGTTATTGCCAGTATAGGCCATTGGCTGCTTTTCAAAGGACACTGAAACACATGAACATTTTCTGGCACCGCAGTGAATGCCTCCATTCAGCTCTGTTATGCACACGCACACACTAGGTGTCAGTCTGGTTGCAGCGAGAGACAGAGAGGAAAGACAAAGAGGAAACTGCAAGACCAGGGGAAGGAGGAAACTACACAGCCTGTTTCTCTGCTTCATCTCACACCAGTGGAGCTGTGATTAGGGAGCAGCAGACAACGATGGGTATTGATCCTTTCTCAGATGGCCCAGGGACCAGAGGCCAAGAAAATGACAGAAACATGCTATGTTGCTTCCTCAGCCTGGAGATGTGGGGCTGAGTGGTTGGTGTCTATATATAAATGGGGTTTTTAAACAGATAATAAGGCGATAACGAGGTTAAACCAAAGATTGGAAAGGAAAAAAAATAACCGACGTGTGTGTTTTTAGATGTTTGGTTTTGCCTATTTCAAACTGAAAGATACTCAGCCTTCTCTTACTACGTCTCCTCTCCTCTCCTTTCACACACCGCACTCCCCAGAAATCAATACATGTTGGATTAAATGAAATATGAAATCTTTACACTGGTGGGCAAGATAGGATACCATGAGATTTTTTTTCTTTTCTTGAAGTTTGCTTTGCCTCAGTCTTGTCTTCAACTGGATGATTTTCAATGCCGTGATCTGAAACACTACCATTCCTCAACATCCAGTAGTATTTGATTCACAGTTAAGCTGAGATGTAGAGGTTTGACTAGAGCTCTGTGGAGTACGGATGCCAGGTCAGAGGGTGAGGCAGACAGAAACGGAGCTTAGATGAAGAAGAACAGACGAGCTGATCGGATGTGACAGGAGCAGTGTCCTCCTCCACTGCAGCACAAAGTGCCCCAAATGAAAATCTATATGGCCCAATGCTGGCAGCAGACCTTCACGGTCTGGAAGAGACGAGTGGACAGTCGAAACGTTACTGCAGCAATACGCATGTAAACAATCGTGGTATTCCTGTGATGACACGATGCTGACAATTAAAACACCCTCTGGAGCCGGATCTATTGTCATCACTGATTTGCCTTTTTCTTCACACAGCGTGTGAAATGCAGTGTAGTCAAGAATTTAGTTCAGCATGTGGCAGCTGCTGACAGCGCTTATTTCAGTTCATCCAAGTTAGCTGGTTTATTTTAGGGAACCAGTATCTCTCGTTTGGTATCAAAGTCATTTTCTTTCAGTTTTTGGACTTCCCAGTTCAAAAAGTCAGCTGACATTCCAGTTGTCTGTTCACCACAATCTTGCTTTCGTTGCACATGGATGATCGGGGTCATTCTGTGATTTCAGTTCAGGTCATCTGGAGTTTAATATTACATATTTAATATGTTCGCTTTTCTGTCTTGGCAGTTTCCAACCCCTCCAGTGAATTTGGCTGGATTTATAAACCCCTCAGGTTTATTCTTTCCAACTCTTTCCCCCAACTGATGTCACAACACAGTTAATCAGATCAAAGCGGCAGAGAAAGGGGTTACACGTCACACGCTTTTATTGCTTTTCCATTACATCTCTAACATTGAAATACTCACAATAAAATGTCTTGTGGTGACATTGGTCCAAAGTGTTATTTTCAAAATAAAGGCTCCTTTTTAGCCTATCCTTGTCACGTCCGGTGTGGCAGACGTGTGGAATTGGAGATAGGACCCAAAATGCGGCAGCTCTGGTGCAGATGAGTGTTTATTTAACAAAAGAAAATACAAACAGCAAATGCGTGGGTGAAGGTGAAACAGGAAAACCTAAACTGGGTAAAACTAACAAAACAAACCAGAAACGAAGATGCAGGGAGGTCCGGGGAAATACAGTGGGGCAAAAAAGTATTTAGTCAGCCACCGATTGTGCAAGTTCCCCCACTTAAAATGATGACAGAGGTCAGTAATTTGCACCAGAGGTACACTTCAACTGTGAGAGACAGTATGTGAAAAAAAAATCCATGAATTCACATGGTAGGATTTGTAAAGAATTTATTCGTAAATCAGGGTGGAAAATAAGTATTTGGTCAATAACAAAAATACAACTCAATACTTTGTAACATAACCTTTGTTGGCAATAACAGAGGTCAAACGTTTACTATAGGTCTTTACCAGGTTTGCACACACAGTAGCTGGTATTTTGGCCCATTCCTCCATGCAGATCTTCTCAAGAGCAGTGATGTTTTGGGGCTGTCGCCGAGCAACACGGACTTTCAACTCCCGCCACAGATTTTCTATGGGGTTGAGGTCTGGAGACTGGCTAGGCCACTCCAGGACTTTCAAATGCTTCTTACGGAGCCACTCCTTTGTTGCCCGGGCGGTGTGTTTTGGATCATTGTCATGTTGGAAGACCCAGCCTCGTTTCATCTTCAAAGTTCTCACTGATGGAAGGAGGTTTTGGCTCAAAATCTCACGATACTTGGCCCCATTCATTCTGTCCTTAACACGGATCAGTCGTCCTGTCCCCTTGGCAGAAAAACAGCCCCATAGCATGATGTTTCCACCCCCATGCTTCACAGTAGGTATGGTGTTCTTGGGATGCAACTCAGTATTCTTCTTCCTCCAAACACGACGAGTTGAGTTTATACCAAAAAGTTCTACTTTGGTTTCATCTGACCACATGACATTCTCCCAATCCTCTGCTGTATCATCCATGTGCTCTCTGGCAAACCTCAGACGGGCCTGGACATGCACTGGCTTCAGCAGCGGAACACGTCTGGCACTGCGGGATTTGATTCCCTGCCGTTGTAGTGTGTTACTGATGGTGACCTTTGTTACTTTGGTCCCAGCTCTCTGCAGGTCATTCACCAGGTCCCCCCGTGTGGTTCTGGGATCTTTGCTCACCGTTCTCATGATCATTTTGACCCCACGGGATGAGATCTTGCGTGGAGCCCCAGATCGAGGGAGATTATCAGTGGTCTTGTATGTCTTCCATTTTCTGATGATTGCTCCCACAGTTGATTTTTTCACACCAAGCTGCTTGCCTATTGTAGATTCACTCTTCCCAGTCTGGTGCAGGTCTACAATTCTTTTCCTGGTGTCCTTCGAAAGCTCTTTGGTCTTGGCCATGGCGGAGTTTGGAGTCTGACTGGTTGAGGCTGTGGACAGGTGTCTTTATACAGATGATGAGGTCAAACAGGTGCCATTCATACAGGTAACGAGTGGGGGACAGAAAAGCTTCTTACAGAAGACGTTACAGGTCTGTGAGAGCCAGGGATTTTCCTTGTTTGAGGTGACCAAATACTTATTTTCCACCCTGATTTACGAATAAATTCTTTACAAATCCTACCATGTGAATTCATGGATTTTTTTTTCACATTCTGTCTCTCACAGTTGAAGTGTACCTCTGGTGCAAATTACTGACCTCTGTCATCATTTTAAGTGGGGGAACTTGCACAATCGGTGGCTGACTAAATACTTTTTTGCCCCACTGTACATACGGAGAGACGCAGGGAGACCGAGGGGAAACAACACAGACGAACCAGCAGCGAGGACGAGGTAACACACACTGTGGCTGTATCCCAATTCAGGGTCTGCAGCCTTAAAGTACGCAGCCTCAACGATCCTCAAGGGCCGCGTACTCAAAGACCGCTAAGGCCGGAAGTGCGAGGCTTGTGAAATGGGACGGTGTAGCCTCCGTTGCGCTGCCCAGGTTGCCTAGCAACCATGATACTAACAGCTGGAAACATTTCGTACAGCTTTGTTTGACAGAAATGAAGGAGAAAATCTTTTGTTCATTTGTTTGTTTGTTTCTACATGAGCTTTGATCATTCTCTGATTAAGCTCAGCTATTGAACGGCGTATATTTTAAAGTAAAGGCTTTAAAACCAAGTTAGTACAAACATCACTAATGTCACATAACTTTGCCGACATGTGGCCAACAGGAATGTTTTAATGTTCTTCGTTATTAAACATTTGCACATAAATAAGTGACATAATATTCAGTACTTACTTAAAGTTTACTCTTCGAGTGCCCCTCATCCGCCATTTTTTTTTTTTTTTGGCAAAATTATCCACACCCACCGCAGCGCTATGCATTCTGGGATATGTTGGGCCACGAAGTCTACACCACCACATCCTTAAAATTCAGGGAAATTAAGGACGCATTTGAGGGCCGCATTTCGAGCAGCCTTCGAATTGGGACAGCCTTCGTCGCGTCGCTGTGACATAATCGGCCTTAAAATGCGGCCTTTAAGGCTGCAGACCCTGAATTGGGATACAGTCTACAAATACACACGCCAGGAATCTCGGGATGGGAAACAGGAGGGGGACACACCTGGAATACATGACAACTGACGAGGCAGGGGAAACGTAAACAGAACACGCTGGCATAAGACAGAGCCCTTCAAAGTAAAACAGGAAACACATACACGTAATGATACAGACTCAGAGACGCGGACTAAACACAGAGACCTACTACACTAAGGGAATGCAAAAGCAGGGAAGACACCAACCAGAGGGAACACCACTAAACCCTAGAAAAAACAAAACCATCAAAAGTAAAAGTACATAACCAAAAACACTGGGTCACCGACCCAGGACCATGACAATCCTATTTTATTATATATTTACTCTTTGCTAATATAAATACAGTTATATATAATATTAGAGTTAGGGTGTTGCATATATCCTTTAAACATAAGTACACAACATTTAGGGCAAATCACATTGTTTAAATTATTTGTTATTTAAAACGAGGAGACTCACAAATATATTTCCACGCGCTGTAATCAAACTGTGGCCTTAACTGTGAGGGTATTGTGACAATGATGCCTGCTGGAGGTTTAGGTCCTGGCGAGGCAGCAAGGCTGACTATTCAGCCTTCACACACAAACGAAGTGGAAACGATATATCCTGAATAGGGAGCCATCATTAATCATTCATATAATTTTCAATATAGTCCACCTGCAGCCACAGGAAGAACCTTGGGAAAGCTTATTGGAGTCACCCTTGAGCGCTTTGTTAATCTGTGTTTCTTTTGAGCTATTTTTTATTTTTACATTTGAAATTTAATGAACATGTTAAATATTTTTTTCTATCAAAGATGCATTTTATCTTCCCCATTAAAAAAAAGGAATCATCTCTTTCATCCCTTTTGTTTCCGCAGACGTGCGTTGACATCATGTTCTATTCAGATCTCTACACAGACATTTGCATTGTATATTTTCTCTTTAGTTACTCTTTGCATCCTCTTTCATTTTGTCCCCTCCAAGCTACTCCTTCAATAGTTTCACGTCAGACTTTGTTTTGGTTCTTTGCTTGCTCTTTTCCTAATCTCATCCCTCTAAAAAGTCTGTTTCCTCAGTCTTTTAAAATGCTACTTGCAGAATTAATTCCAAGAATATTCACGATATTTATTCTGCATTAGCTGTCACAACTGCTATGTGAGAGATTTCTTTCATCAACCTCCAAAAGTGAGGCGCTGATGAGCTCTCATTCTTCTGGGGATGCTGATCTGCTCAAAAAAAGTCTCTGAACTTTGAAAAGCAGTGAACACAGCACGTCATGATGTATAATTTTATTTTCAGTTTTGCTTGTTGACCTTCATCCAGCATCATGTATTATTAAGCTGCAAGCTGTTTTAATTTATAGTCCCATGTATTTAATCAATCACCAGGTTGATATGTCTGATTAAGAGACCATTCAGTTAAAATGGAGAATAAAAAAAATGCCAGAAAGCTGTTTTAGGTTTCTATCGTCCCTGTAATTGCAACCCTGGTAAATGTTTCTTAGCTGACTTGCATTTATCGGCACAAGTTTAGATTGCAAGAGTTGCCTCATTCCAAGTCTGTCGGGAACAGTGTTGGTCAAGTTACTTGAAAAAAGTAATCAGTAACTAATTACTGATTACTTCCCCCAAAAAGTAATCCCGTTACTTTAGTAATTACTTATTTTCAAAAGTAATTAATTACTTAGTTACTTTTTAAAAACACGATTTACAACCTGAATAGGTGATAAAGCGATAGATCTTTCAGCCCAATTCTACTTTTTCTGCAGAATCATCATACAAAATGTAATCAAATGGAAAAGTCTCTTTTTAAAACTTGTTTTATTAGTTTTAATCTTTTAACTTTATCCATCAAGCAAAAATTAAATTATATGCAACATTCTCTGACTGGAAGAAATTAGTTTAACATTTAAACCTATTTTCTGCACATTCCAGCACATAAAATAATTTTTTTTGCGTGTTTACACTCAGTCTTTCAAATAGATGCAAGTAAAACACAGCAGAAAATAAATAAAGTCAAAGACTAGCGGTCCTGTTGCTCTATTTTCACCTGTAAAGCAGGAGTGAGGTAGGCGGAGGTTTACCCTGGTGCAGGTGTGCTGCAGCGGTCAGTGGAAGAATCCGCGAGTTTCTCTGTGAATTTCCCATTATGTCGTAGCTACTCGGTGCTTGTTTAGGGTTTTTTGTTGTAAAAAGAAGTTTTCTTCCCACGCACAACGGACACTAATGTTTTTGTCACTTTTTATGGAATCAAACTTAAAGTAAGGTCAGTACTTCCACGCTTTAAACGCTGCACGCTCATACTCTCTCTGCACTCGATATATGATCCATTGTTGATCTGCACACAGCTGTTGTCACGAACGTCGCACTCGCTTACGTCACTGTCGCAGTAACGCAGCGTTCCTACGGGAAAGTAACGGTAATCTAATTACTGTTTTTGCGATAGTAATCCCTTACTTTACTCGTTACTTGAAAAAAGTAATCAGATTACAGTAACGCGTTACAAGTAACGCTACTGCCCATCTCTGGTCGGGAAGGCTTTCATCTCCCAGTTCACATTATCCAGAAGACGATGGAGTTATATTAATTTATCCATTTGCTCAACTACAACAATGAGTAGCGAAAAATCTTATAATTTCAGCTTCATATTTAGTCTCTCTTCTTTTGTTACAGATTCTATTTTGGGGCATGATACGGTTAAAAAGATGAGACAGTCGATGCAATTTCTGGTTTAAAAGCCACTGTTGACTTTGACTTCTTCTGTCTGATTGCTAAATAATACAAACATGCTGCCGTGGTGTCAGTGCAAAAAATATTTGCACTCAGCGAAGTGCCAGAAGTCACAATTTGTTTGTCACTGAAAACCTCTGACTAACCACTGGCCACACCGCCTCGCACTGCAAACACACCGAGCAGCCATGAAGCAGTAAACAGCGTGCTGGGCAGGAAGATAACATTTGTCAAAGTCAAATATGTTTGTCTGGCAGTTTTAAGATGGTTTTTATAGCCACACCAGATTACTGACACTGAAGTCAATCTCCCATGTTAAAACTTGGCTCACTTTGCGTTTGTGTTTGTGTGTGAGAGAGCGTATCTGCACTAGTGGTGTCATTTTCGCACCGGACTGAGCGTTAAAGCCATCGTCATTCTGCTAATTTTGTCTGCAGGAAAACTAAACGCAGGCAGATTGTGCAATTTAATGTGTCTGTTTGAACAAATAACATAATGAGAGAACAAAGCTCTGTAAAAAAATAGTCGTTTCAGTCAGTGATTCGTTATTTTTCATGCTCTCCTCAGTATATATCAAATCATATCCTCTTCATATATCGGGCACTATGTAATGACCCCCACTAGAAAGGTTTAATGTATGCATTATACACACACACTCACCTCACATTCTTCTAAATGGCAGTTTGTGTGTGTGTGGGGGGAAAGCATATGCATGGTTTTTGTGTGTACACACCGTTTACACATCCAGCCCCTGGTCTTGGGGAGAGCACTCTGCATGCCTTATTTCCTCTACGAGCTATTTTTGTCAGACATGAATCACAGGTACAGCTGTTAAAGCAAAGGCCTTCTCCCTACACGCCCAACCGCACACACTACTACTTACACTGTAGAAAATGGAGGAGGCTTTGGTTAATATGGCGAAACAGAAAGTAAGTACACTCTATCTGAACTACTTGATTAACGGCCGACATGAGAGGAGGAAGCAGCGGAGCAGAAAGCAAAATAGCGGTGCATGAGCGAGTGGCAACTGGAGGAACAAAAAAACAAGGAAATGAATGGGGGGGAGAAGGTGAAGGAGCTACATGAGTGAAAGCAGAGAGTAAGAGATATAAGGCACAGAACCAAGAGTGATTGGAGAGAGGACATGGCGGCGTTAGAGAGGGATGTGTGCATTAAAGAGCTGGATATTGAACATGGACTCTGAGCGGCCCTACTGTTTGTGGACGTCTCTCCCCTTGGTCTCACACACACACACACATGAACACACACACATAGAGTCTCCACGGTCAGGCCAAGTCCAACGGTGGCTAAGGTTGCTATGGCAACATTCCACAGGAACGGTAATTACAATTAACATCCCATCTAAATGACCACCTCTCTCTCTTCACCCCCTTCCATCTCTCGGGTAATTATAGACTTCGGCTCAGCTCACCCGAGCGCCGCGGTTGGCCTCTTTTTATTTTACTGCTAAATAACCCTGTCGGGAAACAATAGAGGCGAAAAGAGTTATTTTATTCAAGGCTAAAAGGCCGGTCCATTACAATAATGTAGCAATGTTATCGCAGCATTGCAATCGATATGCGCTGCACATTTGTGCAGTGATCTGGTCAGGAGAACAATTTTCCATTCGTGCAGCAGCACACGACTGCTGAGAGCATGTTTAGAACTTTCATTACGTAAATATTAGCTGAAGCGTTCTCTATCTGCACGCCGGATCAGCTGTCAGAGTGCTCAGTTACGAAGGTGTGTGGCGCCGCTGCCTCTTATCTCTGTATCGTGGGACAGAGGAAGAGAAGACGTGAAGAAGGAAGGCTATAAGTGCTGGGAAAGCACAGAAAGCAATAGACTCTCGCTAGGCTGAAAGGGAGCGTTGTCAAATAGCACTTTGTCATGGTGTCACAGCCCATGCAGAGAGAGACGGAGACAGAAGGAGTGAGACTGCGTTAGAAACGAGGGAAGGGAAACACAGCAGAGCAGTAAAAGAAATCGCTCCTTTATGGCTCACTTGTGTTGCAATTTCAAAGACTTTAGAGAATTAAATGAAAGCAAATTGGTGCGTTTACAATGTGGGTAACACTTTGTTGTTTATCGTTTAATTCACATCACCAAAATGAATCAAATAAAGGCAATCAAGCCGATCTGAGAGTAAAAAAAGAGTTATTTTTATGTTTAAAATGATTACAGAAAACACATTTGAAATTTAAAAAATCAAGTTATTCTTTTTTTTAATCTTCAAAAATCAAATTCTAAAGCAATAGCGCAGCAACTAAAACACAACGAGGGATTGGAAAATTCAAATAAAAAAAAATATTGGTTAAGAAATCACAAATCTTAAATAATTACAAACCATTTTAAGTCCATTAATTGGGCAAACTGAGCAAAGAACAGCAAACCATCAACAACAACAACAGAATCTACACGTATCTCAGGTCTGTTGATCGTTGTGCATTTACATTCTGGTCCCAGATGACGCAAGGAAATCAGATTGTCACGCGTCCCAGTCCCATTCGGAATATGTAATTGCTCCACTTTTTCAAAAAAAGTCATGCAGCAGCGATGCAGATCCACCTCCAGAGACTTTTGCAAGGATGGAATTTTGATTTCAAATTCAAGCAGTAAAACATCAAGCAGCACATACTAAACGCATAAACAGTGAAGAGAAACAAATGCTGAAGGTGTAAATGGACATGAACGAGCATGCTTTTGAATGTGAACATGCATGTAGATATTGCTTAATAAAATAAATAGCGGATGGGTTAATATGTCTGGGCGAGTGATGACAGACATGTATATGGAGGATTAGGACTATCTTTCATTAGGGTAATGACATGGCAGACAAAAGGAATGAAAATAAAAGGTCTGAGTGAGGACAAAGGTGTCAAAGAAAGAACAGGATGAGGGCTCAGAAAATAGGATATAAAATGGGGAAGTGCAAAGAAAAAGGACTAAGGAAGTCACTCTAATCTCTTTAATCCGTCTCTGGACACTCTTCTTAATTGTGTCCACTTTACCTGAGGGAATCAGGTGTCTGGGAAACAGAAAGAGTGTTATCCTGTCCACACTTCCACCCACCAACCACTGCTGCCCACCCTGTCACCCCCACCCTCCACCAGCAATTCTCTGGGTCATTATTTCATCCCACAGCCACAGCACCCCAGATGGTCAAATCATCTCAACAATAGATCGTTGTGTTATTCCTGTCCAGTCCAGTGAGTTTGATCATCGCTAAATCCCCAGTCCCTCCATCTTTCCATCCCTGGGCATCTGAGAGAGAAATGCAACAGGAAGGGAAGACTCTGGAGGAATACAAACTAAATGGATGTCTATCGGCACAACAATAATTTTCACTGAATGTTATACTAGGTTTTGCAAAATGGTGCAGCAGGGTATTCTTCTAACTAGCTAGCCTGTCTACTTGATTTCCATCATAAAAGACAATAAAGCCAAAAATATGATGCTGAAGTGAAATATTTTTTTTGCCATCCTTTTGTGCACAGACAAAAAAAAAAGATAATGGTACAGCATTTACACCGCGTGATCCTCAACCTCAGCTACTGAGGTCACCCAATCAGAACAGAAATGACAGATATTTGAAATATGTCGCACTGCCATAATCCTAACTGCAAACTAATGGATTGATGGGCATGCACACACATGCTACAACCACAGCAAATCTTTCCTCTAGTCCAAGTGTGTAACACTCATCACATTTGGAGGTTCTGTAACACAGAAGGATCCCACAGGAGGGGCTTCAAGCTGCACAATACCAATCCAATTTTATTTATAAAGCACTTTAAAATACCCAGCACAGGAACAAAGTACTGTACAGAAAATAAGTTAAAACAATAGAATAACAGAAAACAGCAAAATTAATAAATAAAACACATAAAGCATAAAATTAAAACAGCACTATATTAAAACAAAAACAAGATAAAACAGCATCAAATCACCTAAAAACAACTAAAATAAAAAAAATTAATAAAAAATACCAGATAAAGTTGTAGTGCATGTCTGTGTAACACAAGCTGAATCTGACATTTGTGCAATTAAAGAATGATTATGGTGCTTTTTTTAAAAAAAACAACAACAACAACAACAACAACAATATAATGAATTCACTTACTTAGCTAAATCATGTTCCTCTGCTCAGAGTGCCTGTGGGGAAGTTAATATTTTTTAGTAATTCTGGTGACTCTTCATTAGTTGCTTAGTGGGGCTGACTGTTTCAGATGGGAAAAAAAAAAAAACTATAAAATTCTGGGACTATTTAATGGCAAATGTTTTGTGCATGGCATTTTTCAAGACGAAAAATGCCATGCACAAAAAATTTGCCATGGACGAAAAATGCAGGCGACCGTACGCATATCTGTAACCGGAAGGTTGCCGGTTCGATGCCCAGGCTCTCTGTCCTGGTTGTTGTGTCCTTGGGCAAGACACTTTACCCTACCGCCTACTGGTGTTGGCCAGAGGGGCTGATGGTGCGATATGGCAGCCTCGCTTCTGTCAGTCTGCCCCAGGGCAGCTGTGGCTACAACTGTAGCTGCCTCCACCAGTGTGTGAATGTGAGAGTGAATGAATAGTGGCATTGTAAAGCGCTTTGAGTGCCTTGAAAAGTGCTATATAAATCCAATCCATTATTATTATTATTATTATAAGAAGCTTAAGTGAATACAGTCAAGGAATCCTTTAGCCTCTTCAGGCAATTTCAGAAGCTAAATTCTCTTAAATTGATAATTGATAACCCCCGACACAAACAGAGTAACATAGTGTACGCTGTTAAGTACCAGGAGGATTGCCAGGATTTATACATCGGGGAAACCAAACAACCTCTGGCGAAGCGGATGTCACAACACAGAAGAGCTACCTCGTCAGGCCAGGACTCTGCAGTCTATTTACACCTACAGGCCAGTGGACACTCTTTCAAGGATGAGGATGTAACATCCTGGACAGGGAGGAACGCTGGTTTGAGGGCGGAGTCAAGGAGTCCATTTACATGAAAAGGGAAAGACCATCTCTGAATCGAGGAGGGGGCCTAAGGGTACATCTGTCACCATCTTACAATGCTGTGATTGCAGCCATTCCCCAACTCTCTGTGAATGGTACTCATGGCCATTGATCAGTGGTCTTTGATCAGTGGTTGTTGATCAATGGTCATGAGAATTTGCATAATTATGATTAAGGAACTGACCTCACAGCCCATTGTTCCTTCAGTGGGCTTGTTTCAGTCATTATGCAAATGTCCTGTTTATAAGATTGAAACCTGCAGTCAGCTGAGACTGAAGAAGTCACTTGGATGAGTGACGAAACGTTTCTCCCAGAAAACGCTACGTCCAGATGAACAGAATCAACTTTTGGAGATTTATTTTCCTGGATGATTGAGAATGCATCAAGACCTTAAATTGATAGTTCTGGTTTGAAGATTACAATGGCATACGCGGCCCCTCTTTTGCTTGCCTCGTGGTCATTTTCCAGCAAGCGAGTCTACTCAAGCACAACTGCTGTGTCCAGCTGGAACAAGTACCTAAGACCCCGTGCACCTAGAGGTCAACGTTGCCAGGGTCTGTTAAAGAGAGACTCAGAGATGCTTTGACTTCATAGCAGCTTGCAACACCTTGAAATTGTAAGAATTTCCAACAAATGTTAATTGATTATTTTCTAAAAGGAGGAAGAAAATACCTCAAATTTGCAAAGACAAATTAAGTAAACACTGGTTTTAAATAAACTCTTGCAATATAAGTAAGTCATTTCACACACATTAAAACATCAGGATGTTTTTTTCTATGTGTTCAGTTATAAATTAGCTGGTTAATTATACTTACTTTGTCCAGAAAGGTGATTATAACAAATTAAAGTCGGTGTCTCACACTATAGCAACTTAAAGTTCACACCAATTTATTTCAGGTAAAATGTCAAAACAGGCCTGTGTCGTGGTTTTTGAGCATCTGTGTTTGTGTGCGCTGAAAACAAAGCAGAGGAGGCAACAGTGTTTCCAAAGAGCATTGATTTTTTTCTTTTCTCCAGCCTGCCTCAGCCCCCTCTGACATTTCAGAGATACTGTACAGCCCAGAGCCTATACACAGGGTGATGAAAGCCAGGGTGCCCTTGTGACCTCTGAACTCCGTGTGCTGCATGTCTCAGCAGTGACTGCAGCATCATGGGATACATACTGCTCTACTCTGATATCGCAGTCGCTGCTCTATTCGATCTATTCCTGATTTGATTTTCATCACATCTCTTCTTTCCGCCTCAGCGTGTATAGACTGCATTGTTTTACTGGCCATTCTTTTCACTTCTGCTCTGTTTTATGCTGAAGCTCTCCCGTTCTTCCGTTTTTCTCTCCTCCAGCCCAGACTGCCCTGCTTTGCTCCTTCACGCTCTGTTCCCTGCTCCCTTCCCTTCATACAACGCTCCCCTGAATTAGGTTCAGCTGCAGGATCTGAGGGTGAGGACACCAAAGCCCCAAAGACTGTTCAAAAATCACAGAGCGTGAACTTGTGGAGAAAACACACACCATCCTCTCACAGTAAGGATTTAAACACACACACGCACTTTAGGTGTCGTTTTGGTTTTGTGTTAGAAAATAAGGCTTTGAATAAGGCTTCCTTCTGAGACTAATATATGTTTAAACCCTTGTGAATGTGATCAGTCTAAGTAATTTAATATGTGGCTCACTATTACTTAGCAAGTGTGTGTGTGTGTGTATGCAGTGCAATGACAGTCTGTGGATGCACCTTAATGACTTGCTTTGTTAGTTCATAATCTGGTTCTTGACCAGGGGTCGGCAACCTGCGGCTCTTTAGTCGTTATAGTGCGGCTCCGCGTGGTTTGGGAAAATAAATTAGAAGTATTTAGCTGAAGTGTATTTTATTTATGTTAGTTCTTTTTTTTTTTAACTTGTACTTCTAAATTGGAAGATTACTGTGATATTGAAATATAAAAATAAAATTATATTTTATTATTTTTTCATCGCTCAAAATAAGCGTCACACTCGCAGAAGCCGGTGTACCCGCCGAAACGAAACGCCGTGCATTTATCGAGACTTTCAACCCCAGGTAGGCCAATTATGGATCTTTGGATCCACATTATGCAGCTGTTCTCCTCCGTGAACTGTTACAAACACTGTTCACGCCTCACAGATGACAGCTTACAGTCCTGCGTAAAGATGAAAGTGACTTCGTACAGCCCCGATTTACAGAAGCTGTGGGCAGAGGTTCAGGAGCAGGAGTCCCATTGTAAACATATCACGGCAGACCCGACGCTTGTTGCATGTTTGCATGAACACGCTTTTCAGCATCTCTTTATTGACCACTTTTCACACACGGTTGTTGTACGCATACAGCCGGCTGTAGCTTTGCAGCTTACAGCCCGACACACACCAACACAACAGCATAGATAGCACAGACATAAAGGCGGGGAGGCGTGATTGCAGGTGCGGCTCAGGTGCGTCCGCCTCCCCTGCAGCAACACTGAAGACCACGCCCCGCCACACACATTAACCTGGTAAAATACATATTTAGACAGAATTTTGCAAATATCTATTTTACTTTTTTTTTTTTTTTTTTTTTTTAGCAGCATAGAGCTTTTTTTCCAATTATTTTTCAGGTCAAGGCTTCAAAAGCCCAAAGGCGATATAAGGGTGGCGGCTCACAACAGTTTTCGTTTGCTACATGGATCATTTTAGTTCAGCTGGGTGTCTTTTCTTTTGTTATGTTTCTTTAAGAGTTCAAAATAAAATGTAATTTTGTCTGTAGCACTTCATGGATTTCATAAGCAACACACCTTAGTTGTTCACACGAAGCATAAACGTAAAAAACAATACAGTGGGGCAAAAAAGTATTTAGTCAGCCACCGATTGTGCAAGTTCCCCCACTTAAAATGATGACAGAGGTCAGTAATTTGCACCAGAGGTACACTTCAACTGTGAGAGACAGAATGTGAAAAAAAAAAAAATCCATGAATTCACATGGTAGGATTTGTAAAGAATTTATTCGTAAATCAGGGTGGAAAATAAGTATTTGGTCAATAACAAAAATACAACTCAATACTTTGTAACATAACCTTTGTTGGCAATAACAGAGGTCAAACGTTTACTATAGGTCTTTACCAGGTTTGCACACACAGTAGCTGGTATTTTGGCCCATTCCTCCATGCAGATCTTCTCAAGAGCAGTGATGTTTTGGGGCTGTCGCCGAGCAACACGGACTTTCAACTCTCGCCACAGATTTTCTATGGGGTTGAGGTCTGGAGACTGGCTAGGCCACTCCAGGACTTTCAAATGCTTCTTACGGAGCCACTCCTTTGTTGCCCAGGCGGTGTGTTTTGGATCATTGTCATGTTGGAAGACCCAGCCTCGTTTCATCTTCAAAGTTCTCACTGATGGAAGGAGGTTTTGGCTCAAAATCTCACGATACTTGGCCCCATTCATTCTGTCCTTAACACGGATCAGTCGTCCTGTCCCCTTGGCAGAAAAACAGCCCCATAGCATGATGTTTCCACCCCCATGCTTCACAGTAGGTATGGTGTTCTTGGGATGCAACTCAGTATTCTTCTTCCTCCAAACACGACGAGTTGAGTTTATACCAAAAAGTTCTACTTTGGTTTCATCTGACCACATGACATTCTCCCAATCCTCTGCTGTATCATCCATGTGCTCTCTGGCAAACTTCAGACGGGCCTGGACATGCACTGGCTTCAGCAGCGGAACACGTCTGGCACTGCGGGATTTGATTCCCTGCCGTTGTAGTGTGTTACTGATGGTGACCTTTGTTACTTTGGTCCCAGCTCTCTGCAGGTCATTCACCAGGTCCCCCCGTGTGGTTCTGGGATCTTTGCTCACCGTTCTCATGATCATTTTGACCCCACGGGATGAGATCTTGCGTGGAGCCCCAGATCGAGGGAGATTATCAGTGGTCTTGTATGTCTTCCATTTTCTGATGATTGCTCCCACAGTTGATTTTTTCACACCAAGCTGCTTGCCTATTGTAGATTCACTCTTCCCAGTCTGGTGCAGGTCTACAATTCTTTTCCTGGTGTCCTTCGAAAGCTCTTTGGTCTTGGCCATGGCGGAGTTTGGAGTCTGACTGGTTGAGGCTGTGGACAGGTGTCTTTTATACAGATGATGAGGTCAAACAGGTGCCATTCATACAGGTAACGAGTGGGGGACAGAAAAGCTTCTTACAGAAGACGTTACAGGTCTGTGAGAGCCAGGGATTTTCCTTGTTTGAGGTGACCAAATACTTATTTTCCACCCTGATTTACGAATAAATTCTTTACAAATCCTACCATGTGAATTCATGGATTTTTTTTTTCACATTCTGTCTCTCACAGTTGAAGTGTACCTCTGGTGCAAATTACTGACCTCTGTCATCATTTTAAGTGGGGGAACTTGCACAATCGGTGGCTGACTAAATACTTTTTTGCCCCACTGTATATACAGTGTTATCTTCATTTTAGATGTCAAAAAGTATTTGTGGCTCCCAGTGTTTTCTTTTACGTGAAACCGGGTCCAAATGGCTCTTTCGGTGTTAAAGGTTGCAGACCCCTGTTCTAGACCATCTAAATATCATTTATTGCTCCAATAGCCAAATATCATTGGCCAAAATGCTAATACGAAGGCTTCGGCCTGCAAGTTCACAAAACAGTGGGAGACCTCATGACAGTTACGCCCATCTTTTATGTACAGTCTTTGCTGCAAACTGATTCAATGATAATGATTCAGGATTATCCAGAAATTGGTTCAGGCATTGATACTTTCCAGAGGATAGAGCCTAACAGTGCTGCTGGTGTTCATGAGAGCGAGGCTGACAAATACTGAATAAATTAGAATAAAGTTGGGCAGAAATTTAAGTTCTACGCAGACTGAACTGTACATTTTTTGGTGAATCCTGCTACCACTGGGAAAAATAAAATGTGTTTTTTTTATCATTAAAAATGTTTAAAAGCAAATTGTATCTCTACAATATCAGGATCAGTGAAAACAGCATTTATCTGGTTGAGAAAGTACCTGAAACATACACGCAGCACAATCTGAGGATTTTGCAGACTCAAGCTGATTTGGCACATGAGGTTCCTGAAATGAAGGCTTTTTTGTTTTTTTTTACTAAAACTGCTGAGACCAGACATTTTGTGCTGATATTCAATTTTTGTCAGTCTGACATTTTTCAACCAAGAACATTTAAGCATTCACAGTCACAGTGACAAGTTTCCGAAATAGCACTTTGACCTTCACTGAGGTTGTAGGCTTAAGTGAAATCCAGGAATATTAAATTATCTTTAAGGCAGGAAAATTAATACACACATGCACGTAATGGATAAACTGACAGGCCAGAAATTTTGTTAATAGCCAGTCTGTTAAAGCAATGGCTTTCAACATTAGACATGTTAGTTCTCTTTTTTGGGCTGTTATTAAACAAACTAAAAGAAATCCCCCCCCCCCCCACACACACACACACACACACGCACGCACACACACACACATAAAACATATTAAGGATTGTACATTAACATAAAACTGTTGTCGAAGTTCACCAGAGAAACACACACACACATGAAGAGAGAGAGAGTATGCATTGTATGCAAACGGCTACCAAACAGCCATCATAATTCGTCATACAATGAGAACAGGACAAATCAACAATTGACAATGACTAATTAATATTAAAATCTGTAACATAATGTATTGTTTGGAGTTTAGTCTGTTACTGTTAGTATTTTTACCATGTCTTCTTGGAGCAACTGTAATCCACATTATTTCCTTAGGGATTAATAAAGTATTCTGATTCTGATTTTGATTGTTTCAGGATGACCTGCCATTATCCAATGACACATCTTCTTATCTGTATCCTTTGCTTGTTTCTCTTGCTCTTCTTTTCTCTTTTTTCTAAACTGAGCACCTGATGGCTTTGAACTTTTCTTGTCCATCTTCCATTGGTTTTAATTTTGGACTGCAGTATGAACACAAATCCCCCAACTCGAGGATCACCACAACTTAACCTAATAGACCTACACCTTAGTTCACAGATTCACTTTGTCTAGGGTTTATTTCTGGGATTTCACACAACCCAGGATTCAAATCATGAATACATAATGGGCTGGGATTTACAACATTATGAATGAAATGTGCTCTATTTGGAAGCAGCAGGTCTCCCTCCCCTTTCCACGGGTTGTGTGTGAGACATTAAATCATCAAAATATAAAATATAAATTTTAAATTGTTATTGATCCCTTTACCCCTGGTCCTAAAGTGTATATTTATTTTCTTACTCTTCTTATATTTACTGTTTGTTTACTTGCACTGTTGTAACTGGAGCCTCGACCTCTCCCCTCTCTCTATAGTGTACTGCATGCAGCCGAGATGACAATAAAGTTTACTTTGACTTCAGCTCACTTTTCGCGTATAGAATTTCGGAAAAACATCGGTGCAAATTATAAATCCCCCGCCGCCCCGCCCTCTCCTCCCTGTGCCGCAAGCAGCAGGCGCACTTTGCAAACGGAGGGCGCCCTTACTCCCAGCAAATGGGCGATAGAAAACCGGTCGGTGCCTATGCCATTCCCAATATGTGCTGGCTGATGTCGGGGCAGCATGAGTAGGAGCATTTTTTTTTTTTTTTGCCGATACCCGTGATGCCGCCCCCCACCACGATGCCGCCCCGGGCAACTGCCCGTGTCGCCCGTATCAAAAACCGCTACTGCATCCAAACATCTCCCTCCAAAGAGCTTCTCCCATGCAGAGACTTGGAACAGCCGTGGGTGTGGGAAAGACTTTAGTGGGAAGATGCTGGTTTGGAAAGATACTTGAAAAGATAAAAACAATCATTTTCTTTTTCTGAGCACATTGATGATTTAGGTCAGTGAGTTTAAAGACGAGGAAACTAAAAAGATCTAATTAAAGCCTGTGTTTGTGGTCTTTTTAGAATTACAGAAGAATCTCCCAAATATGCTGTATTATTTCCAACATTTTAATTTGTCTATAATTACGGTATGTAAGTTGTTATTTTTGTTTTTTCAACTTCAGTATTAGCATTAAAGTACTGCACAGTAAGTTACAGCAAGTATATTTTTGTTGTGAGGTAAATAAGAACGTCTACGGAGCCCCGCAGGGGACATGGGAGAAAAAAAAATTAAGACGGACTTTTGCGAGATCTCGCAAAACAAACTCGGGATCTCGCAAAAGTTGAATTCCAACAATGGCGGCAGCTACTTAGTTGTAATATTACTCTTTCTGGGTCACAAAATACACTTTTAAGATATTTTGAGGCGTGAATGTAGTTGGGTAAACGTCAGATACCTGCTCGGTTTACAAGACATCGTTTTCGGAGATCTGACACCCACTAGCTCGAAGCTAACGGGAGGTCGAGACCTACTACAGCACATCGTGCCTCGACCTCCCGGTCGGCTTCGAGCTGGCGGCCTCCGAAGAATGCGGCTAAAACTTTTGCGAGAGTTTGTTTTGCGAGATCTCGCAAAAGTCCGTCTTAATTTTTTTTCTCCCATGTCCCCTGCGGGGCTCCGTAAACATCCACAGTTTTAGCATAAATTTTAACTAAAGTTAACAAACTGGTGCACATAAAAATGTTAGTCACCTGCCACAGCTTATGACTCTTTGAGCACCGACAGAAGTTACAGAATGTGAGCAGAAATATACACATATATAAATATTAGGACTCAGTCCACAGTCCAAAGACATGCAGTTAGTGGGGTTATGTTAACTGTTGACTCCAAACTGCCTGTAGGTGTGAATGTTTGTCTGTCTCTCCAGGGTGGCTGAGACATTTATATGCAAAGTCCAAAATAAACACAATAGAATGTACAATTAGCTGTTCTTATTACCTATGAATACTTTTATATATAATTTTTATTTCTTCAGTTTAAGTATTTGTTTGCTTTCTTTCTGTGCTTTCTTCTTCTTTGTTCTTTCTTTTCTTCTTTTGTAACAGTTTGTGTTAATGACAATCATCAGTGGAGCACAGAGGGAAAGTCATCTTAAAGTCAACGCAAACGCTATCTCTAGAGAAACAGCTCCACTGACCTCTAAGACATAACAGTCCACCTGTCTGAACCTATTTTAGAACCGGCTGAGACGGTAATCATAAAACAGAAAGGGCTAGAGACAGAAACATCAATTAATGTGGAAGGATCTGCCAGAAGAAGAAGAAAACAACCAAGCGCGACATGAAAAAGAACTGCAGGATCAGCTCAAAACATGTCCAGAGACTATCCAGGGTAAAACCTCGACTTTGAACACCTTGAACTTTTTTTTTTATGAGGCCGTAAAAGAAAAGTAGAAAAGAATCTTCAGAAAAAAAATGCTGAACTGGATAAATTCATTCATAACCACTTCCAACAGACGACTACCAAAATAAATGCACAGGAGGGTCACCAGGTTTGCCCTTATTTCTCATCCCACGACATATACTGTGTGCTTTTTACCGTGCCAGTCTTCGTCCACTCGTAAACCAGGCAACCTCAAGAAGAGATGAACAAACAAAGCCCAGCAATTATAAACTGAATTTCTGAATTTCAAGGTATTACACGTGTTAAGTATAAAAATGGAGTGTCTTTTTGTGAGTCTTTGAATCAATTTCACACTGAAACCTGAGTAGAGAGTAATTAAAAAACTGAAATGTGGAGGTAATTTGACTTCTTTTATCGTTGAAGTGATAATTGGATATTAATCTTCAAGGCAAATTGGGCTAACGGTTAATTGAGAGCGCTGGTTATAAAAAGCCTAATTTTCATAGCTGTGCCGTGAAGATTCAGCGGCCTCTCCAGAGAGGAGAGTAGATACACTGCAGAAGCCTTCAACGGCTAATCCGATCTTGAGTTGTCTGTGCACGGTTTGCATTCACACTTACAGAAGAGCAGTGAGGCTGTCAGCACTGATTTAGACAACCATGCTCATCCACAGGCCCCCTGCAGACACTGCCCTCTAACTGCTGGTGGGCTGCACACACTCACACCCACACGATTTATAAATCAAAAGCTCTACTTCTGCAAAAAAACTGACAGTTTGAGGAGCATCGTGTTCACGTTAGAGTTGCAGGTTATTCTTTCAGGTCCTACGGACACAGCAACGTGTGTTTGTGTCCTAAATGTGATTTACTGGCTTTTTAACAGCAGAGTTATACCAAGCTATTAGTTTCTAGGAGGACTGCGCCTTTATTAAATGTGATGTAAGGTCATTAAAATTGTGTGCCTCTACATATTCCACCTTTTTATTTGCTGTACTCAAGAAACATTGTTTTTATTAAGAGCTGAAGTGAATATCTCATTTATTGATTTCCTTTTCTTGGCGGTGTAGTTGAGTCTGCAAGCACAGACTAATCATATTGAAATTAATGTAAATTTCACCTCAGTGCTTATTATAAATCTTTCTGAGACATAAACATTTTGAAAGACTAAAACTCAGAGACGTTCAACAATGAAGCCACGAGCTTCTCTTGCTGAGAGAAAAAAAAAGGAAATACACAGAAGTTGTGGATTACGTCCGCTGAAAGCTGTAGTAATATCTTTTGGCATATATCCCTGAATTCTGACTCGTTTCATCCGGTCTCGGCATCAATTCCAGCCATGGCAAACCCAATTTGCTTCGCCTATTCCTCCCAAACTTGCTTTCTTTCTTGTTTTTATTCCTCAGCCTCAGCAGCGGGTAGAAGTAAGGAAGCGAGCAGGCCTGGTTGCTTTGATGTGTTCTTAAGAAAGAAATCTGCCTTTCATAAGAACTCCTTTTTATCAACCCCAGGACTGATCAGGCGAAGCATCGGAGAGTGTGCCGCTTTAATAGCGGTGTACCCACTGGGAGGCTGTCACGGTAGGGCGCTGCTCATGATACACTCTGATACCTATGGTCTGTATTCTCAGAGGAAACAGGAGACTATGTGTACATACAGCTTAGGCAAATATTATTCCTTGGTTGGATGTCTGGGTGAGATTGTCACATAACCTGATTTGGAATAAAAGTCTTTAGTTTACTGAAAGTGGTTATTAAATGAATCCACGGTCCACCAGCAGTCAGCAGTTTCTCATTTCACATATGTTCCTCTCACCTTATTCTGTGACACAAATCAGTGCAGTGTTTATTAGGGGTGGGGAAAAAATCGATACTGTGTAGCATCGTGATATTTTGTTTGCTAATAATGTATCGATACAGGGACAGCAGAAATCGATATTTTGTTACAAAAAAGGTTTTTGTGCTCTGACTTCAGAGCATGTTGATCCTTTTTCTGAGCAAGAATCCTGACATTCCTTCACTGTCCAAATGTGTTTAACTTTTTTTTGGCAGCAATAAACATGACAGTTTACTTATTTTAATTTAAGACATGTTTTATTTTAATTAAGTTTAAAACTTTTTTATTTAATGTAAAATTATATTTTGTTTTAATTTACTTTCAAATTCTTCAGTTGCTGAAGGGGCTGCATAGTTTTCATAAACTGCATAGTTCAGAATAGCTATAATTGTACCAGATGGTTGATTCAGTTAAGTTGGACTAGACTGTAATACAAACCGTTCCCCATATGGAAAAGAAATAGTAAAAACATATATGATTTACTCATGAAAGTGGCCACTTTCTCATTACTTTCATATATTTTTTTAGTAAGTATACAAAACATACAAGTTTCATTATATAATTTTTCAAGGGATCTTATATCTGTTTTCACTCTTGTATGCTTTTCATACAAGTTTCATACAAGACAGATACAAACTTTATAAGATTTATATATATCTTTTCCATATGGGTCAGTTTGTCAACAATACAACTGAAATGAGAGAAAGACTGAGTGTGAGACTTTGATATTAGATAAAATGAATATTGATAAAGTTTACCTTTATGTACAGAATCTGAATATCGCAAAATATTTTTAAAAATTGCAATAATATCGTATTGTGCGTTAAGTATTGTGATAATATCGTATCGTGGGATGTATGGTGATTCCCACCTCTAGTGTTTATAGAATTTTTTTGGAAGATTGATGGAAGAATCTCATTTATATAATTACACACTGTGACCTGTTTTATGAGATCAATAATGGAGTTGAAAAAAATCCTATTCATAAGCAGCAACTGCATTGTGAAACAGGCAATTAAAAGAAAAACAACCAATAAAAACACAAGATCAGACAGAAATACGGGACGAGTTGTGCCACAATTTATCCTGAGAGATACATTAAGCGGCTTTTGTATTCCTGTAAAACACAGAGCCTGAGTTGGAGCTATCATGAGTAACAGCTGGTAATTTGATTGTTCACATTATGTATTTGTGTGTTGTGGTTTCACATCATACCTGCGCTTATATAAACTCAACTCGAGTCCTTTTTCTGCATGGGTATTTCTGTGTAAACAGCAAATTTCCACCAAAAATGTGCTTTGAATGTGACCCTGTAACTGCATGCGATGCTTTAATTACGTTTTATTCGACCCTACCTTTTCATCAGGGATTCAAACAACTTCAAAAAGCACTGAACTGATGATGAAGAGGTTTGATCTCAAATGCTGGTCTTAACAAATGCCACTTATAGAAGCATTTTGTGCGTGAAGTTTATACAACAGACTAACCAACCTTCCTGCACACAATGATTAAATACTCCATCAGTTAAATAATATCTAATTACTGCATTAATTCGTTTACTTAATTATTTTTGCATGAAATTTAAAGATGTAATTTTTTTCTTGTAAACTATTCAAAAGAAGAGCAATCAGTTTCCATAAAATATATACCAAATGCTTTGGAGTGAGCGCTTCTGACCCCAGAGTATTCTCAGTGAGATATACTAAAATTGGAAATAGCTACACAAAAAACTTTGTCCGCGTGCACCCTTGACAGGTGGAGCAATCTGTGGGCCCACATAGGTGTGTTGGCTGAGTGACAGTAGAACTACCTTTGAAATGACAGCCAATAAAATATAGAGTTGCAGGCATCAATGCATCCAGCAAGCAAGCAAGCTAGTCAGTGAACTTACGTACAGTCAGTCAGCTTGCAGGCTTAAAGGCTTGGCAGTTATTTGGACATCCTGACACCAGCAAACCAGCAGCTTATCAACCAGTCTCCCAGTCAGTCAGTTAAACAGGCTCGTAGCCAGCCTGCCAGATTTCCCTGCAGACGTGCAGTGTAGTCAATAAGTCTGCAGACAGGCCTAGCACCACGAGCGCAGTCCGTCATCGCCACCAGCCAGCAACTCAAGGTCAGCCAGCCAACCAGCCTGGAGGAGGCAGCAGGTCCAAATTTAATAATCCCACTTGCTCTCATCACAGATCATGGTGAGCTCTCAGCAGAATATATCAGGTCTGACCTCTGCCACTGCTGTTCTATGAGAGGTGTCTGTATTCGAATGATTGTGTATGTGTGCGCGCGTGCGTTTGTGTTTATGTGAGTGCGGTGTGTATCACAAAATCTCTTACTGCAGGGTGGCGTGTAGCATCCCTCGCACACTGGCTCATATTTACAAATTGCAGCCAGAGAAAGGGGCAAAAATATGTGCTGCACTTGTGAATGAGCGTAATAGAAAACGCTGTGCTCTATTTATCCTCGGTGCCTTAATGATTAACCTTAAATGGCAAACGCAAGTCCCCTTGACCATCGCCTTCATTTCCATTCTAATTAGAACAAACTTAATTAATTTTAGAGCACTGATTAATTCCACCTTATGCCACTAGAGGTCAGTGGCTAGTTGAGTAGATGTTAGTAGTGAATCGAGGAGGATTGCTGCACTTGAGTAGAGAAATCTTTGTTCAAGAAGGCACTGATTTGACCCTCTCAGAGATAAAAAACAAAAACTGATGACTGGCTGTAAATAAGACAGGACAGCACAGCTGCAGCATTATGAATGCATGTGCCTAGCATCATTCTTTCTGTTAGCTTTTTTGGGGGTTTTTGCCACAAACAGGTGATCCTGGCCTGTGTTTTTGCACGTAAAACAGTAGCCTTATTTTTCCACTCTCCGTTTCAATTGTTTATGTGAAGAAACTGGTACATGCCCATCACGCAGAGCAGAGACAAGAGAGGAGCTCCTCTGGCCTCAGCTGAATAGAGTCCTCTGGTTCACAAAGAAGGTCTTTTCTGCTAAGGTGCTTAGAAAGCGCTCAGGTCGTTGATATGCAAGGCAACGGGGCAGCCCGCAGCTCGCCTGCTTTAGAGTTAATTAAGCTGCAGACCCAGTTGGCAGGATGCCCCCCACCCTACCTCTTTTCTTCTGCACTGCTGAGCTCTGACACTAGCACTCCTACAGGATGAACCCCACCAACCTACATCTCCCATAAGTGGTAGGCACCGGTGTCACAAATAGCTACATAGTATCATCAGCCATGATGATGCTTTTCTTTTTTCTTTTATACTTGTAATTCCCATTTGTTTCATTCTTAAATTGGCAGTTTCCCTTTTTCTTTTTATTCCCAAGAGGTATGCGCCCACTATCCAAATCCTTTCACAGCACTACATCAACCCAAAGGAATCCCTCCCAAGCTCTTTGTTGTTCACCCTGTCCTTGTCTAGAATGTCGTTGAGAATGACGACCTTCCGTCTCATCTATCTTCATTTCTTCCTCTTCTTTGCCCCTTTTCCTCCTTTGTTGCTTACACACAAAAAGTAGTTCCTGCATTCTAGTTTTTGAAAGCATGCACCTTCTTTGTCCTACTTGATGTTTCCTTCACATACTGTAGTCATAAAGGTAAAGAGGGCAGGCTCAATCAGACAGAGGACAGACTCCCCGGTGGCCTGCCATGCCTCTAATTGTGAATTCATCACAGACGGAGCGGATCAATACGGGACTCTTGACTCCACGCGCAGCAGAATGATCTGAAGTTTGTCCTATTGGAATTTCTTTTACGGAGGGGGATTAGACGCTTCCACTCACGTTTGAAGATGGCGAGACCTCGCTCACATTTAGCGTGAGAGAAAACTGAAGACAGGTAGAAAGAGAGAAAACCTCACCCCGTTTTCGAGTTTCCCTCCTAATGACTCTCTGCCTGAGGAGTAACAGGCACACGTGCACACAGACACGCGCTGAGACTGCTGTGTCCTCCGTTTTAATGCGACCTTGGTGCTCCTGGGGAAGGCTGGCTATGAACTGGCAAGATGGTGAGAACAGTCTGCGCCATTAAACCTGTGGGGGCTTACTGTAACATGCAGCTTCCCGTGGCTGCTCTCTGGCAGTGGAACTCTGTAATAGTAGCTCTCTGGCTAATGCACTGCTGGGTATTCAGGGAACAGAGGGGTTGGTAGGGGGAAAGAGGCAACGTGAAGCGACACTATGCAAAAAAATAATCCACCTTATTTCAAACATCTCACTATTTCAAATCAGATGATGTAAAGTGAATGAACTGTATCCTGAGTGTTCAAACCAAAGCCGCAGAATAAAGTCTTCCATAAAGACCAGATGGATGGGTTACATTTTTCTCTGAGTGATAGACTTAGAAATCGTAGAGGAGCAGCAACAACACCTTCTCAGTCTGTCACAGCCACAGCTTTTCCTTGCCATCGCGCAGCGAGAGGGCTCCTGCTGGTGTTTTTTTGCCAACACCACAGCCAGCACAACTCCTCCATTCATTCCCTTTTCTTCAGTTTGTTCTGGACAGGCCAAAGTTGCTTATTTACATTTTACATTTGCATGTTCCCGAGCAGGGGTATGTCACAGAAATAAAAACACCTCCCATATGGTTGCAGGCACAGGCTGACTCGAGGCTGTATATAAAATCAACAGATATTATTTATTTAGGTTGTGATTGCATGAAAACTCATTAGCAGCCGTGGTATCGGTTTATTTGGACAGTTAGTTTGTCTTTTATTTGCACAGAGGGCAGAGATAGCCCAATGAACACAGATTGCACCTTAAGTTAAAATGGAAACAAAAAATGCATGAATAAATATATATATTAGGAATACATCTGCCCTACTTCATGCTTTCATCCCATTCATTTCTATTCAATTTCAGGTTGTGGCCAAATTCCTCACCTTCTTTCATCGTTTGTTCTTTTAATGCAACACAAATGTCCTCAAACGTCACACTATTGACTTTAAAGTTAAATTGTCAGAAGGACACAGTTGCACAGGACGGAGGAAGTTCGTGGCTTTCATAAGGAAGCAGGTTCAAATGCATCCAGTAAAGCTACAATGAGGTCATGCTAACATCGTCTGACCCACTAAATACTGATCTCTGAATAAAACCAGGGTGCTGAATTTTGTGGCATTTTAGTACCAAAACAAATACACGCATAAGAGTGTAGAGGCCTCCCTCTTTGTTATATTTTACAGTTTTTCCTCCATATTTTCATCCAAGCTGATGATCGTATCAGTAAAACTCATGACACTGAACAAATCTTTAAATGATTGAAGCTGAAACGAAAAGAAAAGCTTATTAATTCTTCAATATTAAACACACCCACCCTCCTTTTCTACTTTTTACATATTCATCATAGTACTAATGCAATTATCAATACTGTAATCTATTTGGCGGTCACATGGTGCTAAAAAGTCATTATTCGTGAGCCTTTTTTAATGAACAAATCTAATGAAGTGCACTAATACGTTAGAAGCAAGATTTCTCTCACCTTAGGGGGTGATATTCATGTGTGTGTGTGTGTGTGTGTGTGTGTGTGTACGAAGGGTGGGGTGGTGGGGATAACTTAGGGACCTAAGTGGTTTCGACATGAGTGAAATGCTTTGCTAAAGACAAAAGAAGAGACAGCCAGAGAAAAAACTTGGATGGAAAGTTGGATGAAAATGTAAGGCAGATGCTACAAATTATTCCAGACCTTCCCCCGTCTAAGCCTACCTGCTGAAACATGGATATGCTGCCAGGAAAAGGCGACGGCTTGGGAAATTTTGATAGCACAGCAAGAAGGGATTGAAAAAGAGGAGAACCTGATGTGTGTCGCATGAAAGAGAAATTCCAACCAGCATTACTACAACTGATGCGCCGCACATACTACATAAGAATCTCCTCACTTAAACACATAACATTGTGATTCCTGACGGATTTATTTGCTCAGGGGAATGTAAACCTCCACATTTCCACAGCCACCCCATAAGACTCCTCAAGCCCACGCCATGCATTATTCATTTACGTGGGCACAGTTTTTCGCTGACGCGAAAGTCCCTGGACACGCGTGCAGGACTTCTGCACAGAAGTCTGTTTGAGAGGCATCACGAGATGTGGCAGGACATTATTCAGTCATGTAATATGCCTCGTCTGTCTGGTGTCTGCTCTGCAGTTTTCTTATGAATTCCACAGGGAGAGAGAGGGAGGGGAAAAAAAGAGAAAGACGGGCTTTAGTTGCGGAGCGCAGCAGCAGCAGCGGCGGCGCTGGATGTCTTGACCGATGAAAGGCCAATTACTGGATGGGTTTCCTCGCTGTGTGCTGGGAGGAACAGCGTACTGATGGCATTTACAGACAACAAATAAAGCTGTTAGACTGAAGACGCCCATTTCTGCACAATGAACAGTAAAAACGTGAGATTCAATCATATTTTCCAACAAGGCACGCTCACATATTACACACGAGTATTTCAAAGCGCTGAAAAAGAGCACAGCAGCTACGAAACAAACCAGTCTGCATTAAGCAACAGCGCTCCAAAACCAAACCACTTTAAATTAAGCAACAGCCCTCATCTGCAACAGCCGCCCGTCTCCCCACCTCCTGAGCCCTTGCCGATTCGAAAATCTAAAATAGCTTTTACTGTCACCACCAACCACTCCATCTTTTAATCTCTTCAAGGAGATCCATTACCATATTAATAATGCGATGTGAACCGGTCATAGATTAAACTTGGCAATAAAGAAGCCTGCCAGGCACTCACACTGAGTCATTTTAATGACAGTGTGATAATTATAACTGCATGTGTCAGAATTGACAGACAGGGCCCCTGCATATATCAAACACACACACTGTCATGCAATCTTTCTCTGTCTCTCACACACTTCTTCTTCTTCTTCTTCTTCTTCTTCTTCTTGCACGAGCTAAATATAGACTCAGTTCATAATCAGCTTGCCTTTATTATAAATAGATGTGACAGTGACAAACTGGGATATTCACCTGCTAAATGGCACCAAGACAAGGGCCAGTGTGTCAGACCAAGTGGAGCTTCACAACGTTGTTGGGTATTGAATTTAAATAGCAATGTTCTCCCTCAAGTCTTTTTCACTTCATGGCAAAAATAACTTTAGAAACTTCTCCTTGTTGTTCTGCACCTCTGGTGGTACGCAGTACAACAAATAACCCCGGAACCTGCCAGAAAATCTAAACAAAATGGTCTGAATAATGTATAAAAATAAGTAAAAATAACAGTCGAACGTTGTGTTGATGTAAACAGTATTTGGTGTGGGATACTCTCAGCAGGAGCGCTCATTAAGCTGAAAAACCCCAGATATATTAGCGCGTACGCAGTTTCACTGTTGCTCTGCGTCTGACACTAAGCTCCTATTGTGTTCGATAGATTGTATTCTGTGGCTTTGAGTGACACAGTGGTTGGCGTCTAATGTGAATGTAAGCGCTGCAGACTGGGTGAGAAATGATGTTTGTTTCCCTTGTTGCCGTAGCGGAGAGCGTGCGCGTTTGCATGAGCGTGCTGCAGAGAAGAGAAAAGCTCAAGCGTGTGCGTCTGTGTGTGTTTGTGTGTGCGTCTGTGTGTGTGTTTGTGTGTATTTGAGAGAGAGAGATGTTTTGTTTTCTCATTCCAACAGCACACATTCCATGCTTGACATAAATTTGGAAAAAATCAACAAATGTGAGGCCGCGCAAACAGCTGAGTTAAAAAAAACAAAAACAAATGAGATTTTGTCGGTGACATGAAACTACCAGTTGTAAATAGAGGAGGGGGGGGGGGCAGCAGCACTTACTGCATGTACAATTTAATGCACACAATCACAGTTTAAGTCAGGTTCAGTCAAAACAGGAGCAGATGGTGGTGTTGTAGTCAAGACTGACTCATGGAGAGATTTTTTGTGCGCAGGGTGTCTGTGTAAACTGCACAATTTTCAATGACGGGGTCAACACGTGAATAGTCTCGGCTACATGTGATACGCAGTGATATGCTCTATATACAAACAGTAAGATGAATGTTTTTGTTCTTTCACTGCTGCACACATCATGTGCCAAATAAAACAGTTTATCACTGTGATGATTATGATCGCCATTATTATCGTCATCAGAAGCAGCAGCAACAGTTCAATGAAATAACATTAAGCAGATGGAGAAATGAGACAGGAAAAAACTGAAAGACCGCAGGATAAAGAAGCAGGAATAACTTCCAGGAGATATTGGATTTGAAATACACAGCTCACTGTTTTAAAATGTAGCATGGCAATAAAAAAAAGCAATATACTTTTGTTGGAATCAACTAGAAATACAATATTTAAATTGAAATGCATGCAACAGTGTTTTGCTTAAATTTAGTAAAGTTATTATGCAAGGTTTCTACCTTTGCAAACATGATTTCATCTTGGCTGCTTTTTTATATTGGATTTAGATATTGACACTCGAACTACAAACACCCTGAACCTCCACGTGAAGCTGCAAGTTTGAATATCTTCTCAATTATAATTTGAGTTGATGTTGAGCCCACTGAGAGACAAACCAGCTAAATGCAAACGCAAAGATGATTTTTCTCTTAGCATAACATTTTTTAAATGTAAGTGAATAAGTTCATTTGATCAAAACTAGTTCAAGTTGATTCAAGCCAAATGCAAAGCACATTTTCTAGCCTGGCTGCAGCCAGTGTTGGGGAGTAACGGAATACATGTACCGCCGTTATGTATTTAAAATACAAAATATGAGTAACTGTATTCCGTTACAGTTACCGTTTAAAAAGGTGGTATTTAGAATACAGTTACTTTGTTGAAATAAATGGATTACACGGCGGTACTTCCCTGTTTCATATTGTGGCGGGTCAGGACTGTTTGGGTTTTGTTTGACAGCTACGTTCTGTTGTTCCAGGCAGCAGCGTTACGGTTGCCATGGTTACAGGGTGACGCTCTCTCTCTGCGTGTTTCCTGGGTGAGAGAGGCCTTTTTGTTGTTGTTGTGCTAAGCTAATAGGCAGAATGCTACAGGTATAGCTCTAAAGAATGTAGCATCATAGGCAGTGTAGTCCGTGCTGCAGGGAGAATGGACTGCTGTACCCGTTATGTGTCTGTGAGCGAGGGAGGGAGAAAAAGGAAAAGTAGGAGCTGTCATCGAGCAAAAACGGGAGCTGGAAGCATGTAAATATAATAATAACCACTGCAGCCAAGAAGAGAGCCTGACGAGCCCAGTTGTAAGTAAGCTATTAAGACTCGACTGTACACCGTGTTCGTGTTTTCCTCCAAAAACAATAAGTTCTGTTGGAGCAGCCTTTCAACGCCTCTCTCTGTCTCTGCTAGCAAAGTTGACCCAGACAACAAAGTAAAGCTAGTTTTCAGCTACGAGCCCGACACAGAACCCACCGTATTAGCCAGAGGTCCCTTTACTACGGTTCGGAGCCGCGGACCTTCAGTAACAGTAATAAATCACAGCAATAGTACATTCATGTAGTTGTAAACAGCATGATAATATATTAAGTAATCCAAAGTATTCAGAATACGTTACTCTCATTGAGTAACGTAACGGAATACGTTACAGAATACATTTTGGGGCATGTAATCTGTAATCTGTAATGGAATACATTTTAAAAGTAACCTTCCCAACACTGGCTGCAGCAGAGGATGTAGTAAGGGCAGCGGATCGTCTCATTAATGCCCTCCTGCCTGCAGCACTCAACTTACCTGCAGTGCTCTTAAAATGTCACGCATATACTGTCCCATTATAAACAGGGGAAAGTATGATTAGCTGTGACACTGCCTGTGTTTTAACTATCTGCATCTCCATTTAAGAGGGGCTGTCTTTACTTTACAGCCATTATTGGTGCTCTTGGTGTAGTCACTGAGTCACTGTTAGACTTTGAGCTGTTTTCTGCTGAACAGAGGGCAGGAAAGCAGGCAGGTAAGCCAATCTGTGCTGTGTTCTCATTAACCGCCTGTGGATGCGCAGTGAGTGGGGGGGGATGCTGTAAGAAAGAGAGTGAGTGAGTGACTGAGTGAGTGAGACAGAGAGAGAGAAGAAAAAACAACGGTGCAAATGAGGAAAATTGGAAAAGGTTTGTCTTACTCTCTGTGATAGGAGGAAGAGCACTGAGCAACTTGTGAAGGGAGCTTTGTTACTTGATCAAGACGCACATTTTGTGTGGATGTGCACTGACTCACACGTGTGCACAAGTGCTTTTCTGACTCTGTGCATTGCAGTGTGTATTACCATGGGTGCACGCACAGGTCCATGTTTGTGTTTTTGTCTGAAGTGTGCATGCACATAGGGGTCCCAGCCCATCTGCACATCTTTATGGAGGGGAGTAATTGACTGGTGGAGGACAGGGCTCAGCACCACAGGGAACCAGCTGGAGTTATTGAGGGATGAGCAGCCTGCCTTTGGGAACCAGCATCTCTCTTTCTCTCTTTCACAGGGAGGGTGGAGATATCGGTAGGAGCACAAAGCAAGAGGGGGAGAGACAGGAGTTAGAAACAAAACTCTGTGGTAAAAGCATCACCTCCATAGCATGGCAAAGTAGGGTGGGGGTGAAGGGACAAAGGAAGGGATGGGGAAGAAGCCTCCGGGAGTAGCATCTTTTCTTTTATCACAGTGTCCCTGGTCTGAGATAGGGAAGGCGGGAAAAAACATTTTCTACTGTGTGCCTCAATATTTGATCATAATCTTTCATATTTTTTTGCGTTATTACTTGTTATGAAAAAGAAAATATAAAAACTGTGATGATCTGTTTGAATTCAAAATGTATATTCTATAACCAGATGATGATGTTCATCTTCCTCACCAATTAAACAAAGCTTTAAAGAAAGAGAGAAGGACACAAGCAAGCAAACCAACTGAAAACCTAAAAAGGTATCTGGAAAAAAGGGGGTGTGTGTATAAAAAAAGACAAACTACCAACAAAGATAAGGATGCTTCTTAACTCTATAAAAAGCAGCTGCCATCTCACCATAATAACACCTGCAAGAGCTAAATCGCATAGTCGATACAGAAAAGTGTGTTTGTAGGCCAACACATAAAAATACTGAAACGCTGAAATAAGGCTGTACTGGAGAGAGACGAGCGCCCGCTGACATAATCAATCACTTCACTTGTATGAACTGTCTTTCAAATAATTCAAACAAATTAGATCTGTTAGAGTAGAGAGTGCCTGATGTCTTCTGTTAAACCAAAATAGTCGGATCAGTTTGGGGAAAAGTGTCAGTGGCCCCATCACGGTATCCCTACATTATACTGAGACACTTCAGTGTTGTTCATATTTGCTAGACTCTTCCTACATTTAGTAATTGATCGTTTTATTTTGCTGAATTTTAAACATTTTACTTTTTCTTTTTTTTTAATATTATTTCTTAATATTTGGTTTCGTCTTGTTTTGTTTTTACCTTGTCAGGACATTTGTTTGGTCATTTGTACACTCAGAAAAATAAAGCTGCCAACTGGAACCGAAAGTGGTTCTTTAGACTGATGCCATAGAAGAACCTTTTTTAGTGCCACAAAGAACCTTTCAAGCAATGGTTCTTTGAAGAACCTTTAATGGTGCCCAAAAGAACCATCAAGAAATAGCACTTTGAATAGCACTGCAATATATTTGCTGTACTCCCTAGTTCATAGGTGTCAAACTCTGGCCCGCGGGCCAAATTTGGCCCGCAGCCTAATTACATTTGGCCCGCGAAGCCATACCAAATTACTATTAGAGCTGGCCTACTGGTATTATACAGCTAATATCTATATTGTTTAGTACTAAGCTTTGCTTGTTCCATATTCAGTTTTTCAGCAAAACTTGTTTGAGTCCATAAGAAAAGATTCATTCTTATATCTGGAGGAAGATTATTTTTTTTTCAATAAATATTAACGTTAGCCCGCGACTTTGTTCCAGTTTTGAATTTTGGCCCACTGTGTATTTGAGTTTGACACCCCTGCCCTAGTTTAAAGGTCTTTAAAATGGTTCTTTAAAGAACCATAAAGACATCTGAAGAACCATTTAAGAACCATAATTTTTCTGAGAGTATTCTATTTTTCTTTTGAATTGTTAACCCCGTATCTCTGGATTAATGAAATTTATCTTACTTTATAAGATAAATTTATCTTACTTTAGGAAGGAAACATGTTTCCTTCCTTTCTGAAGGAAACATGTTTGTCAGACAGACATTATATTTGTATATTTACAGAAGGAATAAAGCAAAAAGTATTCATACACTGAACTAACTTGTGATGTGTCGGTCGCAAACGAAAAGGCTTTTAGAGCCGAGTCTTTGAAGTGAACGACGCGAGCCGGCTAGGTGGGGGTTTTTTTCTTTCTTTTGTTCACCGTCTCTCTCGCACTTTTTTCCCGCTTCACTCCACACGGGAGCCTTGTGCTTGCGCTGGGAAGAGGGGGGAGGGGCGGTAGTTACAACAGAGCCGGTGGGAAAGAGAGAGAAAGAGAGCCAGGGACAACAACGTCACATTAGAAAGGTATAGTGATCATCCACAACTATTTTCAGTTGCAGATGATAAAGGATTCAGAAAGTTTCTTCATGCAGGCCCATGATCTTCTTTTAGTTTTCATATTTTAATTTATATTTAATTGTGTTGTGGTTTGCAGTGTTTCGTGTCAAGGCTCTGTGTGTGGGCAGGCGGGGATGAGGATCCAAACGCAGGACAAAACCTCCGCTTTATTGCTGGCGAAGAAACAAAACATGAACTGAACTTAACAACTGAGAACCAAAATACACAGGCACAATCTGAGGGTACGACACAACACTGACACCAAGAAACACGGGGCTTAAATACACTGGGGTGTAATCAGAGAATGGAAAACAGGAGTTTAAAAGGAAAAAGCTGAAAATATCGTGGCTCAAGAGTTGGGAGTTCGCCTTGTAATCGGAAGGTTGCCGGTTCGAGCCCCGGCTCGGATAGTCTCGGTCGTTGTGTCCTTGGGCAAGACCCTTCACCTACTGCCTACTGGTGTTGGCCAGAAGGGCCGATGGCGCGATATGGCAGCCTCGCTTCTGTCAGTCTGCCCCAGGGCAGCTGTGGCTACAACTGTAGCTGCCTCCACCAGTGTGTGAATAGGTGGATGACTGGGTGTGTAAAGCGCTTTGGGGTCCCTAGAGAGGACTAGTAAAAGCGCTATACAAATACAGTCCATTTACCATTTACCATGGTGCCAGGACAACCACCTCCAGCTGAACGTCGGCAAGACCAAGGAGCTGGTGGTGGACTTCAGAAGGAGTCAGCACAGAGACTACAAGCCCATTACCATCAGTGGAGAGGGTGCAGTCCTTCAAGTATCTTGGTGTCCACATCTCCTCAGACCTGACATGGTCTGCCCACATTCAGGTCCAGACCAAAAAGACTAGGCAGCGCCTGTCTCACCTACGACAACTGAGGAAGTTCAGGGTCTCTCCAAAGATCCTCAGGATCTTCTATACAGGCGCTGTGGAGAGCATCCTCACACAGAGGATCCTCACACACTCCGTACAGCAGAACGCTGCTGCAGGATTGCTCTCCCCCCGCTTTAGGACACCTACACCAGGAGATGCCGGACTAGAGCAGTGCAGATACTGAAGGACCCGTCCCATCTTGGCAACAAACTGTTCCAACTTCACAATCTGGTAGAAGGTTCCGCATCATCCGGGCAAGGACAGAGAGACTCAAGAGGAGCTTCTATCCCCAAGCCATCTGGGCCCTAAACACACACACCCGCCCTCTCACATCATCTATAACTGACTGAGACAGGACTCTCTTCCAGACACTCTAAACCCATCAGCACAATGTACATTTCAAATTCCTTTAATTTTAAATATGTTTATATTGTATATTCTGTAAAATAGTCAGATGTCTATTCATATTAATGTACAGAATTCACCTCCTTGCTGCTACTACTGCACATTCACCCAATGTATATACTATATATATAATGTTCTTACTCTACCCCCCCCCCCCCCCCCCCATTTTTGCACATGTCGAGGAGCGTGTGAGGTTACATTTCACTGTGTGTTATATGCATGTGACAAATAAAGAACCTTGAACTGTTGTTAATAATAAATTAACTAAAGCAACAAAACAACCTGAAGAGCTTTTTAGTGAGCCAAGCTCATCAAGCTGAGCCAAGATCCGGTCCTTTGATGCGTGAAAATCATTTTCAGCTTATCTATCTGATGTTTTTTATGAAGGAATGTCCCCTTGAAAAAGAAGCACAGGTTGTGTGAAAAGCTCTCATGACAGGTTGTTTGGCTCTGAAAGGGCAGCAAAGTATTAGAGTAGTTAGCACGGTTGCCTGGAAGCAGGAAAGCTCTGTGTCTGAACCTCATTCCATGTTCTCCCGGTGCTTGTGTGGGTTTCCTCCAGGTACTCTAGTTTCCTCCCACAGTCCAAAGACATGCTTGTTAGATTAATCGCTGACTTCTAAATTGGCTGTAGGTGTGGATGTTGTTTGTCTCTCTGTGTTAGCCCTGTGATGCAGTCTACTCTGCCTCTTTCTCTTAGGTTAAATCAGCTGTGAGCTCTCCATTGTATGTTGTGAACTGCAAGGCACCTGTAAAGACAGATAATATATAATAGCACTGCAATATATTTGCTGTACTCCCTAGTTTAAATTATTACGAAAAAATTGCATGCATTTTTCAGTTTCACCTTGCAGGATTACACTTTACATTTTCATATAACATTAGAGGGAACCCATTAAAAAATATATAACTTTTGAAGGTCTGAAAATGTAAATGGCAATATGGCTGATTTGTATTCCCCTGGATCACATTTCCATCACTAATGCAAGTTAACCAAAGTACTAAGTACACACAATTATCATCACACTTATTCCCAGGGTGCATGATTACAGCCAGAAATCATACACGACATCACACTGGGGAAATGTCAACAAAATAGCAATGCTAACAGGCAACACTAACCGTGTGTAGACAGTCCAACACACACTGTTGGCGTGTTTAACCTCAAAGCCATCATTTGTCTAATAAAACCTGATTCATTCAGTGCTTAGTGAGCAGTAATAACAGTAAGAAGTGAAAACTGCACTTTACACTATTATCATTAAACTCCCGTAGTGTAAGTTTTCACGTATAATTGTAAATACGACCACGTTAAGAATGACAGTGTGCTTCGATAGCCTAGCAAACACTGTGCAGACAAAAGATTGGAGTACAGTCACTGTCATGTGAGCTTTATATCTCAGTAGCCCACATAAGGCCAATTTGAGGTACAGTATAATTACACTCAGTTCACAGTAATTCTCTGCCGTTCACTTCATGAATAATCCTGCATGATGAGCGGCAGGTAGGCAAGCTGTGGGCGAATTCACAAACAGTATTATCAACCCACTTGCAATCATGCAATCAGCGCATTTTATAATATTACCGGTGAACATACAGCATATCTGCTGTGACTGTGAAAAGTGATATGCGACCATTTAAAAACACCCACATATCCAACCAGCAGAGCACAACACAGTCTCCAGAGAGTCACTCCATTCATTAACCCCCGTCCTACTGACATATTTAACGTAGAAGGACTACAGACTGGAGTCCCTGGGGAACTCAAGACTAAATTACTGTAATAAACAAAAATAATGGTAAAATGGTAAAAAATAATGGTTTAGGACCAAAATACATCAGTGACCTCCTGACCCAGTATGAACCTTCCAGATCCCTCAGGTCATCTGGATCCGGTCTTTTATCAGTTCCCAGAGTCAGAACCAGACACGGAGAAGCTGCATTCAGCTTTTATGCTCCTTATATCTGGAACAAACTCCCAGAAAGCCTCAGATCAGCTGAAACACTCAGTTTATTTAAATCCAGGTTGAAGACTCACCTGTTCTCAGCTGCATTTGAATAAAGCACCAAATCCACACTTTTAAGCTTAAATTTCAAAACTTAAATTTTAACTACTGATTTTATCTCCTGTTCTGATTTTATCTGTTTTGATTTTATATACTGTTTTGTTTGTTTGTTTGTTTGTTTGTTAATTAATTTGTTTGTTTGCTTGTTTTAATCAATTTTAAATCATGCTTTTTATTTGTTTTTGTTTCTAATGTCTCTGTAAAGCACTTTGAATCACCTTGTTGTTGAATTGTGCTATACAAATAAACTTGCCTTGCCTAAAAACAATAATAATAATAGTAAAACTTATTTTCAGAGCATTACTCATCATGTCATTAATATCATGTAATGAAAAAAAAAAGATTATTGTCATTATTGTTGTAAACAAATAATTTGCATATTTTGTAAAACTGAAATCTTAACATTTCTTTTAATACAACTCGCAGCCTTTATCCAAAGTAGAATCCAATTACGATCCTTTTATTCTGGAATAATGTCTAGTAAACATTACCTGTATTCGTTTCTGAATATGAAATAATTAAAATAAACACATTAAACATCAGGCAGCCCATAGATGAAATCTATGCCCCCAAAATGGTCACACAGGCCACCACCCCAGCTGGCTCATTTTAATGAGGAGTAGTGGGTATTCTGAGCCCCTCCTGAACAACCAAGCTCTGCACTCTCTCTCCAGGGCTGAGCCCAGACATCCTTCAGAAGAAACTCATTTTCATTGCTGTCTATTCTTTCAGTCTCTACCCAGAACTTGTGGCTATAGGTGAGGTTAGGTCAGCTTTGCTTTCATGCTCAGCTCTCTCTTCACCACGACAGACCAGCTCCGCTCCCTCCTCTCTCATGAGCAAGCCCCTGTTGGGGCAGCAACTCATCCCCGACCCAGAGTGGGGACTCCACCCTTTTCAGCCTCAGACTTGGAGGTGCTAATTCTCATCCCAGCCACTTCACGCTCAGTTGCAAACAAGTGCAAGCTAGAGGTCGTAGCTCAATGAAGCCAACGGAGCTGCATCATTTGCAAAATGCAGAGACGAGATCCCGAGTCCGCTGAACTCGAGCCCGTCACCCTTTGGCTGTGCCTAGAATCTCTGCCAAAAAGCAGCTCTGGGGGAATTCAGCGACCACGAGAAACGAGTTTGACTTTTTGCTGGCAATACGAACCAAGCTCTCACTACAGCTGTAACTGAAGCAACCACAATTAAAGCTAAACAAACACTACAGGCAGTTATAGCACAGAGATCTGCCACATGTCATGCTAACAGCATGCTGGCAGTAGAGTTAGCAGCCAAGCAAAGGACAGTTAAACCAGCAGGTGGAGGTTTCCTCAGAGGTTCATTGGTTTTCAGATTAGGGCTCGTAAATTAGCATCAGCTCTTCTCTTCACGTGTGGCGTGACCATGATATGCCGCAGGTGTTTTTGGTAGATCCGGTGATTCCTCCAACATTCTGATAACTTCCAGCCTGGCAAGTTCCCCATCCAGATAATGAATGCTGCAATGAAGTCTTTCTTCTTAAAAATGACTGACATAGTACCCCTACCCCTCTAGATACTAGGGGTGGGGAAAAAAATCGATACTGTGTAGTATCGTGATATTTTGTTTGCTAATAATGTATCGATACAGAGACAGCAGAAATCGATATTTTGTTACAAAAAGGTTTTTGTGCTCTGACTTCAGAGCATGTTGATCCTTTTTCTGAGCAAGAATCCTGACATTCCTTCACTGTCCAAATGTGTTTAACTTGTTTTTTTTTATGCAGCAATAAACATGACAGTTTACTTATTTTAATTTAAGACATGTTTTATTTTAATTAAGTTTAAAACTTTTTTATTTAATGTAAAATTATATTTTGTTTTAATTTACTTTCAAATTCTTCAGTTGCTGAAGGGGCTGCATAGTTTTCATAAACTGCATAGTTCAGAATAGCTATAATTGTACCAGATGGTTGATTCAGTTAAGTTGGACTAGACTGTAATACAAACCGTTCAGTTTGTCAACAATAAAACTGAAATGAGAGAAAGACTGAGTGTGAGACTTTGATATTAGATAAAATGAATATTGATAAAGTTTATCTTTATGTACAGAATCTGAATATCGCAAAATATTTTAAAAAATTGCAATAATATCGTATCGTGCGTTAAGTATTGTGATAATATCGTATCGTGGGATGTATGGTGATTCCCACCTCTACTAGATACTGTATGTTATCTTAATTTTTCAAGATATTAACTGAATAAATAGTTCCATTTATTAAAACTGCATGGATGGAATTGAAAAAGCACTAATCAAAGCATAAATAAACAAACTTACTGGCAAAATAATAAATACAGGAATGATTAAAAAAAATCACTTATGGGATATAGCAAAAAATATACTGGGGTCTGCATGGATCCCAGTCAGTAGGATGAGGGTTAGTGTTATCACTTCAAGTCAATATCATTTAAAATCCTGAGAAATGGTGTTGCCTGACGAATGAGAAAAACAGTTCTATAAATCCTCTTTTCACTTCCAGGAAATGTTGTTATCAAAGACCTTTGGAAGACTGCAGGCACGTCTGTAAATCATACAGAAGGAGCAGACCTGCGATACCCCACTGGATTATCTATGTCATAGTTTATTGCTTTTTTATTGTTAAGTGCCTCGTAAAAAATACCAGCATCGATTCATGACCATTGATTCATGCATGGCCAAGTAACCTCCCCAGATGCTGAACATAGACGATGCACATGCAAACACACGAGTACATGCAACAGAAAAGGGGGGGAGAATGTGCAGAGGCACCCATACGGATAAGAGGATGCCAGTTTTAGGTCTCCCTGAGAGCCCCACGCTGGCCTGCTGAGACACAAGGATGAATAAATGCATATGTCCAGATGACATGTGTGAGGTAGAAGGAGACAAGGTATAAGGAAAGATTGGGAAAAGGATTTTAGAGGGTGTTGGCTTATAAAGATGAGCCCCCGTGCAGCTCGCTGCAGCATGGCGCTGACTTTAAAACGTAGCTTCTCGTCACAAGCGAACCAGTGTGTGTGAGTGTGCATGTGTGCGGAGCATTGTCCGTATTAGCTCAGCCCCAGTTCCCACATCTTGGCTGGTGGTCACACAGTTGCACCACTGCACACACATGGACACAATACACGGGCTTATCACACAGAGCAGAACACTTCTCTGATTAATAAGCTATGGCACTGCAGAGTCACAAGCCAAAAGAATCCACGCTAACCAAATCTGGTTAGCTCTGAGCTGCAATCCTTCCCAAAAATGAACTGCACAGAGCATTGATCTTACTCTTCATAAACTGAAGATGGCTTTATCCCTGATTTTAGGACACAAGATCAGACCGGCCCATCTTGGCCCACTCCACTGTGCAAAAAGTTGTATTCCAAAATCAGCTCGCTGAGACGCGCCTCTGCTGCTCCCACTCTTTTATCATCAAACCCTACTGGGGCTCAGGCAAGAATCTCAGCTACTATTCAATTTCCAGCCAAGCATGAATATTAATTGTTTTGTCTGAGCAAAGGCCAATCTCTTCACCATAGAGGACTAGATGTTGTTCATTACCATCGCTGAGCTGTCTTCATTATAGAGACATGTCCGTACAATATGCTTACGTGCCTGCGTGTGCGAGCATGTGCACACAATGGAGGTTTATCTTTGAATACGGCTCATAGTTCTGCATGTCTGGTGTCCTCTGTGTCCCATCACTGTCCGTCTAACACGATCAATCAAGAGAAGCCATTGTGCCTCACAAAAAACCAATGAGCTGCATCAATAACTGAGCCTGCGTTCTCCGCCCATGAATATTCCCATAATGAAACAATCTCTTATCGCAACATTGGCCTGGAAGCCTGTCAAAAAAAAGAAAAAGAAAAGAAAGAGCCCATGTGGTGGCTGAAATGTCTGCATTTAGTTTTCTCAAATATGTACAATTACAATTTACAAACACTGCAGGACGAAACGGGGAATTTTAGAAAGAAAGCCAGGAACATGTGCACATGTAAGCTAATGCCATTAACAAAAGAGCACTAGCCGACTGTATCCAATTCCCATCCCCCAAAGATGCAACAAGAGAAAGCAAAGGGAAGAAATAATGACCACATTCATTCCTTCAAAACATCACACATGGAAGAATCGCAGTAATGTCCTCCCTCAAGCAGCCTTCATTTCCATTAAGACTACATATCACTCTCTGGTCCCTATTAACCCGGGGACCTAGGCCATCCTTAGCTCAAACTAGCTGGAATACTTTGCATCAGCAGTGTGTTCATCACTTTTCCTCCCACTACTACTATTAACTCTGCGCTAAGACCATTATTTAAACGCTGAAAGCAGAGCGAGTAATTTGGAGCAACGCAGAGCCAGCTCTAAAGTCTATTCTATAGCCACAGCTGCTGTGTGTAGTCTGGAATCTGTCGAGGGGCCAGTAAGTGACGCTCCATTGAGCCTCCACAAACAACATAAGACAGAAATGAACCACTGAGGCAGGAGAAAAGGGGGAATGTTTTTCCTCTAAAAGAAGATGGATAATGAAGCACAGTGGAGAGGGAAAAGAGGACAAAGAAAAGACAACTGGGAAAAGGCGAGCAGAAGTTAGCCTTATGTGTTACGCACATGCTAGAGAAGCTAATGCATCATCAGCTCGGTGCACTCTGAGAAAAAACACGTTTTAACTACCTATTGACATTCCTATAGCAACGAAGATGTATATGACCATTGATCTATAGCTGTTCCATTCACTGCGAGTCACGTGGATCTCCCTACCTGTACCATCTCTGATGTTCTCACACACAAGCTCAGACAGGCACACACATCAACATAGCACTGTGCATCCCCTCCCCACAGAGCACATCATCCACCTCAACAACAACAGCGATATTTACAGCCAGGCCCCCCAGGAGGCCAGGTTTCTTGTCACGAAGCCGGCCCTCCCAGCACACACAGAACTGTGGGTGACTTCAACAATCACTGCTGTCAGAGAGAGAGGACAGCTATTTCGGTCACTTACAGGAAGCACAACATTAGTGTGAATCCTCACATCTAAGACACTTCAATCCTTAGGAAACAATAACCGAGGCTTGGCCTTTGACGTCAGCTCGGTCATAAAGGTAGAGACGAGGCTAGAGATTAACAGGAGCTCTCTGAAGGGAACAGACCCTCTTTCTGTTGCTAGGAGGCTCCGAATGTGTCATCCTTTAATGGACGACTGTTGTTATAAAAAAAATTAAGACAGAGATGTGGAAAGAAAGAGTGACTAACAAGATGTTCTCTGTAAGGTAAAGCTCACTTTACCAGGACCTGTTGTTTATTATTAAACCACTACAGCCTGGTTATAGTAGCTCTGATATTTTATTGTAGCATTCATAAAACAACTTGTGACCTATTGTGTAATTTCACAAGAATTTATCATGTAATTGTTACAAATTTATGGTGCATGTCAGAAAACTGAACTAACAATTAATAGTTTTACAGAAAAAAAGAACAACGTTATACCAGGTAGTGTTTTTAAGTAACGAGTTTTCATAAAATTTTAAAAGAAAGGCATCAAGGCATTAAGGAATGAAATTCCCTTTCTTATAATCTAATTCTACAATTCTATTAGTGGTACTGACTGTATTATAAAGTATCCTAATATCTGTTTCTCAGCTTTTAATTGCAACTAACTATTAGTGGTGCAGTCTGTGTCATAGTCCTAACCCCACCCCACCTTTTTGAACAGTGATTGCACTGTTAAAAATGGTAAATGGTAAATGGCCTGTATTTGTATAGCGCCAAAGCGCTTTACACATCCATTCACACACACATTCACACACTGGTGATGGCAAGCTACATTGTAGCCACAGCCACCTTGGGGCGCACTGACAGAGGCGAGGCTGCCGGACACTGCAGCCTCGCCTGACCACCACCAGTAGGCAACGGGTGAAGTGTCTTGCCCAAGGACACAACGACCGAGACTGTCCAAGCCGGGGCTCGAACCGGCAACCTTCCGATTACAAGGCAAACTCCCAACTCTTGAGCCACAATCGCCCCGGGGATGGAACTTTTGGCATGCTCTTTCATTCAGAAGGTACAACGCTGAAGGACTACACTTCAGATCGTGGTGGACTTATGATCTGGCCAAATGGGGGAAAACAAACAAAAACAAAAGAATAATATGATAATAGTATTGAATGAAGAAAATCAAAATTTATTATTCAAGGTACTACAAGTCTGTAGTAGACTTTACTTAATATAATCAATTAATTGGGCGTTATTTTATTTATTCAGCAACAACATAAACATTAAACTGCTAAACATATAATTAATAGAGGGATTGTGTTTTTTTATTTTGTAACCTTTAGAGCAGCGGTCCCCAACCCCCGGGCCTCGGACCGGTACCGGTCCGTGAGTCGTTTGGTACCGGGCCGCGAGAGTTGAGGCTCAGGTGTGAAATGTATGGTTTTCAGGGTTTTTATCGGTTTTCAGCATTATTTTGTTGTCGTTTTTATTATGAATAAAAAAATGTTATGAATAAATCTTCTTTTTTTCGGTACCGGTACTAGTTTTATTTTGTTGTATTTATCCGCGACACCTTAAAGGCCGGTCCGTGAAAATATTGTTGGGCATAAACCGGTCCATGGCGCAAAAAAGGTTGGAGACCGCTGCTTTAGATGATTTAATGAAAGCTGACAAAATGGACAAAATACACTAAGTAGCTTCTGATGAAAGAAAACTGAACAACAAGGACATAAAACAACATATTAAACCATTTTTTACATTATATCTCAGTTTCTGAAATGGTATTTAATTCGTTTTTGTTCTTGTTTGTTTTGTTCTTTAGGCTAAGCTTTCTTTCATTTCCTTTCCTTTAAAATTGCCAATTGTTCGTCCCTTTTCTACTGTAGGCTAGCGGTGAGCATTTAGATGCTGAAAATAACACCCTGAATACAGAAAAACTACACAGTAAATGCTGGGAAATTACACCGTAAGTCCCAGCATGTATAACAGAGTGCTACAGTTTTTATTGCTAAAAACAGGGAAAACTTTAGATTACCAACTGATCATATAACACTTTTTCCCAAAATTTACAGGAGAAATGACCTACTATAAATGTTATACTTAACTAAGAAAAAGTAGTTAAGCACATGCAGTTGTTGTCTGTTGTCTGTATGGATAAAGTTGTCTTTATCCATACATGTATGTTAGATTGTGCCCGTTACTAACACCAGACACGTCAAGAATACCCAGAGTAGGGATGCACCGATACACGATACCGGTATCGGTATACCGATACCCGATAGATACCGATACCCAGATACCCAAGAATACCCAGAGTAGGGATGCACCGATACCCAATACCCGATACCAGTATCGGGTATCGGTATTGTACCGGTATCGGTATTGTACGTACGTACATAAAATGTACACTCTGGGTTAGGGATGCCCCAATACCGATACCGGTACACCGATACCGATATCGGTATACCGATACCGGTACACCGATACCGATATCGGTATACCGATACCCGATACACGATATAATATCAGCATTAGGGAGCGTTGCATTCTTCAAGTAAGTACCGATACCGATATACCGATACCCGATACACGATATAATATCAGCATTAGGGAGCGTTGCATTCTTCAAGTAAAGCCCTGGCTCATCTCTCCGCTTTCATTAAATAAATTTAGAGTTCTGATTAGACGTTGCCGGTGCCAGTGCCAGCTGGGGACGTCCTCAAACGATAAGAGTTGAAAGAAGATTTAAGATGTGGCGACCCTGTGCATCTTGAATTGTAAACCAATCACATAAACCTATCAATATTACCGATATACCGATATACCGATACCCGATACCAGTATCGGTGCATCCCTAACCCAGAGTGTACATTTTATTCATTTCTGAGATTACAACCATCAGTTTCCCATACTTTACACTCTGTCTCACTTACAGTATGTCCTCTTATATTAGTACATATTGTAAAACATTCCCCTGTACATCCACTTCCAGTATTTTATGAGGCGGGACTGGTATATTGTCCACTGTGTAAAAGTCCACAGAGCTCCAAGGTCGCACTGCAGCATCAGTGAGGTCAACAGTCAGTGGTGCCAGCATTTGTTTTCATTTCTGTGACTGTGGATGAAACTGAAAATGTCAAAAGAAAGAAGTACAGCTGCTCTGATGCTGATTGCATGACACAATAATCTCCTTTGTTTTCTTGTGCTATGATTAGATGCTCTGATACACGAGCACCTAATTAAACAATAACTACTTCCCAGGATCGGCTAATTACAACTCAAAACAAACAGGTGTCCAGAGGGCAAGGTCGAAGAGGTTACAGCAAAACTGTCTACACTTCAGTATTATGGTGATCCGAATGTGTGTTTTTGTGTGCGTGAGTATGTGAAGGGTGGAAGCAATGGGCTGCTGCACCATCTCAGCACTTTGACAGCAGCGTCCTGCCTCGTAGATGCTTCACTCTGTGTGAGCAAACAAGAAATCCAGTTATTTAGAAACTTTACAGGTGAGCAGCTCCTTCTTTTCTAACACACAATTACTGAAGATTTGACTTTGACTTGTCTGAGGACTTCCTGCAAACGCTTTACAAGGTCATTGTCATTATATTGTTTCAACTATATATCTTATCAAATATTTCTTATATTATTAATATGTCTGGATTATCACCCTCTTGATAGTTTGATGCAACATTAGTCCAAAAAGCAGCAACTGCTGCTGTTTTTTTCACTACTGCTTAGCAGTTTACAACTTACGGTTTGCATTAGTGACTTATGTTAAAGACACCTCTAGCCACATGGCTGGAATAGCAATTTTTAGTGATTCGGGTGAACTAGTGCTTTACATATACGAGGGGAGGAGTCTGAGGAAAATGGACATCTTTGAAAAAAAATAATTCTTTCATAATTCATAATTTCATCATTATAAACTACTTGTTGCTACACATAGTTTCTATTTTGCCGATGCAATATAGGGTGTGTATTATCATTAACCAACACAATAAAAGCTATTTTCAGTGTTTTTTATTGTGTGTGTTAACTCTTTATTGTGCACTTTAACTCTGTGTTGTAGCTCAACTGTGCAAAATCAGGAAAATCACAGATTGCGGTCTGCTGTTTAGTCCCGAGTTGTACTGATTCTGTATTAAGTGTGTTTGGGAATTCGGGAATTATGAGTAATTAATTAATTACAGCTGCTCTTCCACATGTGTAAATGGGCAAAACTCTCTGTCTTTTGGGAATTTTCAGAAATGTGCTTATAATTGTTCACTGCTTACAGCTACAAACAGCCATAAGCAACAAACAAATTGAGTTCTAGTTAATATTTTATCAAAACTTTATTGTCAGGTGAGTCTCATTGATATGATTTTACTAAAGGTCTGGGCTACCGTAAGTAAAAAATGTCAAGCAATATGCTGAATTGAAGCTATCAGTAATAAATTTCTGTATTTTCTATTTTCATACATATTATTAATATCTTATCATACTGCGCACATACTCTGAAGTCTCATAAACTGAAGCGTGAGGCCTCCAATTATGTACAAATGTTTTTAGATTATTTGCATATTTAAGTATACCTGTATGATACTTCATATGCATAAATATAGCTTACATAAATAGTTAGCTATACATGTAGTTCTCTGTAGTTAGAATACTGGCAGCTTGCATTTAGTTGAATATAAACAGACTTGGGTTTCTAAAAAGATGCACAACCATATTGTCTGAACCCTCATGTCTACATATTACATACACACCAAAATAAACAAAATCCCAATAAAACACTCTTGTATAGTCGCAGACAACAAAATCCCGCAAGTATGAGCGTCAGCATGTCAGTCTGTTCAGATTGGCTGGGGAGTATCTCAGCACAAACTCGGTGCTGATTTCAATGCATACTCGACAGTGAGTTATAGGCTTAATTCCCTACAGGCATTGAGTACAGCCAGCTCTAATGAAACACATTGGTTTGGATGTGATCTGAAGAGCCTTGATAGCCGCACCATGTGGAAAAGACCATATGGATCACCGAGCTCCTCTCCAACATTCCTGAACAATCTGGCCAGGACATTGAGCATTTTATCACCACAGAGGACTCAGCAGTTGGACCGCTGAGACTTCCAGCTGCTTGCTCCCAGCAGGTTTAGCATCCTCTCTGTCCTCTGGAAAAACAGGAAAAGACCTCTTGCACATTGCTGCTGTGAAGTCGTGTTCTGCAACTTTATCTTAATCATCTTCTAAGATTCTTTGCTGTGTAGTTTCCAGCTGATCGTGCAATGTCAACACTCCTGGTTGATCGTGCCAAATAAAAACTATGCGATTGTCGCTTTTCAGTGACAACTATTTTAGCTCGCGCCTGTAAAAAGAGACCACCATCGTGTTTGTCTTCCTGACCTGTGAGTCACTCAGTCCATGAGCAAGAGGAGCCGTTTGGATTAGCAAAACAATTTAAAGCTCACTTGTTGTGAGATCATCTGAGAATATGTCATCAGTTCCACTCGCAGCCTTGGGACCCTGAATGGACTCTGCATTAGTTCCACAGCATACTGCAGAGCTTAAACGATTAGGTACCATTAGTGCATTTTATAGGAGAGGCGAGGAGAGGTTCCACAGTGCTAGTCACTGCCATGGGGCGTGGTATTTCAGACAACATTCATCATGCTATCAGCTTCCTTGTTAGAAAAGCTCAGTGTGGGAAGATGTGTGGCATGCACTGCTCTGAGCTGTAAGACCTTACCTCCTATTTTCAGAACAACAAATGCCTCCTTCTCAGTAAAAATGATACGTACCTTGTTACATGTAAGTTTCTACTTCTAATAAGGAGACACGACAGTTTTTTTTATGGATAAAGAATCTTAAAAGATTTTCAGACATTGCTTATTGTATACTATTTTTCCAGAAATAGGATTTGGCTTAAAGAGTCAACAGCAACAACATTATTTCTTTGTGCCAAAGTTAGATAATCATTTTTCTGCAGACTCCAGCAGGTGTCACTCTAACCTGTAGTGCAGTGCAGGCATTAATGTTGCAGCCACCAACCAAACCTGGCTTGGGACCGTCTGGAGCAGCAAGAGGTGGGGTCAGTCAATCACCCATTCAGTCATTGCTCTGCCTTTTGCGAGAGAGTTCACCAGAGGTTCAACCCTGCACAGCAGTGGAGTGTGAAACCCAGTCTGCTTGCCACACTCTGGCTCGCTGAACCGGCCCCAGGGGGGAGAAATGTTTTCTCCACGCTGCTGAAAAATGCCCCTACCTCTGTATATTTTGTGTGCTAAATAGTGTTGTCTGAGTATTTAAGCTATTTCAAGATAACAATCATTAACACTATTTGATGGCTCTGGCATGGGAGACTGCGAAAGCCTTCATTTCAAGTAAATGGAAGAGGAGAGACATTGTTTCTGAGAAAACAAGGGGAGCTTTTTGATAGACAGGAAAGAAATAGTGGTGCATGAGCCTACAGCACTTGAGAAACCACTAACAGACTGCATTTCAAGGACACAACCTTTACTTTGTATTGCTGAGGAGTGAAGTTGGAAGAGTGGGCGTCATTTTCTACTTGTCTCTGGACTTTCCCTGAATCCTGTCATTTTAAATCTTGGGGTCGCAGCTGCTTTCAAACGCACTGGTTTCACACAATGTTTGCTCATAGGCGCAGCGTTCTACATCATCTTAATCTGCATTTATGTTGATAGCAGGTTATATAACTTCCACAGCAGCTGCACCATCACAAACACACAGGAATTTACATGTTCTGGACACATTTTCTCTTTTCCTTTCACTGTCTCAAGGTGGATTCGCATGTGGCTGTGTGCATGCATATAGGCCCAAATAACTGCTGTGCCAAAGGGGGAATAATAACATCACTTTTAGCAGTAGCTAAATCAAAAATGCTCATACTAGTCACAGTTTTAAGCCAGCTAAAGAAAGTGCTACATCCTTAAGTGGTTAATGTTCATCCCACAATAGAGAAACTGAAACCTGGTGAATCTCTTCAGGCAACACCAGAGAAAAAAAATGTTTGTTGCAAAGGAAGAGCAGCCGAACATGCTAGTTCTAATAGACACCTAGTCAGCTTCCCTTACTTCTATTCAGATATAGCAGTTCAGTCCTTACTGATTGCACTGACGACTGGACTTTCTCCTAAAACCGGTCTGAGCAGCACGCTCCGTTTTGCGCAACTACATTTAAATCCCGGTAGCACTGCAACCACGTGAGCTAGCGCAATAATTTTTTTTGCATATGAAACCGGAGAAGTTGTACTTACATCTTATGCCATCAGCTTGTCCTAGGTCACGGTTTCCTTCCACATATAGCTTTGCAAAAACTGCATAAAAAGCACTTGCAGCAACAAAAACATAATATTCCAGAAACACTTTTGATCCAATCAGCTGTTCGTAACTGCAGCTGTTCCTGCCCGAAACCGGAAGTGACGTCATTTTCGCAGCAATGTAGTTTTTTTACCATCAGGGCCTCATGAGCCTATACTGGTGTTTTTAAAAGTTATATTTGACTTTATGACTTTCTGTGTCGTTTCTGGGATGCTTAGGACTAATATCGCACTGCTGGAAATAGTTTATTTTGATGCATATGCTGCTTTTTTGCAAATTTGCATTATAATATTTATTTTCATTTTTCCTGCAGTGTATAAAATTGGTGCATTTCAAAAATAAAACTATGAAGACACTCAAAATAAATTTCCTGTGGTGGGAAACTATTTTGTGCAACTTTTTTGTATTTACAGTTTTGAGGGATAAGCCTCTTAAATTTCTCTAACTAGAAATATATGTTAAAAAAACAAAAACTTAATTTTTTTGTAGTTTATTGCACTTTTTTGCAATTTATGTAATTACTATGCACTTAATGCATACATATTATTAAAATTTAGGCTGTAATGGTTTGATGTATAGCAACTTGAAATGCTCCCAAAAATGGCTCTATAGCATGTAAAAACATAATATAAGCTCTGGTGGACTTGGTTCTATGGTAGGTCTTAAAGGGTTAAAGTTTTTTCTTCTGATATCTGAAACCCCTGCTGCCATACAAGTTCAATTCCATTTCCAGAGGTTAAAACACACTGGGCACAGTAAATATATATTGTGCGCTGGAGCAAAAGCTCACGAGCAGGCCCGCCTGCACCTTTTGCTGGCTTGTCTTTAATGCTATGGATCAAGCATATTCTGGGACAGTTTGGTGATAGCATTGATAGCAGCTGGTTACCTTAAAAAAGCCAGTACAGTAAGCTAACTTTTAACAACAATGTGAGAGAGATACATCTTCTCATCTCCCAGCAAAATGTCAGACAGTTATTTTAACACCTCATTATATTTTGGATGTCCTTTGGCTCTGTTGACACTCAAACAGAGATTGCCTGTTGATTTCCACTGTGAGGAGTTGAATATGTGTTCCACTCATGACCGCAACATTACTCATGTTGTGCAATGTGGACTTAGCAGAGAAACTTCTGCAGGGCTGTAATTTATGCATGAAGCTTTGGTTTCTCTAAACAAATTTATATAAAATCAAAAGAAATGCTTTTTATGGTCCTTTAGTGTCTCGCTGGTCAAACTGACAACCCATCAAACCACTAACAATGCACTTTCCAAATTTAAGTCTTTAGCCAGTCGAGTCTGGTACTGGAAACTCGGGGCTGAGCATATTTAATCGCTTGTAGAAAGATGAGTTTGACTAACATAAACACGGAATACATTTAAAACTACAGATTGAAGAATTCAAAAGAAGTTGTTACATGTGAAATTACATGTAGCCCTGAAAGATGGAATCTGGGTGAAAGGAAAGAAAAATGTGGAAAAGTAAGCTGGTTATATTCGATGTGTCAACATTTTGAAGGATCGCTGTGTGATGATTATGTAATGATTTGAATTGCGTTAGTCATTGTGAGTATCCGCACCCTCAGCAATCTCTTTCTGCTACTTGAAATGAAGACTATATATGCAACATTCTGTAGCCATTTTTAGTACTGGCTACCTCTGACTATGAGACGAATTTGTCATGTGCATAGTCGTTACCTTTTATTATTTTTCTGAAGCCTAGCAGTGTTCTCACCTTTTGCCTCAACTGTGGTCGAGGAGGCCGTGTCCAACCTGCCCTCGGAAACATCATGTCAATGATAAACCAGGCAGAACATTCAAAACCATTACATGCTGTGCAGCAGCAAGAACAAGCTGCACTAAACGGGTACACACAAACATTGCAACACAAAAAGGACAGAGAATTTTTATTGCTGCTGAGCACACAAAGTAAATGGAAAAAAAGGGAAAGAAGCAATTCAGTGCTCTAGATTTTATAAGGCATGTCAAATTGCATGGCTGTTGGTTGGGGGGGGGTGGGATAGCCCATATGTGAAGCATATGGGCTAATTATTTACAGCTTTGGGTTGTAATTTCTGCCGTTTGTTGTTAAAGAAATACCGTAGCTAAGTCAAATAGGTAGTCAATGCCAACATCATTGTCAGATGGATCTAAATTCTGTTTACTTTGCTGAGCTGCCTGGTAAACCACCACTCCTCACAGGCAGGAAAAACATCACACTTGTACGTACCAACAAAAACCACAAAACAGCTTTCGTACAAAAGAAAACACAGCTTTTAGTGTCGAACAGCTGTCTTTCATTTCACAGCTTGGATAGAAGTCGTTTCGCTTTATAGTTGCTTTTTCACGAAAGTATATCGTCATAACTGACTGTCTGATTGTCAATAAGAAGTAATTCCTCAAAATAATTCAGTCTTTTACTGAAATAACTAAGATATGGTCACAGACTCCTGCTATAAAAACCACACTGACAGCATCGCTGTGTATGACTGAATGTTCTGCAACCGACTGTAATTGCTTGTGAACGCTGTTCTCTTGCATGCATTATTTCACACATGCATGACAGATATTTTTTATTTGAAACATGGGCAGTGTGTCAATCTGCAACTCATTTTATTTAAACATGTTGTCCTCGCACAAATCCTGAAACATCACAAACAAACTGAGTAAAAGACATTTTCCCATGGAAATGCTTATTTAAAATCAAGTAATGTCGCACGTGTCATCGAACCAAGAAGCGGACGCTATTCGAAAATGTGTGAAGTAATAAAAGGATCTGTGGGGCTGAGCAGTGCAGTACAGCAGATAGGGTCTGAATCAGCACAGATCAGCTATTTCAGTGCTAAACAAAAGGTCAGAGGTCATTAGCAACTAAGTGCATTTTCCACTGACGCAGTAGAGGCAAGAACAAGAATAAGGCATGTTTGACTTAACTACGTTAGTGTGCATGCAGCTCAAATGAGCGAAATAAGAATTGGCAATATTTATTTATATATTCATACGGGGGCGCCTATGTAAATCAATTTCAGCATATAATATACACCTGAAATGGGACCGAGCACTAGAGGATAATGAAAGAGCGGTTGCCTGCTGTATATAAAGCACATGTACACTAGGCAGTTGCTGTGTAACAGGAGAGCTAAAATTGGCTTCCTGCTGTGTATATTATTTCATTTCTTTCTCACTCAAGACTAACATTATGCATACTATTTTCATTACCTATTTGAAGTTGTGTGAAAGACAGGCGGTTTCTCGTGCATGCCTGGCACAAACACACCCTAACGACACTTAAATTCTTTCCAACTCAGGGAATTTGCATGTAAAAACCCTGTAAATGTAAATGCCTGTGTCCTCTAACTCTGCAGTCTGGACTTTTTGAGATTTCTCTGTCTGCAAAGCCAGGAGCATCCACTACTCATAAACACACTAGTGGGTAAACATATACTTTAGGTCACCACGGCTATGCTACTTTAAATCTGCCATGTGTGTTCCATATTCTTATAATTAATAACAGTTTACATGTGGTGTAAATACATGTGCAATACGCTGTGAATATGGTGTGCTGTGGCAAGGAGACAGAAAAGACCACACTAGTAGGCAGATTATAATATAGTTCAAAGCATATATATACATATATATATATATAGTTTTTCCTCAACTAATCACACAGTAACATTGGAACAAATCTGATCTTACACCAGTAAGTACACTGACAACTGAGAATGCTCAAATTTAACTCCTACCCATGAGGAAACACCTGTTGCTTTTAAATTAGCAACCATTGCTTTAGCAGTCAAACCTCTTAAGGTGTGTTGTCGAAGGATGCTAACTTTAAAAAGAGTAGTAGACTGAAAAGAGTCGAAGAAGTGGGAGGAGTCATAGAAAGAACAGATAATATTCTTTTAACTTAAAGCATTTTTTCTTTCTGTTATATTTCATAACAGAAAATATTCTGTGTTCTTTGTTGTCTTTGAGTGTTTTATATTTGAGTTTAAAAACATAACATCTTATACAGTGTTGGGGAGTAACGGAATACATGTACCGCCGTTAAGTATTTAAAATACAAAATATGAGTAACTGTATTCCGTTACAGTTACCGTTTAAAAAGGTGGTATTTAGAATACAGTTACTTTGTTGAAATAAATGGATTACACGGCGGTACTTCCCTGTTTCATATTGTCGCGGGTCAGGACTGTTTGGGTTTTGTTTGACAGCTACGTTCTGTTGTTCCAGGCGGCAGCGTTGCGGTTGCCATGGTTACAGGGCGACGCTCTGCGTGTTTCCTGGGTGAGAGAGCGCCTGTTGTTGTTGTTGTGCTAAGCTAATAGGCAGAATGCTACAGGCATAGCTCTAAAGAATGTAGCATCATAGGCAGTGTAGTCCGTGCAGGGAGAATGGACTGCCATACACGTTATGTGTCTGTGAGTGCGAGGAGGGAGAAAAAGGAGAGTCGAAAAGTACTAGCAGTCATCCAGCAAAAACGGGAGCTGGAAGCATGTAAATATAATAATAACCACTGCAGCCAAGAAGAGTGCCTGACGAGCCCAGTTGTAAGTAAGCTATTAAAACTCGACTGTACACCGTGTTCGTGTTTTCCTCCAAAAACAATAAGTTCTGTTGGAGCAGCCTTTCAACGCCTCTCTCTGTCTCTCGCTAGCAAAGTTGACCCAGACAACAAAGTAAAGCTAGTTTTTGCTATGAGCCTAACACGGAACCGTATTAGCCAGAGGTCCCTTTACTACGGTTCGGAGCCGCGGACCTTCAGTAACAGTAATAAATCACAGCAATAGTACATTCATGTAGTTGTAAACAGCATGATAATATATTAAGTAATCCAAAATATTCAGAATACGTTACTCTCATTGAGTAACGTAACGGAATACGTTACAGAATACATTTTGGGGCATGTATTCTGTAATCTGTAATGGAATACATTTTAAAAGTAACCTTCCCTACACTTTGTGTAGCGCTGAAATTGTGCCACCAATGCTTATAGCTGTTTTCCATTTCCGCTCAGCATATCTGTGTGAAGTTGGTTCTTTGAAATGTTTGTTTTGGAATACTTTTGGATTTTTGTCGCACAATAAAAAAAAATTGCTGTGGGCAAGAACCAAACCAGCCACTTCCACATAGCATGACAATAACTCCAAAGCAGTGGCAAAGATAAGAGGAAGACAGTTCTGTGTGTGGGTGTTGTGCATGCTCAACAAATGGTCAGTATTAGTGGGCCCCTAGAGTCATGAGGCACTAGTATAATCACGACAACTTACAGTTTGCCTGGATTGCTTGCACACCATACTGGTGCTATTAACATGCCATTCCAAGCCAAAACACAGAGACACATCAATTTCCCAAAACTGTTAAAAACAGTTTTCCCTATTTTCACTCATGATATATGTTTAACGTTTTTTAGAGGCAATCTTTACATAAATAACCTTTCATAAAGCACTATTTACAAAGCAGTGCTGGATTTACGGTAACACACAGTTCTCCAGGTGGAAACACTAAGAGTCAAGATTGCTAGCACACCAATAAGAATCTCAGGATAGATGAAAGGGCCACAGTTCAGTTCAATAATTTTGCCACGTTTCCTTTGATGTTGATGTTGCACGCGATGTTAATGAGACTCTGGCCTGACCACAGACTGGATTTTGGGTGTTGAAAAAGAGTGAGTTGAATTTCTCTCTTAATGCACCAAAAGTTGTTTCTTTGTAATCGTTTTTTGGCCATAAAAGGACGACATATATATATAACCTTTTTAAAAAATGGATTTGAGGGATTGCTTCAAGAAATGTGACTCGGCAATCAGGAAAAAATATTGTCACTTTGATTTGAAAGATTCATGTTATTTCTGTCTAACTCCATTGCTTTTATTGACTGTAAACAACCTGTTTTTGAGTGGGATATATCAACATGCACCATCAACTTGTGTTTGGCCCAGAATTGTCTTACACGATGAACCTAGGGGACCGGACAAGTATCAATCCAAGGTAATTGCCCCAGACCATCTGCCTGTCAGTGTGTTTGTTCAACAATTTGTCGTATGTCCATCTGTTGGGCAAAATGCCTTTGAAAGCCCTGAATGGCTTTATATGAAACTTCAGGGCATAATTGCTTTATTATTTTTTTCTGAACTGCTAAAACACCAACTCCTAATTCTCAATTTGCTATGAGAATTAATCATATTCGCCACTCTTATGACAAAAACTTTAACTATTTTTACCTAGTGAGGCCTTTTTTTTTTTTTTCAAAACTCTAAACACATTCTCTCAATGATAGATTGATGACGCACAGATGTTAAAACTGTTGGCTTTTGCAGTTACTGATGTGATGAAACCAGTAGAAGCTATTTCAGACTGCGAAGCAAGCGTGCGGTGATGGTTCGTACCAGTAAATATTGGAAACAATCTGAAATGAAGAAGAGGAAGAGAAGAAGGGGGAGAAATCATTTCGGTAAAGAGCAGTTGTGACAGACCATGTGTTTGTACATGCAATCACAACACATATGAATAAGCCACTTACATTTCTCATACCATAATTTATCCATCTTCACATGTTTTCCACATAACATAGTGTTTAATTGATTTATGTGTCTTATATTGGGTTAGAAAAATGCAAAAATGACAATTTCTTTAAGTAAAATATAGTATGAGACATACAAGTCTTATTAATATATTTTGTGTTTTTACTTGTTTCTTATGTAAACAGCAGACACAGGACAAAGTGAACAATCAAATCTAAGTAGATCCTCTGTTGCACGCGAGCTGTGCACTACTTTATTTTGTAAATATTAAGAAGATGGATGGAGGAGGGGTAGCAGTGGAAGATCCATCTCTTTTTTTGCTTCATATTTTTGGAATTTTTTGAAAACCTGCTAATCAGCGACATGAGTTTGGAAAAACTTGTATGACACATACTGATCACTGTGATTTCCATTTTTGATGCAGTGTCCAATGAATGTTCACTAATGTTCTTATTTTTTATTCTCTGTGTGTGTGATCTGAAACTACTGTTTGGTTTCGAGCCCAGATAAAACCCCATTTGATGTGTTTGTGTGGTTCTGCCAACGCGTTGGCAGAACCACACAACCTGTCAATGTTTTGTGATATGTTTTTGTGTTTGAAGTTGTAAGAAAGGTCCGTAATATGTGTCTTAATTAAACTGATCGGTGTAGATGGAATGCTATAGCTTTGTTTTAACTTCCTGGTTATTTCCACTTACATGTTGGATGAAATCTTTGAAGTGTTCAAATGTCTTTTAGGATTGGGATTTTTTTTTCTTTAGGATATTTTCTTTTGTCATCACTTCTCAAAGTAAAAAATACCATTTTAAATGGATGTTTTTTGGATTTTTCAGGAAAACAATGTTCACATTCAAAACAGTTTTATAGAAGTTGCCAGTTTCACATAAATGTTTTGCGAAGTGAAAGGTGAAATTGGAGATGTTTCCCAAACTATTGGGAAATGCCATTTGCCGAGTTACATCCTGTTTCTACTTAAACCAACAGTAAAACCGTTTTGCAATACAAAGCATTTCTGTAATAAATATGTTGTTCACATTCTGAACCTTCAAACAAATGGTTTGAATAAATATGTGGAACTGCAAAGGTTGACACAGCTGAAATACAATGTACTTATACAGACACTATTCAAGCATTTCTGATGTAGCTTACAGGAAACACCGGGGTGATTTTTTAAAAAATCTTCTGTTGATTCCAGTGTATTCACATTTAGTGTGTCCTTATGGCATTATTACAAAGCTCATTGCTAACTAATCAGCAGAGTTGGTCTGTTTATGCTCTGGCTGCAATGCAACTATAAAAATGTGTCACAGTGTTTTGCTTATTTAAAAAAAATCAAGCTTATTAGGCATGATCACACTGTGTGACGCTGTTTAGACTGTTTACGACAGAGCTGAGCACTTGTACATTTTTAAGCATACTTATGTATTCTATACCATATTTCATATCTGGCATATTCTGGACATTTCATAGCTCAGATGCTGTTTGACCAAGTTTATGTCTCATAAAGTATTCTCTTGACGTTGAGGATTTACCAGTGTTAGTCCTTTTAGATGCTGTGGTTGAAGTATCATGAATAAACAATGCATTGCTGATGGAAGAGCTGCATTACAGTGATTTTTAAAACCAAACAAATATATGTTGCACATCCCATGGGTCTGTAAGACTTCATTTTTATGCCTGCTTTGCTACTATAGGATCACTTAGACATGCAGCGGTCAGCTCTACATATATGATGTGCGTGCAGGCTGCAGGCTCTCTGACGCTTTTAATGAATGAGTAATTGCATAACTCATTGCAAAGCTGTATGGCTTAGGACAGGCAGTACATGCTGAACACAGCTCTTCCCTCATAGGTGAGACTGCTTAAATGTAGTTGTATAACATTTGTAGATTATTATTATTACGCTGTGCTTTTTATGCAATGGAAACTCAGAACTTAAATGAACTTAATTTTTGGGTGCAGCATACTTCGTCAGGGTTGCAAAGTGTGCAGTACTATGTTAACAACCGCCCACGTGTCTAAATGGACAGGTTTAATTTAGAGGTCGGTGCGCATATTGCTGTGAGTGCAGGATCGCTGGTAAATGACAGATTACTCACATTTGTGTGAGCCCATGTAATCCGATTCCAGTTTATTCTGTGCAAATCTCATGTCGTCATGCTGTAGCCTACAGTGGGAGCGCTTTAGCTTCGTACAGACGTGAGCAAAAGCACACGGAATCATTCAACCCAGATGCACTTTGCACGGCTCTGAATAACCAGCAGAGATTCACGTCACGTCATGTCCGAATATTTATTATCTATTAGCATTTTTTATACCTACTAGAAAGAGTGCACATTAGTTCTTCTCTCCTTCACATAACACCGTTAAAAAAACTCAGTGTAGGCTTTAAAAATTAAACTAAAAATATAAAAAACTACAAGCAGTGCTTTTCTTGACATGATAACTTCTCTTTCAGACTTTAGTCCATCACTATTTTCTCTTATTACTTGCTGTAGATTAATGAGAAGTCCAAATCTACTTTAACCCCATTCCTTAATATTAACATATTTAATCTTATAGTTATTTAAACCATTTCTTTCACATATGTATAATAAGTTATAGTAGTTATATGAGTACAATGGTGTTCCCTCTTAATTTCCCTTTTTTAAAAGCGCCCAGCGCCCTGAATCTGAAGGCTTATTTTAATCATTAAACAAAATATAAAGAAATATAAAGATTATTTTATTAGCAGTAGTAGTAGTGTTATTATATCCAAAGTTTTTTTTTGTGCTATGGACAGACAGAAAGAGAGAGGGAGGGGAGAGAGAGACACACACACACACATTCAGGGTCTGCCTCATCGATTCGATCGTCATTCGACTCTCTCGCTGCACACCAAACTCGCTGCGCTCTGACCACTGCAACTTTTGCAGAGACTCCTCACTCCACAGACATGTCGCACAATAGCTGAAGTAAACCTGTCATCGTGGCTCATCATTTGAGCCCACAGAAACACACCGCGGGTGGGATTTGAACTGCACAGCCTGTCGTCTGTCGCTCGCCTCGCATCGGACCCTAGCTTTGAAAACGCCTGGATATGAATTATGAGTATTTTCCTCACTAATGAACTGGACCAGTAATGCAGGAGACCGCGTCGACCCTCTCATCAACATTTCAAGATGGCAGATTTTTATTGAGTTTTGAACAGAAATATCGCTTTATTTTTTGCCATGAATAACAGAAATCCTTGCACCGATGGCCCCTGTATACGAAGGTAAGGTGGTTTGGAAAACGTGCTGTTTTCCCCTCCAGTGCTGCTGTGTACTGTATCAATCGTGGCACAACTGAATTGCGGCTCATGCGTAGGGGAAAAGATGCGTTGCAAGCTCTCTCATTTCGCCAAAATCATGCAACCTGTATTAATATTAGATTTTCTAAACCTTACACGAGCCGACTGTCAGATCGCCGGCAGCTTTTCGCCTCAGCGCTTTAAACCACAGTTAAAGAATATTAGTGAAGGCTCAGTCAGATCGAGGTGCCAGTCTGAGCTGTGTCCGTTAAAATCGCGCTGATGAGGTTGCAAACCTCCAGAATAAGGTCAAAGATAAGTATATGTTTAGGCCACGGTACATTTACCACTCTCCGTTTATTTGTGCTCGTGTTTGTTCCTGGTAGAAATTTCTTTAGCGTTGCTCGAAGAGGGAGAGGGAATGAAAGAAGGTCGGAGACCGATCGGTCCCAGTTTCGCCTGCATTCATTCTTCTATCTCCCATCTCCTCACATCAGTTTAAAAACTAGGCTATCTGACTTTTAACGCTTCGTCAACCTCGGGGTATTGATTCACACACGTATTTATGTTCCGGAAACGATATGCAGCCTTAAATACAGCATATTAGCTATCGCTGCAGCATTTGGCTGTGACTAATCCAATTGAGAGAACACTACCCCGTACCCTTACATTATTCGCTGCCATGCATTTTTGTTATTATCCTAAGAGAACAATTCACACACAAACGCAGTGATTGTTGACTGCAATGTCGTTGCAAGGTGGACTAGCAAGCCTTTAAATGTAAAACAATGCAAGCGGTCCATTATAATCCGCGCATGCAAAATCTGGGTCTGTGAATGGTTCAACTACTGTACAAATAATACCTAGAGGTTAAATGGAGTGATAAAGCAGTGGTAACGGACAAATTAAATTACGTGCAATTTGATGTTGTATATATATATACATTTTTTTTTTACTTAATTCATTAGTAGTTACATATCAATCAGAAGTAGGCAACTGTAGCGATGCTCATCTAATATACAAAAGGACAGAAAAGCCTGAGCAGTAAAGGGAAAACAACGATGTAAGCTCTACATACTGATGAGATCCTTATACAAATTGAATAGTGGCAGAAGCAAACGGTGAGCCTTGGTGTTTCTCATATTTAGTTTGTAGCAGCCTCATGTTTGCTTATCTTCTTGTCCACTCTATAGTCCCTCTGCTGGCATTAAACGGAACCCCTGATTTTCACTTCGAGAGAGAGAACTGTTCAAAGTAACACTTTTAACACACTTTAAAGTGCCGTTAGAGAACTATCACGAGCAAAACTGAGTCTTAATAGGGATATTTGAGTTACACGATGGCTCATTTGGGGATATACAGCATCACGAAGCGCAATAAGGTGCCTGCAAACTCTTGTCTGTGTGCTGTTATGTCCCTATAGCAATATTGTAGTGATTTTTCATTAGGGGTGTTGAAGCTTAGAGGCATAGCCTGAGACTCTGGCGCTTCGACATGAAAAGGAAAGTTGAAATGAGACTCCTATGCAAAAGGTAATTAGTGTAAATTACATTCCCTGGCTTTTCCCTTCACCACCGAGGGAAGGAGAAGAGAAGAGAAAGAGGCAGCGAGGGGAATTAATTACCTTGCCTGTCCTCCCCGGAGTTGGGGAGGGGTGTTATGAGAAGTCATGAAAATGACCAAAGTCTCCGGTGGAAAATAGGTGTGGGGGGGGGGGGCTTCACATAGAAGAAAATCGGCTATTATGTTAACGACTCCCGCTTGTCTGCAGAGCAGCTAATAACTTAAATCTATGTGATTGACTACTTCCTTTGATTGTTTAAAGTCAAGCACACTGAGGAAAAGCCCATTTGCTTTTGTTTGCTGATCTCGTATTCATAATCACTTACGAGAAAGCATTTGTTTAAAGAAGGCTGAGATTTTCAGGACTGACAGTGGGCATTGTGCTAGTGTCAATTTGTGTTGTTTTTCTCTTGCCTATATTTTTTCAATGTTTATCTTCAGTCCTCCTTGGCCCAGATAGAAGGCCATCATGCAGACCTGCTGCCAGAAAAGGTAGCGGTGCGATCGTCCTGGGAGCCTGGTCTCAAAACCCAAACTGACACCTTGATGGATGTCTGATGAGCTGAGCAGGTCCAGCAGCCTCTAGCTGTGGAAAAGCCAATATTCAGACACTGCCAAACATGCCTGCCTGGCTAGATATGGGTGTGCTCATGCATGCATGTGCATATGTCTCTATCTGTCTGTGAGTCCCTGCACAATCACCCATCACCCTTTTATAGGGCAGAACTGCAAGAGGATTAGACAGCTGCAGAACCGGGGACCAGGCGGGAAAACAACTTCATTTGCAGATCTGCCGCTTACAGGTCAAGCAGTGTTATTCCAGAGTGGATTCATTCATTCCCGCCTGGAAAAATGGACAGAGTATGACTCAGAAGCCGATGATGACGATGGCGGCGGTGACAGGCGCTGCAGCATCACGGGCAGATTAATGTTTTATCCATCTGCGCAGCCATTATGTGTTAATGCGACTTTGAATTACCTTGTGGTTTCCTGGTATGGGGAATGCACCCTGCCCTTGAAGAGGGGAACGTACTCCACTGAGGACAGAGAAAAGAGACAGGACAGAGACAGCAAGAGTTTCTCAGAAACTGTCCTCAGCCCTGCCTGCCTCCCTTTTCCCCTCACGCTTGTTTGGAGCTGCTTGATTGATATCTTCCTCACAGACCACGGCCCAGGCTCCGACTCCAAGGTTGCAGCTTTTTAAACTTTGATTAGAATTGCAGGAAAAACCCTATGGGGCCCTTCGCGGCCACTTGCTGGGCCACACCTCCACGGTAGAGTCGGGGGAACTGATGGAGAGTCTCGCTTCCTGATTGTTATGACAAGCAGGGTGGTGTGTTTAGCTGTTCAGTGTCCATAGTGAACAAAGAGTCAAGCTTGGAGATGGAGGATAGCTAAACAGTTAATAAGTAATGGCTTTAAACAGCACGCATGAAGAAAGTTTCAGAACTGCAGATCCTCTCTTTTTCCCCGCTTTTACTCAGTGGTCATTTTGATCTTTTTGTTGACCTGAGTCCTCACCTCATGACTTGTTTGAGAGGGGGTTTGTTCGGAAAGGTTTATGAAAATGGATAAGCTGTCTCCACAAGTATTGCTCTCTGCATTATTCAGAGCTTCCTATCTGAAAAGAAAGTGAAATCCAGGGTTTGGGGATTCTTTGCGCTATTGATTTGTTAAAGCATTTAGAAGAAGAAGCAGAGGCTTTTGGAGGGAGGTAGAATGTGAGTTTTATATGAAGACGGGGGCTATGCGAGCTCTCTGATGTTCCGAAATAGTTCACAGGTGTGCTCGGAGAGTTTTGGGAACAGATGGGTGTGTGGTAGGGTCGGGGGGAGCGGCGGTTGAGGCGAAGCTGAAATGACAGGTTAGTAGAGGCCAGCCTGACACAGGAGAGCAAGCCTTCAATATGAGCAGGCTATTTCAACAGGCTCAAGTTTTCATATACTGTTTTCAGCAAATTTCTCTGGAGTAGACGTGCCTCCAAGACTCTAGTACATCAGTCTTCCACTTCTTTTCTTTTGCAAGAAAGAAATGTGACTACGATGCAAGAGAACTTTGCATTTCTCATTTTCTCATCAGCCAGTGCTGCTTCAGTGCATCTGTCATATAGTTCAAACCCCAGAATCAGCCGAGGTCCACATCAGTTGCTGACATTAGTTCGTTTTTTTCAAAGACGAAGAGGGAGCCTTAACCCTGCCGAGTGCTTGCACAAGGCATTTCCCTGTTGGTTTTCATGCATGTGTGAAAGCGCTCCCCCCCCCACTTTTGTTTCACATTGTGTACGGTGTCAGCTCGTTTGAAACATCTGCCTCTGGTTCTGACTAAAACTGTAACGGCTCCAGGCTGCGTCGGAAAAGAGACCGAGTCGACGAGCATCTCTAAGCTGGACTTTTACATGGAATATTAAGTATATTTGCATTAATCATTTTGAAAATCTACCGTGAAGATATGGCGGAAAACAGATTGGTGTTTTCTGGTTTTACTCAGTGGATACATTTTGTAGCTTTAAGAGGGGTTTCCTTATAATTTAGGATCAAGAACATTCTTAATAGCTTCTCTTACTACTGTGATATATCACTGTCTGTTAAAAGGCGCGATGCTGGGAGTCTTGTCTCTGCACTGGTAACACATCTATTGCTTTAATCGTCTATGAAAGCTACAGTTCAAACAAAGGTTAACATTTGACTACTTCTCAACGCAGCACAGAGTGAATAAGCCATTTTGTTAACTTGGGCCTATTAAATAGTAACTACAAAGAGATTCTTACAGCATGAAAAACACTTTAAACGCTGAGCATGTCTAATACTTTATTGCACAGTGCGGCATAAGAATGATCTGCACTTTATTTATTTTATTGCATGCTCACTTTGCAATCTCTCATCATCCGCACACGACCCCCCTCCAGTTCCCACCCTGCGCTTCCCCGCCCCACCCCCACGTCTATCTCTTATCTGTCCTCCCATCCCGCTCTGTTTGTTGATAAGCCGAGAGGCCATTGGCCAGCACACATGGTACCCATGTGACACTTCAGCAACAGCCTGATGGCCAGATTGGAAGCCCCGTTGTATGTGTGTAATTGGAGGCTGCTTTTGAGAAGAGGTCTGGCTACTGTAGCTTTTTTGTTCTTCCTAACCCTTACCCCCACCCAGACTCCCCCGCCGCCTCCCGCCTTGCTCGGTCTCTCCTGGTTTGTATTATTTGATTATCCCATCAGTAACCCCCAGAACCCAACCACCACCTTGTTTTCGGTGCACACTGTCGCAGGTCGTAATCGTATTGTTTGCGATAAAGCCCCCCACACACACACGCGCACACACCCCAACCCCACCCGCACATGTATAACTGACATTGTACTCTCTGGAAGAGAGCTGCCAGTGCTGGCAGTATTTACCACGAGCTCATTTGGCCATTTATCTTGACTCAGAGTGCACACGCACACATGATGAAACAAAAAAAAGTTTTACAAAGCATGTGTTGCAAAGACAACAGATGATGTACGGAGCTGCAGCTGGATGGGGAGGACAGCTACCGCACTCGCAGCCACTTCATTTAAACAAAAGATCCTAACCGTCTCTTCATATTATGTGAAGCGCAGAGTGAAAAATGGTTTGCAGTTTTTAATCAAGCCTTTCATAACCTCTACATTTTTCTCCTCTTCCGAGGGAAAAAGAGGCACGGTGGGCGGATGAGGCTAGGGGAGAGAGGGGACTGTTTACAGACAGATATTAAAACGAGCACAGAAGTACCGAATTAAATAGTAAAATTAGGGCGCTCGAGTATACGCACCTGTATTCTTTGACATAGCTATAGGCTCTTCCATGTGCGGTCAGCCAACATGGACTTAGTGCCGCTGCCAGCCCCATCACCACTCCTGGCTCTGGCCCCTCTCAGTCATGGAAGGGAAGTGGAGCGATGGGCGGCTGCTGGCGGCCCCTTCACAGATGGCTGCAGGTACAGCGCTACGCTTGGCTGATAACCAAAGGACTTCAAAGCTCAGACGAGTGCTTGAGCCCATTTCTGTCCAGAGCCAGGAGGCAAAAGGCACAGAGCAGAGAAAGGAGACAGCAACAGACAAGAACTGGGGTAGTCAAAAGAGTCAACAGGCATGGAAATGAGCAGCTTTAGCCTTTTCGTCTTTTGCTCCCATGTTCAACCTTATATATAGTCGTTCAGCACTTACTCAGTCACTATAATCTCATCATATTTTTCTGTTTCTATACTTGCTGCATGTTTGTCATTATTCAGTTACCGCGAAAGCTACGATGACACATCCTCATATTATCCAGAACCGGAAATGAAAATAAGGTGGCCATTGTTATAGATAGGCACCACTTCCTTTCAAGTTTTCTTTCTCAGTTTTGTTCAGATTGGGATTCTCTCAGGATAGCGGCGTTCCCTGTGGAAAATCATTTTCAATAAATAGTAAACTGGAACTGAAACATCAAAAGAAGCAGGAGGTAAAATGATGATGTGTTGATAGAAATCTTTCAGTGATGAAATCTATTTAATATTCACATATGTAGGGAAATGACGTCTTTGTTGTTGCTAAAGGCTGGAGATCAAGTCTTTATGAGCTTTTAAGGGATAATGTAGAGACAACAGACGTTAAAAAGTCATTGATTCGATTAGACATTCCAGCGGCTCCTCTAATAACACTGCAGCTGGCACAACAAATAGCTAAGCGTCCCAACTGTAAGAAACATTCCTCCATTTTTGCTGTACCTGTTTGCCGGAAGAGGCTCGGTAACATTGAGACGCAGCATAAGCGAATGATTTGATTTGAATGAAGTAATTTAATGGCAGCCGGAGGCTTTTTATTGAAAAATCGTAATATTTCTGATCTTTATAAAAACTTAAAGTAATGTTTTTTCTTTAATTTTGCTTTTATTTGATTCTCTGACATCTATAAAAAGTATATTTTTTAACCATCATATTTATATCAGAACACTTACAGCAGTAGCATCGACTGCAAGGCTGAAAAAGCTCTGCAAATAAAGCTTCTGTGTTTCGCATTTACGCGAGGCTTATTAAAAGCTTTAACACTGGTTCATGGTAAACACGAATTAACTGAGTTCAGGAATCACGGCGCATGTTTGTATCGCTGTGCCGCAGTATATAAAAGAGGGTACACACCTTTTAGATTCACTCCTCACTTCAAAGCCTCAGGCACATTAGGGCCAGCCAGCAGCTCTGCCTGGCAGCCCTTTGAACTGACCTCTGCATTCAGTGTGAGAGACAGAGATGGAGAGAGGAAAAGGCATTGAAATGGGGGGGTGACGTAGACTGGAGAAGTATGGGAGCATTGTGAGGAGGGAGGTAATGGAGCCGAGGCTGAGAGATCGGGGTGGGTGTAGGGGAGAGACAGAGATGGTGGTGGTTACTTTGCGTGGGTGGTTTCTGAGGAGGTGTGGGTGGGGGTCGCAGATTTTACCCTCATTTAATCTGCATCCTACATCTGAGATCAGTGGAGTCCAGTGAGGCGTCTGCCTCCACAGCTCCCCTGACAGAGCACAGCAGCTGCTAATACACACACCAACTTGTTTGCGCTATTCCAGCATTTTTAGAGAAGCTGGCCCAGAAAAAAGGCCAAAAGTTGACCTTTAGCTATGAGGACCTGCTCTATTTCCCCCCCTGCTCCACAACCGTCCAGTCCAGGCCAGTTATTTCTACCTCATTAAGCCCCAGTGAAACATACACAGAGTGTGAGTTTGCCATTCACGGACATTTAAATTGAAAGATGTAAACAAGTGTTGTCCTTCTCGATGGCATGAACTTCCTCCAGTCTGGATCAAAACACCTGGCACTTCTTTCTCATTGTGAAGCATCTTACACTTTGATTAATCATTATTTACTAACTTCCCACAACCTCTCTTTTCCATCTGTTAAAATTCTTCTCAGCTACACAAAACTGAGTTTAGAAATCTCACATAGCTGCACAGATCAGACCCAGTCTGGCAAACTGTTGCAGCGCCGAATGCCACGTGCTTTATTTAACAGAGTTTGTTGTAATAGCAAAACAGATTTGATCTGATTTTCCTTTTGAAGGTGTCACCATTTATGCACGCCAATTCGAATATGTGTTTCCTATGCACGTTGTTAAATTGATGGTCAGAATAGTCATTTCCTGTCTGGGTTTGGCTGCTATTTGAGACTCTGAGGACACTGTAAATATAACCAGCTAAAGCCACGATTTTCACACTGAATCAGACGCATTGGGCTGACTTGGCTAGCGATATTTATTACCTCAGCTCTGTGGCCAGAAGGACTCAACCAGCCATGTTTACGACACACTGTCAGTTGGATTAAGGACACATATGCCTCGCTAAATTGGTATGAGAGCACATGTCTGCGTGTGCGCTATAATCTTTTAAAAGCTGTTTGAATATATCGAGCGCTGGGCCTCACTTTGTCAAAGAGCTGACAGACAGAATAAGAGAAACGACACCGGGAATAATGTTTTGAAAAGAAGATGAAGAGAGATTAAGAGATTAAAACACTTTATTAAGCATGCATATTGATGAGTCACCTGCTGTATGAGGCACAAGTACATGTTGAGGCATCTTAAAGGCATGTAGCCAAAATTAGTCTGATCTGTAGCCTTAATAGGCCCTGAGCACCAGATTCACAGACACCCCTGAAATATCACACACACATCTCGTTGCCTGGGGAAGCATGTGCACCATCTCCAGCCTCTCTGTGATAGGAAGGTAATACCACGAACAGGATCCATCTACATGTAGGGGTTATAAAGAGCACTGATTTGTGATAGACGAAATTGCCCGTTTCTTCCTGTGTCTACTGAACTCATGCGCCACCATCATCACTTATCGTTATGAGACAAAGTGGCTCTTCTTTATTTTCCTTTTACTCGGTGAGAAATAAGGTGTCAGATATCCAGATTTCTTTTTTAAGCCATCCGTTTGCAAGTTTGAATACAGCTGTGTTTTGGAAATACGGGAAGTGATGGCTCTGCCTTTGCCTGATTGGTCCCCCAGGTGCATGTTCATGTTCAACTGGTTCCTCCTTTGGTGGGGTTCACCGCTGGGTTTTCAATGTGTGCAACAAATTAATTCCCCTGAGTGTGTGTGTGTGTGTAAGTGTATTTTGGGGTGGTGTTTTCATGACACTTGTTGCTGCTTAGCTAAGATGCCTTTAGCAGATAGCTGCGAAAATCCACAGAGCGACCGGTTAATCATAAAGTTACACAAATGTCCTAAACATATACAAACAGTGTTGGGGAGTAACGGAATACATGTACCGCCGTTACGTATTTAAAATACAAAATATGAGTAACTGTATTCCGTTACAGTTACCGCTTAAAAAGGTGGTATTTAGAATACAGTTACTTTGTTGAAATAAATGGATTACACGGCGGTACTTCCCTGTTTCATATTGTCGCGGGTCAGGACTGTTTGGGTTTTGTTTGACAGCTACGTTCTGTTGTTACAGTTGCCATGGTTACAGGGTGACGCTCTCTCTCTGCGTGTTTCCTGGGTGAGAGAGAGCCTGTTGTTGTTGTTCTTGTGCTAAGCTAATAGGCAGAATGCTACAGGTATAGCTCTAAAGAATGTAGCATCATGGGCAGTGTAGTCCGTGCTGCAGGGAGAATGGACTGCCATACACGTTATGTGTCTGTGAGCGAGGGAGGGAGAAAAAGGAAAAGTACGAGCTGTCATCGAGCAAAAACGGGAGCTGGAAGCATGTAAATATAATAATAACCACTGCAGCCAAGAAGAGAGCCTGACGAGCCTAGTTGTAAGTAAGCTATTAAGACTCGACTGTACACCGTGTTCGTGTTTTCCTCCAAAAACAATAAGTTCCGTTGGAGCAGCCTTTCAACACCTCTCTCTGTCTCTCGCTAGCAAAGTTGACCCAGACAACAAAGTAAAGCTAGTTTTCAACACGAACCGACATATTAGCCAGAGGTCCCTTTACTACGGTTCGGAGCCGCGGACCTTCAGTAACAGTAATAAATCACAGCAATAGTACATTCATGTAGTTGTAAACAGCATGATAATATATTAAGTAATCCAAAGTATTCAGAATACGTTACTCTCATTGAGTAACGTAACGGAATACGTTACAGAATACATTTTGGGACATGTATTCTGTAATCTGTAATGGAATACATTTTAAAAGTAACCTTCCCAACACTGTATACAAAACCAGTGTGCGGTAGCCTGTTCCATGGGACAGGGCAGGGAGGACCATCTTTTCAAAAATATCTTTCTATTTTACTCTTAGTTCCTTTGTTTTACCAACAGCAAACAGTATTTACTGTACAATATAAAAAAGAGTAAACACTTTGGTTGTTATGGTTATGGCTCAGATGAACTTATAAGAATTTCTGCTCAAAATATATCTTGCGTCAAGTGCATTGAAACAATTAAAAAAGAAGAAATCTGTTATTATAATTTGAAGCTTTAGAAATAAAATCGAGATTTGCATCTGTGAATTGTTGCTTCAGTCTTTTGTGCTACGAGCATTACTTTGAATAATGACTAAAATGTTGATTTGCACTTGACAGGAACCCGGCTTTAAGCATTTTTGCATACGGACATGTGCGTCGCACCATCATTTTGTGTTTACATATCTTCTGTCTGTTTAAATTAAATGGCAACCTTTTAAAAAGGCAGGTTGAGGTGCGCTGCAAGACCGGCAAAAAGGCCGCCGTTCACTTTCACAACAAAGAGCTCCTGGATGCCAGAGCAGTTTGCAGAAAATAATCCATAGTGCTCTGGCTGCTCTCAAATCAATTTGCCATTGTACAGCGCTTTCTCCCACATTACACTCATCTGTATGTCCTCCCCCATTGTTTGCTATGTTTGGTTACTGGTTTGGCCTGTAGTTCTCGTATGTTGATCTCATTATATTACATTGTGTCATTGTGAAGCTTAATGACATAAGAGGAAGTACGGTTTAGCGGGTTGTTTCTTACTGTGTTTAAATGATAAGCATTGTGGAGAGCGGCCGCTTATCGTGTGCTCGGCTCTGCGTGGCCCTGCCTGCTCTGTGCTGGAGCTGTAGTCAAAGCAGCACAGCTTGAGGCATACAGTGGATGTCATTGGCAGTGTAGTCAAAGCCTTGTGTTAACAGGTGCCATTGGTTCACGGTTGGGTAAATCTTTAGCTCCCCTCCCTGCACCAAACTCTTTCTTTCTTTCTTTTGGTGCGAAGGAAGTTTAGTGCACACATTCGTGATTCGATTAATAAGCTCAAGCAAACCCACTCTTGTCGCCCTCCTCTTCCTCCCACTCGTGCTTCTCCTCCTCACCTCCTCTTCCTCTCCTCCACCCTGTTCAGCAGCTGGTTAGGCTGACCTAGCAGTATAAATGTTTTTTCTCGCACCGGCCGTTTTATGAGCACATTTACAACACGGATAACTGCTTCCTTATCTGCCCGCAGTTGTCCCGGGGTAGTAGGCTTTTGACTTTTACAACAAAAGTGTTAACATTTGAACTTCCAATACTCAAAGTGTCGTAGCTTAGGTAGGCGCTAAGAAAGGTAATAAATTCAGATTGTTGTTTTTCATCAGTTGCTTTGAAATATGTGGAGCCATATGCACTCCTTTGTATCTGTGCTCCTGCACGCGCTCACGTGTGGACGCTTGTGCGACAGCGCGCGCATGTGTGCGCGTGTTCGTGTTTATGTATCTACGCATGTGCATTTTAACAAGCGCCGAGTGAACATGTTATCTCACAGCTAACACAACATGTTGTATCTTTGGCTGTTTGCTTCCAGGAAGGGGAGAGTTGAGGGAGTGTCACATTTACAGCTGGCATGTTGTTGATTTTCGGTTTAAAAAGGGCCGTGTTTATCTGTGAAACAGTATTCGTATTTGCCTTTCGGTCTGCCCGTATGCTAGATTGTACTCTTTTGTGTGTTTGTAAGAGAGTGAAAAGACGTGATGAGGCGCTTCCAACTGGTCAAATATTGTAGTCAGAAAGAGCGCAAAGCCTGATGGAGCAGCAGCCTGCATGACAGCAACTCCCCACAAGCTTTTCTGATGCATTATTCTATAAATAAGCAGAGATGAGAGAGCTAAAAAAGCAGACAGGATGGTCAATAGTGGCCTCGAGAGAGAGGGGGGGGGAAAACAGAAAGGGAGAGAGACCATGCAGAGTCAAGCTCCAGCTCTCCCACAGAGGACAGAACTCAGGCAGGAGGCAGGAACACAAGGCTAAAAACCTCTGCATGGACACGATTTTCCTCTTCCGTGGCGTGTTCACTGTTGCATTTGGCCACAAAGTCACTGGAGCTACAGCAGGCTTTTCAATTTGTTGGACAGGTCCATTTTTGTAAAGTATAGACACAGTATAGAGTCTTTGACAAGAGCAGAATAACACTGAATGTTTTATTTTGTCTTCTATCTAAAAAATGGTATGAGGAGGAGCACAGTCGTGCAAACAAGCAGCTAAGAATGAGATAATGCTTCGTCTAGACGGGCAGAAGTCGCTTCATTAGACGGCGACTTGGCCTACCACCCAACACCCTCCAGCCCGCAGACAAAGAGATGTCCAGTAAAGCAACGGGGTCACCAGAGTGTCTCTTTTGGTGTCAGTAGCCATTAGGCCTCAGGAAGTAGTCCAAATATAACCAGGCCAGGGGACATCAACCAGACAGACCTGACTCCCGTTTCTGTCTCCCAGGTGATTGTTGGTGTGAGCTGTGTCTCGCTCTGCTCGGTCCTTTGGGTACAGAGAGAGCGCGGAACAGGAACTCTAGTGAACGATAAATATTTAAATTTATTAGAATTATTTTTCATTCGTTTTTCCTGCAAACTTACATTACATTAAGCCATTTTAAATGAGGATGTCTACAAAAGCATAGATATTTGAGAATAACCATGAGTGAGCTGAACAGTAATCAAGTTTTATAAGACTGTTCGTAATTACAAAAAACTATTTGGTTGGTTTGTTGGTGTTTAACTCTGCCAAGTTGTCAAAAGAGTATAAATGACAGGTTTAATAAAAGGCAGCAAACAGAAGCAGGTCACAGGCTAGAATGTGAGGGCCACTCACGGCTCTCCACGCTCTATTCTTCTCCCCTCCCTTTCAGTCCATCTCTCACCCTCACATGGCATGCAGAACGACCCTGATACTCCCAAAAAAGAAGATTAACAAACCCCTGACAGAGAAGTAATCTCTCTGAAAACATTGACTATTACCATTTCAACATGCTGCCTCTAAACAAGGGAAAATGCCTCTGTGGTATGCTTAATTGCAGTGCGCGGGACACACAGAGTTCCTTTAGGTATGTTAAATGGACAGCCTTGGCTACTGAAGGCATTCCAGCATTGTAAATGTACAACAATGGACCTTTACTGTTCTTTGCTCGGCGCAGAGTTCACAAATTTAGCTAAAGTTCAAGAGGACCATTTGAAGGGAACGTCTTTTGACAGAGGCTGTTCAGATTCTGAATCATAAATACTTTTAAACTTCATTCGAGGTGAAGACTGATTCATGAGGACTGGTGCTGCCATGGAAATGAAGTATAATTGGTCACATTGTTTCCTGCGTATGTTGTCATGAGATAACATTCCAGCCGTTTGACCTTTTATGTTTAGTTCATTTAATTACTTATCTGTTTTCTGCACAAGGCTCATAAACTGTCGTTACTTTAGCTTTAGCTGTGCCGAATATCTCGACAGACGAAGCTGAATTTCAGATTTTTGTTGGCTATATTTCAGAGCCCTTCCCCAATTTAGACAAACAGGCTCGGCCTTCAGTTCGTTGCACCGTGTCGACAATGTTAACTGAACTCTTTGACCACGGGGTTCAAACTGACAGGGAGTCAATGAGTGACTAAGATCACGGTTCAGGAAGAATTCGTGTGATACAAATGCAGGAGCAACAAGCCCAATCTGGCCTTGTAAAACCTTGAACTATCCATAATCACGCTGGCAGATATGTAATGTTGGAATTTTCCATACGAGAAACAGGCTGGCTCTGCGCCCGTCCGTCCATCTCTGTGCTCATCAGTCTGTGCCTGTGATTATCCTCTCAGGCTCTCAGTCACACACTGTTGACACTGCCCTGTGACGCAATGCATCATTCAAATTATTTTTAGCGTAAAGTCCAGGCACAGGAATTGGTAATCCAAGGAGTGACATCTGGCCTTCAGGGCTTATGTGATTAGCAGAGAGCCTTGCCCCTAATAGCCAAGCGGACGTTCTTCATTACCTGCGAGTCTGGACCCGAACTTACCAGGTGTGACCACTTAAACTACAAAAAAACTCTACACATTAACGATTTCTCAGACAACATATGTGCTGATAACATGGCTAAGCCTCTAAATAACTGCTACGCGGAGGTGCTATCTGCTACTGTGCAACATTTGCCAAGCTTACAGCGAGCACTGTAATGTGCACTCTGCCTTCAATCCTGCCGCATTAGGGCTAAGACCAGATGAACAAAGAGATAAATAGTAAGTCCAAGCAAGGCCAGAGGAGAACCTAAAAAAAAACCAAAAAAAAAGCACAAAAGCAGGAGGAAGAGAGGTCATGAGAGTTAAAATAAACAAATGAAGCAAAGTATAGTGGAGGGCTGCCAGCATCCTACTGAATTAATCATCATCATCCATGAACGGAGCTAATAATGACAAAGTGACCAGTCATGTCCTCTCCTCGATGCTTTCTGTCCACAATTATAGAAGTCATCCCATTTTGGGGGGGAGTGTGTTCCTTTAATTATCTTTGAACACAGCAAAACTTTCCAGCTTCCAAGATGTCTATTAAACACACAAAGCAGCAATTTTTCCAGCAGTAAACAACGTTTAAGGGTCGCTAGCGTTGTGTGCATGTTGTGACGGTAATAATCTTGGAATCGTGCATCAGTTGATCAGCAGTGGCCTAATTGTGCGTGCGTGTGTGGGCGTTGGCAAGGCCAGGTGGAAGCTCTTAGTTTGTTAGCAGTAAACTAATTTTGGGTTTACTGGAAACTATTTAAACATATCATTAGTACAAGTCTCATATAATCTTGTGCTGTAATAATCATTTTTGATGCTACAAACAAGCCTGTTTGCAAAAAGAGATAAAGAAAGGACTATTTTTGGGCAGTTGTTTGCTTGGAGAAGCTTTTGCTTATTCTGAGGCAGCTCGTTCCCAGGAGTTCAGAGCACAGCCTCGCTGCAGTTTTGCTTTTGTTTTGTTGTCTTCGGGATCTGTGGTTGAGAGGGAGTCGAGTCCCTCTCGCTCCTGTTTTCATAGTTACTTGAGCAAAATTTCTTCCACTACCTTCCCTAAAGTGAGTAATCGTGTACCAGTAAGTGGCAGGGACTGGGCTGTGTGGTGGGGAAGGAAAATGCAATCATTCACTTACACTTTTTGTGCTCCTACTTTTATATATGATTTCATACGGCTCCTCTGTCTCTGTGGAGTGTATTCTTTTACTATTCACCGAGCCTATTTACTTTGCCACAGATGGGAACAGTGGGGGAAATGGCATTTCCTTTGCATGAACCGGTGCTTTGCATAAGCACTCAATCTAAATCTTCTTATCTTTTGGCTAAACCTTTTGGCATTTTTATGTTATATAACAAATATATTTAAAAGAAACCCTCCGTTACTGCGCGTTGCATTCAAAAACAATTTGGCTTCAGATTTAATGATCTAGGCTCGGATGTTTTACTACCAAGTGTTAGATAACAGCACTTCTGAGAAACAACTTGATGCCGAAGCGACAAATGCTTGATGACATTTTAATGGTTAATAAGTCTTTTCATCAGTGGGTTTAAAGCTGTGGATCCATTCATTATAATGGATGATTATTTTCTAAGCGTTCGTTTACCGTGATGTTGAAAAGTTCAGTGGGTTTGCATGACGATGTATCAGCATATATTGGTGTTTTAATGACCTGCTCTGACCCAAGCTATCTTTATTTAAAGCTTCTTGCTACCACTCGTGTTGCAGGCACTCTCATATTCCTAACCTCTCACTTTCATCCCCCTCCTGTCTTTCTTGCTCCTCCCCCTCCGTTCCTCTCTTGTCACAGGTATGGCCTCGCAAGTGCAAGTGTTCTCCCCTCACACTCTCCAGTCAAGTGCCTTCTTTAGCGTGAAGAAACTGAAGGTGGAGCAAAGTTGTAACTGGGATATGACAGGGTACGGCACACACAGCAAAGCCTACAGCCACAACAGCAGCAAGAACGTGTCGGCCACCAGCGGCCACCTAGGCATCAACAGCTCCCTGCAGGTCGCCAGCTCCACCCTGCCCTACGAGCAGGCTCTCGTCTTCCCAGCCACCGCGGGCCACATTGTGGTCGCCTCAGCCAGCAGCACTTCGGGGGCCGTGGGGTCTCTGCTGGGTGGCGGGGGTGGAGGCAGCAGCAGCAACAGTAGCGGTAGTGGAAGTGGCGGAGGTGGCAGTGGTGTGGGTGGTGGGGTTGGCGTTCACAACCTGACGCGCCGCAGCACAGTCAGTCTCCTAGACACCTATCAGCGATGTGGGCTTAAACGCAAGAGCGAAGAGCTTGACAACAACAGCAGCGTGCAGATCATCGAGGAGCACGGCCCACCGATGATCCAGAACGGAGCAGCCAGCGGAGCCACGGTGGCTACGGTGGCCACAGCCACCTCCACGGCAACATCCAAGAACAGCGGCTCCAACAACGAGGGCGACTACCAGCTGGTGCAGCACGAGGTGCTCTGCTCCATGACCAACACCTACGAAGTCTTGGAGTTCTTGGGACGAGGAACCTTCGGGCAGGTGGTCAAATGCTGGAAGAGGGGCACAAACGAGATAGTGGCAATCAAGATCTTAAAAAACCACCCATCGTACGCACGGCAGGGTCAGATCGAGGTCAGCATCCTGGCACGTCTCAGCACGGAGAGCGCAGATGACTACAACTTTGTGAGGGCCTACGAGTGCTTCCAGCACAAGAACCACACGTGCCTGGTATTTGAGATGTTGGAGCAGAACTTGTACGACTTCCTCAAGCAGAACAAGTTCAGCCCTCTGCCTCTCAAATACATCAGACCGGTGCTGCAGCAAGTGGCCACAGCGCTAATGAAACTGAAGAGCCTAGGACTGATACATGCTGATTTGAAGCCAGAGAACATCATGCTGGTGGACCCATCTCGACAGCCCTACAGGGTCAAAGTCATCGACTTTGGCTCAGCCAGCCATGTGTCCAAAGCGGTCTGCTCCACCTATCTACAGTCCAGATACTACAGGTAAGAGATCGATGTATGACTGCAGATACAAAGAGCTTCTGTTTGTTCAAGATTGTTCTTTATTGGGCCAAACATCCAAATCTGTTGTTACCCCTGAAGATTTCTCTTTGTACCATTATTTTTCTTGTACTTATTTACCCCAGCTAGTTAAATTTCTCCGACAGAAGACAGGGTAATAAAACTGAAAGGCTTACTGAGAAGAAAAAACAAAAATCGAAAAAGAGTGGGGGCAGGACCAAACAACACCAACCATGCTTTAGTGTTACTTTGATGAATAGAGAAGACCTGCTGAGACTCTAGTAAAGACATAAGAAACCACAGAGCATATCTAAAACCATTTCACTGTTCGGTGCCATTGAGAATTTCGTGGTTTTCCTTTTTTTTTTGTTTTGTTTGTTTGTTTGTTTGTTTTTCACAGAGAGAATTTGAAAGACCACAATCATGCGAGGTAGCAATCTATCCCCAAGTTTCAATTCACCCTTCTACTGCCCAGACCCTTACCCCCCCATCACCGTAGCTGGCTTCCATTCCCCCCAGGATAGAGACGAGGGTCAGCTGGAGTTCTCCTGTAATATGTGCTTGTAATCCACACCATTGGGCCCTGCATTAGAACCAGATGACTCTCTCTGGGCAGCATTTCTTTCTTCTCTCAGTACTTTTGGAAAAAAATCATTTTTACCCATAGTAAATAGCGTGATTGGGTTTTAGCAGAGCCTGAAGTGTGCGTGGAGTCAAACAGTCGTCTTGTCTGTACATAGAGGAGCTTTGTTGGGGCTCGGGAAGACGAACAGGTGTGTGCGTCAGCTATGGTACCACGCAGACCCACACAGAGATCTCGCACACAGGTGGTAGCTTTACAACTGTGCATAGTGCAGATTCTGTTGGGAGAAGTTTGTGGTCTCCACTGAGTGGATTCTGTTGATAGAAGAGCTTGCTTTTGTTATCTTTACAGTTTATCGCCGGGTTTTTAAATGTGTTACAGAGAAGATCATTGTTTCCTGTTGAAAGATGGCAAAGGTTACAACAGAGCAAATGAGCAGATATGCGATTCAGACTTTGTGTATCTACAGCATTAAATCACTTTGGCACATTTGACAAGTCTATTATTTTAAATGACCGATAGTTTTTGTTGTTATTCTTTCTGCTTAACTGACTTTTAAAACAACATATATTACATTAAGATCCCTACGTGGGAATTGTGTTGCTCATGTCAGCAAGGCGGTGCTGCTATGTCGGTTTAAGTAGCTCATCCTGAAGTAAACACCACTGTTAGCCTGTTGTTGCTCCTTGCTGTAGGTCAACAAGGAGGTTATAAAATGCTCCTGTTTGTTTTCTTGGGTGTAAAGAGTGCAGGTGAGTGAAGAGATCATGCTTTTGTACACTCTTAGCAGCAGAAAAGGGGAAAGAAAGTCTCGTGTTGATCAGAGAAATATCCGTCGAACGCCTTGAGCGGGTACTTGGTGACCCTGGTGTAAAGCTCTGGGAGGGAATAAGGTGTCACGGGGATCTCTGTGCTTCGTAATGACTGTTTTAATAATATGTGTGCTTTACCAGAACTGATTGTGTGAAATCAGGCAAGCCTTTCCGTCTAATTCAAAAAACGAGCTCATGGGAAATGAACACTAGGGGTGTTTTAACATTGTATGCATTTTGGACCACAAACAAACTTTGGCTGCGGGTAGAGTTCAGAGCGAGTTCAAAAGCTCAGTGGCGAACATCAAACCATCTTTGATGAGGAGATAGCAAGGCCGTTTCTGTTGCCTGCACCTTTACAGGGTGGAGATTACACACAGGTGTGCTTTCACCAGAAAGCTGGCTCAGTATCACACAATAGTAACCGCATCCCTGTGTTGTATTCTTTGATTTCAATAAAACGTGTATTTGTTTTTCTTATTTGTCTCATTTTCATTCTTTGTATATGAATAAGACTGTAAAACATTCGAAGCCCCGTTGGGGCTAATTTCATAAACCTCGCATGCAGCTGTTTGCGTTTTGGACGTCACCCATATTGTTTGCTGTTGACGTTACGTGTGCTTTAACAGCCTTGCAATGAGTTATGGATTTTCCACAAGGTTGAGTTATGCAAATAAAATACCAGTATTCAAAGTAAACAAGAACAGCTCTCAGGGTTCGTCGAGTTTCAACTGCATTTGCTTCAGTGCTTAACAAATACAGGGTCATGTCACTAAGCTCATCTATCCTTGTCAAAGAGGCCCATCTGCAGAACTCCTATACTTTTTAATATAGACAAGGCCATTATGATTATGCATATTATGAAACAGCACCGTCTTTCTGTCCTTTTCTTAATGATTCTGTGGTCTTTGCGTCTTGATTACATCACTGTAATGCTGGTTATCCTCATTTCTTCTTCTTCTTCCTCCTCTCCCCTGTTTCCTGTAGCTAATGATGTAACAGGTAAGCTGGCTAGTCAAGCTTACCCTGTGTCAGATAAAGGGATTATTGTGTTGTCCCAGCTGGGCATTTTTGCCCTGTTTATCTCTTCGTTAAGGCCATGAGATGGGTGGAATGCAGCAAGACATTATTAAAGTTTATGTAAAGTTTCCTGAGGCAGTTCAGCTGCTAGCAGCCGACCTCGTGATGACTGCTGGTAGAGGAAGGGAGGTGCGCACGGGGGGCAGGGATTGGTGGAGACACAAGTTCTTATCCTGCTTGATCTCCATAGAAATCTGTAGTCTTTGTGTCTTTATGTATTGTACAGGTGAAATCTGGTTACTCGCAGACTCACATCCAATGACTTTGCCGTTGTTTAGGAATGCAGATAAACTCAAGTGTGACTATGTAACAGAACTCGCACGTAGACTAGAAACTAAAAATATTTTCTTTTACCAACAGATTCTGCAAGAACTGAAGCTGCTGTTTGGCTTCCTATTTGTAATATTTATGATCAAATCATGCAAATAATAGCCGTGTTTTACATTTCTAGATTTTCTTTATACAAACAAAACCCAAAGAAAGAAACAAAAAAAGCAACATTTTACAACTTCGACCTAAAGCGTTCTATCTATGCAAGATAGCATGGGTGCTGTGTAGGAGTAAAGTCAGCTTCAGTCCACTTCTGTCAGGCCACAGGGTCTTCTGAACTCTTGACCTCGCTCATGAATCCACTTATTTGAGACCCATTTGCTTCCTACTAGGACAGGACAGGCTGCATGTCTGGTCCTATAGTCTCCCTCGCCGCTCCTGAACAAATTATACCAAAACACTGATGTTCCCTTTCTTGGCCAGATTACTGCTGGCCAAGAAAGGGACATACGTTTTGGTATATGACTTAAAACCTGCTAAAAAAATCACTTATTCGACTAGTTTTACAGTAAAAATAAATAGAATTTTGAATGCTGTACGTTCTACGCTGTTAGTTCAGATAGAGCTCCAAAAATTTGGTAGAAAGTAGTTCCAAAGACCACTTTTCATAGTCTAATGCTCCGTGGTTGGAAGGTGCAAACCCACAGAGATCCTTTAAAAACCCGAGTAAGTAAAACCCAAAGCATCTGTTTTCATACATGTACCCCAACAATTAACGAATTGATATGCGTCTGAGACTTGGTTACGTTTCATGTGACTTCTCTCCGTAGATTGTTTAGACATACTGAACACTTAGAGGAGCATGCAGCGAGCGGTTAGGTGGGTGGAGGCGAGAAATCTTTCTCCAGCTTCCTTTTCATTTCTTTCCTTTTCATCCTTATGCTCATTTTTGCATTTAACAAAATAGTGTAACACTTGAATGCATTCACAGACACACACACACACACACAAAGGCTCTCTCTCTACACAGTGGATGTGTTACACCGATTTGTTCAAGTGCCACAAGACAGGGGTGCAGAGACGGAGACCGAGTCATTTCCTCTAGTAATTAAAAATCTTAATATTAACAACCCAGAAGCCCGAAGCTGCACGCATGTCAGAACCTCCCAGCTTGCACCTGTTATTTAAATTGAACACATTATAGAAGTCATACTTACACGTGACAAATGAACACCTTAGACTAAGGATCAGAGGCCTGAGGGGTTAGCTTATTAGACACTGTGAGTGAAAGGAAAATGAGTTAAGAGTGTCTGAGAAAGAGGAATGGGCTTGTTGATGCGACCAGTGATCTGAAGTGGCCAGGGTCTGTGTACTCTCAGTGTTATCAGTTTGAGGCAGAAGAGATCTTAATGCTTCCCAAATGGAAACTTGCTTAAAATCTCATATTATGTAACTCTCTGTGTTTTCTGTATTCATGTTGGCAGTAAAGCTAGGTACGGCTAATTCGTAGCATCCACGACTCCGCCGTGTTTATGTCTTGATGTTAATAACTCATTAAATATAGATCCGTCTCCATCACGGGTGGTGCAGTCTCTGCTGAGTTTAAGACGAGTCTCTGCTCCACCTGTCTGTCTATCTCTCTATCTGTTTTTAGCGTCACACAACCAGACAGACAGGACGGGCGTTCCAGCACATTTACCCTGCCTCCGTGCGAAACATCAAGGGGTGTTTTAATGAATGAGGTTGCTATTAGTTACTGTTCTATGAAGCGTGTGTTAAAGTGTACGTGTGTATGTGCCAGGGAGGGAGAGAAAACGAGGTAAATGACAGGATCGGGTTGCTACGGAGGAAAAGACACATTGGAAAAAGGGGGGAAAGGTGCATTAGCTTAGTGGTGGCGTTGCTGTTTGTAGTGCTGGCGATGCTTATGGGAAGATTGTAAGAAAGTAAAAGTAAGGTAGAAGAGGGTTGAGGGACGGAGGAAGGTGGAGGGCTGTTGTTTTGCATTCCTCGCCAATACCTGGAACAGTGCACGCTTACCCCAAGCAGTGGCAGATTATTACTAATGCAAATGACTTTCATTAGCTTCAGCCTGACCGAGTGGCTGTTGAACACCGGTACTTCTTTTTGCTGACTTTCGAGTTGATGTATTTTTAGCTTCATGTGTGGAGCTTGTGACCAGTAAGGGCCAAGGCCAAGCTTTTGTTGTTGACTGTGAATGCTGAAGTCATTAGTTATTATCAGGACTACTGGCCTGTGTATTCACCACGGTGCTTTTTATGACAGTCATAACACCTTAGTATGCATGACAGAATCCTAATAACCTGCTTCTCATTTATAATTTGCCTCTGGGCAGCTCTTCCACGTGTCTCCACAGAGCAGTCAGGAAGCAGGAGACATGTAGCAGCTAAGCTAATTAACTACCAGTAGTCAAGCATATGGATCGGAACATATACAGCAGTCTGCAACTGACAGCCAGTCTTGCAAATAATACATGGGAAATATTTAACTGTTGAAGAGGCATTTGATGATGGATACACCTATCTGTGTGTGTGTGTGTGGGACCAAGTGTTTCTATGATAAGACGGTGCTCTCTAAGTTTCTCCACATCGTTTTATCCTGCCTTCTTGTCTTTGTTCTCCCTCACAGTTCAATTTCCATACATTTCCCAGGATATTAAGCTGACGGAAATTAAGCTGCCTTGATAAAACACAGCAAGCCGCCCACTCAGACTCACTAAGGCTGCAATCTTGCTGTTCTATATTGATTGGCTTATTTGAAACACAGGATTTTTCCTCAACAAAGCTTTTGGGCTGTTTAGCAAATGATGGCACCGCACAAGTGGCGACTTATTTAACCTTACGCGTGCGCGTAGCGTTGCTGTTAAAATTAGGAAGTGGGGGCCTTGTATGATTTTGTCTGCTGAACAATAGATTTTTCTTCTCATTTGAGCCTGAAAGTCATTAACAGGACAGGTGAAATTTCTCACAGCGGCAGTCCTATAGTAGTTTTCCTCTTTGCCACAGATTTGTCTGCCTTTTTTTTAATTTCCCCGATTCAAGCACCAGCGGGTTGGCAGGGTGATAGCTGCCATCAGCGTCTGACTGGCACAGGTGCCCCCGGGTCTAAATAAATCATGAGGCCTCCTGCTGATCCCCTCCCTCCGCCATTCCTGTATGCCCACTATCCCTCCACAGGGAACTCCAGTAAGGGAGCAGCCCCCACCGCCGCATGGTGTCTTGGCTCCTTCCCACTCTCCTTCCCTTTCTCTTCTCTGCCACCCCCCCTTGCCTTCCTCTCCTTCACCCCCACCCCCCTCGCCTCTTCCATCCACTTGCATGAATATTTAAAAGCTAACACCACGATGGAAAATATGCAGCAAGGGCAGTGAGACTTGTCAAAGAGAGGAAAAAAAGGCGAAATGTTCATTTTGGGACCCTGAATTTCCTAATTTAAGACAGGCCATGTGATGAAATTCAAAGTGGTCTAATTACAGAGTGTTGTGAAGAACAACACACACTGAGCTGTCCAGCTGGGGAGAAGACTGGGAGTACTGGGGGGGGGTGGTCAGTGGGGACCAGCAGTTGGCTGTGTGTGTGTGGACTGATTGCCCCATGACAGAGAATGCCTGGTGTGCAGAGGCCCATGCAGGCTCCCATAAAGTTTTCTACAGAACAAAACAGACACATTTGTTTTCTCAATTGCAGGAATTCGCTAATGTGCATATATGAGGGTAAATAGTTTGGCTAATTTTCTGGCAGGCAAATGGGCAGAGTTCTACATTACTCGTCGAGCCAGCTGGGGCCCCTGTATGGAGGGAAAATGAGGCTTTGATTAGCCCCACCCCACCATCTCCAGATCAGTTTGTATTTAGCATCGTCCCCGGACAAACACGGTAATTTGATTTTCTCGAAACTACCGTTTTAACAAATTTATCTGCTTGCTTTTACGTCCCACGTCTCCCTCCTGTTTCTGCCGGTTTGAAAGAGCATGTTCGACCACAGCTCATCTTCATGGTGACAGTTGTCGCTCTATAAAAACGTTGCTCTTTTTCATTGCAGATGGCAGAATTAAACGAGGCTCTGTTCTTACCGCGCAGGCTATTTTCAGCGCCGCTCGTAAAGTCATAAAGCAACATGCTATGTGACTTTTAGAGTCTGATTATTAACACTGCACTTTTATCGCTTTTGTAACTCTCTGAATAACAAGCATTTAGGTTTGATGGGTGACGTGGAAAAGTTTCCATGCTTTAGTTCTGAATGCATCTAACACAGTGATTGTTAACAGGAATTTTCTATCATTTTATATCAGGTTCAATGCTCGACTCTCAGGAAAACAAAGATTTGATGTAGCCATCTGCATAACTGACGTCAGCACTTTCATTCTTTTTTGACCTTGTGTCACATGTGGATGTCCCCAGGGGTTCCTGAAGGTGAGCTTTTCATAAAAATTGCTTTTTTGGAATATAAAAGCTGCTCTAGATTCTTTTGAAGCTCTATTCTTGTCATAAAATGGATCTCAAGCAAATCCTATTTCACCCAGCGCTTGATAAATAATTTAAAATGACTAATAGCGCCTTGTGACGGGGAATGTATCGCTGTGGTGTATCAGATTGCGGTGGTTTTGGCCTGAGGCGTAATTTGTTTGGAAAAATAATTACTCCTGTATTGGATCCTGGTTAAATATTAAAAGGGTTAGCATTAGGAATGGGGCGGCATCCAAGAGTGTTTTGGTCGACTTCTGAGCAAACCCGTTGCTTTCGGGACGTCTTGCAGACAGGCTGAAGTGGTGTGAATTTTATTGGTTAATTCAGAGTACTACATTGCTAAATTTCATAAAGAAGGGCATTGCAAACTAATGAACTTTCTCTGTGTGCTTAGCCACTAAGCTTTGAAGACTAATCCCAGTGTTTTATGAGCGAAGAGCGTCAGATTGTCTGTTGGGTTCAGCTGGTTATTAGGCGCACAAGCTGGGAGGCACCAAAAGAGCATTAAGATGCTATATATCAGCTCACGGAGGAAGCAAAGGAAGTGTTCCAGTGAGGGTGCAGATAAAAAAAGAAACACTATATAAAAAAAAAAAAAAACTGGAAAAAAGAAAAGAAAAAAGACCCAAAAGATCAAGAGAGGAAATTAATCAGTATAAATGTGAACAGTAGCTGCTCAAGCGTACAAGGCAATTTGGCCTGCGCATTGTGTATGTGAGTGGCTGATTAAACAGAGGATATGTTGTGTGCTGCTACACAGAACATGCTCCATGTTCCTCGAAGCACGTAATGGATGTGCAGGATCAACTGATTTACAAAACACTATGAAGCTTTTTGCACGCACAGACACCTACGCAGTAAACACGTGCAACGTGACACCAGGTGTGCTCCCAGTGGCGTTCGCTGAGCTGAGACAACACAACATCTCGGTGTGTATTATCAGCGTGAACTGGACATAACTCACGTCACCCCTTTAAACACAGCAGGGACACCAGGGAGGCAGCAACACCACCACACAGTCTTTCATTACAGCCAGAATCTATATATCATCAAACAGATGGCTACTCTATAAACAAAGACTGTTGTCCTTGTAACCAGTGTAAGGGAGTTAGATGCATTTTCTCCCCTCTGTGATGTTTCTTGGCCTTTTCATATTCACCCTCTTGTCTGTCTGCCATCGCTGCCAATCGGCCTTTTGAATACTGTGTAGGCAGTGTTGGGGAGTAACGGAATACATGTACCGCCGTTACGTATTTAAAATACAAAATATGAGTAACTGTATTCCGTTACAGTTACCGTTTAAAAAGGTGGTATTTAGAATACAGTTACTTTGTTGAAATAAATGGATTACACGGCGGTACTTCCCTGTTTCATATTGTGGCGGGTCAGGACTGTTTGGGTCTTGTTTGACAGCTACGTTCTGTTGTCCCAGGTGGCAGCGTTACGGTTGCCATGGTTACAGGGTGACGCTCTCTCTCTGCGTGTTTCCTGGGTGAGAGAGGCCTTTTTGTTGTTGTTGTGCTAAGCTAATAGGCAGAATGCTACAGGTATAGCTCTAAAGAATGTAGCATCATGGGCAGTGTAGTCCGTGCTGCAGGGAGAATGGACTGCCATACACGTTATGTGTCTGTGAGCGAGGGAGGGAGAAAAAGGAAAAGTACGAGCTGTCATCGAGCAAAAACGGGAGCTGGAAGCATGTAAATATAATAATAACCACTGCAGCCAAGAAGAGAGCCTGACGAGCCCAGTTGTAAGTAAGCTATTAAGACTCGACTGTACACCGTGTTCGTGTTTTCCTCCAAAAACAATAAGTTCTGTTGGAGCAGCCTTTCAATGCCTCTCTCTGTCTCTAGCTAGCAAAGTTGACCCAGACAACAAAGTAAAGCTAGTTTTCGGCTACGAGCCGACACAGAACCCACCGTATTAGCCAGAGGTCCCTTTACTACGGTTCGGAGCCGCGGACCTTCAGTAACAGTAATAAATCACAGCAATAGTACATTCATGTAGTTGTAAACAGCATGATAATATATTAAGTAATCCAAAGTATTCAGAATAAGTTACTCTCATTGAGTAACGTAACAGAATACGTTACAGAATACATTTTGGGGCATGTATTCTGTAATCTGTAATGGAATACATTTTAAAAGTAACCTTCCCAACACTGTGTGTAGGTTTTACTTGTGCAGCCAGAGCAGCTCTGACCCATCAAGACGTGGATAGCACCTCTGTGTGTGTGTGTGTGCGTTGTCCGCAGCAATTTTTTAGTGATTGGTATGTGTCAAACAGGCATCCACGTCCCAAGTTTTTCCAACAGAAAATTGCACTTTAATGAGATTATCAGGGTTTTACAGTTTTCAAAACCCTGAAAATCTCAGAAATATCTCCAATGCATGGAGTAGAGTTTCCGTGTATGCTTCCTGCACAGAAATCAAAGCTCATTGCACTAGGCAGAGTTGTATTACGCAGATTGGTTGAGATGGAGCCCTCGATCCTGCGCGAGCTGCTTTCAACTCACAAATAAGTGTTACAGTCTGATATGAGTGGCAAATGCATTTAACTTCAATAATATGTCCTTGAAGCTTTTATGAAGGTATACAAATCAAGCCTACCCCCCCTTTTGTCCCATGTTTTTGCTGAAATGAATGAAAAAAAACATTTGCATGCATCGTTTCTCGAGTTCTAAAAAGAGTCTCTCTGTTGCAGCAGTCGTCATGGCAACCGAGGCTCATGTTCCAAAAATTGTCCATTTGCCTCTGAATGTCCGACACCTGAACTAGACCACGGATGTTTTGATCTTCCTCCTTGTCCCAACCGCCAGCTGTGTACTTTAGGGACAGGCAGGGCCCTTGAGCCACACTCTCATCTCGCTGCTATTGTTTGCCCAGGTGGGCCAGGACGCCCTATCTTTCTCTCCTTCTCCTGCCTTTCTCTATCACGTCCCCTCTCCATCGCTCTCTCACTTCTCTCTGTCTTTGTTCCACAGGGACCTGTGGTCCAACTGAAGCTCTCGGTTACACAAAGAAACCCAAATTGGCTTTCATCTGCAGCCTGTTACCAGCTGTGTACATTTGTGCTCTCTCTCTCTCTCTGTGCAGAAAAGTATAGATTTTACCCATGACATTGTTATTATTATTAGCTTTGAGTCATAGCTGCCCCTGCAGAAATGCTCGCCTCTCATATAACTCCTTGTGATGTCTTATTAAAGTTTTGGCATGTCTTTGTTAGCGCTTCGCGCCCCCAATTTTGAGGTTTTGAAGGAAGTTTAAAATGCAAAAATAATTCTATTTATAATAATTCCTCCATCGTGAGCCGATATAGCTCCTCTCTGCAAATCTGACCCAGTCATATTTCTGCCTCACTTTTAGCGAGGCAGAAATCTCCCTGCAGACCATCTCGTTAATGGATCGACACGCAACAAAGGGAAAAGTGATTCAAACAATCACCCAGGATGTATTTTCACTATTTCTATTTTAGAATAACACCAGGCAGCTGCTGTACACACATGCACACACAGAGTGCACTTCACTAGAGTCGGTACTGACAATACTCATCGCTTTAAGAGTAACAAGACTTTTGCAGGAAAAATCATATAATTGCTCTCTCAGTCGCTGTCGTCGGTATGTCAGAGTGAACGGCCATACTGTGATCGAATGCAGAGCAAACAGCGAGCTGTGTTCGAATTGCAGTCAGAGGAAACCAGCAATGTCACGTGTCCCTTGTCAGAAAAGGGCCAAGCTCTTGGCAGAACACATGTTGGTGCTCGAGGAGCACAAAATGCTCCCAAAGTCCCAAACCGGTCCTGTTATTCACACTGTCACCATGGTGACCATGAGGTTTTGAGTCAGAAACAAAAATGTGTTTTTTAGGAGCGCTCATTCCAAAAGTGTGTGTAAAGGAGAAGGAAGGATGGTCCGCTTAGTTTAACCAGCGTTTCTGCCCAGGTCACAGCTGAGAAAACAGAACTTTCACGAGGGATGCGTACCCTTTCCTCCCTTTTCCCATCTTTACCTGTTTTTACAACTTTCTGTCTATCTTCAAACCGCTTTAACCTTCCCCTCTCCCCTCTGGTGTCCTTCTTCTTGTCCATCTTGAGCCTCCTCTCTCCATTTCCTTTGTCCCGACCCTCCTCCCTTTTGCAGGTCTGCCTGGCATTTCAATCATGACGTCCAGACAGAACGAATCTCAGAATCTCAAACCCTTGCAGATGTCCACAAGAGCAGGAAGCTTTAGTACATGCGCCCGTGCAATATTTATACATGAAGTCTTTGCGTGAACGTGTTTAAAAACACTCAAAAAGCCTGTGAGATGCTTTGAATTTCATGAATTAAAAAGTGAATATCTGAATGTATAGCATGGTGTGTAGCACGCAGAAGTGTGAGTCTCTTCTATCTTTTTGGCGCAGTAAACAGGTGGTTTAGGGAAAAGGAGGTCAGATACTTTATTTCGCCGTCTTTTGTTCGTGTGTATATGCTAACAGGTGCAAGCTCCCCTGAAATATCCGTACCCACAAGCTTCACAGGCGCCCGCGCTGCTGACGAAGTTCACTCTGCTGCTCTCGAATCAGTCAAAGGCAAGCGTTACCGCAGGAGGAGAGAGTCTAACAGACTCCTTGAGCTCATGCGCACGTCTTTGTGCTCGGCTCTTCTCTTTGAATCGTCAGTGCACACTGCAGCTCAAATCAATCATAACTACAGCACCTGTTCTAAAGAAATGCCAGCATCAGTTAAAAAAGGCCGTCTGTTTGTTTGCCTGTCCTTCTGTCTGCCTGTTTTGTTTGCCTTTTCTTCCGGGAGCAGGGAGAAAAGGAAGAGAATGGATGACTAAGTGCACTGAATCATAAATGATTCGCGGAGTTTATCAGTGCACGGGAGAGCCTCGCAGAACGGCACCAGCTACCTGTCACATTTCTGTTCTTTCTCCTCGCTTTTTACAAATGTAGAAAAGGTTCTGTTCTCTCTCTCTCTGCTTCACAATCTTTACAAAGTCTTGATTTATGAAAAGGAGCCATTTTGCGGGGCTAATTGCACAAAGCAGGCTGCCGGAGCACCTGACGACAAGTAATAACAGTCCCGGAATATATAAAACCGATGAAGGACTGACCCTGAATCGAGGCACATTTTTGGGGATGAATGTTGAGTAGATGGTAACGTGGATTCTGCTCTCAGCTTGTGAGTCTAGTTGGTTTATTTCACAGCACATGGGGTCTACAGGATAGAACAATACACAATGAGTTATAGATTATTTCTGCCCAAAACATAGGAAGGGAACCGTGTTTGCTGGACAGCAGCATGCTCCAGCGCCATTCCCGCCTCTTTGCCCATTGTGAAGCTGGATGTGAGGAGTGCTATTTGCATTACAAGGTTCCTGCGGAGCAGAATAAAACGCAGACAGAGCTGTGAGCAAAACGAACACTCTCAGGGTGGCCCTGTGCTAATTGCGACCAGGGTGCATTTACTGATTATAGTTAAGTGGTCCAAAATGGTCCCCTGCTTTCTGTTCCATTGACCCACTCCCTCTCCTGGTGGACGCTGTCAATAGCAGGCTTGTTGAGATGCCTTTCCACTGAGGGAAGAAAACAAGGTCCAATCGTGCCTGTCTCCTTGCTTCATCTCCCAGAGCAGATGGGGGAGGGTGAGGGGAGGTTGCTGGGTTCAGAGGGAGAAAAGTGCTGATTTTCAATCAGAGTTTAGAACAAGGTGATCAAAGGAGGGGGAATCTCATGAAGCTACTGGACGAGTTTTTAAAAAACTGACAGGTTGGGAAAATGTATTTTAAGTTCACGTCCAAATACCAAATAGATTCTGCAGCAGCGGCTAAAATGATCTTATTTAAATGTGAGCAATTACTGAAAAATCTGAAAATTTTTTATGTATCTTTTGTCTTTTTGCGACCATATGTGCAGCTCATTACTATTCACATCGCCTGCAATAAGATGCAAGTGTGGTCAAATGGAAATTAATGGAATGCAAAGTGGAATGTAAATGTTGCTGCAAAGGGAGGCGAGCTGAACGTCGGTGAAAGATCCTGGATGGCTGCATGCGTAGACGGGACTATGTCAGTGTTTCGCATTCCCCGTCTTCCCTGTTGGCTGCGTCGTAACGGGAGGCCCCGCAGTGGGAGAGCAGGCTCGGGGTGATATAACAGCCACTGGATCACACAGCCTTTGATCTCCTCTCCTGGGTTTCTCTGTGTCCATGGGATAGTCTTTAGGCCTACTGATGAGGAGGTGGGGATCTTACAGCACCTCTAGTGCTGGCTCACTAACAGTTTTATCTGCACATCTTCAGCCTGAATGTCAGTTTGCTACGTCTGCGTAGTATTGGTGAACTTTTCTTCAGTTTTAATTATTCACATGCATGAATATAGGATAGTGCAACAGTCCAAATTCATTCCCCATCTCTCGATTGCTCTCCTTCGTACCCCGAGCTGGTTTAGGTTCAAAAAGAAACTTTGAACCTAAACCAGAAAAACATTTATCTCTTTCGGTCTTACAGCTGCTCTGCTACTTTACATAACCCCAACACAGTGATGTAATTCTCTTCCTCTGAACGCTGGTGTCAGAAACAGAGCTTTGTCCCTCTTGCAGTTCAGTCTGCCCCTGTGCCATAATCTCTCTCATGCCTGGCTTGATCTGATCCATTTTATGCAATTAAGTGATGTCACCCTTTTGGATCGCTAGCAAGGACTATATCACTGCAGCCCTAATTTCCCTAAAAGTAACAAATCCTCGAGGACCTGCGGTTTATTAAGGCTGTTATTTACATAGCTTACAGTTATATGAGGGGAGATATTAAAAGTCAGAAAATAACAAGCTCCATTACATAAACACGGAGAAGTAAGCGGGGTAGAAAAAAAAGTTGCTTTTATTATTGGCGCTAGCAGAATTACAGCATGCCAATTAGCGAGTTTTTTTTTTATGAGTTTGGCTTGCTGACATGAAGGGATTTGTTTGTGTGCATGTGCGTGCATGTGTGTGCACGGCCTTGTGTAAAAAAAAAGAGGTTAGCCTTGTGTGACTAATAACACACAACCTGTGCTTTTTGAGCCCAAATACTAACAAGACCACATAGCAACCAGAGGAAAAAACTCCTATGTTAGCTGGGTGGGATTTCTTTTGTTTGTGTGTGCGCCTGTGTGCTGTTTGCACTTCTGTATGCACATCTGTGTGTACACGCACAAACAAACATTACACTGTTCTGGACGATTACATTTCCAGGGCACGGTCAGTCGATTGTATAGGTCCGTGCATCCGTAATGTCTAAGGGAAGGGAACGCTTTCTGGCAAATGAATGCACCTGACCTACAAACAGACAGGGATCTGCTAACAGCAGACAGACTAACGGGAGGACAGACAGGCTGTAAAGTTAGCCGATTGGTAAGAAACAGACAGTAAGACCTACAGACAGATAGAGGGCACGGTCTGGCTGCAGGGAGAGACGGGCCTTTTGAATGAACATTTAGGTTAGACAGACTGGGTGTCAGGCTTTGCCCTCAGACATATATCAAACATAGAACCAGCCCTCCAGGACACGTCACATAGCTCAAGGCCCCGATGTTGGTCCTCCTGACTGGGGCAGGCTCTCTGTCGTCCTCCCCTCACAGGGGGAGAGGTCTTTGGAAGTTCCCGTGGTTGCATAGCTCAGCTAGACCCATTCTGTGTTGTTTATCGCCCATAACATACAACATACAATTATTTACAGACTCGAAGCGCAGGCACACCATTGGGTCTGTTCTCATTTCATAGCTGGCGTGACATTTTGGCAAACGCGTGACAGGAAATGAGCTTCGGTTTGTGTTTTCTGTGTCCCGTTCGCCATTCGTGATGATAATGAGGGCGAAAAAGGGCAGAGGAGAGGGGTGGGGTCAGTATGCTAATAGTGGGTGTACATTTTGATGCTCCGCTACCAGCATGGAGTGGTTTGGAGATATGGGCTATCATTCTCCTCCTCCTTTCCCCTCATTATCCCCTCGCGTCTTTCTCTATCTCTGTCCTCCCCCATCTCATGCTTACTGCTCTCATCCCTCTATGCCCTTCACCCCCCCACACACACACATGCACTCATACTCCATCTCCCTCATGGTACTCCTCTTCTCCACCCCCCAAAATGCCCCTCTCCCGAATATGAGATACATTTGCTTTCCTCCACCGAGGTGCAAGAGTGGGACGCGTGGCGTGCAAACTGCTGATGTGTTGGTTTCTGGGTAATTATAACATCCCTCAGTCTCCAAGAAAACTCTAAACTAATGTTTAATTTTCCTCTCCTGCTCAAAGGAAGCCCTCCTTTGTTATTGCCGTGGCAATTAGCTGAAGCCAAGGCCTAGGCATTTCCTGTGATTGTTGTGATTTGCATAGAGAGCGAATCAGCGAGTATGAAGACCCTATAGTACGTCTTTTTCCTCACCGCCGTACATACAGCCGCCTGTTCCTCCCTTCCAATTGCTTTCCTTCGCTTCCCTCCCCTCTATCTGTCCCTCTTGCTGCGCTGCGTTTCCATCAGCACCTGACACGCCAACCTCGGTGTCTAATACCTCGGTACATTGTGACTGATTGGGAGGAATTGACTAACTGGAGGGCACAACACAGTGATTGTCTTTTTCTTCTCCAAAATGAAAGAGTCATCGGGTCACGTGTCTTTTTCCTTCTCGATCCCTAATGGTCAACCTCCAGCTTCAGCCAGCAGCTTCTAATTAACTGCCTGTTAGTAATGTAGCTGGTGGCATCCCTCTGAGGATGGCACTAATGGAAGTTGTTAATTGATGGTATAAACATACTGCCTGTACGGTAGATGAAGGTGTTACACCGCATATATGAGCCGGCCAGCTACGTGCATACAGGACACATGCACACGTTTAAAATTTGGTGCAGCGGCGTGGAGGCTCGCGTGTAGTTAATAGGTTTATCATCAAAAAGCAAACGGCTAGATGTCAGTGACTCTGCTGTTTTTACATCCTTATTGGTACCATTTACTAGCATTACTGCATCGTGGCAGCTTTTGTATTTTTCTGATCTGGTCAGATAAGAAATAGATCCATCCTGACTGTTTGATTTCAGGGTGAACGCTGCTGCCGTGCTTTACGGGTCACTGCTCCGAATAATTCAGACTTGGTTTGTGTTTCTGAATTAGTAACGATGCCACATGGTTACCAACAGTGTTGGTCAAGTTACTTGAAAAAAGTAATCAGTAACTAATTACTGATTACTTCCCCCAAAAAGTGATCCCGTTACTTTACTGATTACTTATTTTCAAAATCAATTAATTACTTAGTTACTTTTTAAAAACACGATTTACAACCTGAATAGGTGATAAAGCGATAGATCTTTCAGCCCAATTCTACTTTTTCTGCATAATCCATCATACAAAATGTAATCAAATGGAAAAGTCTCTTTTTAAAACTTGTTTTATTAGTTTTAATCTTTTAACTTTATGCATCAAGCAAAAATTTAATTATATGCAACATTCTCTGACTGGAAGAAATTAGTTTAACATTTAAACCTATTTTCTGCACATTCCAGCTCATAAAATAAAATATTTTGTGTGTTTACACTCAGTCTTTCAAATAGATGCAAGTAAAACACAGCAGAAAATAAATAAAGTCAAAGACTAGCGGTCCTGTTGCTCTATTTTCACCTGTAAAGCAGGAGTGGGGTAGGCGGAGGGTTACCCTGGTGCAGGTGTGCAGCGGTCAGTGGAAGAATCCACGAGTTTCTCTGTGAGTTTCCCATTACGTCGTAGCTACTCGTTTAGGGTTTTTTTTCCCTAAACGAGTAGCCCTTGTGCGTGGGAAGTTTTCTTCCCACGCACAACGGACACTAATGTTTTTGTCACTTTTTATGGAATCAAACTCAAAGTAAGGTCAGTACTTCCACGCTTTAAACGCTGCACGCTCATACTCTCTCTGCACTCGATATATGATCCATTGTTGATCTGCACACAGCTGTTGTCACGAACGTCGCACTCGCTTACGTCACTGTCATGAGACATTCTCGCAAAAAAATCACGGTTTTAGTAACGCAGTAACGCAGCGTTCCTACGGAAAGTAACGGTAATCTAATTACCGTTTTTGCAATAGTAATCCCTTACTTTACTCGTTACTTGAAAAGAGTAATCGGATTACAGTAACGCGTTACTGCCCATCTCTGGTTACCAGGTATTTTTATTTCTGTGGCGTTTAGTAGCTCAAAACTATCCTTAATGAACTACAATATTTTGGTTAATTTCAATAAAAGCCCCCACCCTCACCTCCACCCCTTTGCAGCTTTGCTGAGCTTTAGCTTCATTAGAGTACCTGAATGAATTTGCATTGCTTTATCAGCACCTGCCTCTGTGTCTATTCTTACTATAATAGTACCACGGTGTGATATGATATGCACATTTCCTACACCACTTCTCTCATAGGCTCTCATCAGATTATTAGAACTGGTATTTTCCCTTTTGTGGGTTTAATGCTGAGAGCTGTGGCTTCAGGGAGCCTATTTAGTCATGAGAGCGATAGAAAGAACAAATGAGAGAAAGAGGGGTAGGCAGAGAACTAATGGTGAGATTGAGGGTAAGCTGCAGGGTCTGTTAAACCTGAGGAGTGGCTAATCCATGAGACGCTACTCTGCGCTCCTCTGCTCTGGCCTGGTGTCAGAGATGGTGATGGCATGGTCGACAAGCGGGCACATCCAGGAACCCAAAAGTCAAACATAAATCTCCTGATCTATATTTCAAAGCTGTGAGGAAGTAGTGAGGAATTCGGTAATGAGCTCCCATCTTCCTTTTGGTAGCAGAAGACTCTCTTTGTGGAACTAATTGAAAGTGGCATGTGGAGCAACGGGAGCTCTTTAGGGGCTGCGCTGTGTTTCAAGGGAAAGATAAGCCTGCATGCCGCTGTGGCTTTTGTGTCACAGGTCTGAAATAAACAGGTCTCTTAGAGGAAGAGTGATGCACTTTATGGCTATCAGTGTGTGTGTGTGTCGGGTGCGTTGTGTTTTTGTGCCATCGTGTTGTCTACAACAACCCGTGTCCATTGCTTAAATTCCACCCCCTACATTCTGCATCTTTGCTCTTTCTCCTCTTAATAAATCTAGTTTTCTGTGTCAGCTCATCAGAGATGGGGTGTGTCTGTGTGCGCGTGTGTGTGCACACGCACATTTTCACAGACAACCAATTGTTATTTGGGCTCTGAGCACAGTGGAGGAGCAGCTCTGATGGGAGAGGGGCTTTCTTTATTACAGATATGGAAATGGCCCAAGACGTGTGCAGTTGCACTGATATACTGCCTGGCATTTGGTGAAATAATGAAACGCGGCGCGGCCCCAGTATTTATGGACACATAAATAAATTCACATATGACTGCAGACATGCAAATACTAACATGCATATTAGTGCACATAGCGAGTTGTCCGCATACATAAGCATTTTTTGTTCGTTTGCGTCCAATCGCAGCCTTCTTAGCTATTTCCTTTTGTGCTTGCACATCTGGAGCAGAGAGCTGTCCGCTCAGATGCTCTCACCAGGGTCCTGCTTTTTGTTTTTAAAATTTTCTGTGAGCCTTCACAACAATTTATTACATTATATGGTAACTTTCATATAATGACTATTGTTGTTGTTCACTGGCAAAAGCCTCACAGTCACAGATGTTATTAGATTATGTTTGTTTTTACCTGCGATGCACCTTTGAAAGAAACAGGAGCATCAAATGACATTCAGTAATAGCAAAACTTGAAAAGATCTCATTAGTGTGCCGGCAGCTTTTCATCATCTTTATCCAGCGTTGCCGCGGCCTCGGTCACTTCTCTCTGACCTTGTCGTGTTTCCTGCGAGTTTGCTGATGGAACCAAAAGTAGGACAGTTTTATCCTGCAGCACAGTTTTAAGTTCTGAGGCAGGGGTGAGAGCGGGATAGGGTCTGTTTTGGGGTGACCATGAGGAGAGAGGAAAGGGTGGGGATGGTGAAAGTCTGCCAGCGAGTTAGAAAACAGCCCAGTGCCCAGCTGTGAAGCTCCCCCAGGGGCTTTGGGAGGCTGTGGAATGTGGCTGATGTGAGTCTGGTTTGTGCTGCAGATAGCAAAGGCCCGGGGCATGCAGCTGTGAGTCGTAATGTCTGGTAGAAGGGTGCGTGCACGCCCATATCATCTTCTTAAAAGGAAGGACACCGCAAGATGATTTGCGGATGTGTTCATGTCTTCGTTTCTCTGCGCATTCGTCACCTCGCGCGTATGTTTGTATTTATATATGCAGTGTTTATGACCCTCTACTGGCCGACGCTGAGGCCCCATCTCTGGGAAATGCACAACAGTCAGACTCATTTCCTGTTTAAGGGTTCAGGTCACACTCTTGTGCCTCACTCACTGGAGACGTCTGGAATGTGAGACAGGACCAGATTACGACACGCTACATCCCTCAAGGATTGGTCGGTTTGCCCGTCAGAGAGCAGCTTTGTTCCCAGAGAACGTTTCAGGAGGAGACGACAGCTCGCTTTTGTTCTGGAGATTTCCCGTCCTGTCCTGGGCAAAGGGTCGGTTAAAGTGCACGGAGGAGGACCACTCCCTTGTCACTCCCTCCTTTTTTCCCGCCACGCGAATCACCGCCGGTCATATTTCCAACCCGCCGACCAATCGCGGCGTCTCGTGCGTCTGGGGGAAGCGGTCTCATTGGCTGTGCCGGGAGGGTGTCTGGGAGGTCAGAGCTGTGTTCATTTCACACTGTGTCCGTTTGGACTAATTCCAGCAGCACCTTCACAGTGCTCGCTGAGAGAGCAGGGAAAGAAAGTTGGTAGGGAGAAGGACATGAAAGAAAGAGAAGAAAAGACCGTTTCTTTCTTTCTTTGTGTGTCAAACAATTTGTAAATACATCATGTTAAACACTAGTTTAAAATTCACATAGAGTCCAGTGCTGCTCCTCCACAGTTCACTCTTGTATTGTTACCTCCAACGCTACAACAAAAGGAAATGTTCGGAGCCAGAATTCCTTTGTTGTGCATGTGTGTGTGTGCTAACTGAGAGGGGACGGTCATCCCTCTAGGCAAGGTAAGGTAAGACAGGAAAACACCTGGTTAGGAAAGGCAGTCATCAGTTATATAGGTGTCACGGGACGTGCATGTTTGGGTGGAATGTTTCAGAAGGGGGGAAAAGCCGTCTCTGTCTCGTCATGCATCGTGAAAAAGACATTAAAGCAACAATTTTCAGTGTGAGGTGGTTTGAAACTTTATTGTTTGACTTGTAAATGTGGACTTTCCCCTAGTCTGTATCAGAATAAGTTGCTTTTTCTGATGAAAAGATAATATAAGCAAATGATGTTTAAGGGTAATTTGCTTGTTTACTTAGTCACTCGCTCAGCTTCTTTATAATATAAACTTCCCAGCGTAAATCATGTCTGTGTTTGGTTGTCGCAGAGATTATTATGAAAGAAATAATCAACTAATGTTGTTATCTAGTTGTAGATTGTCATTCATCAAGAAAATTGTGACTTCTAATAGTTCCAGCTGCTCTATTTTTTTAGGATTTGCTACCTTTATTTATTTATTTATTTATTTATTTAGGACAGTGCATGTTAATGAACATAAGTGTAAAAAAAAAAAAAATTACATGAATGTAAACATACCAGATTATAGCCAAGGGCTAATTTCCATCTGTTGTCCTTACGCATAAAAAATAGACATAATAATTCATCATTCATTCATAATAAAAACTCCATCACCAAACTTGCACATACACACCATTCTGTTCCCAAATAAAACATTAAAACTATACAACTCATACATGATCACACACTTGATTTGTCCATAACCAGTTTTTAACCTTTGCCTTAAACAAATTGAGTGTAGAGCATTCTCTAATGGGTTGAGGAAGGACGTTCTGCCCAAATGCTGTCCGTCTGTGGGGTATAAACAAGTCTCCTCGGATTGTAGCTCGAGTGGTCCTGTCTGAGCTTTCTTTATGCCTAATGAACTGCTTTAGATAATGAAACTGATTGCTCAAGTTATTAGTAATTGTCATGTGTGTTAATACCAACTGTAAAGCCACAACACTGATTTCTTGGATTACTAATTTCTGTCGTTTTCCTTCTTGATCAGACACATAAACATATCTTAGATATTCATGCTCTGCTCAGGCGGGGGCGTAGTGGCGAGATAGGACAGATAGCGCAGTCCTAGTTTCATCCAGATTACCGAAGATGGAATGAAATCTGTCTGCTGTCTTTTCGAGTGAGGCCACGGCAGCAGAAATAATGTCATTTTGTCCCTAATAATTGAATCTTCAAGTATAGCTACATGAAAAGGATAACGCCGTATTGATTTTTGCCGCGCAGCAATTGTTTTCCTTCGATAGACAACGTATGGCATATTAAATGCTGAGCATGCCTTCGTTGTTTGTCATAGTCCTATAGGGGTGGGAGAAATTAACACTCTCTTTATGGCAAAGGGAAGGAAAAACAATCCAGGAGTATTGCCATTGAAAGGTGATTAACTGGGACTATACTTACAAATGACTGCAGAGAGCTGCTGCTTGGCCAAATTAATTACCTGTCATTGTGACTGATTGTTTTTGAAGACAGCTCTTCGTATTGTTGCCGGCGGTATCGAAAGAGTCGCTGCATTTTCACCAGACTGTAAGAACACAAATACAAACACCGGTGATCAAAGGCGAAATTACAGTAAATGGTGTGTTCCTATTTACTTTGACTTTTTTTTTTTTGTTGGTGGGAAAAGAAAATCTATTTGTTGTTTCTTAGATTGAATGAACATCAGAGACTTTTTTTGGAGTATCGTTTTAATGCAGCGACGTGCAGCGTGCCACAAAATTTGATGACAGTGTGCCAAAGCTTCAGAGAGAGAAAGCATCTTCACTTACACGACTTCCGAGGCTGATCTTTGCACAAGAAACTGTATCTCTCGTTGTCAAGTATGCAAAAGCACTAAAATATCCGTCTCCTTCCATTTGTCCTAGCGAGGAGGCTGATTTGTGACGAGGCTACGAGGGAACAGCCTATTTGTCCAAATTCCTCCATAAAGCCTTAATAATCCTGCTGTTGTTTCTCTATGTGATGACATTTCTAATTCTTGTCAGGGAAGAATGCAGCGTGACAAACTGTGTTAAGAGTGTGTGAAGACACAGCAGGCAGGCAGGACGCGGGGGCACATAGAGGGACACGAGTCGTGCGATCGCAGGAGGGATCGACAAAGGCTTCACCTTTCCCATCGGATGCTCTAGACGACAATCATGCGTGTTTAGGGATGTGTGAATATTCCTGCGTGATTATGTGATTGCTGTCATGCATGTGTGATGTTAATTGTTGCAGAAAGGCTCAGGGGGGGGGTCAGTCTTTGTATTGGATTAAGGCCTGACCACATCTGGGTGACAATCTGGATCAGCCGCTGTCAGTCTGTTCCATCCACTCTCTAATTAACCATAAGCCCGCTGCACTCTCGGGACCCTACTGAAACACACATGCACCACAGAGTAGCACTCGCCACAGAAAGATGGCGAGGGATGCAGTGGAGCAGACAGATCGAAGGAGCGCCGTAAGCCAGGGGAAGATTATCCAGGAGGACTCTCCTTGTGTTAAATTTTAGAGAGCGATGGGGAGCTGCTCTATTCTATAGAACGTGCGTGAGGTTTAGTTACAGCTCCGTGCAGCCCTGTAGCTCGTGGTGAGGCAGTGCAGCCTTGGGCACCGAGAATTCATGTCACACACAGCAAAATTTGATTAGGCAGGAGATGGTATTACTGCCTGACCTGGTAGGAGGAAGGAAGAGGGTAGTCAAACAAGGGACGGTGATAGAGCGAGGGAGGGGTGAAGGATTGAAAAGAGGTCTGGGCGGAGGTAGAGAAAGGGAGCTCGTGTACTGTAGCGTACATGCCCCGCACAAGCCCGGGTGGGGGTGAGGCAGAGGGGGATTTTTCAGTCTGCCTTGCAAATTTCTCCCCATGCTCTCTTTCACTTGCCCCAGAAATAAGAACCCAGTCAAGCAGAGCAATGTGTATGATTGAAACTGCGTGCGTGCATGTGTGTTCGCCTCTGTGTTTGCGTGTGGCAGGTAGACATATGTCATTACGACGGGTGCACGGCACCCCTGTGGCTCCTGGCTATACGTTCCCAGGAACCACATTTCAAATGGATTTGGGGCGTCTGTTGTTTTATCACATATCCAGTATGCACGGCTCCACTAGCCAGCCACATTGACTCTGCCCTCTCTTTTCTCGCTCCCTATCTCTTAATCTCTGTCTTAGTTACCCTAAATCAACAGAATGGGACATATTGATGCAAAGCCTTACAGTTTCTTGCTCTAAACCGTATTGGACGGGAGCGACTGATGGAGAAACAAATGGCAATAACGCAGACGAGAGAAAACAGACAAAACCGCAAGTGAAAGAGGGAGACAGTCAGTCAGTCAAGCAAGCAGATGAGACTGTTTGCCTTGGCCGGCGGTTTACATAACTGTCTTGCTGTGTGTTTCAACCGAAAGGCTCCAGCGCAATATTATTATATGATATACGGTATATTTTCCGTTTTCGCCTGGGCTCTGGGCTGTCCTGTTGTGGCTTGCACTCTGGATGAATTCTCTGACTTTTCTTCTGATTGCATGCCAGCGTCAGATGGAGCTGAAAAAGAGGTTTAATTCTAGCTGCCTGAATCTCCCGTACACTCCAATTTGCTGAAGTGATCAAGCTTGGATTTAAGCATCTCTCAGCCATGAGCAGACGCAATCTCATCTGCCTGACTCACCCCGTGCACCCGTCTGCACAGTGCGTCTCGCTGCCCGTTATGCTGCTTTCCTGTCTGTCGTTGTGAATGTTTCACCCACGGTGACAAATGTGCCAGCTGTTTAAACTTGTTGACTGAGTGACTTGTCGGTCTGTCTGCTTTTCTGCTCTCTGTTCGGTTTTGTCCCCTCATAGTAAGCTCAAGCTTTTCCTCTGGGTTTGATATGGGTGACTAACAGAGTATGAGGGCGCTCTAGCATCGTTCTGAAGGGTCAGCGGTGGCGTTTTAATGCTTTCCAAGAATCGTGTCTCGCTCATTTTTAGGTTATCGTTCGGAGAATCAAACTAAATTTATATTTACATGGAAACTTGAGCTCGTGCCTCCAGTTTGGGTCAGTTTCAGGCCAGTGGCTACTAGACTGGCCTAATAATGTCGGACTGTCATTGCGCTCCTCTAATAGGCACAGAGAGACTCGAGGCTCCCTTTTGGCATCCCCTGAATCTTCTCTCCAGGCTGTCTGTACAGACAGCACCACTGTATGACAGATACCCATCATTTACTGATGGCAAATTTTTCCCGGCACTCCTTCCTTTGACGAGACAGGCAGAGGGACAGAATGTGTGCATATGTAGGTGTGTGGGTGGGTGCTGATCGAGAGGGCATCCATCTTCCATTGTTGTGCCCACCCCGCCCGATCCATCTTTCACTCCTTCATCTCTTTTCTGTCATTTATCCCCCCTCCCCCTGTCTCCATCCTTGCCGAAGGAGGTCTGTCCCTTTGACCCCTGTATCAGGCAGCGAGGGGTGGAGTATAGAGGGTACCGCCGAGAGCCCCCGAGAGCACAATCATTGCAGGTGAATATGAGATGCATTACTGATAGGAGCAGCCGTGTGCCGGAGAATAATAATAACCACAGGAAAGAGGTAATTACCAACCGAGAACGATGAAGCAGCGCATAGATGTTGAACTGAACAACGGAGCTGCGCTGTAGTTGCAGTCGTTGTGTTTTGTTTTTGCACATGTTGGGCTTTCTAATAAAAAGCGAGACAAGAAGGAGAAAGGGCAGGTGAGAAATGGGACTGTACCGCCTTTCCTAATAGGAGGAGTCGCCATAGCAGCGAATGTATTACGAGGACACTAAAATATGTTTGCTGTTCTGTTATTTAACACTAGATCTGATATGTTATCTAATACTGCTGCGAATACAATGATTTGTATGTAATAACAAAGGTTCATGCAACGTGACAGAATGCGGCATATCCTGTGTGCTAATATTGACTGTGCCATGCTGCGACAATGTGCCATGTGCGCCACAGTGACAGGGGTGGCTCTCTGCCCACTGAATATTCCACTATATAAAATGCCTCAAGCAGGAGGGAGGAGCTATATGTGAAACGGTGAGACTTGGTAAAGGATGAATGTATATGTGTAAATGCTATGCTAACTCTCTGTTAGAGTTTCGAGGCTGCTGAGCTGAACCGCTCCAGATTGTGTTGAATCAGCACACACCCAGCTATCACACATAGTTTATATTGGCCCGCTTTGATACACTTGGAGCTCTGTAATCACAATTTCTGTAGAAGCTGAGTTGTTGTTAATATGTTTCTGAACATTTGCCTTTTTCTTTCTGCGTTACCGTCACGGTGCCATGCTTTTGAGCGACTGCTTCTTTTGATGTCGATCCCTCGCTTTGCATGAAACATCCTCACTCCGACTTTCCTTCCATACGCTTTTGTTTGCCTTGTTGCAGTGCATTGCTGGACTCACAGGAAATGCTAATATTTTAATACGTAAAACAGTGACAGCCTTGTCAGCGCTTTTCCTGTGCCTTTTTCTGGGAGTAGGGGAAAGAAAAAAGAGCGAGAAAGAGCCCTGTTTTCAAGACCTTGAACACCAGGAATGTCGCCCCTGCTTAGAGAGCAAGACAACATCTCTCAAGGACTCTGTAAAAAAAAAAAGAAGTTTGCCTTGTCCAGATATCCCCCTCCCGTTTCTGCCTCTGAACCACCTGGAACGCACAAGCTCTAAATTTAAATGCGATCTGCAGTCCCTGCCTGCATAAAAGCAAATTTACACAATCTTTGCATCTCACGATTGGCTTGTGCACTGTACAGCAATTCCTAATGTAATGGGAGCAGGCGGTTTGTGAGGTGTAGTGTACTGTATATGTGTGTGTGAGTTGGAGCCACAGGTGCACAGCAGGGGGTGTAACTCCGCACATTGATTTCACAGCCAGCGACCACCATGCAATATATCTAGGAAAGTGTTTCTCTATGGTGCACCTTCAAAGAGGCTGTGGAGGAACCTTTAAGGGCATGAATATGTAGATGAATACCCAGGGGAAGGAAGGGAGTCATTCTCAGCACCAACCTGAGCCTTTTACATTAAGCAAGGGCAAAGCGTGGGACGGGGGGAAGGAAGAGAGGGGAGGAAAAGGGAAGAATTGAAGGGGATAAAGTGGAGAAAAGTCAATGGCAGGCTTTTTTCTCATGAAGTGCTTTTTCCTGTTTGCACTGGGCAGCTATCTCCGTCCCCTACCATCACTTTTTCATAACTGTGCTTTCAACCAGCATACGATTATACCGGCTATGTTTGCTACTATACTTTTTTACTGTGATGATGCCTTCTGCTCTTTACCTGGCTATTCAAGAGAATGTGGTTACATAAGAGCCGATGACGAAGTCTTTGAGATGTAAAGGAAAAGATCAAACCCATTACCAAAGACTGGCTGACTTGTGTGTTTGTGTGTGTCTGTGCGTGTTCTACATTTGTGCCTATGTAAATGCTGTCTGGTTCCGGGGATCCATCAGTCTCCCTTGTGGAGCCAAGCTAAGGGAAGGTCAGCCTGATGGATACATCCTGACATCCACACACCCTGTGATGTCAACTGTGTGCGTGTATCTGTGTGAGCGTATCCGTGTGTGCGTGTGTGCGTGTGTGGGCTGGCAGGCCAGCCAAGCGCAGGCACTGTTCAGCAGAGCAGAGGGCGGACAGGCGAGTGGGGAGGGGAGCACTTCCCTGGCCTCGGCGCCCTAGTTTGAGGGTTTTAATGCAGTGTCTGTGTCTATGTGTGTTTGTTTCGGGGCTGAGGGGGGGGAGGGTGCTACTGGCAGTGGCGTGGTAGGGATGGTAAGTAAGGGGGGTGTGAGGTGAGGTGTAGGGATTGGGTGGGTTGGCACAGGGCTGGGTGAAGGGGCTGAGGTGAAGGGGGTGGGCTGGGGTGGCAGAAGAAAGGCGCCATTCATGAGTCGTGCCATCTCTGGCTCCTAACGGGGCTGAGGCTCATCAATGACCAGGCCAGCTGGGAGGATGTCAGTATGCACACACTCTCGCTCTCTCTCCCACCCTCCTTCTTTCTTTTGTCAAGGCCCAGTGCTGTCAGAGACTCTAGCCAGAACACTGAGGCCTCTCATGCAGTTGGGTCCCCATTCAAATCCATCGAGAGCCTCTAGCTAACCGGTGTTTTGAACACCGTCTACACTGTATTTGACACGTATGGCCTGGTGCACTCTGGTGGGAGAAGCTCACCGGCATCCCCAAAGAGGCACTGCGTGTTGTAGCCTGACCAGCTGGAGATGAGCTGGGTGAGGTGGAGTTTAAGGTGAATGTAGCAGGCTTTAGAAGGTGTGTCCAAACCACAACTGAGGTGTTTGGATGCATAAAGAATGTACAGTAGTTTTATTCACACTACAGATGGCAAAGTGGAATTTCTTTGGCTTCAACATCAGGTTTACATTTTGTTCCAATGATATAACCTGTATAGATGACAGGAGAGGGGAGAGTTAATGAGTTTTCATCTGATATTTACAACCAAAAACCAGGAAAACTGCAGTTCTTATTAGTCTCAGCTGCTGGCTTTGTGTGTGTTTTGTGCTTATCAGCAAAAGTCATCATGCTAATGTAGTTGGCCAAGATGACGCACATGATACATTAAACCAAGTAAAAAACAGCATCTTAGTATACTGTCAGTAACAGCACTTTACTGGACCGCAAACTCTGAAATCTGATAACTCGGCTCTCAGTTTATAGTATGTCTGAGTTTTTATCTCACAAGGGAACAATGACACACAAAAATCTAAAAAGGATTACAGCTATATATTAGGGGTGCAACGATACTCGTATCGATATTGAACCGTTCGATGCAGTGCTTTCGGTTAGGTAAGCATATGTATGAACAAAATTTTTAATTTATTTTATCAACTTTCCTTCTGACGGTGCTGTCTGTTTTGAGAGCTCAGTGGATCTGCGCTCGACAGTGCAGCCTAGGCGGAGTAGTCGAACGCAGATTCACTGAGCGCAGCCAAGCTAGCGAGACAGAAGCTAAGCTCGTTGCAACATGGCAAATTGAACCTCCCCCACCCTCATTCAGATCTGGCGTTTGGAACTATTTGGGTTTTCATGTGAAGTATGACCCTGAAGGTAAGCGCGTCATGGACTAAAGTAAAACAGTATGTCGGATGTGCCACGCAATGCTCAATTACATTGGTGGGAACTAGTGCGTTAGCGCAGTTAGCTCATTAACGTGTTGGCCGTCCAGCCCCAGGCACGGGGCGATCCGCGGTAGCTCGTTAACGGAGATTTGCCGTGTTGTGGCATTAACGTCAGATTAACGCTGACAGCACTAGTGGGAACACAACGAATATGACTGCACATTTACACCGACATCAATCCTAGTGCAAAGACAAGTGGAAGCAGACCGCAGAAGCTATAGTATAGCTTTTATTTTGGAAAGAGCCATTTCTCTGTAATAAACTCTCTTTTCCAAAGATGAGTGATTCCTCAATCAGATATATTTATTTTTTTATTACTTTGTTGTTTCAGCAACATTAAATTTAAAAACTGTACTTTTGAGTTAAAATATATATTTATAATTTTAATAAATGACAAATTAAAAAGGCATGAACATTTTTTTTGTATCAAACCGTGAATTTTGTGTATCGTTGCACCCCTACTATATATATATATATATATAAGGACTGTAATTAAGTCTTGAAACGTTTCAATATTTTGATAACCAACGATTCAGAAACCAAGACTTCAACCACAAACCACCTGGCTGCTCGTGCCCTGTTTTACCTACAGCAGAGATGAAGAAGCCATCCTGTTTAGCATGAAAAACTGAAATGATCCCGTACGCATGAATTGTCATATCTCGTGTACTTAAGAAAGGGGGACAGGAAAGAAGCGAGGCTTGCGAGCTGTGCATATGTGTGCGCTGTTTATCACTGCCAGAGAAAGGCCTGCATCAGCAGCAGCTGTGGGGCGCTTTGCATGCAATGGCAGACATGCATTGGAAGGGGGAGATTTGCATTTGTGGTTTCATATCATGAGCAACAATGTTGCTCCCTCTCACTCTTCCTTCCTCCCCTGCGCTGTCTTTCTTTGTTTCTCTGTGTTTCGCTGATCTGGAGGAGCTTTCTGTGAGACGCACAGGGGCATTGAGAACAGCCTAAGTAGAGCAGTGGAGCAAAGCTGAGAAGGTTCAAGCTGAAATGCATCCAATTCTTTTAGTCAGACACGGAAGTAAAAAAAAGCTTCACATGTATACAAAAAATCACTTGTTGAAGCTAATATTGCATTAAAATCAGCGACAGACACCCTATTGAGCCAAAATCACTAAAAGTTGTAAAAGAAAAGGGTGAAGCTGAAGGTCCTGTGGTCTGCATCTGTCCAGTAGAGTCACAGTGATTTAGGGGACCATCAGATGAAAGGCTTTCCTGTGTCTTTCATCTTCGCGTGCATTTTGAAGGGTAGAATTTCCTCAAAAGCAGCCTTTATTGTGTGAGTAACCTCCCCTCTTTTTGAAGCTTGTAATGGCTTATATTTCCGGTCGCTCAGATTTAAATTACTTTTATTTTTTCTTGTGGAAAAATCATATTCATGCAAATCAGGTGCTATATGTTTGGGGGGGTTTGTGTAGGAATATGTGAATCCTATTTAGATGACAAATGCACCACAGAACTGCCTGTTTGTTGGTTTCATTATGCTGTGAAAAAAAAAATGCATAGGTAATATTAATGTCACAGCGCTGCCTGCTTCGATTATCGACATCTGCGCTGACAGCATCATAAGCTAAGAGCTGATGATGCCGGGATGTAAACAGAGTGGAATTCTTGACAAACATCTGTTTTTTGTTCCGTGTTTGTCAAACAGTTTTGCGATGATATCGTTTTTAGGCCATACTTGAAACTTTGCTGTAAAGTAGGAGGCACTTTTGATTTCCTTGCAGAGTTTGTACAAGCTTTTATTTTTGCTGGGGCCAAAGCGGATGCAGAAAGGTCAGTTCTTACACTTTTTGGGGTATCTTTGCCACCCTCTCTAGCGGTGAATGCTTTTACATATATGTCAGCAGTTATTAGTCCCCCTCCCCTTGTTTTGAGTGAAACTCCAGTCATTCTAATAGGCTGTTTGAGGAGAGTCGTGCTGACCCTGGTCCGCGTGATTCCTTCTGATAAAACCTCCTAACAGACTCCTTTACGCCTCTCTGGCAGCCTTTTTGACAGATCTCTCAGCTGTGCGCTGTCTTTGTATTGGTGTGTAATGCCGCCCTAAGATACTGTTACTAGAGTGTTGTCTTGGTGTCTGTTCCACTGCTGCCCTTAAGACCCCAATAACTACTTTCTGTGACAGGAGTTCTTCACTGAGCAAAGCACTGCCTCCCCTTTTGCTTCATTTCTGCCTGTGCCTCTGTGGAACTCTGTCTTCCTCTTGCTCCTATTTTCTGCAGTATCTCATTGTCTGTCCCTGTGGTGCCTTCTGCCTCTATACATTAGCCGTATCTGAGTTTACAATGAATCGCCTGTGCCCTCTTTTCATTTCACCCCTCATCAGCGAGCAATGAATAGGGAGCAGGGGGGCTACAGTTGGAAATTTGCTTTTAAGTATGCGAGGTATGCTCATTCATTCTCTTCCAAACCCCCTGGCTGCCCTCAGACCACTCGCCCATTGGCCCCCTACCGTTCTATGAAGTCCTATAACGTACCCCGTGCTGTTTTCCGCATTCTCTGTTTCCCTGGTTTGTTCACTTCCAGCGGGCCCAAGGCCAGACCCCCTCATTTCACTCTCCGTGACCAAAAATCTGTGAGGGCAGGCTGGTTACCATGGTCACAGCAATCATCAGTATGGATTTGAAACTTTCCAGGATCCGCCTCTAGCTCCTGTGAACTGTGTGTGTGAGCTGTTTATGTGCTGTGAATGAATGAATTTCAATTTTCCTATTTCAGCTTAAATTTGTTATTCGGAGCTAAGTGGTTACATCTTACCAATAGATGACATGTTAGACCAAAGGCACTCACCCACCACCCCATCCCCCAACCTGCATGGTGATGACAGCCAGAGAACCTCTTGAAAGTGCTTTGGATTGTTAGCGAGCAGAAACCGTGTGTTCTTGGTTATTTTAAGCCCCATCAGAGACGTGAGCTCACAAGAAGTGTATTAGTCTTTCTGACAGGACATAAAACGTGTTGAATGAAATTTGGGAATTGTTTGGGACTGCAGCGGTGCTCAAATACCTAAAACAATATTTCTTCCTTTTTATCAAATCATAGCTATTTATCTCCTTTAGAATTCCTACTTTTTTCTCTGTTTTCCTACAAACAGGAAAAGCCTCTTTGGAAATTAATTACTGGCATTTTTAACTGTGCTGTAACGTAATTGAATAATTCCTTGGTCTGGTAACTATTTCAAATTCAAATTCAAATTTTATTTGTCACATACACAGTCATACACAGTAGGATATGCAGTGAAATGCTTAGACAACTGCTTGTGACCTAAAGAAAAAAAAATAAGGCTATGAATAAGATAGGAAATAAATATGAAAATTAAAAAGGGTAAATTTAACTGGGAAAGAATAAGATAAAATATATAAATTAAAGTTGAAAATAAAATAACTGTACAACAAAATACACAATACACAGTATAGAAAATATAAGAATGTATGAAGAAATATAAATATATATATATACACAATAACAGCAGCTGTACAAGTATTAACTGGAAATGAAGAATATAATGTCCAGTGTTGTGCAATCCACATTTGTAAGTGTCTTGTGCAGTGCAAATATATATATATATATATATTTATATTGGTTTTATTGTTCATGGCCGTCCGTTTTTCATCTAATTGCTCATGCTATAGTTGCCTAATTCTCACTTTGGATTGTGAAACTTCAAAAAAAAAAACTACTCTACTGCTCCTCAGTGTCTGAGTAGCAGAGCTGGGGTTCAGTGAGCGGCGCTCGTGCACGGTTATCAATCGGTTTTATGTCTGCAAGGTGCTACTTTGGAGGAGCCTAAACAAGAGATATGAAAAAAGGGACACCCTGCTGACTTTAGAAAAATAAATCTCAAGGCTGCGCCGAGAGATCAATGTTAAGACAACAAAAGAGCCTGCAGACGTTGAATCAACGTCTTGGTGTGGAACTGTAGGTTGCGTGCATCAATCCGGACTTGGTTTCGGTTTTGGAAATCGATCGTTCTCTCCAACATATGCAATGTTGATTATTTAATCGTTTAACCTGTGTATGTTAGAGTCTGCTGCTCTCAGATGAAATGCAAAGAGAAAGATCCTCACAAGCTTCTTCTTTTACACATGATTTTAAAATTTGGGTTAAGCGAAGTCACAACCTAACCTCTGACTGGGCGATATGTTTTCTCTGTCCACAGAGCTCCAGAGATCATCTTGGGTCTGCCTTTCTGTGAGGCCATAGACATGTGGTCCCTGGGCTGTGTGATAGCTGAGCTCTTCCTGGGATGGCCCCTCTACCCCGGAGCCTCAGAGTACGATCAGGTAACGTATGATTTGAACTTATGAACACCCATAGATTAATATGCTGTTATTTCTGCATGTGCATGAATGAGAATTGTGCGTGTGCTCTCTCTTCATGAATGTGGACTGAATGTGCTTGGGAAGGTGGGACGCGTCTCCCTGAAATCCCCCTGACAGCGCTTGATGATTCTTGCGCAGCCTCCCTGTTTATCTGAACAGATGCCACAGAGCCACTTGTCCAATTAGTGCAGCCCCTGTGCTCCAAAGCAAGACATTGTCGCGTTCCTCTCTCGCTATCGCTCCGATGAGGCACAGTGGGGACACCTTGAACAAGTTGTGCTCCATCTCCGTCTCCAACAAGCTCTTCTGATTTCTCACAAAACCAAAAACTTACCCCGCCTCATTTACAAGTCTCAAATCAGTCTTAGCTTCTTAAGCTGAGGTCATGTTTGGCTGCCATGTATACTTCTATTGGAGTAGTTAATGTCAGCCTCCATTTTCAAACTGCCGAAAGAACATCTGTCCTTATGTGAAACTGTAAAATGTGCTTTTTTTGTTTTGCAGATCAGGTACATCTCACAGACACAAGGTCTGCCTGCAGAGTACCTGTTGAGTGCAGGGACAAAGACCACAAGGTTCTTCAATAGAGATCCAGACTCCACTTACCCTCTCTGGAGACTAAAGGTACATTTGCACACACACACACTGGTAGAAAGGTTTGCTAGTACAAGCTGTAGTTATTATTCCAGAAACTCTGGTTACACCACGAGCCCTGTAGTTAGCTATAAACACAGTGAGAGGCTAATAAGAGCAAAATAGATCTGCGTGAGAGGATTCGTCAAATAAAAAGCCAGTCTGATGAATGTAGCTTGGAGGGTTTCTGCTCTAAACAGCTCCCATTGTCCTTTAATGTAGGCCAATCAATAAAGAGCTCCACTCTTTCCTTTTTTAACCCTCATTAACTTAATTTAAACTATGTGCCACACACATAGAGTTCTTTACTGTACTGACCTGCAAATGCTGACACATCTCTGCAGGGTTTGTTGACTTTTTTACGCTGCCTGTTCCTTTACCTCAGATTAATATTTTTCAGTTGAATGCATTTGTTTTGATGCATTCTCAATCATCCAGGAAAATAAATCTAAAAAAGTTGATTCTGTTCATCTGGACGTAGCGTTTTCTGGGGGAAACGTTTCGTCACTCATCCAAGTGACTTCTTCAGTCTCAGCTGACTGCAGGTTTCCCCAAAATTGGTCCACCCCAAGGATCGGGTCCCCCGATACAAACAGAGTAACATAGTGTACGCTGTTAAGTGCCAGGAGGATTGCCAGGATTTATACATCGGGGAAACCAAACAACCTCTGGCGAAGCGGATGTCACAACACAGAAGAGCTACCTCGTCAGGCCAGGACTCTGCAGTCTATTTACACCTACAGGCCAGTGGACACTCTTTCAAGGATGAGGATGTTCACATCCTGGACAGGGAGGAACGCTGGTTTGAGCGTGGAGTCAAGGAGGCCATTTACGTGAAAAGGGAAAGACCATCTCTGAATCGAGGAGGGGACCTAAGGGTACATCTGTCACCATCTTACAATGCTGTGATTGCAGCCATTCCCCAACTCTCTGTGAATGTCACTCATGGCCATTGATCAGTGGTCTTTGATCAATGGGTTTCGGTCAGTGGTTGTTGATCAATGGTCATGAGAATTTGCATAATTATGATTAAGGAACTGACCTCACAGCCCATTGTTCCTTCAGTGGGCTGGTTTCAGTCATTATGCAAATGTACTGTTTCTAAGATTGAAACCTGCAGTCAGCTGAGACTGAAGAAGTCACTTGGATGAGTGACGAAACGTTTCTCCCAGAAAACGCTACGTCCAGATGAACAGAATCAACTTTTGGAGAATGCATTTGTTATTATTTTAAAAAAGGGTCCCGGTGGCTTACAGCAGCGATTCACAACAACTGTTCACTAGCACTGGCCATTTAGTGTGCATGTTGCCAGGTCAGACTGCTGCCAGGTAATATTTTTACCAAGTTTTTGCTGCATGTGGGAATGTAAGAAGTCTTCTCAGAAAAGCTGTTATGATCTATGGGCGTACAAAGCTTGTTAAAAAAAACAAACCATCATTGTCAGTTTAAAGAAGTGTGTTTTAAGTTAATAACAATAAGAGCTGACAGGAGCATTGTAGGCAAGATACAAACATGGAGTAGAAACTCGCACTCGACATGACATCACAGCTTTAGCTCCTCGTGATTTTCCGGTGTCTTCGGTATGTGGAAAAATCAAACGTCAAGGCTTCTTTTTTCTCCGCCATGAGGAGCGACTGCACATCTTTACTTTGACCATGGCGTGTTTTTCCATGTAGCAGCAGCTGCACTGCTTAGCTGACTGTAATTTTTTTTTATAAGTGTGTTTAGTGTCGAGGTTTCTAACCTTTTAAACAAAAAGAGCACACGTTGTTTGCTTTCTGCACATTTTCATGAAGTCAGGTGTTTGTACGTACACGTCGGTGCACATGTGCACCAGTGGAATATACACCGTCTCTGTGTTTGTGTCATATATTGTATACACACTCGACGCCGTCTTATTTCTCGGCTGTTAGATGAGTATTTGTGCGCTACCCCAGGGTTACTCAGAGGGTAAGCCGAGCCCTGCCACACATCAACAACAAGAGACTATAATGAGCCAAATGTAAATAGTGTGTTTCCAGAGGGGAAGTGTGATGGGATTTGAGAAGAACATCTGCTTCTTGTCTCCTGCAGACTCCAGAGGACCACGAGGGTGAAACAGGGATCAAGTCCAAGGAGGCTCGCAAGTACATCTTCAATTGTTTGGATGATATGGCGCAGGTATGCTGTCTCAGTATCAGAAAGCGCGACGTCTTCCTTCCCACAAATCACACAGTAGATGTATTATTTCCTTTTGCTTTTGCTTTTGCTACAATCATATCCACCTGTCTCGTGTTTGAAGCTTCTTTGATGGGGGTGTTCAGGTCCCGGGCCAGTTTGATCCATCACATCCTGAGAATTATCTATCAAATATTTGAAATCCCTTAAAATATTTATCTGGCCAAGGTCTGATCTCCAGCTGCAGCGTAGCTCCGCTTCTATATAGAATTTGACTGAGTGAAACGAAAGCAGCTGCTCAACGAACCTCAACCCAAACTCTGCCTCTGCTCTTCATTTTGTGTAACCGCTATTTAATAACTTACAGACAGACATTTGAACTGAACATGTGGCGTGGCTGGTTAGCAGGCTCTATGTGGACAGTTTGCTTTCTTATTTAAGCTGCAGCGAGTGTAGTGTTGTGGCTGTGTTTCCACTTTGTGCATCTGCTGTACACGTAAGCATGTCGAGGGCGAGGGACTAAGATAAACCAACTAAGATACATGCGCACATTATTCCTGGACCTCCGACTAGTTTTTCAGCCTGGCTCAGCGGGTCCCACGCCATGTTGTTTCTGCATGAATCTTGTCTTCCCGTGCAGCTCTGCGTGTTACCTGTGGGAATTTGTTTATTTAGGAGATTACATAACCTCGGGAAGGGTTTAAACTAGGTGTGATATATATATATATAAAGAAAAACAGCTATATATAATGCCTCTCTGTAACTGAGCATGAATTTGTCTCCCCGTGGTGGAAAGTTCACATGTAGCCATGACATTTTGATAGGACATGCCTGACTGTGGCTGATAGTGTTGTTGTGTTCACCCTCACTTGGATAAATACTGGTTCTGCTGGCAGATTTGGCAGCAGTGATAAAAAATTACAGTGATTTTCCCAGGCCTTTCAAATCTCTCATAGTACTCTGTCGTCATCATGCTCCTTGATTATATCTCTGATAATGACTAGCTGAGAGTTATGAGGAATTTTTCATTTATTTATTTGCTTTGGATTACGGTCATTCCCAACCAGCAGCCCTCTGGAATCTGCCCATATGGATACGCAACACATGTATCTGCTTAACTGATGGAGACAATTATGGTTGTCCACTAGTGCCCAGGGCCGCTGTCAGGCCTGTCTGGAATAACATGCTGTCGGCTGGGGCATGATAGCATCGCTTCCTGAGAGTTTACAGTTGCCCCATACACACAAACACACGTGCAACACAGAGTTTAATGAAACCAACCTGCACTGGTATGATATCCCCTGGGTCATCTCTGTCTTCTGCGCTTCGAGCTCTGTGTCCTGTCTACAACATAAACACAGCGATACAGCAGAGCCGCACGGCTTAATGTGGGAGAAAACTGCCTATTTTGCCACCTCTCACTGTCTTGACCATATAAACAACTCAGCATTGTGGACATCTGCCTCTGCGTGTATAATGGATGATATAGCTGAAGGCCTCGCAAGACAGAGGGGCCGGGTGCCAAAAAGAGATAATGAACCCTCCTTTCAGTCGTGGGAAATGCGCGGAGGGTTTAGTCACAAGTATATCTAATTTGAGTAAATCAGACACCAACTTACAACAGATGCAGGACCCCACTAGGGGGCTGATGTAGATGGAAGGAAGGCCAAAAGTACTTGTAAATGGATTCATTTTGATCTGCAGTCCTTCAGTATCTCTACTGGTGCAAGTCGAGCTGCACAGGAGGAAGAGGAACGTGGTCTTCATCTAATCTTTATTATATTTTTAATACATATTCTTTCCTCATCCACTCAACCTAGTAGTTAAAGATGAAGCTACCAGTGTTGGGAAGGTTACTTTTAAAATGTATTCCATTACAGATTACAGATTACATGCCCCAAAATGTATTCTGTAACGTATTCCGTTACGTTACTCAATGAGAGTAACGTATTCTGAATACTTTGGATTACTTAATATATTATCATGCTGTTTACAACTACATGAATGTACTATTGCTGTGATTTATTACTGTTACTGAAGGTCCGCGGCTCCGAACCGTAGTAAAGGGACCTCTGGCTAATATGGCGGGTTCGTGTCGGGCTCGTAGCTGAAAACTAGCTTTACTTTGTTGTCTGGGTCAAGTTTGCTAGCGAGAGACAGAGAGAGGCGTTGAAAGGCTGCTCCAACAGAACTTATTGTTTTTGGAGGAAAACACGAACACGGTGTACAGTCGAGTCTTAATAGCTTACTTACAACTGGGCTCGTCAGGCTCTCTTCTTGGCTGCAGTGGTTATTATTATATTTACATGCTTCCAGCTCCCGTTTTTGCTCGATGACAGCTCGTACTTTTCCTTTTTCTCCCTCCCTCGCTCACAGACACATAACGTGTACGGCAGTCCATTCTCCCTGCAGCACGGACTACACTGCCTATGATGCTACATTCTTTAGAGCTATACCTGTAGCATTCTGCCTATTAGCTTAGCACAACAACAACAACAGGCGCTCTCTCACCCAGGAAACACGCAGAGAGAGAGCGTCACCCTGTAACCACGGCAACCGTAACGCTGCCGCCTGGAACAACAGAACGTAGCTGTCAAACAAAACCCAAACAGTCCTGACCCGCCACAATATGAAACAGGGAAGTACCGCCGTGTAATCCATTTATTTCAACAAAGTAACTGTATTCTAAATACCACCTTTTTAAACGGTAACTGTAACGGAATACAGTTACTCATATTTTGTATTTTAAATACGTAACGGCGGTACATGTATTCCGTTACTCCCCAACACTGGAAACTACACATCATGGCTGTGTAGATGGCAGGCCCGCATACAGCAGGATGCCTTGCTCCACATTTCCCGAGGCAGTGGTTGACATCTGCCATCCCTGCCCTCACTCCGGAGTCACGTCAGAGCTTCCACGGCACAGATGTGTTTCCATTAACAACCACTGACGTGCAATGCCGACCACGTTAGATGAAGCCCCACCTTTTTTTTCGTTCTTTTTATAAGTTTTCATTTTCATTGTTATGGAAAGTCAACAAATTATACCGGTATCTTTTCTATCTAATAAATTCACATATCTTAATTCACCGGGTGGTGAAAAAAAAAACTGCTTCTTTATATGCTTCTTCTTATCCAGTTTGATTATTGTGCCACCAAACTATATACGTTTCCCCAAAGTCATCTATTCCACGAGCGGAGGACGGCGTGATTATTTCTCACCTCATTCTGCAGATTACTCCTTTATCGCAGTCAGTGGAGATGGCGAGCAGAGAGGACTGGTTACAGAACCTGAATAAGCTGCATAGAGAAAAAGAATTGAATCAGATTAGCGGTGTTGACTGGCAGCACATCTGATAGCCCTTAGAGCAGGCCTACAGATAAACGTTGCATCTTTATGAAAAACAGGCCGACTACCACAGCACGGGCAGTCGCAGCAAACAGGGCTTGCCTGTCTTTGTCCTCCTTCTTTGCCTAAGATCAGACTTGCTATATATCGCGACCTTGCTTTGCTCTCCGTTTATTCCTCACCTTACGTGACAACCCAGAAGTAGAGCTAAACATCAGCTCTGGTTCACCGCTTCAAAAAAAATCGAATTCTGCTGACCATGTAGCTTTTCATTAAAGCGGGAATCCGCTGCTTTGCCCAGTATTTATCCACAACCTAAGCCGCAATGTTTATTAGAGATGAAGCAACATGATGTTCCGAGGCAGATTCTCAGACTCCCCTCAGACCGTATTTAGGTTAAGTCGTCCCACGTCAGCTTTTTCAGATCTATTCGCAAAATGCTGTCCTGTGTGAAAGGCCTTTTTACTGGTTACCCATCGCCAGTGTTTATTTGGTCCGTGTTTTTTTGTTTGTTTTCACATCTCAGGAATAGATAAAAATCTCAGGGAAGGCGCCAGCCTGGGGATATTTCAAGTCCTGCCATGAATACCAGTACAAATGTTTATAATGCCGCTAAGGTGCAAGGTTATCGCTAAACTCCACGACACACAAACTGACACCCAAACGTATGAGGCCTTGCGGGTATTAATAGGTTCCCCTATGGGAATAAGCTGTGGGAGAGATTTTTCTGTCATCTGCGAGCACATTAGATCCTTGAAAATGTGTTTGAAATGCTAAATGTCTGCTCTGTTTGCTTTGTGCCTGCAGGTAAACATGACGTCAGATCTGGAGGGGAGCGACATGCTGGCAGAGAAGGCCGACAGGAGGGAGTTCATCGACTTGTTAACCAAGATGCTGACCATCGATGCGGACAAGAGGATCACCCCGGTCGAAACACTCAACCACCCTTTTGTCACTATGTCTCATCTCCTCGATTTCCCGCACAGCACACAGTACGAGCGCAACAAGCCCTGTTGTTGTTGTTTATATAATTATCATTTTGAACAGCGAAGCAACATCTGCCACTGTCATCAGACACGGTGCTCACGCCTCGTCTGTCTCCCTCGCTCTCTCTGTCCGTGCAGTGTGAAGTCGTGCTTCCAAAATATGGAGATCTGTAAGCGTCGCGTCAACATGTACGACACAGTCAACCAGAGCAAGACACCCTTTATCACCCACGTGGCCCCCAGCACCTCCACCAACCTCACTATGACCTTCAACAACCAGCTGAACACTGTGCACAGCCAGGTAATTCCTGAAAACCACTGTCACTCTCCTACTGTAGAAGATACAAAAGTAAATAACCGAAGCTGTAGTTTATTGTATTTGGGTGATAGGTTAGCATACGGAACCTTCAAAATAAAAGCATAGAACATAGAATGGAGCATGCAGAGTAAGTGCCCAAATCAATAATCAATGCAGAGCCAAAAATATCAAACGGTCACTATCAAACAGGGCTGTTGAGCTGATTATTGACAGCTTAGAAACGCAGCTGTTTGCGCCTTTGTTCTATTTTTTTATGTCTGTTCTTCCTGTTTTTCTGTACTTATCCATGTTTGCTGCTTTGGTGCATGCATATCTGTTTGCCTGCATTTTGTCTGTGCCCCAGGTCCTGTGGGATTGTCACAAAGTGCTGATTACACACATGACAAGCCACACTTCCTGCTTGCCTTGCATTCTGGGGCTTTCAGGCCTTAAGAATCCCTTTACCAGGCTTCCTCTCTCTTTCCCCTCTCACTCCTGTCCTCCTCTGTCTCCTCTTCTTTCCTTCCATTACCCCGGGTTGAGCCTGTGGCGCTTTACCGCTTCGCTCGCGTACGGTCTGTGAATCGAAACTGCTGACTTCTGGCTTCTGCCGGAATCACCGAGCGTCTGGTTGCGAGGTTTTCCAGATTGTGCTTAGTTACAACTCTTGCTCCCTCCCCACCCCTCTCTTTAGTAAACAGAGTTCTTTATCACCGACCATATCGAGCCAGCTCACACTGAGTGGAATGCGACAAAAACCCGATCTTGCTGTGATTTAAATGAATTAACATTCCCTCAGCTTGTCTTTTCTGCGCCTGGCTCTGAGGGCGTATGGACATAGTTAAGTTAGTGATTTATTCAGCTTGATTCAGTTGCGAGACTAGAATGCATCTGGCCTGTATCTTGCTTGTTTATGATGAATGCCACAGTGCCATATTGATTCTGTTCTCTCTCCCGGTGTTCATCAAAGACGCTAAAGAGAGCAAATGAAAACTGAAAGCGCCGTCTTTGTATTTCCCTCCATCCCGACATACACCTAATGAAGGGCTAAAATTAGACGTGTCTTGTGGAGCATATACTGCTTACAAGCTGAGTAAATGGTGTTTCTTAAAAGCATTTGTTTGTATCCAGGATGTTCCCAGGCAGTCTTCGTAATCCACATGCCTTATTAATGGTCAAGACATGCTGGAGTTACCTAAGCTTACGTAATTACACAATGACTGTTGGCCGTTAAATATTGCTTCTGTCATGCATAATTGATTTGGAGGCTAGATAGTGAAGCCGTGATATGAAATGTCAAATTTGGCTGCAGAGTATTATATTGGCCTATTATTAGTCTGTATCATTTGCATTTAAACTGGCTTTATGTCTTTATGACTTAAACACTCGCAATTTAAGCAAAGAGAGACGTTCATGCTGCCGTGTGGTTCACGCTTATGGCAAACTGGGACATGCAAAGCATCAAAAAATGAAGTGGATTTCCTGTCCAGCCTTATTCTCGTCGTCCGTGCGCTGATCATTCTAAATTTGCTCTGGTGACATTTTGTTCATTGATGGTTGATTATTCTTCGAACTGATTGCACCTCTGCTCGCATTCTTTCTTTCCCTCTAATTAATCAAATCAACAGTCTGAATATTTTAAGGCATGTTTAAATCATACACTCAATTTTCCTTCATTCTTTCATCTCTGGCTCGCTGTTTGTGTCCTTTTGAGCTGGTTGTTGTTTGCATTTTAATGTTTCAGTTATTTTGTTTCGATTGTTCCTTTTTATTTAGCCTTTCTATCCTTGGAGCTCATCCTTTCTTCCCTGTCACTCCCATTAGTAGCTCCATTTTCATGATTTTTGTTTTGGTCCAATCATTCCTTTAGGCCACCAACCTGGCTCCCTCCTCCACCAACAATGCCACCCTTTCCTTTTCAAGTCCTGATGTCTCCATACTAAACTACCAATCTACACTCTACCAGCCCTCCGCTGCCTCCATGGCAGCCGTGGCCCAGAGGAGCATGCCCCTGCAGCCTGGGGCTCCTCAGCTCTGCGCTGCCCGGCCTGACCCCTTCCAGCAGGCGCTCATAGTCTGCCCACCTGGATTCCAAGGTGAGGAGGTCTTTGCAGTCCATAAATTGCATAAATTCAAAAAAATCAGATTTCTGGTCAGAGACAGTGTTTCACTGCACAAACACTCTTCTTTTACTTGCTTGTCTTTTTGTTTTCCAGCACACAGGCAGTGTCAGTCATAGCATTCAAACTGTGATTCACTGATAACTATTAAATTAATCATTTGCGCAAATTTAATAGAATTATTTTTATTCTTTTCCATAACTGCTGCTTTTTTAGTTTTTCCTATATCAAACTGAACAGAACGCATACAAGTATAAGTCAGGCACACTGTGAGCATGTATACCACATTTGATCTTTTGGAATTTATTTTGAAAATACTGTAGCAACATTATTTCTAGGCGACAGATTTTCTTGTTTGTTGACATCCTCCGTGCATGTGCTTTATTTATGCACAGGGCTGCAGGCATCCCCTTCCAAGCACACCAGTTACTCCGTGCGGATGGAGAATGCTGTTCCCATAGTGACGCAGGCCCCTGGTGCCCAGCCTCTGCAGATTCAACCTGGCCTCCTTACACAGGTAGGCACTTATAAGTATCGCAGAAAACGAACTAATAGAGTTTGAATCTTAACAGAGCCTGTCAGGAACATTTATGAACTTTGAACTGTTCACATTCAAACAAAGCCCTCTGCTTTCCTTTTTAATAAGCCTTCACTAAGAATAGTATCTATCGATGGAGGATGGAAATCACTCGATGTTCTTGACCCTGTCCCTGCTGGCAGCTGTTTTTCCTGAGTGCATTCAGGCGAGCTTTCCTGTGCCTCGCTCTCCCTCTCTCTCTTTCGCTCACTTCCTCCCTTCTCTCTCTCCTCTCTTCATCTGCCCCTGCTCTCCTGGAGGCTGAGGCTGCTACGGTCTGATGCACTCAAAGGCAGGAGCCTTTCACACAGAGAAGGCCTTTACCAGAGCCTCCACGGTGGGGCTGCAGCTTCAGCTGCTAATATACAGTTGTTGCAAGTAGCAGAATAACTGTGCATCACTCTCTGCACACAGACAGTAGACCGCTTCCATTGCCACGCCACCTCTTTCCCTATGGAAATTTCCATGAAGGCTTTAAATATCCCTGAGAATCCAGGGAGTTTGAAGCACTCCCTTATCTCCAGTTAATCATGCAGCAGGCAGGCAAGCAGGCAGCAAAGCGGTGTGTATGTGTGTGCACATGCCTGTGTTTTCTACGGTGGGTTAATCTGTCAGATACCAAATGGTGATTAGCTCCACGGCTGCTTCCAAGTCAGGCGCTCCAAATTACAGGCCTCAGAGGATCCTCGGAGGTCAGGGTAAGCTTGGATCAGGCTTTGCATGACCAGAGGACTCACAGCATCGCAAGAATGGGTGTCGTGGATATATAAAATAATAACAAAGACGTAAGAGACACGACTTATGTCACAGTAAGGATAATGTCAGTTATATTAATCATCGTGTCACGTGTGGCTTGCACATTGCAGCCGTGTTCTGCAGGTGTTCAATATACCCTCTGTGCGCACACATGTTAAACAAAGACAGGCAATAGTTAACGTAAGCAGATGCTTTATATAGGCCAGCAAACAGCACACCTAATAACTGGGTGTGTGGTGTGTGTTTTTCTCTGTGTTTATTCCTTTACTGTGGGGGGTCTCCGAGGCTCAGCGGAGTCGTTTCTTTGCCTCTTGCGTGCGTTCTCCCACCTCCCTATGACTTTATCCGCCTACGTTTTAATGTCATCCGTGGACCCTTTGCCCACATAGCAGCCTCGCAAGTTTAGCTCCCAAGCACCTATGTGTGCAGACAGAGAGGCCAGAGTGAAGGAGGCTCCAAGCAGGGAGGCAGGAAAACCAGCAGGACCTTTATCTGGAGCAGGAATGCAGAAAATGTGGAAACAATTGGGAGTAAGAGCTGGGGCTCTGAAAGCCCTGAGGTGACAAAGGGTTTTCACCCAGGGAGTGTAGGTTGAGGTGGGAGGCGTTCGGGCCACTGATAGCGACGGTAGGCCTTGAGTTGAAAGAAAATGGTCTCTTAACTGGGTTACCATTTCAGGGCAGACAGGCTGGTTACACAACGCAGACGCCTAGTGAGAGGGGGATATAGAGTACCAGGAATGGAGATAGAGAGAGGAGGAGGAGCGGGAGATGGATGGATGTATTAGAAGCCTCTTAATGGCATGTTGATAAAAGACCTTGGATGTGGTCTTAGATGTAAAGACCATCTCCAGCTGCAGAATGTTCCATTAGAGATGTCAGTCATCGGTACACAGACCAGGCAGCTCTGCCAGCCTGCAGATGCCCCCCTGCAGCACTGGACTTTGCAACCTGCCTCAGATGAAAACAATTCATCTGCAACCACACTTCAAAACAGAACAGCTATTTTGTGTTAAAATATGACAGAAACAACCAGATCAAAGCAAATGTTGATGAGAAAATGAAGATAAAGGTAAAAATACAGTCGTCACATGCTTCGCGTGTGGATTTGTGTCTCTTGTTCTCTTTCTCTTCTCTCCGTCTTTCCCTATTTAAATGTGTGTGTGTGTGTGTGTGTGTGCAGCACATAGTGATGCCGTTGTAAATAGATGTGCAAATGGTATTAAAGGAACAATTCATTAGCCCTGACATTAAAGTGCTAATCAATAGAACTGCATTAAACTATTAGGGTTACACACACAGTAACACACAAACGTGTTCAGGCATGCAGGCGCACATACTCATCTTGGCACATCTCGGAGCGTAGCTCGTCTGATAGTCCTCTCGTTCTGCATCAGAAATACAAAGTAGCCTCTTTCAGAGCAGCTTGAATAGATTCTAAGACTTTAATTAGAACATTGGTCAAGTCAAAGACACAATCACACTAAAACCATAAAGACGCACGCATGCATACACTTACTCCGTCATACACAGGCACACAAACAAAGGAGCTGCTGTACATTTTTATTAAGTCCTGGTCTTATCTCTTTTGTCGATGGACGTCTCCTTGAGGCTCGCAGAGTTCATATTCAACGCGCCTGTGAGCCAGTTTAAACCATCTGTTACGCACTTTTGAAAAGACGCCGTCATTTATCACGACAGGCTCGAACTAATCGCCAAGTACAACGAGTCTCCTTTGTTCTTATGCTTAAACTGTTGTGTGAACGAGCATTTAAATTCATACAATGTAAACAAAAAGTGGGACTTCCTGTCCTGTGACATGATTCCTAAAATTGAAAATAAATAAATAAATAATGACTTGGACATGTCGTTACATGGCAGCTGACTGTTTTTCTTTCTCTCCTTTTCCCTGACCTTTAAATCTTTGTTTACCCTCCAACTCATTTTGCTCTCCTCCTTCAGCAGGCCTGGCCGAGCGGCACCCAGCAGATCCTGCTGCCTCCAGCCTGGCAGCAGCTCACCCACACCTCAGTCCAACACGCCACTGTCATCCCTGACTCCATGAGCAGCACACAGACCCTCGCCAACTGGAGGTGAAGAGCAGTGTTTTTTGTTTGCTTTTACTTTTATTGCTTTGATTTTGCAGGACAATGAATATTGAGGTCAACACTTTTTAACCTACATTTTTCTCAAGGATTCTATCGAACTAAAAACAAATGCAATAAGCTGACGCTTTCAAATCAAAGCACTCATCCCCACTGTCTGTAGGACAGGACAGATTAAAAAAAAGAAATAATGTATATAGGCTTTAAGAACAAGTAGTCGTTTACGGCTTAAATCAGTCCAAATATGTTCTGAAAATATGCATGAGACCAATTCATGAGGAAGCCTGTACTTGTGTGACAAGTCTTTTATCTTCAATTTTATAAGAGCAGATTTACCTCAGGGAGATGGCATATATATGCATGTAGCGAAATCTTATCAAGTACAGCCTGTCACTGTGATGACTTGATAAATGGATGGATAGATGGGAGAATGCAACCCAAGGGAGATAAGGGGGATGCAGGTATATAACGTGTCTGTGTGGATGGCTGCTGCAGCCATGTATGCTCAGATTCATTCTAAGCTGTCCATCTGTGACAAGACAACCCCCTCCCTGTGTCGCCCTCCCTTCCTGTCCAGTGGCAGCTCTGTTGTCCTCAGAGAGACGATTGGGAAAGTGTCGCACTTCCTCTGCAGAGCTATCGCTCCACAGCTGCTGGTGTCAGCTCCTCTGCCCTCCCTCCTTGCTCTCTCTCTCTCATTTATCCCCTTTCCTCCTCCTCCTTCTTTAGACAAGTTTACTGCTGCCACCTGCTGGCTTAATTAGGAAGTACTTATCCAGTCTTTCTTATCCCCTGGAAATGTCAGATTTGACTGATTGATGTGTTCCTTTGTTTGCTTTAGTATTTCGTACATTGCTAGGATGCTTTACCTGAAGATTCCTTATTGTTTTTAACATTGTGGTAACATAAAATTGTATTATATTACAGGAATTCCCACCCACATGGCAGCCATTATAATCCCATCATGCAGCAGCCAGCCTTGCTGGCTGGCCACGTCACCCTCCCATCCAACCAGACACTCAATGTGGGAGTGGCACATGTTATGAGGAAGCCCTCAACCAATAACAACTCCTCTTCCAAAAAGAACAAACAGCACCAGATGTCTGGCAGGTACCTAAAGTCTCAGATCATCACAGATCTTTATAAATCTTCATACTGGAAGCTAACGATTGTTACCAAAGGTCACATCTCTTTTAATTTAGAGGTCCAGCATCTGCTTGTTTTGCCCTCTATAGCCACTCACTCTCTCATCTCTGTCTTTCCTTAAGGAACATGTCAACCAACGAGGTCTCATCCTCTCAAGTGGTGCTGTCTCCGCAGCGCTCAAAGCGGGTGAAGGAGAATACGCCCCCGCGTTGCGCTGTGCTACAGAATGGCTCGACCTCTAACTGTCCGCCCACGCAAGGGTGTGGGGGTGGAGGGTGGGGGGCTAGTGAAACAGAGCAGGCTTCCAGCACCACTCGAGACCATCAGCACCAGCACAACGTCCCCAGACAGACGATCGTCATCCCCGACACACCCAGCCCTGCTGTCAGCATCATCACCATCAGCAGCGACACAGATGAGGAAGACGACCACAAACAAAACAATAGGTCAGCGCTGTTTAGCACACTTACAGAATCTTTACTGAGGGAAGAAATCTGGGAGCTTCTCGTGCAATATGAATTTCCCTAATAATCACATCACAAAGGGCTGTAGTCTTAGATCATCCAGGATAAAGACAGCAAAAAACATGGAACACATCTGCTTTAAGTTAGCTGGATGGAGATGTGTTTCCTGGCATTTCGAAGCCAATTTTCTATCATGTTAACAAATGCTAATCTCTTTGATGTATTTCGTGATATGCTATACACTAGGGGTGGGCAATATAAACGATATACGATAGAAACTATACAAATTTGGCCAACGATAGAGATTTTGACTATATCGATCTATCGCGATAGCGCATGTTGATGATGTCATCAAGCTGCGCCTGTTTTGGTCGAAAGCATCGCAGCGGCTAAAATCATTATCATCTGCAAATTATGCTGGGCGACAGTCATAGCAAAGAGATGAAGCACTTTTGAAATACCCGGAAAGCCAAAAACTGCGCTTTATCAAGTGGAAAAAAGTTGGCGTTCATCCTCCAGCGTCACTGTGCTAATGTTATGCTAACATAGCTGTGTCGCTAGCACTCACGTAGCACAACATTATATACCAGGTAGTCCAACTTCAGTAACCCTGCAAACGCCACTGCTGTTTAGTTTTCTGTCTTCATTTATGTTGGAAGTGGTAGCAGAGCTGTACGTTTTAATTAGTTTCAAAAATCTCTCGGTCAGAACATGGTATGTCATGTTTAGGTGTAAACTAGCGAGCTAACTTCCTGTTAACTTCTAACTCCGTTAAATTTAATAAATTCTGTTTTCATGGATGTAAAACTTAATTGTTACAGCCGATAAAGCAGCAACGCTGATGATTTAATTAAAGATGAAAGAAATTAGACCGTTTTAAACTCTTAGTGTTCGTTTGACTTTGGGACCTGAATTGGACGGAGTTTTGGACCCAGATTACTCCGCGAAGCTCCTCACTACGGCAGCCGTAATGCTCTGACAATCCATCAAGCAGTGCAGCTTACCAAAGTTGTACTAAAACATTTTTTAACAGATTTCTGCAGCCAAAATCGGTTCGAGGTCAGTAAGCACAACCAGAATTCATACATAAGGCACACTCTCGATTTTTGAGAAAATTAAAGGATTTTAAGTCCTTATAGTGTGGAAAATATGTCATACAGAAGAAAAGAATATATCGTGATATATATCGTTACCGCACATGCTTCAAATTATATCGCGATATGAATTTTAGGCCATATCGCCCAGCCCTACTATACACTAAAACTAAGTAAAAGTGAAGAAGTCAGAAGGGAATTCAATTTACCCTGCAAACCAACTTCGGAGTAAGGCATCTACATTTATTTGTCAATAAATCCAGTTAACATTAGAATGTAACAGTTATTAGCTTCAAATATATTACCAGCATCGATAAAACATTACCAGTAACTGTGTTCTTTCTGCTTCGCTTCTATTTTTCCAGCTCATCTTCTAAGCAGAGAAAGAATGTCATCAGCTGTGTGACGGTCCATGATTCACCAGAGTCCTATTGCTCCAGCAACAACAGTCCCTATACGGTTGAGTCGAGACCGCCTAACAACAACAGCTATGACACAAAGACCACCATCCTGGACAACTACAACAATGGAAACCCTCGTACCATCATCATCCCCCCTCTCAAAACCCAGAACAGTGAGGTCCTGAATGAGTGTGAGCGTCTGATGCCAGGTAAATTCTTGCAAAACATGGCCTCAATCATTGGATAGATCATCTGGTATGCGTTTATAGCTGCTGCTTTCCAATTCAGCAAATCTGTATCCTTTCCTCTGCAGATGCAATGAACCATCAGAATTCAGCTTACAAGTTCAAATCCACCAATGGAGTGGTGCCTGGCAATAATCACATAGCCGGGGGTATAACTGGAGGCGGGTCCTACCGACAGCAGCGCTCAGGGCCACACCCCCTCCAGCAGCAGCCTCTCAATCTCAGCCAGGTACAGTGAGAGGGTTCAACTTGTTATATTTACTGCGTTGCTAAGAGTTTATTAATATCACTCGCACCTTATAAGGTCATATATGGTTCATATCTGATTAGCTTGGCTAAAGAAAGGGGAAAATCCACCCACTGACACTACTTAATCTCTGTCATCCCCTCATTCAGGCCCAGCAGCACATGGTAGCCGAGCGTAACGGAGGACATCGGCGCCAGCAGGCCTACATCACTCCTAACATTGCCGCTCAAGCCCCGTACTCCTTCCATCACAATAGCCCCTCTCACACAGGCAACGTTCACCCACATCTGGCTGCTACGCACCTCCCCAGCCAGCCCCATCTCTACACCTACACAGCTCCTGCTGCTCTGGGTTCTACCAGCACTGTGGCTCACCTGGTGGCGTCACAGAGCTCGGCACGCCATGCGGTCCAGCACGGAAGCTATCCACCAAGCATCGTCCACCAGGTTCCAGTTAGCATGGGCCACCGTGTTCTGCCCTCGCCCACCCTGCACCACAGCCAATACCAGGCCCAGTTCGCTCACCAGGCCTACATCAGCGCCTCGCCCGCCTCCACTGTCTACACTGGATACCCCCTGAGCCCCACCAAGGTGAACCAGTACCCTTACCTCTAGAGAAGACACTGACTGACACTGGAGAGCCTGACCCAGCGCTGCTGCTCCTTTCCTCAGCCTAACAAGAGCCCCGTCAACATCCCCAACATCTTCCCCTCGACCTCAGACGCGAACAGAGACAGAGGAACTTGCAATCCTCCTGAAACTGTCATGTATAACTTGAAGACATAACGACAGAGAGCAAAAGAAAAAAATATGATTCACAGCCTTTCTAGAAGGAAAAGTTTGGAGTTGAATTTTCGAGGGATTCAGTTCAAGAAATTTTGCTTTCTTTTTGTTTTCCCTTGAAAGGGCCAGTTTCTGCTTTCATTTGCCTATTCTTTCCTTTAATAAGTCTCATTCGTTTTACAGGGAAGCGTGGAGACAGCGGATGTTTTCTGGTTTGTTTTTTTGCTTTTTATTTCCCCCTTACATTTGGGAAGTGACTGTCGAACAGGGGTTACTGACTGGAGAAATCCCGAGAAATCTGGGAAAAGGTGGAATACGGAAACCTGCTGCTCTTCAAAGAAAAAAAAATATTGATGGCCTTGAACTGTCTCAGTATTTCCAAATCACTCGTGGTGTGGGGAGAATAGAAAGGCAACTCCTCCCACGCCACCTCCTCCAGCAGAGGAGGCTTCTGGAAATATAACCAAGAGAAGACAACAAACTTTTTAGTGTATTTATAGATATTTTTCCTTTCTGTTTCACCTTTATGATAATACTTCAGTTTTAGGTGTCTTAGCTGGGCCCCGTTCTTAGAATGTAGCAGTCTGCACCATTTTTTAATAAGTTTTTGGTTTTCCCCGGATACCAATAGATTAATTTGTTCCTTTCTTTTTAAAATGTGATTGCACAAAGTGGTTATAATAACATAGGCATGTGCAACGTGATTGTCTGTGTGTGCTACTGTCAGCCATGCGTGTGTAGTCCACCTCCTCAAAACCCTCTTCAGTCTTTAGGTTTTGACCATTGTTTCCTCGTAGTGCCTTACAGATATGACACAGTTTACTTGGCTTGGATCCTGAAAGCCACAAGAGACTATAGCTATACGTAGAGACACACGTTTCCCTGATTTGACATCCTAATCGGGGCGGTTGTAGCTCTCTTCCAGGTGTAGGCTCAGCCCTTGCTGTTTCTTGTCCTTAATGACAGCGTACCGTAGACGACGAAGATTAATGTCAGAGGTTTTATCGCGCCGAGCTTTTTTATTATGTGTGCATGAGATAACTTGCCTGGGGTACTTACCAAAGTCGTAGATAAATTCTTGCTACGTTTGCTGTGGATATTAATGTAAATGTGAAAATGTACAGTCTAGCTGTAGCTGTAAACCTCTATCACGGTGGCGCCCAAAATGTGGCTTTAGTTAGGATTTTTGTTTTGAGCCACACGAGGGAAACGCGCGTCGTGATCGCAGAGCGACGATATCGGCTCAGTTTTCGTGCACAAGGAATGAGTTACAGTATAATGTTTGAGACTCAGCAGAGGCAGGTTAAGAGCTAGTCCGAGCGAAGGGCCTGACGGAAAGTGATTGTTGCCACGAGGGTGATTCTGTGAGGCTTTATATGGCCTGGCTGCAGCAAAGAGACGGCGTATTGAGGGTTGTTGAGAGAGGTACAGTGTAGGCATGAGTTAAGGGGCTGGTTGAAAGCATAGGGTCAGTTTAGCAGGGGACCGCGGAGGGCGGGGCGAAACTCTCGATTTTAAATGGGACTAAAATAGGAGCAAGTTGGCAAAGAGCAGGTTGATAGTAAACACTGAGCCCGAGCCGTAACAACATGTCCGAATGGCGTAACACTCGGACATTAATCCTTTTTTTTGTCGTTTTCGTTTGTTCCTCTTGTTGTTTCTGCAGCAAAGATAATTGGAAGTTGATTCGCGGATGTTTTGAAGGGAACAGAAGGGAAACGTCACAGCATACACCTGGAAGGGCACATTGTGGATGGTTTGTCATCGCTGTCCATTTGTCTTCGAACCAGGTTCACCGCAGACACCGCCATGCCAGCCAGACAGGATACCCGAACACTTAGAGAACCAATAGGGCTGCCGCTTTGTGTGTTTGCTGCTCGATTTAATAGATTTCAATTTCTTGTAGCTAATAATAATGAATCTCCTTCGTCCTCTCGAACGTGGGCACATCAGAAGTGCTGGTGATTTAGTGAAAGCCTTCCCCTCTCCTTCATGCTATGCCATAGTACTTGCATTTGAAGTGATTTTTTTTTTTCCAGCATCATCTTGAACTTTTTGACATGGCTGTAGTACACGTGTTTATTTTTAGAGATTGTTGCAATAATTCTTGTTGATGTTTTATCAGAGCGTGTGCGTGCGCGTGTGTGTTTTTATTATATGTCAGGCTCATTTCTGTTTTATAACCTGGGGGTTGATGTACAGTGATATTTAGTATTTTGTTGAGGTGGTTGCACCTGTGTAAAGTGTTGCAACACTGCTGAAGACGATAAGTGTTGAGTTGACGATGATCCACTGGGGGCCCTTATCGATACGTGCTCGTCTTGAGGATGCCACACCCAGCTTTGAAATCCAGCGGGCCCCCCGATGGGCCCCAGAGTGGTCTTTTATCCCGGTACTTTCCTCAAAGCTCTCCCCTCCCCATCAGCTCCAGCATGCAAGCCTCGGGTCCAGGCGCTTAAAGATGTGATTACATAGTATGTTGCTGGTTACGTCGTTCGTTGTCTTTTTATTTGATATTATTTTACCTACTTAATTTCCTCTGGGTCATTGGGGCCTTAGCGCACACACACACACACATAAGGGAAGTGATTTTCCATGGAAGTCTTTTAGCTCCTCTGTTATGACACAAACTACTGAAACATTCCACTGTTTTGAGGGAATTTGGCATTACCCACGCTACACTGCTGTCCAGACCCCACCCCACTCTTTTCAGGATGGGGCTAATGTTGACACACTCTGACTCTTTTGCTTGTCCCACCAAAGACTTTTACAGATCGATCATGTACAGCACAGCACAGCGCAATCCTCCACAGCATTGCAGACAGGCAATAACTTCTGGTCTCATCTTTAAATGCTTTACAAGTGCTTTTGAGGACATGTTTCACCACCACGAAATGTATATGTGTGTACAACGTACGAATGCACAGGGAGGATTTGGCATACTTCTTGCAAACAGCACAGCTATTTGTTTCTGGACATTTAACCATTAGAAGAGCTGCAATGTGTTTAAAAGCTTTTGTTTTTTTAATGTTTCACTTTGATTTTTTCCTCATATTTGGCCCGTTTAGATTAAATCAATAATCGTCTAAAACGATCAATTTTTCTGTTGTTGATGTTGTAGCTTTATTAGCAGTGTTTAAAATTAATTTTAAAGGTCGCCATTGAGGAGAATGGCCCGTTAATTATGATGGAAATAATCAAAAATATACCAAGTATACCTTTAAAAGCGTGGTCACCTGCACAACATGAATGTAATACGTGACCTGTGAGTGAAAGGAAGTGGCAGGAATGGCTTTAGATCTTTCTCCGTGGGTGACCATTAGTTTGATTTCGACACCATTTGTGGCCATGCATGATGCAATAACTAAACATTTGTTCTCCAGCGAGCTCCCACATGAGACTAATTATGTAAAGTTACCGGTATCACAAGTCGGGGGTATTGAATAATCGCTATTTTCTCAAATCAAACAAACTTAACTTGATGTGTACGAAACATTTGTCTATCGTTCAGTTTCACTTAACCAATGTTTTGTGTTTTCTACGAAAAAAGGGGGGAATAAGAATATGAGCATTAATGTAGATCGAGTGACCTTACAATTACCAAAATGTGCTTAAGTAGAGTATAAAAATGTTTTCTGTTGCCGTGGTGAGTGTAGCCTTCCCAGCAACAAACTTTATTCTTAAGTACTGCCTTCCAAATAACCAATAATACCTCCAAAGCTTTAAGGTGACGTTTCAATTCGAGAAAACACAAGGCAGCATCTTTCTCTCTCTCTCTCTTTATGAAGCCTGGCATTCTCCTGAGATACACTCAAACTTCCACTTTTGCCCACGGTGTCATCTCACATACTCGTCGTCCCGGAGCTTTGGAAACACTGAGAAACATTCCCGCGAGCGCGGCGCGCGCAGTGCTACATTAGTCTTCTTCGAAACAAACTCCTCCAAGCTGGCTCGAAGCTTAGCGAGCGAACGAGCGACCTGCAACGTCAAATCACACGCTCGTCATTTGGCAAAGTCACAGCTGCTTCCCAAAGTACAAAGGAGTTTAAGGACAGGTGTTAGGTGGATAAATCACGTGCTGATGAACTATTCTGTCACCAGGAAATTCATAATCTAGTTACACGAGCATTCTTGAAGCCCTTTTGTATGGTTTTTTTTTTTTGTTGTTTTTGTTTTATTTTTTGGTTTTTAATATATATTTGTTAAGGGGATCTGCTCCTTTTGCTGGCTATTCTTTGGGGGAATTCAGGGTAAGGTGGTCAAGGTTTGATGCCGTCACTGACACTGGCGTCAAGTTATTGAAACTTTAAAAAGTGATTTCTTTACGTGCTGAGTTAATATTCATTTGATCTGCACCAGCCGATTACCCCAATCTCCTATGAGATGTTGGGGTCCACATTTAAGAACTTTAAACTTTTGGGTTATTTTACCGGTAGACCAAAGCTACTACATTCAAAGATGGATTTCCTTGTTTGTCTTAATCTTAGGATCACAGTCCCTTTTGGGGTCCTCGGTATAATCAAATTACAATAATCAAGTTATAGTAGTTTTAATTAGCTACTCGCACAAAGAAGGCGATAATTCAGTTTGTTAGCATTTTCTAAAGACCTAAGAGCGCGTCAAACCCTGACCCCCTTTTGTGTCCATTGCTGTATGGTTTATCAATGGTGTAAAATCTCATTCTTTGTCGATAAAGCTAATGTGTGCTGCAGTATTTCCTAGTATACTTCTCTGTTTATTGTCTTTTCTTATTTACTTTGGTTTATTGGGGTGTGATGTCTCATTATTTCAATCTGTTGACGTAGCGTTCAATGTATACCCTGTTCCTTAGCCTAATATTAAGTATGTTATGAGAATGGATATTTTACTGGCTTTATAGAATGTTTAAATAAATATAATAATGACAATAAGAAAAAGGATTAATTAAACCTCCTAACAAGTTGAGTACTTGCTACTAAGCGCTTGTGTTACCATTATGATGTCGTGTGCTTCTCTTAATCATTTTCGTTGTAGAAAAATGGAGTGAATTTATATTAGGCTTCGAAAAAACTAATGATAGCGTTGTAAATTTTACAGGAGGATTTTAACAGACAAACAGCTTCGTCAAATAGAAGAATATAGTTATTTTAATTGTCCTCTTTACTAACTGTAGGGTGACAAGGGGCTCCCGTTGTGGTGAACTATGTTATAGCTTGTTATTCACTGTTACTTTTGATCATTTTTTCGGTCTCCGAGGTGAATCGAGTTATTAATGAGAATTTGTATGCTCACATATGCATATTGTATATGTGTAGAAATGTAATCACACTTTGTCTTGGATTTACATTAAACTGTTAAGTCACAGCATCGGTCTCCTGTTGTCTACTGTGGGGTATATGTGTGTGCATGACTGAGGCTCATTCTTTGCACCCAGCATACTGTCTCTTGCAAAACCTCAGAATTAAGTGCAGTTTGACTGCAGTGTGTGGTCTAGAATTAATTAAAAGGTCTGGGCATGGCTTATTGTGTATTACAATTAAATAAACATTTTATGCACAAGTTTGAGAGAAACATTTCATGTCATTCAATTCAATTCAATTTTATTTATATAGCGCCAAATCACAACAAAAGTCGCCTCACGGCGCTTCATAGATACAGAGAAAAACCCAACAATCATATGACCCCCTATGAGCAGCACTTTGGCGACAGTGGGAAGGAAAAACTCCCTTTTAACAGGAAGAAACCTCCGGCAGAACAAGGCTCAGGGAGGGGCGGGGCCATCTGCTGTGATTGGTTGGGGAGAGAGAAGGAAGACGGGAAGAGAGACAGAGGTTAATAACAGATATGATTCAATGCAGAGAGGTCTGTTAATACATAGTGAGTGAGAAAGGTGACTGGAAAGGAAAAACTCAATGCATCATGGGAATCCCCCGGCAGCCTACATCTATTGCAGCATAACTAAGGGAGGATTCAGGGTCACCTGGTCCAGCCCTAACTATATGCTTTAGCAAAAAGGAAAGTTTGAAGCCTAATCTCAAAAGTAGAGATAGTGTCTGTCTCCTGAATCCAAACTGGAAGCTGGTTCCACAGAAGAGGGGCCTGAAAACTGAAGGCTCTGCCTCCCATTCTACTTATAATACTCTAGAAACAACAAGTAGGCCTGCAGAGCGAGAGCGAAGTGCTCTAATAGGGTGATATGGTACTACAAGGTCATTAAGATAAGATGGGGCCTGATTATTTAAGACCTTGTATGTGAGGAGCAGGATTTTGAATTCAATTCTGGATTTAACAGAAAGCCATTGAAAGGAAGGCAAAACAGGAGAAATCTGCTCTCTCTTTCTCTTTCATGCACTATATACAAAATTGGAAACCAACTTCCAGCCTGTAAAAAAACCTATAAAAGAGATTTTTTTCATTTATTGCCTTATTTTATTTCACAGTTGTAAATGGTTCAGGAAGAGCTCATTTTATACCCTATAATATGTAAGGTCATCATAAATTTACACATTTTTGAATCTGCACACAAGCTACAGCTGTTATATCAATGTGGTAGTATAATAAAGTCTCACCTTTTAACCATTTAAACTACTTTATTTTTGCTCATTAGCTACACGCATACATTTTATGGAGTTTTAATCACCATAATGCTACTACGTCACGTTAGGTTTTTCACGACATTTTCATCCACTGACCACAGCCAGAGTCAGAGAGAAATAAGTAAAAGAGAAACTGCTTTAACATCGGCAGCATTGGCTACACACAACACCACCACCAGGTGGCGGTGTTCGCCATGATGTTCACTTAGAAACTTGCACTGACGTGATCAGGTATGCTAATCATCTCCATTTATTTGCAACCACAAAACTCTGCAATCGGCAACGTTTACACGCTGCACCGCTGGGCCCCGTCTTTGCCAGTAGGATATTTAATTTATCTTTACATAGAGCATTAACTTGTTTTCAGAAATGTGTTAAATAGCAACAAAAACAAACGAATTTATTGTTTGATACCACATCCGTCAAAGTCTCACCACCATAAAGATAAGACTGAGGCTTGTAAATGTAATATAATTACATATTAGGGTACTAGAATATTTTTCGTTTGAACTCAGTAGCGGAAGAAGGTCAACTCTATACAGCCAATAAAAATATAATAGCTATACCTTGGGGTGAGTGCATCAATGCGTGAGGTTGCCGTGGAAGCCGCAGACGCCTCCTGACGAAGACCAACCTAATATTTAAAAGGCCACCGTGACAGAAAAGAGGCTGAACCAATGGGAATACGCCTTAGCAAATTAGAAACTAATCAGATCTGTCAGAGGGCGGGGCTATCCCAATCCTCGGGACGAGAGAAGGTAACTGTTACCAAAAGAGTGTCAGATGAAAGCCAGTCGCCAGTTCGTGCACACCACGTATACACTGCAAAAAAAACTTCAAAGGCACGCAGGTGGGCACGGGGACGTTAATGACAAAGCTCCACACAGCATTTGATTTCATCCGAGGATATCCTCTCCTCACGCTCACAAAGGAACTGATAGAGTTGGAGCTCCCTTTCTTGGTAAGTCTGTGTGCGCAGCTATGAGCTGGCTTACAGGAATGGCAGGGGGCGAATTGAGAAGGAAAAATCGCTTTATGTATGCACTGAGCGCAAGCTTTGGGATATATCATCAAATTATTTTGGCTAGGCAGCGTGTAGCGTTTTCCTGTCTGACTCAAACGAGGGATGGAACCTGCTTTGTCTAGCTAAATGAAAAGCCACATGACCATTAAGCTTGCAAGTAACGGGACGGGATGTAGGACAAGAGACTACTGTATCATGATAAGACCCGCTGTGAGAGCGTCTTAAAGCTAGTCATACATCCGAGGGATGGATCGTCTTTTGCCTTTTTGACCTCCTTACAGATTTGTTCCCCTTATGTGGAGTAAGTTGCTTTGTTTTGTTTATCTGATGGGATAATAGTCGCTGTTTTAACGACCAATTTGGCCATGAGTGTGAAAACTGCAGGATAAATAAGGGAAATACTCACTTTTTTTTATCAACGATCCAGGGGATGGATAAAAGAAAATATATTGCTCCAATCATCCAATGATATCTGTTATTAATGTTATTCTAAAATTGCAGGTTTGAAATGATTTAAGTAGTTTTCACTTGTTCTTCAGCTTACTGGAGGAGTGATACTCAAGCAGGCTGTTTTTAAACGTCTCACTGTTGCTTCTTTTCAACAGTTTTTCTCCACTACAAAGACATGTGATGGAATAAGGGGCCTTAAAGTGAAGAAGAGCAAACTAAGGCGCTCACAAAAACCTAACCTGCGATTGTCTTTTTGGAGTGAATCCTCTCTCCTTAACCGGATGACATGCCTTGACTCGACACCCACCGTACCATGGCAGGTTTAGTCTCCACTGTGTGTTTGGTGGTGATGCCCAAAGCTCTCATGCACACCCACAGCCAGCGTGCTGCGCTTCTGGTGGTAACGGTGTTGTTAATAGTGATCGCAGCTGACTTACCTGGGGCAGGTAAGAGAACACTTTTCCTTTTTTGCCGACTCGCACAACATGATCCACCGAGTACCTTGTGTTACATAAGTGGCACGGATCAATATCGTGTCCAACATTCAGGTAGCTTTGAGGAACAGCATTTAGAAATAATATTCCAATTGAGTTCAAGTTGCAAATAAAAATCGAATCGGCACACGTTAATGTTTATTTCAGATTAAGAACGCTACAAGGAGTGTATCTGCGATTCTTTTGATGGTTAGATTTGCAAATTCTGAGTCTTTTGTTGTGATTTTCACTTAATCTAACTGAATAACTGCACTAACCTGAAAGCAAATGTCAGTATTTCACACACATGTTGTCTCTTTTTGTGATACTATTGTGTTAATGTATCCATGATCCATTCTGGGTGCAATCAAGATCTTTATCTTGATGGGTTTGCTTCTGGTATAGCTTACACTTGCTCATCCTGAGGACTGGTCAGAGAGAAATAGGAAGCCCCGAGGCATTAGTCAGTTTCTCTGTATAATGTGTTCATTGTTACAAATATGTGCTATATTTTAATAATATCTGACAACTGTTATAACCAGTCACATCCAGGAGATGCCTTTTATGTGGGCCATTGAACAGCGTCGCTCATGTAGTTGGGGGTTGTTATTACAGGCTGTGTATAAGCCAACTTAACCAGTCAGCTTCCAGTCATAAGCTTGCTTTCCTTAAGTGTAAGCCACTATTGCTAACTTTTTTCCTTAAAAGGTCATTAATGACAAAGTCATGAGCAGTTTCATAGAAATATACATGAATTCGTTTTATTTGTCACTTCATTTGTGGAAACAGCTTCTATGTCTGTTAGTTCGCTTCGGTGTGAACTGACCACTGTTATGATTTCCATGAGAACAGTGCTTTCTGCCCTGATGCAGTCACACTGAAGACTACACAGACACATCCTTGAATCATAAGTGACTCAGTTCCTGTTGTACACAGAGTCTGGGGTTAAACCAACTTCCAGTAACTGTAGAAAGAGAAAGTGTCTAAACCCTCAGACTTGATTGGTGCTTTGTCTGGGCTTAATTTTATTGATAGTGGCATTATCCCGCTAACACACTGGCCTGTGAAAAAGACCGTGTTTAGAGGGTAGCCAAAAACTCATGGTATTGGCTGGTAATAGGATTATGTATAAAATGCCTGGGTGAAAACCTGTGCAGGAAATTAGGCATTAGCGAGTCTTAAACTCACATTTGTTTGATAACACCTCCATTCGCAGCTTTTTAGCGCAGCTATCAGCCATTTGTTATATTGCAGTTTTTCTCAGCGTGTAGCTAAAATACTATCAAATCATTTGGTCAAGCACGACATCTGATTGCAAGTTTGATATATTGACATGTGTGTTATTTGCATTTGATTGTCATTTTTAATTAGCATTCAGAGATGAACATATTTCTTGTGATAGCCTTCTAAAGGATACGCTAGATATACGTCTATGGTTAACATCTATTTGTTTATGGTTAAACATTTTAAGGCTGTTTTGTTTCTTTTTTTGTTTGCTTTGTAAGAATTCACCTGTTTATTTTCTCATTTATTTAGCAAGTGGCTAATTCTGTGTAAAATACTGATCAAATCTGAAAGTGTCTTTTTAGATTTTTAAATCTTATTTCAGATCAAATGTTCAAAATTTTTATTTTTTTTTTAGAATTAACATTTTTTGTTTTCATGGCAGAATAGAGGAAGTAAATAACAACACCAGCAAAAAAGTAACAGCATTGATTATTAGCCATTTTTATCCGTCATGTCCTATATTTTGATAAATTGGTATTGATGATGATGCTGACTAAATAAGACCCTTTCAGGAGCATCTTATAGACACTTCTCCTTTAATTTGGACAAATCACAGGCAGCTGCTAAATCTCCCACAGTAGCCTGTTTCATTTTAAGCATTTTCCATTTTTTTAAAATCAACATTATGGCAAAAATTTATTTATTTACTTATTTATTTTGAAAAGTGAAGTTAGGAGGGGGGGGACTTTGGTTCCTCTCATTATAACTTGTGATTGTGCAGATAAAGCAGAAATGGTATAGAGTATAAGAACTAGCTCTGCTAGTTATCCTTCTAGTTGGATTGGTACAGGTACCTGCCCACCAGCAGTCTTATTTTTTGTGGAATGTAAAGCAAGAGTCGTTTTTATCTTGTGACTAAAACTCAAACAAAGCTTTGTAAAAGTGTTTAAATAAATATTGAAAAAGGAAATGAATAGAATTCAGCAATAGGAATTTTGGATATTTGTTGGTCTGATAGCAGAAGTGCAAAATAAGGTCTGAGTGTATATTGTATTCGGTGTGTAATACAAAAATATTGCTGCTTTGTTGAAAGGAAAATTTCTTTTACACAATTAAGAGGTGTAACCATTGCTGCTCATACAGCTACTTTAATGTCAGATACATTTCTAGCTCTTATCTGGTGACACGAGGCTGTAAAATACTCGTTATCCTGCACTGGGAACTAAAATGCTTGGAATAAAGCTTCTGTTCTTCAGTTGTAGTCTGTGATTGTGAGATCACACATTTTGCTGGTCTTCACCCATCACTGTTCACTTCACTTTGTTCATCAGCAACATGACAGCTTTCCAACTTTCCGTAGTCTGCATCAACACTGATGTCACCAGTCTAACAGCTTTCCTCTTTCAGTTTCTGGGTCAAATAGAGCATGTTCCTGCAGACCCAACACCACACAGGAGACCCATGTCCTGACTTCTGTCAGGCTTCTCCTCTTAACAGTTTCTGTTAAAGAAATAGTTCGGCATGTAAATTTCATATCTGAATTGAAAAATATGGAAGATACTGTTCTAAACTTATAAAACGCCCTTGAAATTTTACCTCAGCAGTACCTCTCTCTCTCTCTCTCCACACCACAATCCCTGGCAAGTTCAGCATAGAAAGCTGCAGGCCAGCAAAGTCCTGTCTAATTACCAGTGTAGTCTGTTTCCATGTGAAATGCGATCTGTGTGGGATGACAATATGGGCATTCATTATTCATTAGAGCTGGAAGCAAGTTGCAGATCAATGTTAGAACCTATCAAAAGCCAAACACTGGGTACTTTTGCACTCACCAGGCCTGGAGGCCGAGCACAACGAGCTCCTGGGAAGCAGCCAGTGGCCGACCTTGCCTACTCACTAGCCTCTCCTAGCATTATTTGGCTCTGCTGAGCGTGGTAGAAGCTGCTCTGCTGGTCAAGAGACAGCGAATGATGTGACACTGACGAATATTTAACTCAACTCTCCAGTGTTATTATTAACGTCATTATTTCTCTTGATAATCGTGTCTGATAGCACACATACACATCACAGTTTTGATATAGTCGGCCGTTCTGCCAATGGCTGCACTCGACTTTGTGTAATCTTTTCCACTTGCCTGCTATTACCTGCATCTTGCTCGTGGGTTGTGATGTGAAGGTGCCATAGTCTGGCCCATGAATGTACATCTGGTAGTGATTTTGTGTACCATTATTTTGGTGGGGGTTACCAAGGCAATTTTCCACCAGAGTATCACGAACCTACACAGCATCTTATTTACAAAAAGACTAGTTGATTTTTGTTGTTTGTTTTTTCAAAGCCAGACATTATTACTTATTAATATTGTGTTAGGATTTGATTTTGCCCATTTTTTGGAGCAGATATATTCAAATAGTATAAAACAGAATTATAATAGCTGCAGTAATATTATAGAAACTGTCTGTTTGCTTTTGACTTCCTTCCTTCCATATGTGATTATTAGCATAATATTTATTAAATTCAGCACCAAAGCAAACATTGCATCCTATCTAGTTCAATATTCTGTATTCTGCTTTTTAAAGATTAGATTTGAGAGAAATTAATAAAAAATAGTCTTCCTCTGCCTTCCTCTGCAAAAGTTATTGGTTACAGAAACACAGAGTTGTAAAACTTTCATTATTAAATACACTTCCCTGACTTTGCCTACAGTTTCTTATACCAACAGTGTGCCAGTGTCAGGAGCTTAAAATGTGCAATGCAGAGTTGATGATTTGACAGGAGGCCACATTGAGGCCATATTGCGCTGAGCCCAAATCTGCTCTGATGAGCTGCAGCTGATTATTTATATATTTATCAGAGCAGATGGCTCGGTTCAGCACGGCCTTCTTTCAGCTTCTCCAGGCGAAATAATTTTGTTTTGGCCCTTTCAGGATTACTGCACCCACTTAGAAGCCAAACAGTAAGCATTTGACCCTTCAGACAAAATGAGTTATTTGAAAGCAGCTTCCTACGAGCTTTATAGGGAACTTAACCTAACCCAGCAGACCGTGTTTGTTAATCCAGAACTTAACGTCTGAGAGTGTAATGAGACAAAATAGAAGAGGGTGCTGACTGATACAGTCCTCTGGGCCTTTCTGCTTACAATTCTTTGCCTTCCAGTCTTTAAAGAAAATCAAGACTTTAAAAGTGAATGAGCGTGTCCAGATTTCGAGTTAAATATTCAAATACATCATCATAACCTCCTTCTCTATGGTGAAAGCATCTCTTTTTTTATGCCCATCTTGCTGTTGTCTTAAAAACAAGTATTCCCTCAGGAAAAAGAAAACAAAAACAAAGGTCACATTAATATTTGATGGTATTTTAAGTGCAGGCATGACCCCAGTCAGGTTTCATGTTCATTTTTGGTCAAATCAGAACAGTCTCTCTAACTATGAAACTTAGGCTATGTCCACACGTACCCGGGTATTTTTGAAAACGCGTTTGCACCTTTCGTCCATACGTAAACGGCGTTTTCGGTCACTGAAAACGGAGATTTCTAAAAACTCCGGCCAGGGAGGGTATTTTCTAAAACTCCGTTTTTGCATTTACGTGTAGATGAGAAAAACAGAGAAAACGCAGTGTCAAAGGTGTGCGCCTTTTTTGACGTCACACTGTGCGCCACGTTATTGTTTCGGTGAAATGAATTTCTACAATACTGTTACTATTAATTGTTCTCTCTGCAGTGTTTAAATACTTACATATACACACACAGTTACTGTCCCTCCACACATACGACTCGGTTCTGCTTCTATGCCCCAGCTTTGTTTACTTTTTCCCACCGAGGCTTCTAGACTTCTGATTGGCCAACATTTCTACACTGGTAGGAATATAGCGCCACCTGCTGCTTTGGCATGTTCCTAGCAGCGTTTTCCTTCATTTCTGCCTTTACGTGTGGACGGGATTATTTTTTTAAAACGAAAACGGAAAATCTCCGTTTTCAAAAATACCCGTGTACGTGTGGACGTAGCCTGTTAAGTTTAATTTATTTCCTTTATTTGACTCTCATCGGTAACTGTAACATTTGTATCTGGTTTCTGTTTATAGGCCGTACTTTGTTGATTTAAGTCTGTTCTTTAATCTTCCACTGCTTGGTGTAAGCTGACTTCAACAAGTGTCTGCAGTGGAGGAAAAAAAAACTGTGTGTTTATAATAAATGTACCCTCTATAGCTCTGACATTTGGGGTTTTTCTGTCAGGGGAGCTTCTTTAGTTTTGGCAGAGACAAATTGATCTAATAGAACTCTGCTGATAAAAACAATTAAATCTTTCCCGTCTTAAAAGCTTCCCTGATAAACCAAACGTCAGCGCTGATTGTATGACTGCTCTCAACATACACGGCTCCTGCCAACTGAAAAGCGCCAGTCACGCAACGGGCTGAGCTGAAAACAGAACCATGTGTGGGGGTGTAGTTAGCTAACATTAATGCTAAAAAGACCCTTTCTTCTGTCCTCTTTTCCCCCCGAATAATACTGCCATTAAATTACTTTCTTTTTTAGCAAAAACGAATCTGGCAAACACAGGAAATTGTGCTATTATAGCACTCCTTCACTGGTATCTCAAGTTTCTCGGTTTAAATAGACATATGTGCTTGCATGGATGAATGTCTTTGCTGTGTGTGTATTTACAAACACATCTTTGTGTTGCTATTTGGCTGATTCATATTGTTTAAGTAACCATATTCCTGTAATCGGTTCCTATAAAATGTCCCTGTAAAGTCAGCTACCAGTACAGCAGGACCACATATATCTTTGTGGGATAATTGTAGATTTTTATTAGTTTTCTTGTATAAAGACTCATCTTACTCTTAGTGTGGACTGTTTGCTGAGTCTCTTCCACTCAAAAATATGCATACTCATCCTCGTCGACTTGGATTAAAGCAGATGGAGACAGGAACACATTAATTATTATTTTCGGCCCTCGCAGACATGCTTATGTCTGTCACTTCTTACATCCCGAATCCTTTTTTTTTCAGGAGCACCGAGTCATTGCATTGTTTCCTCTTTCTGTTTATATGTGAGCGTCTAGTTGAATAAAGGAGACAAGTGAAAGGTATTTTCTCTGATTCTGTTCCAGACGTCAACAAGAGTGCTGTTTGCTGACAGGCATTATTAGGTCCTCTCTTTGGGCCTTGGGATCTGTTTTCATGTGAAGACAGGAATGTCAAAATAACATTTCTGCTAGCAGGATCGGTTTGTTTTAATTATTATGAGCTTCAGCATTGTGTGTGTGTGTGTGTAGTACAATTATAATGGATTGGGTTTGCCACTTTTTTTATAAATATCTTTCTTAGTTTACATTATACATTTTTAATAAAAAACAATGTGGAAAATGTAAAAGCATAATTCTAAAATGCATTTTTCAGTCTATGTGAGCCTCGAGTCTGGCTGAGCAAAGGAGACCAGGGAAAGGTATTTTCTCCGATTCAGTTCCAGCGCAGTGCTGTCTGCTGAGAGGCATTATCAGCTCTTTGTTTGGGCCCTGGGAACTGTTTTCATAAGCAGACACCGAAGGCAAAATCACATTTCAGCTCACTTGGAGGATTTCCTTTTTGCGTGTGTGTGTTCATGATGTAGGCTTTACTATTGTGTGTGTAAAGTACAGTTATTGTATGTTGTTATCTTTTCTCCTTTTTACACTTTTACTCTGTAAACTTAATTCAAAACAGAGAATCATTCGAATTCGCAATCACTCAAAATTCCTTAAAATGATGTTTATCTGACGGTTTAAATAAAAATGCTGCATAAAATATTGAAACTTTTATCGCTGCATCATGCTCATACAAATCAACCAGCTTTTTGTGCGCTTTGGCTAAAATGGATAAATGTATAATCGATTATGCAACCTGCACACTGGTCACTGGTCTGATGCTACTTAAAAAACTTGAAGTAGGTTCTGCCTTGAGTGCAGTCTCTTCTGTTTTTGATTGGAGGGATTTTAGAGAGGATCATTACATCAGCCACCATCGGTAATAATCCCTCTCTTGTCAGAACCTTTTTTACATGATTGCTGGCAGTCGTTCAACCCCAGAGCTGCCTGTATAAACGGAAGCTGAACAAACCATCCAGATCACAGAAAGGGTGTTAATTTTGTGACATCACTTGCTTGAATATGGAAAAGTTTTCACTCAAGCGCCTGTTGTTGATCAAAAGCAATCAGCAGATTCTGTATGTTAAATTAGAATAGAATAGAATAGAACAGTCTTTATTGTCATTTAGGGCTGCCACGATTAGTCGACTAGTCACGATTACGTCGACTATCAAAGTCGTCGACGACTGATTTAATAGTCGACGCGTCGTTTGAAGCTTTGTAAGATCACAAAAGACGCAGGAATAAGTAGTAGGATTTAAGAGTGTAATAATGGACTGAAACAGAAGATGGCAGCACTGCATGTACAAGGATGCCAGCTGCCGTTAAACCCCGAAGAAGAAGAAGCTGTGTCCCAGAATTCATAGCGCGGCCCAGCTCAGTTTCCAACAATGGCGGCAGCTAGTTAGTTTTAATATTACTCTTATTATTCTTTCTGGGTCACAAAATAAACGTTTAACATATTTTCAGGTGAGAATGTAGCTGTGTAAACCTCAAATATCTGCTCAGTTTATCAAGACACCACATATTTTCAAAAGCACTCCGACGTTTTCAGAGACGTCTGTTACCCACTAGCTCGATAGCTAGCCGGGGGCTAGGCTCATTAGAGCCGTGAGAACACCGGACTCCCGCTAATCGTTTTCAAACCCACCGCCGTCTTTCGCTACTCAGGTTAAACATATACAAGTCACTTAGATAACTTAAAAATGTTATTGTTTGGCTTTTTTTTAGTATTTTATTTGTTCCTGAGTAAATCGGTTTGGCTGAGATTAAAGTTATAGTTTTTACACAGTTGAGTAAACCTCAAGCAGACAACTGATTATCAGAAGTGTGAGATGCTCGAGAATATACTCCGGTGTCCTGTTATATTTTAGATATATATTTATTAAACTTCACCAAAACAATCTGCAAATTTCATTAAAATTTAATAAACTATCATCTTGTCTTTATTTTTAGTTAGCACATACCTTAAACACTTAAAGCTGTAAGCTAATGATAGTTATATAAGAGCAGATGCTGCTGGTGCAATAAGCTGTATGTTTTATGTTCAATGGATGATGATCTGATTAGTCGACTAATCGCAAAAATAATCGGTGACTAGTCGACTATCAAAATAATCGTTTGTGGCAGCCCTATTGTCATTGTACATGTACAATAAAATTGTGGGTGCTCCACACCAACTGTGCAGGTATAAAATACTGCACAATTTATCTGTAAGGTTTGCTTAATGCAAGGAGAAAATGCCCCCACTTAAAAGTTTGCAATCACTGTTGTTGTTGTAGTGAAACAGGTTAATGGCCAAATTCACATTTGTTTAAGTGTATGAGCACTTTTAGCCTTTTTAGCTCAGAGAAAATCTGGGCCAAAAGAGACACTGACATCCGATGAGCTGGAATTACTGGGATGTTACTAACTTATGATTTTCAATGAATAAATGGACTTTCTGATTCTTACATGATGAGTAATGCGACTTATTCATTGGTTCAGTCCGTCCTGTGTCTGTGATTAGCTTCATTGGCAGTAAAATAAGGGTATATCGTCAAAATAAACCTTGGAAATAATAATAATTTTTTTAAAAGGTGACTGCTGTAGGTGGGCGAGTGAGATTAGAAAGGGAGAAGAGAAACTGGGACACTGTCAAATACGTTTGCTGAGGACTTTTATGCTCTCCTGACCTGGTGTGCGGAGGTGTCCATCTGCACGTGTCTCAGTGCTTAATCATTTCACAGGCAGGCCAAGCAATGAGCGGCCAGCCGAGTGTGACGCGCTCCTCTTTCAGGGAACAGGTGGTAGCGCAGGATAGCCTTCTAGCCCATTGTTCATTTTTTTGCGTCCTGTAATGTTAGCCCTAACTCGGGCTGCTGTCTGTCACACTGAGCCGAGGGTGTCATCAAAGATTAGCCTTCAACTATGGAGACTGTGCATATTTAAGTGTTACAGATAGACAGTCAATTTTTTGTATGTTTGTAATTCAGCTTTTGCAATTTAGTGTTGTTAGATTTGTTCTAATACATCAGTAATTAAATGTTGGCTGTCTATTTTCCTTCATCCTGTCTTTACTTACCACCGTGATAATTATCATCATCATCATCATCATCGCCGACATCTCTGCAGTTATCATTATTATCATCATTCTCCTGTCAATCATTGTTTTTGTGTTGATGTTTTTGTCAGTAATCTGTTCTTGGTTAATAATCACAAATGTGACTGTATATGAAACACTGTGTCAGTGTAATGGGGTGTTGAGCTGAGGTGACAGTTTGGGGTCTTGTTTAACAGCGTGACCTCAAACATCAGCATTGTTTTCCAACATGCTCTTATATAAAGCTTGTCTACACTGTCTTTGCTTCTTGTTTTATATATCTGTAGCTCCAAACATCTTTTTGTTCACAGCCAAATGAGTTTGACTTAATTAAGAGTTATTTAGCAGTTAAAATAGCATCTTTCTCACAGTTACCTATAAAAGATTTGCTGCCACTGTAGAATAGACTTTCATTTCTCTGCTGTGTTCTCTGTAGAGACTAGATAACTAGACGTCCTTCTATTTTAGTGTTTCTTCTGTTATTGTGTGCTCAGTGCAGTGTACACATGCGTCTGCCCAGCTGTGTGTTACATCCCTGTGGGTTCAAAGATTTGGCACAGAAACCAAGAATCTTGGAAAATGTGCAAGACAGACTCGCCTTCACAGAAGAAAGACTTGGCTTTTCTTTTCCAAGTCCTTTCCAGCATGCTCTGCTATGTTAGCATGTTGACTTGATTAAGGTACCAGCGTAGGTTATAATTAAGCTACGAGATTTCTCCTGGGCCAAGCCAGAGGCGTCTGCTTGTATGACTCGATGCAGTAAATTGAAGATGACGGCCCAAAAATGCATTCATTTTTGTTGATGTTTTTTCTGAGCGATGCGATCTGTTAAAAATAGTCTTCTCCCTTAGCTTATTCTGTGGCTATTTTCAAGAGTGCATGATTCTGCAGAGCGTCTGTGAACTACAAAAAGCAGCAGCCTTTGCAGCTGCTGCTGAGTCACTATGTAGAGGCTGTTGGTGGCTAGCTTCTGGCAATGACAACAATGGTGCCTTTGAAGTCTTGCACTGTTCAAGACCTACTTTCAGTGACAAATTTAAGACTTACAGTCTGCACCAAGTTTATTGAAAAGAGTTTATGTTTGTAAGGCTCAGTGCAGACGTGAGCCTTGCATCAAGTCATTTAGCTATCCATAAACCCAACAGCATTAATAAACATATCATTTATTGTAAGCAGGCACACTAAGTCATCCGGTCTCTGATTATCTGTGGTTGTTTTGTTGTGACGATTTTCCGCCATAAACTCGTGGAACAAAGACATCTTCATTTTTATAACCGTGTTTTTCAGTCAGTGGACAATTAAATCATCACAATAGATAAACAGCTGCCATTAACACTGGTAAAATCATTTGATTTGATAATAGGCTGGTAATGGATAATAGTTATGTTTAACTGACATTGTTAAATTCTTGCAGTGTTAGTAAGACTGCCATGCATTAAGGTTGGTGAAACATATTTGGGTATATGAAAGAGGCAAACATATGCAGATAAGTGTAAAACAACATTTTCCATTAATAATTAAAGAATTGCTCCAGTTCATGTAGGCAGTGTTAAATATGCCAGGCAGTGGCTTGTAATCAAGACTCTTCCCAAATTAAATCATGCATGATGTGCATGTACTTTGTTACGCAATATGGAGTGCTTTGGCACCTAAATAGAGTTTGAAATGCGTTGCGTAAGCGGCATTTGCTATTTCTGCATTTTGACTGCTCAAAAGTCGGCCTTAATGATTTTAATGTTGTGTGCACGCTGTAGAGGGGCTTGCTGATGAGCTGGAAATTGCACCATCCATCAGTTCGAGATCAGGTGCCATGAAAAAAGGGTCTTAAATGCACTCTCGAGAGTTCATCGGTAAAATCTTAAGACATATGGTCCGTGCGTGTATGTCAGCATATTCACAACTGGAACCAAAGAAATCTGTCGGCTTTTCTTTGCTTCCCGAATGATTTTCACATCATTAGCCTGTGAGACCGTCCTGACATTTTCTGTAGTTTTTGGTTTTTGTTTGTTTGTTTGTTTGTAGCCACTTAAGCAAAGGAGAGTTAAACTAGTGACCAGAGATGTAACACGTTACTGTAATCCGATTACTTTTTTCAAGTAACGAGTAAAGTAAGGGATTACTATTGCAAAAACGGTAATTAGATTACGTTACTTTCCCGTAGGAACGCTGCGTTACTGCGTTACTAAAACCGTGATTTTTTTGCGAGAATGTCTCATGACAGTGACGTAAGCGAGTGCGACGTTCGTGACAACAGCTGTGTGCAGATCAACAATGGATCATATATCGAGTGCAGAGAGAGTATGAGCGTGCAGCGTTTAAAGCGTGGAAGTACTGACCTTACTTTGAGTTTGATTCCATAAAAAGTGACAAAAACATTAGTGTCCGTTGTGCGTGGGAAGAAAACTTCTTTTTAAAGCAAAAAAACCCTAAACTTCCGAGCAAGCACCGAGTAGCTACGACGTAATGGGAAACTCACAGAGAAACTCTTGGATTCTTCCACTGACCGCGGCACACCTGCACCAGGGTAACCCTCCGCCTACCCTACTCCTGCTTTACAGGTGAAAATAGAGCAAAAGGACCGCTAGTCTTTGACTTTATTTATTTTCTGCTGTGTTTTACTTGCATCTATTTGAAAGACTGAGTGTAAACACAAAAAATATTTTATTTTATGTGCTGGAATGTGCAGAAAATAGGTTTAAATATTAAACAAATTTCTTCCAGTCAGAGAATGTTGCAGATAATTAAATTTTTGCTTGATGCATAAAGTTAAAAGATAAAAACTAATAAAACAAGTTTTAAAAAGAGACTTTTCCATTTGATTACATTTTGTATGATGGATTATGCAGAAAAAGCAGAATTGGGCTGAAAGATCTATCACTTTATCACCTATTCAGGTTGTAAATCGTGTTTTTAAAGTAACTAAGTAATTAATTACTTTTGAAAATAAGTAATCAGTAAAGTAACGGGATTACTTTTTGGGGGAAGTAATCAGTAATTAGTTACTGATTACTTTTTTCAAGTAACTTGACCAACACTGCTAGTGACTACGTCTAATTATTTTTCTCAGGAGTCTGATACTGATAAGAACTGATACTATCTATGTACAGGCTTTAGGTGACATACAGTCGAAAGGTTTTCTGGGAAGCTATCTCCACTTTTTTATCGATCTGAAATTTAAATCTGATCAAGCTATTTTCAATAAAGTATTGATTTATTGTAAGCATAAATTCATCCGGGTGCATTGTCTTCATGTTCACTGTTTGTTGCAAATGGACATCATAATGGAACAGGGTGCATTATGATGTCCTTCCATTATATTTTTTTAAACCCTTATAGATGATACAGTTGATGTTGGCCATTTCGACACCAGTAAACATAACACCAATGTTCACTAATGCAATGCCGGTCCAGTTATACAACATAGCTTAGAGTAGGTAGCCTCCCTGTCTGCTGTGAAAAGTCGTGTTTGCTCTCATCTTGGCTCGGTGTGCAACGGTTTAAAATCACACATTCAACACTGACTGCATCACACGCCTTCATTCCTGTTAATAGACCAGAGTACAAAGTAAACATTCAGAAGGGATGAAATTACAGTTACTGATTCATAGAGCTGATATGAGATTCAAGCTCAGCAGGGTATTTCTTTGTCTATTACTGAAACAACCATTTTCAGCAATAAAAATTAAATGGTCAAATGATTTCTTTAGAATTAGCCTATTTTTCAGTCATTGTCTCTCTAAATAATTTTCCCTATGTTTCCTGTACTGATACGAAGCATTGTCTTTGTTCCTCTGCAGATGAATCTCCTTTGGACTCTACACATGATCCCATGGGATTTCTTGGAGATATCCAAAGTCCTACATCATCACCATTAGCCTTACCTGACTCGCATTATACTGCCTTTGACAGTCTAGACTCACCTGGTGCCCTCCCATCCAATCCTGAACCAAGCCATGAAGTTAGGACTGCTGATAACATTCATAGGGGGCATATTGCATATGAAAACTCTGCAGAAGAGCCACACACTCTGACGACTCCAACCTTAAGACCATCTGTACCTGTGCGGGAGTCTAGTCCACAGTTTCAACGACCAGCTGAACTCTCCTTAGGCTGGAAGCTGGCAAGGTCATCTCTCTCAGAAGCTCAAACAAAGTCCCAGCTACAGCCTTGGGAAAACATATCCATAACATCAGTAAAGCCTTCTCCAACACCCCAGCTAGGTCTTAATTCTGAGAAAAGGATGACCTTCCAACCTGAAGGGCCTCTCGGGCCACCTATTCAGACTTTCACAGACCTTTTAGCAGAGGACTCGCATATGAAACCAATGTATGCAGACCAGCTGAGCTCCAGTAATCCCCCACTGGAAAACAAACATGCATATGATATAAACATGCTACCCAACCCAGATGAGATTCAGTCTCCTGGCTACAAGGTGCCTTTCATCACCCCCCACCCTGCATCACCTTCATCTGAACCCACAGAGCTCTCTCCAGAGGACTTCTACCCCACCAACACCATGGAAGTAGACTGGGGGTCTGGGGACTACTTGGAGACGATGTCTTTTTTCAATGCAGATAGAGAAGACTATTCTCTGGTCACCAAGGTGCCCTCCGACTCATATGATCTAGAAGACTATACAGAAACTTATGACACGTCCTTCCCTTCCAGAGTGGGCATATCTCCCTCATCGCTGAATCCTCTCTACGTTTCCCCTTCCCCCAGCCTCGTGACAGCGTACAGCACCGTAGTTTCTCCTAGATCTACTTATCCTTCCTCATTTTCAGCAACAGTTCAGTTTTCCCTGGAACCTACTCCAACACCTAACAGTGACGTGCCTGACGTTTCAGACGTAGATTGGTCAGATACGTACACAATCCAACCGACAGATGTCCTTTTGCCAGATATGAACAGCTTGGAATATTATAACAATCAGCTGACCAAGGAGAATAACGGTTCAGAAAGCGGAGCTGAACACAGGGGGAACATTACTGTGGTGTCCATCAGGACTACAGACAGCGCACCTAACAACAGCTTCAGCAATGATACAAAAGTGATTGAAGAGGAGTCCTCCAGTGATCTCTCGGGGCTTGAGCCTCATGATGAAACGAGCTTTGTAGTAACCACAGAGGAGAGTCCTCAGGTGGCCAATGCCTCTCAGCCTTTTCTTGATCCTTCCATAGTCCTAACGCATTCCCTCCACTCCTTTTCTTCTTCGGATGGTCAGGTGTCCACCACAGATTGGTCTGCACATACAAACAACATTGGCCTGGATAGCACTTCAATTACAGAAGCTGTGCAACCAAGTACAACACCTTTGCTGCCAGACGATTTAAATTTTGCCTCCTCTCTTACGTATGTTCATTGGTATGTTACAGAGTCTCCCCCAAAGAGTACTATGGATGCAACTGCTGTCTTAACTGCAACTATAGACTTCTCCCCTGTTCCCACTGAGCCTGCTGCCAATAGCACAGCCGGTACAACAGAATTAGCTCCTGAAGAGTCTGCTTTTACAAATGATCCAACTCTCAATGCAACTATAGTTTCAACTGAATCCACGTCTCAGAATGTGACTCTGCCCCCTCCATTTGTGATGGGCGATCAGGGGGTGACTGAAGATGGAGTTGACACCCTAGCCACACTGACCTATATCCCAACCAGTAGTGTAGTTAATAAAGTCTCTACTACACCCACAAGTACACCTGCCACAACTACTCCCCATCAAGCCACAACCAGAATTACTGCCACCTCTGAAGCCTCAACTATTGTCAACATCATCTCTACCACTGTTGGTAAAATCACAGCTATAGCACCAACATCAAGATCGTACCTCTGCAATGTTAACAAACCTGCTTATTTGATCAGGATCGGTAAGTTAGGCATTTAATTTGTTTTGTCTTACTTAACTGTGCATAGCTTGAAAGAGTTATTTATAGACAGTAGAGTATGCGAGAGACATTGACCATTAGCTTGTGCTTTTTTCACAAGGTTTTCCAGCCGGGGCCACTGTAGGATATGCTAAATCTCAGGTCAGAGACATATTGAAAGGGGAATTTAACAAATCAGTGGAACTGCAAGTAAGTTTATTAAACATATTTCCATATATTTTAAATAATGCAAGGTGTCAACCATTTTTTTGCAATTAGGAAAAATATGGGGGAAAAATGGGAAAAATTGGGTTAGCGATGTTGCCGCACAGCAAGAAGATCCTGAGTTCAATTCCAACATAAGCCCAGGATCTTTCTATGTGGAGTTTGCATGTTCTCCCCAGGTACTCCGGGTTCTTCCCACAGTCCAAAGACATGCACTTAGTGGGGATAGGTCAATTAATCAATCTAAATTGCCCAGGTGTGAATGCAGGCATGAATGTGAGTGCGAATCCTTGTCTGTCTCTGTGTGTTAGCCATGCGACAGACATGTCCAAGGTGTACCCCGCCTCGTGCTCTGTGACAGCTGGGATAGGCTCCAGTGCCGCCCGCGACCCTGAAAAGGATAAGTGGAAGCGAATCGAATGAATGCTTTATTGGACATATGCAGGTTTCCCCGCAAATGAATAGGACCACCCCCCCCCCCCCCCCCACCACCCCCCCCCCCACCCCCGGCTTACACACACAACAAAGACATCACATGGGAATACAGTCGTAGATCGGCAGCGTTACAGAGAAAACACTGAAAAAGTACACAACAATGGGAAAGTACAAGAGGAAAAAAAGAGACCTCTACTCATGCTGGGCACCTATGGGAGGACAGCCACCATTCAGGTGCCCAGCAGTGTGTAGGGATGGTACATTGCTCAGGGGGTTCCTCAGGGTAGCCATTCAGTGGATTCAAACCCCCGACCTTCCGATCATGGGGCGACCACGCTACCTACTGAGCTATGGAGAAAAATATCTAGTATTAAAAAAGAGACTGAATAAGGTAAAAGAGATGCTGTTAGATTTTTGAGCAATTGAGTGAACGGAGTTGTAGTGGCTCACACAGAGTGTGGGTGTAAATTGGTGGTACGTTTATGTGTTTGTGTTGGGGTGTTTTTGTGATTGTCATAGCGCCACATACAAACTCAGCCAGACCACTTCTGTCACATTAAGTTCCAGACGATACACAGCCTATTTAACATAAGTTACTTAATGTACAGTGTGTGTCTCTTTAATACAATTCATTTCTGCTTCCTTAATGTAGGTTGTGGATCCACCACCAAAATTTGTGTTTCGAGTGGTGTCGGGTCCGGTCGTGTACACAGGCATATCTGTCGTCAATGCACTGAGGAGGTCGGGGCGCCGTTTCTTGTCTGTTTCTCCAAACTGGTCGACGCCAGATAGAAATTATCAAGTCCACTCAGGTAAATGACCTTTTGTTCAGTGTTTTTCCGAGGGCACTTGAAGCATTTAGCAGAATTTGAAATATTGTGATGACCTTTATTTTTTAAGCTCAGTCAGAAAGTATTCAATTCGTCTGTGCAGTGTTGCAGTTTGTTCCTGGCCACGTAGACGTGCGGTTCTGCAACTTCAGTGAGAGCATCGAGAGAGGTTTGACCAGGGCCTTCGCCGAAGTCCGCAGGCGATCAAAGGAGTCGACTAATTTCACAGTGCATGTGAGTGGCACAAAGTGAGGGAAGCCATGGGCAGTCATGGAGGTGCATTCCAGCTGGGATGTTTTCATTAGGATGCTTTCATTGTGGCTTAGGATCTGAAAGAATCTGAAAAAATTACATATTTAATTTCTTATCAACTTGACCAAACACAACAAAAAGACTTTTAAAAATATTGAGTTTTTACTCAAAGAAAAAAAAGCTGAAAATGTTGTTTGTTCACTAAGCTGACCAATACAAATCAAGTCATTTCACTCACTGATCTGTGGGATTCTTTATGCACTGCGTGTTTTTAGAGATTTATCCTGTTATTATCTAAAAAGGCTGAAAGTAAAGTATTTGTAATTGACAGTGTTTTATGAGCATTATAGAAAAAACAAAACAGAGAGCTAGGGCTGGGCGATATGGCCTAAAATTCATATCACGATATAATTTGAAGCATGTGCGGTAACGATATATATCACGATATATTATTTTCTTCTGTATAACGTATTTTCCACACTATAAGGACTTAAAAACCTTTAATTTTCTCAAAAATCGAGAGTGCGCCTTATGTATGAATTCTGGTTGTGCTTACTGACCTCGAACCGATTTTGGCAGAAATCTGTTAAAAAATGTTTTAGTACAACTTTGGTAAGCCGCACTGCTTGATGGATTGTCAGAGCATTACGGCTGCCGTAGTGAGGAGTTTCGCGGAGTAACCTGGGTCCAAAACTCCGTCCAATTCAGGTCCCAAAGTCAAACGAACACTGAGTTAAAAACGGTCTAAATTCTTTAATCTTTAATAAAAAATCATCAGCGTTGCTGCTTTACCAGGTGTAACAATTAAGTTTAACATCCAGGCATCCATGAAAACAGAATTTATTACATTTAACAGAGTTAGAAATTAGCAGGAAGTTAGCTCGCTAGCTTCTATCTAAATACAATATAGCATGTCCTGACTGCGGGGTTTTGGAAACGTACAGCTCTGCTACCACTTCCAACATAAATGAAGACAGAAAACTAAACAGCAGTGGTGTTTGCAGGGTTACTGAAGTTGGACTACCTGGTATATAATGTTGTGCTACGTGATTGCTAGCGACACAGCTATGTTAGCATAACATTAGCACAGTGAAGCTGGAGGATAAACGCCAACTTTTTTTCCACTCGATAAAAGTTAACGTGATGCTATACACGGGCCAAACTTCAGTCAGGAGAACAACTGAGATTATTCATCCACAATACGAGGTTAGTTATTAATATACTGCAACAACATGGGAACAGAACAGCTGCAAGAGAATTCAACATTAATGAATCAATGTTACGGAAGTGGAGGAAGCGCAGTTTTTGGCTTTCCCCATATTTCAAAAGTGCTTCATCTCTTTGCTATGACTGTCGGCATAATTTGCAGATGATAATGGTTTTAGCCACTGCGATGCCACCATATACCACAGACAGCATCTCTACAGAGAATGCTGCACATGTTACTGAGAAGCACTGTAATAGTAGACACAATGTAACGTTCATGTAATGAAATTTTGCAGGAGCAAAAGCCATCGCTCTGCATTTTGCTTCTTTTGGAAAGTAGCAACTAAGTGCTCTGTCTCTCCAAAGTATGGATGCTTATGGTCATTTTGGGTTATGATAGTTATTGCCAAATAAATGCAGCACAGAGCTTATAATTAGAGGCAAGGATTTAGACCCAAGTGTTCTTGTGGACACTATACTCACTCCTTGGTCTACTCGTTGTTCATCTTACCATAACTCGTGAGCATGACCCAAGTGTTTTTCACATGGCTACTTCTTTTTAAAGTGCTTCATGCTCTAGTTGTTGAGTATTAAAGTAGATTAGTTTTTGTTACTAAAGAGGTTATTTGGTCACACGTAGTTCTCTTTTCAGAGGGAATCTAATTATAGGTCTTTAAGACACAGATACTACTTTAACAGTAAGATAGAGAATGTTTTGTTTGTTTTAATATGTGTTTTTTAACACTACCACTGTGTTTCAGATTGTAAACATCACCATGGCTGCTCCCATATACGAGGAACAAGGACTAGCGAGGAAACCGGTGGACATTACTTTCACTGTTCGCAGTTCAAGGAGTTATCTGATGGGGTCAGAGATTAGCAGTGCTCTAATGAAACTCACTATGGTGGAATTCAGCTATTACATGGGCTTTCCTGTACTGCAGATCGCTGAGCGTGAGTACCATGCTGACTGTATTTGAACTATTTCCATTTTCATATTATCAGTTCGTATCTGGGTTAGCTGAGAAATTCTGAGCGTACTCTGATTGTGATCGCCAACAATGAATATGAGTAAAGGTCACAGCACTTATTGATTAATTTTATCATTTTTTTCCACTAGCTTTCCATTATCCAGAGCTGAACACCAGCCAACTGCTTCGCTCTTCCTGGGTTAGAACAGGTATGATTTTGAATGATTTTTGTCAGTCTTACAGTTCATGTAAAGCAGTTACTACAGAGCACATTACTTCTGCTGTGTGTATATGTAGTACTCCTGGGTGTGCTGGACCAGAAAGTGGGTGAGAGGATCTTTCAAGCTAACATGGAGCGCCGGTTGGCCCTGTTACTCGGTGAAGCAGTAGGATCAGTCAGACGGGTGAAAAGGGCCACCACCATAGGCAACAGTAGTGTTCAGGTAATTACTTATAGATTCAATAATCATTTTACTCAGCTTATATTTACAGCTCCGTAGCCCCAGGCTCACTGGGCCCCGTTCCACATGCCACGAATGTAAGCCATATCTTTATTTCAGAATAAATATTTCATATATGTAATCACATAAAAAATGCAAAGAAATTTCTTATTTCTTTGTGTTCCGTGTCTCTCACTTTCATTCTCTATGCAACTAAGCTTTAAGCTCTTTCAGGGTCACAAATACTTTTTTACTTTTTACATTTCTTGTTCCCTATATAACAAAACTTCTAAAAACTCTGCAGAAGCATCCTTCCTTGTACCATTTGTACCATTATACCCTGATACAGGCTCTCTCTTGCCACCTTTTCTGAGTACAGAGGGGTCATTATGTGAGTGTGACACTGTTTGTAACCAGTGAAAGCCTTAGTGCTTTACTAATCAAGCTCTAGCTTTTGTGGGTCCTCTCTGCACCTGCTCATCTCCTCTCTAAGGGGACAGGATACGGCTCGATCTCCATGGCAACACCATCCCATTCATCTCAGGGGCAAGCCATTCAAAGACCACAACCTCATGTTGCCTATTTTTTTGTCCTTATCCCAGTCCTCCTTATACTCGATGGCTCCTAAGAGCATATCAGTTAATAATTGTGTCTTTTTCTCGGTCTGTATCCTGCTGTTGGGGGGCTAAAGAGTCAAAAAGTGAATGTTTGTCACAGGCACAGAGACAGTGGAAGAGAAGCAGAAAATTCAAACAAAAGTAACTGGTCAAGCTGAGACAAGATGACTGTCAGTGCTAAATATCATCATGTCCATCCATTTAGGACCTTTGTTTTTGCCTCGGTGAATTCTACAGAATAATATAGAAAAGAGAAGCACATCAACGGTGAACCTTTGCTGTCTGCATTTCTGCTAAGATTAGATCTCTAATTTTATCTCTGGCATCCTTTCTGCTCTTCCAAATGATATTTTTTCAAATCCATAAATATGATAATGTGTTATTCACGGAAGCCTCATTGTGCGGTTACGTTCCATCCCCTCTTGATAGAAAGCTGTTATATAAGAAGCCTGTTTTAATATTTCAAAAACACTCATCTCTGAGTGCCTTATTGGATGTAATGAAAATGAAGTTACTCAGATTGAGCGTCTGAACGTCTGCCTTGCTTTGTTGCACATAAATAATTATGGTGTATCTCAGACAGATGCCCCTGACTGTCATGACAGAATGAGTGTAGTGTTGTCACCACTGAGAATATCTTATGAGTCTGCCCAGACAGATGAAAGGGAGGTTGAATTTGGGCTGTGCAGTAACACACATTCACACTGCCCTCTTTCCACTCTAATAAGCAGACACGGACTGGATTAAACCCTGAATGAGGGAGTCTGCCCGGCCGTTTTTCTGTGGCAGCCCAGGCATGACCTGCACTTTACTCTTTTCAGTAATACAGACAGCAGACTGTGCTTGTGCCTCAGGGCACCATCGGGGAGGCTGCACACACACAAACAAATCAGTCAAATTAATCAGTCAAAAAGACAAATTGGACAGAATTTAAAAATATTTAAGCAATGGATCTCCAAGAGGTATGCAAAATGTGACCTAAGATGATGGTTATGTGTCTGTGTGTGTGTTTTGGACCATCTTTACATATCTTGAGGGACTAAAAATTGTAAATTTACTATACTTGTGGGGACTAACGGCTGTTATGGGGACAAAATCCCCATCTGCACAAGTTTGAACACATTTTTGAGGCTCAAAATGTGGTTTTAGTGTCAGGGTTAGAGGCCAGGGAAAGCATTATGGCAATTAGATGTCCCCACAAGGATATGAAAACGCAACAGTGTGTATGTGTGTATATTGTGGACACAGGAGTCAGTCCCTTTTTTAAAAACTACATTTTGTTTGTAGAACTCTGTAACTTTCAGGTGCTTGTATAAGCATTAAATACAGCAAGGTGGACTCGAGAAGGTCAAATGGTTCGAGTCTCAAATCTGAACTCTGTCGTTAAAGAAAAAAAAAACAACAATGATTAATGTTGTAAGGCTCGGCAGAAAATGAGGTGCCACTGTCTCCATTAAAAAGTCATCTTTACTGTTAAGATTGTGAGACTTTGCCCATTAGCACCTTCATCAGAAATTCCATTTTTAATTTAGAGTGCGGTCGTCCTTCACGAATCCATTTTTAGAAGCATTTTGTCATTTTTTTCTCGAGCACAGTCTCTTATCCACAAATGTTTCCGATGGAAAACTTTGTCGTATAAGGACACAAATGGGAACATTAAAGCATGCACGTGGAAATGAAGTCCCCTGTTTGTGTTCTTAAGGAGTGAACCAAGAAAAGAAATGCCCTTTAACACTACTAACGACCACAAAACTGAGAATTGACAGCCTTTGTCCCTTAGCAAATAAACAGAGTCCGTTATGCTCCAGCCTTTATTTCCCCCCGCACCATCTGGAAATGCTTACCTTTGGGGGAAAAATAAGATTACTGGCAGTTCGGTAAAAGGGCTTCCATCATATAGGAGTTACTAGGTCTGGCAGTGACTGTTATTGTATGACAGCCATCAAATCTGGGGTGTGATCAGGAAGATCTGTGACTCTAATAAAAAGCAAAAACACACCTGTTTTTCTTTTTAAGGTCATCTCCTTATGCACCTCTGAAGCACTTCCATATATCCTGCAATGTTTATATTGCTCCCTGGAAGCAATTTTCTGTCCCCTTCTACTTGCTCCAGAGAGCTCGCTCTCCTCCACTGTGTCAACACAGCATCCCTTCAACTTCAATGCACTGGTGCGCAATTGCACACTTGACAGTATGGGTCATTTGCAGCTAGTGTTTTCCCTCAGATGCCTCAGGAAGTTACAGTAGAGCTCCTTCGACAGTCTGACCCTGGAGGATAAATTTGCGATGCATAAAACATTGAATGTTTTGGGGGCGGGGTTTAAGAAGATCTGCTCTTTCCCTGCCTTTTATCTGTCACAGCTGTTGCTTTAAAGAAAATTACCCATATCTGTTCAAAAGTGCATTCTGAAACACTTTACCAGTCCTCCTTGTTTTAATTCCCAGGTTGTAAGCACAAGCCGGTTGGCGGGTACTGACCTCCCCCTCGAAATAGTGTATTTTGTGGAGGGGCCTAGTGGTCAGAGGATGCCTGCAGATCAGACTGCTAGCCTCCTTAACAGCCTGGATGTCCAAAGAGCTGCTATTGTCCTGGGATATCGTGTACAGGGCATATTGGCACAACGTAAGTATGTCTCAATAAATAGATAAAAAAGATTATCTATGATAGTTCAAGTCAATCAAACACTCCCGTGTAAATTTATTTAATTTGTTAGTGTGTTTTTTCTTTTTTCTTTGATGCTGGTAGGACGTTTTAGTGTATGTAAACAAAAAAAGACTACTGTTATTGTTACTACTACTGCTACTGTTATTGTAATGGCTAATTGTTCTCAAGATCCTAATAAGAGGAAAGGATACTGACTGCCAGCTCCATATGTATCTTTACATGTTTATAGTAACATTTGAGCTAATTATCTCCCTTTGTACACGCTGCACCCAAACCCCGTCTTCCTTATTAGGAATCTAAACAACGGATGAAGGCTAATGAGAACCCCTCAAGGGAGTTCTGTCTCCGTTCTGATTGCGTTTTTTTATGGTGCTTTCCCAGAGGATGAAGTGACTGTTAATTAAAACCAAAGTAGCGCCGTGTCTGTCCAGAGAGAAACAAATCCAGGTTATTTTTCTGTAGCTACGGTTTATAGATGTCCCGTTTATAGATTCAGTTTGATCAAGGCTGAAAATCAATAAAGATGAGCTCATTAGCATATAGGAGTGTCACTGTTAATAAATACAGAACATGTGAAGAGCAGCCAACCTGTGGGAAATACTCGTAACAGAAAACAACCTGGATTCTAAAAACACCTTCTCCTCCTTTGTAGTCAATATATGAATTTAGCAGTTTATGGTTTCTTTGTTTTTTCTAATCGCAGCTGTCGAAAAAGTGACATCTTCACCCTCTGACAATGAGAACACAAACATGTGGATCATCATCGGGGTTGTGATCCCCCTCCTCGTGGTCATCGTCATCATTTCCATCCTTTACTGGAAGTTGTGTCGGACAGACAAGCTGGAATTCCAGCCAGACGCCATGACCTCCATCCAGCAGAGACAAAAGGTAAAGTTCCATCTTTACTTTACAGATGCTTTCCTGCATCAGTGTTTCAAAATTACTTTTGTGCCGTAAATTTTATATGTGGAATATGGAGGAATAATTATTGTTAGAAATAGTTAGTTAATTAGGTTTACTGGATTAATCCTGGGGTTATAAATTAGCATGATTAATAAAGGCTATCTGTCGCTGCCATGACTGTGCTGCAAGACCTCACAGATTTGGACATCATGATGCCGTCTTCTGGATGAGAATAGTAAAACTTTAATGATTCCAGCAGAGACATATTGAAGGACATGCTGGGTTAAAATTATGATGCTGCTCATACAGCAAACAGCCTCAGCAGCTCTTTTTTTGCTTGTACACTCCTTGTCGTGCATTAAGATCATCAGGTCAATTACTCCTGGCCCAACCTAAGTTTAGACTGAAGACCAGAGGCGATCGTGCCCTTGCTTCAGCTGCACCCGACCTTTGGAAGCCTCCCAGCTTCTATTCGAGCCTTGGACTCTATCCAGTCCTTTAAATCAAGATTAAAAGCATATCTATTTGACTTGGCTTTCCCGACCGGTTAATACCCTTTTAAATCTTTTAATTTTTAAACTTTTAAATCTTTTATTAGATTTTATTAAATTTATTATTTTTTATAAATTTTACTGCTGTTTTTGTCTTCTTAGCATATTTTGTATTTATCCAACTCTCCTGGTCTGTTAGTGCCTCTATCCTGTCTGTGCTTGTGCCCGATTTGTACCCTGTTATTGACTTATGTTGACTCTCCATGTTACTGTGAAGCACTTTGGTGTGCCTTCGGGTTTTTAAATGTGCTATATAAATAAAATTGTATTGTATTGTATTGTATTGAAACAACCAACAATCCTGCTCTACAGTTTCCCTTTGGCTCCTTTTGTGTTCAATCTGTAGTTATTGAAAAGCCTCTCTGGCTTTTGTAGCTTCACTTAATTTTTAGAAGTAATGTTATTTGGCTGCCCTAAATAAGATTTCTGTCATAGTACCCTCCCCGAAACAGCTTTCAGACAGAAGCTGTGGACAGTGAATAAATCTGACTGCCCTTGTCTGGTGGACAATCACAAACTGCACACAACAGAAACACCAGTATCAGACAACCTCTCACTATTGCAAATGTTTGGTTTAGGCAAGGTTTGACACATGAGCAGAGTGCAGGAGGTGGGCTGCTATACATGATGCGAGCGTGATCACAGGGATTTTCTTCCTACACTCTTCACACATTGGCTCAATATTAGACAACTTGCTTGTTAGATGGCGTCTGTGTAATACCTGCTCTGACAGATTCTGTCATCTGTGTACTCGTTAGTCTAGAAACCTTCATGTTTGCGTGTGTTTGTCCCTTTTTATCGTCACGAATATTTTATTCAATCTTCTAATGTCAGGCTGTATATTTTATTCCTAAGTAAGAAATTAACTTAACAGCCAGTATTTGGCTGTCTTGTTTTGTTTGTATTAGTTTGGTGAAGTTCATATGTGGTGCAGAAATATAAGACCACACAGGTGTTTAACATATTTACAGCGCTGTACTCATAACAGTAGTATTAGAGAACTTTGGTACTTCTCTAGGCTACGTCCACACGTACCCGGGTATTTTTGAAAACGCAGATTTTTCTATGCGTTTGCACCTTTCGTCCACACGTAAACGGCGTTTTCGGTCACTGAAAACGGAGATTTCTAAAAACTCCGGCCAGGTTGGATATTTTCTTTTTTTTTTTTAAAAAAAACGGAGAAAACGCAGCGTCAACGGTGTGCGCCTTTTTTTGACGTCACACTGTGCGCCACGTTATTGTTTCGGTGAAATTAATTTCTACAACACTATTATTGTTAATTGTTCTCTCTGCAGTGTTTAAATGCTTACATATACACACACAGTTACTGTCCCTCCACACATACGACTCGGTTCTGCTTCTATGCCCCAGCTTTGTTTACTATTTCCCACCGAGGCTTCTAGACTTCTGATTGGCCAACATTTCTACACGGTTAGGACTATAGCGCCACCTGCTGCTTTGGCATGTTCCTAGCAGCGTTTTCCTTCATTTCTGCCTTTACGTGAGGACGGGATTATTTTTTTAAACGAAAACGGAAAATCTCCATTTTCAAAAATACCCGTGTACGTGTGGACATAGCCTACAACAGTTGCTGAATCTGTCTAAAACGTGTCCACCTGCAAACCTCAGCTTGGACTAAGAATACATGTGAGCAAGACAGGAGTAAGACTCCATCCTCTGTATGTATATTTCCATTCCTAATTACAAACAGCCTGTTTGGGTGGTTCTCTGGATGTTTTGGTTTCAAAAACTGCCTCATCTTTTTATTCATACTGTAACATAACCTTAGCATTTGGTCAGTGCTCTGACTCAGACGTGTATCAGTGGCTCATCCTCTCTGATCCACACATTCGTCTTTGACTTAACACCACTCCTCTTCTCTCAGTCTACTATGTTACTCAGAGAATCAAGGACCTTTCGTCAACAGCGACTCCCTCAAACTAAAAAAGGTATTGAGTTTAGTGAGGATGAAGAGGAGGAGTATGGAGAGGAAGAAGATGATGAAGAGGAGGAGGAAGGGGAGGAGAAGGATTTTAAAAAGGGGAAGGTACAAAGCAGTGTCTGGTGATTTGTAGAAAATGTAGTCAGAGCTGTTGTGTGTTTGTTGGAAGTAGCTTGTTTATGGTTTATTATTCAAGTGTTGCACGATTATGCAAAGAACAAGACCGTGTACACATTATATGAAGAAGTTAATTTCTATAGTATATAGAGTGTTTACTAGTTGTTACAAGTGATACAAATAACACACAGTAGCTCATATAATAACAAATAGTAGCTCATCACTTATCAGCAGAACAATTTATCTTATTCATCATTGCTTCTGCTTAGAGATCAGTAGCTCTCAAGAGCAATCAGGGTATGAAAAATGAGGAGGAGGAAAAGGAGGAAGCTGAAGAAGAAGAGGAGGAAGCTGAAGAAGAAGAGGAGGAAGAAGAGGAGGAAACTGAAGAAGAAGAGGAGGAGGAAGAAGAGGATAAAAAGAAACTGAAAAGGGAAGAAGGTACATCGAGAGAGCAAAAAAGGGAAGAGACCAAAAAGAAACCAGAGGAAGTGAAGAAAGAAGAGAAACAGAAAGTGTTGTCTAAAGGGAGACGAGCCGAGGAGGTATCTCATGTAGTAGACGGGAGATTAGTGCCTGTTTGTGTTTATAGATGTAAGATCTCCCTCATTATGGTATCTAGAGAGAAAAGTGTGTGTTTATAGTCGGTAGATCATGTATACAACTCTGTTTCCCCTCACAAAACATAGAAAAAGAATCAGAATGTTTACAGATTACATGAAGCTCGTATTTAACGAAACACCGTCGTTTCCACTTTAACAACATCGTTGGGACAGGAGCCTATTTACTGCTGTGCTGCTTCACCTCTTTGCAAGCAAAATGTTTTTGCATTATTAGTTTGATTTACAGTGCTCGACAGTTCGGAGTCATTTTTATGTGTCCGCACTTTCTAAACTGTAGAAACATGCTGCTCGAATAGGTGCCAACAAATGGAAACGTATGTTCCTGTATGTAACATGCAGCATCAGTGGAGCATTAACATACGTGTAAGTTACTACTGCACTGCACATATCAGAGCAGATGCTAGCTTTTTGTTTTTCATGTTTTATCTTTACTTTGCATGATACCTTCAACTTGCAGGGATGCAGCTCTGGGACTTACTGCAGAGATTTATTTAGTTCTTCATATTTTAATGATGTTAAAATAATGTTTCATCATCTACAGCACATAATATCATTAAAATAATGATATTATGTGCTGTAGATGATGAAACGCTCCAAATTAATTGCAATTTCAAAACAATGTGGTGAAGGCATCTGTTTCTCTTTTTAAACCCAAGTCGCTAACCTGAGTCCTCATGTGACTAAGGCTACGTTCACACTGCAGGTCTTGATGCTCAATTCCGATTTTTTTGATCAAATACGATTTTTTTTGTTTGCTCGTTCACACTACAAATAAAATGCGACAGCAAACGCGCTCTAGTGTGAAGCGGCTCGCATGCGCAAAAGAAGACGTCACACACAACGCGCTCTGTTTAGACCCAGAGCAAACAGTATTGTTTGACTGATGGCCCTTAATATAAAGACTTCGGACTTTACGTTTCCCAATTTTTGCTTTAAGTTATTTTGTTATTTACATAATAATGTAAATAACCTAATAATGGTCCTTATTGCTGTTTTAGAGGAGCGCTGCTTCAAAGGATAGTTGCAGATTTCTGTCAGAATCTGCAGATTATACAGAACAAATAAAATGTTCACGTTTCTCCAACGTTGTCTTCCCAACAGTTTCACCGGATGGCCAGGAAGCTTCGCGATGTCTTCTCCGGCGCTGATAATTGGCGTCTGTCTTGTGTCAGTGACGTAAAAGACGGATTTAATGCGACTTGACCGTTCAAACAGCAGCTTTCTAAAACATCGGATATGTATCGGATTCAGTACCACATACGAAAGTGACCCAGATCGGATTTGAAAATATCGGATTTGTGCCGTTCACACTGTCACACCATGATCAGATATGGGTCACATAGGGTCAAAAAAAATCGGATTTGATGCGTAGCCTTATACTTAGATTTTGTTTGTTTGTTTGGTCATTTTTGTTTCCTTTTTTCTTTTAAATATTTTTGTGGTCTTTGTAGCTCCTGTCCCAACTATTTAAAAATGTATTGCTTATACCAAATTTACGGTAAGCATTTATTTTTTTGGGAAAATTAATAGTTTTCCACATGTTATCTTTACGTTTTAAAGGACCTAATTATCCTTTTTAGGAAACAGAGTTGTACGTTGTGTCTGTGTTGTTGTAAATGGTTTATTATGGCTATGATTAAGTCATGTGTAAGTGTTGTGTGCGTTCAGCTTCAGTGTTGGCTATAATGAGTCATAGTTTAGTATTTGAGGTGTTGTGCCCCTCAAAGACTGGCCTCATTTGTGCGCCACAGAGAACAGTACACACAATCATATACCCGTTTACTCCCCCCAGGAGTAGCAGTTTCATACTGGCAAGCAGAAAACTGGATTAAGAATTTTATACCAACAAGCCTCTTCTAAGCTGTACATTTTGCCTCAGTAAACTCAGTGTGCGCACACGTAAAGCAGAGAATTAGGAGGAACACATCACGTCACTCTTTGCTTGATGCCACATTTCAGTGTCGAGTTTCACAAACTGCTTGCAAACACACTCAGATCTGACATCTTCTGTTTACTCTTCTGCTGACGGGAAGTCCCGAGGGCTTTACACTCACTGCTCCAGCCTCCATCCCCCACCACCCCAAAAGCAGAGACACCAAGTCAATGTTTACCCAAGTCTCTCGCTCTTCTCAGAGACTTTCTCTTTATTCATTCTTGTCTGACTGTGCGAGTCTCCCACTGGGCATCCATTCATCAGTCATTTAGCCCAATTATGTCTCGAATGTGGCATCGTTCTGGTTGTCATTTCCCTCATTTACAAATCTGGAATTTTAATGGAATTTCATTGCACTACATTGGACTATCACTCTGAGCCTTCAGTTCCCTGTTTTTTGCAGTATTCCTCTCATATTGGCATTTGGTGTAAAGTCAGAGGCTTTAAAAAGTAAAGGTTAATGTAACAATGAGACGGTGAATGCTTATGAATGCTTGTCAATAAGTAAACACTTAAGTGAAAGTCGTGCTCGCTCCCTCGCTGGTGCAGCTTTCGGCTCATGTTTATCCACTCGTTCCTTCTCTTCTTCCCGTTTCTTCAGCTGCAGGCTCCCACCGTTAAAGGCTTCGACTTTGCCAAGCTGCACCTTGGCCAGCAGAGCAAGGATGATGTCATGGTGATCCAGGAGCCTGTCCCGTCTGGCCTCGGGCCCGTCCAAGTATCCATTAAAGATGGCCTCAGTCCATCTGAGAACGGGGAGATCCCCACTCCCATTTCCAAAACGTCCGCTTCCTCCACAAAGGCGTCGCGCGGCGGTCGAAGGAGAGGAAGGTCAGTGCTGCTCACAGAGCAGGAAAGTGACAAAACATAAAGGCTAAAAGAGAGGATAAGCAGTTCTAGTGAAGTTCATGATTACAGCCAGCATATTTTAGAGATACGGTCACCTTAGTGTTTTTATTTTCCACACGTGGTGAAACACTGGTAGCATTTTTTAAATTGCGTTAACATTTCTGTATAGATTTTGTAGTGGCAACTCCTTTTGTTTGACAAACCAAACATCCCACAATTAAAAGTCCACAAGCCACTGCTGCACTGAGATACTATTTCGTACGCAGGCAAAAGACGTCCACTGTCCAAACTTGAAAGTTGCGTTTTTATGGTTTATTTTATCCAATTTGGCAATAACAAGATCCATCTTTTTGTTACTTCAATTCAATTCAATTTTATTTATATAGCGCCAAATCACAACAAAAGTCGCCTCAAGGCGCTTCATAGATACAGAGAAAAACCCAACAATCATATGACCCCCTATGAGCAGCACTTTGGTGACAGTGGGAAGGAAAAACTCCCTTTTAACAGGAAGAAACCTCCAGCAGAACCAGGCTCAGGGAGGGGCGGGGCCATCTGCTGTGATTGGTTGGGGTGAGAGAAGGAAGACAGGATAAAGACATGCTGTGGAAGAGAGACAGAGGTTAATAACAGATATGATTCAATGCAGAGAGGTCTGTTAACACATAGTGAGTGAGAAAGGTGACTGGAAAGGAAAAACTTCCTGCTGCTTCTCCTGCTCTGGTAAAAAACCATAGGCCCACCCCAGTGCATGCTGGTCCTCTACCAGTCTCTTTATTTATAGAAAGAAAAATGGCCCTACAGCTCTTCCTGACTAATTTAACAAAGTAACATCAAACAAACATTGAAACAAAATATTAACCGACAAATAAACTTGTAAATAAACCCCAAAATATAAGCAAACTAACAACAAACTTTAACTAATTTCAAAATAAGAAAAAATAAGAACAAATAGCTCCAACAGATTTTATTACAGCTTGTTTTCCCAGCTGAGGTGACTTTCTGCCTGCTTCAGTTGGGGCAGTTAGCCAACCAGACAAAAAGCTTTTGACAGATCTTCTGATTAATTTATGCACCAAAGAAGAAGGAAGCTTTTTTTGCTCCCTCAGACAAGTCTGTGTAACTTACAGAGGTTAAGCTGACGTGCATTATAAATATTCATTTTACTTTGTTCTTTTAATATTTTTGCCTCGGTCCTATTTTTCTACATTTGAAATAATATCAAAGCTTAACTGAAGAATTTTCAGTTTTGATATCGACAGCTTAAATGAGTTTGTGCAACATTACCAGCCTTTCCCAGAACACTCACTCTTCTGGTTATTAGATATGTGACACCAAAACAAGTACAGCAGTTATTACTGGATACGTTTATTAACTCCTGTTACAAATGTCTTCCATTACATCAGGCCCTTTTATTGGGCAGTTGGCGCTGGTTGTTCCTCCTTGCTCGACAGCCATCCAAGACAAATTATTTAATGAATGTAATCATTCTGGCAGCGGAAATTCTTTAAGGCGTTTATTTCAACAAGTTATAACCAACGTTATTATTTCTTCGAAGTCTCCTCCCAGCTTTTACCTTTCTGCAAGAGCGCAGTTTTTGATTATGCATGACATTGCAGCATGTTCGTGCGCTCTTGGGCTTCAATTATTCATCTAAGGCTGTGTTTGTGTGTCTTTCCTGGGCAGGATCTCCTCATCAGATGGCGACTCTGTGTTAAGCGACCATTCCAGTGAGCGGGAATCAACCGAGGAGAACCTGAGAGCCCAGGCCACGCCCAGCGACAGCAAGCAGACCCGTAAGGTCCCCATCAATGTTTTAAACGGTAAGTGGCCCTGGCAACACTCGACTCGCTCCTCCAAACACGGCGAGCAAATATGAGGGGGAGGAAGAAAATGAAGGGACTTGGCTGACATAAATAGATAAAGAGAGAGCAACCACAGCTAGCATGTTTTGATTGACAAGGAGGCCAGTTTGAGATTGTAAAGGGAGGAAGAAAAGACAAAGCAGAGGAGACGTGGAGGGAACCCAGGCAAGGACATAAAGCAGAGTGAAAGTAAAAGAAGCAGCTGGTAGGGATTTCTATTCAGTGGTCAAAATAAGACGAGACGGAGAGGAATTGAGGAAAAAGAAAAAAAAAAAAAAGCTAAAGTTACTTTATCTGACAGCTTTTTGATAGATTCAAGCCTGCAGCGCCACTCAAGAGATTACGTGCTGGACCTCGAGCCAGTCGGGCATGCAGACTGCAGCCTGACTCAAACACAGAGGAACAGTCTGTGTTTTGTTATTGATAAGTCTGTGCTGATACTGTACTGTGCTCTGCCGGTGCTTTTAACCTGGTTAAGGTTAGGCTTAGGCTGACAGCAACCCCCCTTTTTTAATTTAATTTCTGCCAAATTGTCATATCCAGAGAAAATCCCAGATGCACGTATGAGACTTGGTTCATTTAGAATGTAAATAAAACAACCAAACAGTAGTATTAGCTTAACTGGGTCGGTGGATACCTGGTGGATGAAAAGAGTTTAATTAGATTACAGATGAAACACATTCAATATTAAATCATCTTTTTTGCTGTTTTCTTCTTATTCAGAGCAACATCTTCCTTGCTTTTTTTCCAGCTACTGAATAAAAGATCTGAAGAAATGAATGCATCACCTATGGAAACTTGCCTTTTCCTTTCTTTTGATCTTTCCTGGTTATGTTTCTTTTCTCTCATGCATCCGTGTCAGCTACACCTCTGTTTTTTTTTTAAATATTGTTGTCAGTATGCAGCAACCACTTTTTGTTCTTACTTGATCTCTTTCACCCTAGTAAGACTCTCTTTCCTTTCTTTTGTGGTTTGCAGGCAAGAATAGAATTGGTAAGAGCTTGCCACTTTCTGTCTCTGTCTCTGTAGACCTCAGGCTTGACCTCCAGCAGCTGTCTGTGTGTTGTCTGCTAGTTCTTTGGTAGTTTTGTGCACAGTTCTCACCATCCATCACTTCTGTGCTGAGCTGTCGGTCACAGCATGGAAACAATAACTTCACAAACAAAGGCAAAAAGCCATTGTTTGAAACAAAGCTTAGCTTTTGGAAATAGAAATCAATGTTTTCTTTTCACGTAACCCTCAAGAAATTTACTCCACACTTTTATTACAACCGATATTTTGAATATAGTGAGGTGGTAAAGAAACATGGACATGTTTCATTAGTCATCCTGATGCATTAGCTGTTTGTGTAAAATCTCTGCCCCCTAGCTTAAATCAGCATTAGCATACGGTGTGAACTCGCTGCTAACATGTCATAACCTTTGTTTTATTCCACAGGTCCTCCTCCTATGAACGATACAAACGAGCAGCTGTCTTCAGCCTCCATCTTTGAACATGTTGATCGGATATCTCGCGGCACCGACGCAAGCAGGAGACTCCCCAATAAAGTCCAGCTTATTGCCATGCAGCCTATGCCTGTCCCACCACTCCACAGTCCGCCCGTCAATGGAAAATTGTCAGACACAAACCAAATGACCAAAGAGGTTTGCTGCTCTCATTTTCTTTTTTAAGGAGATAAATAATCCAGCAGTTTAATGTTAAAGACAAGTGTCTTTTTATTAAAACTGTTGGATCAAGGTTTGCTTTAGTTTCGCAAGCACATTAGAAAAACGTGGGTTACAGTAAGATAGCGTTTTACTGTGCTGTGCTGAAGTTTTGGTTTTTTTGTCATTAAACTGTTTCTTTATTTAACATTTTTAACTAAGTTTATTTAACAAAATACATTCAATAAAAACTTGAGAACAGGAAACAGATTTTTCATCCAACCACTGAAAAAAAAAAGGTAACCACTGAACACAAACACTACAGAAGAACAGTTTACAAAGATTAAAATAGAACTACGGGAACATTTTCATTCACAGCTGCCTCATTAGATCTTTACAGTAGGGGTGCAACGATACACAAAATTCACGGTTCGGTTTGATACTTTGGTGTCACGGTTTGATATTTTTTTTTATCCAAAAAAAATGTTCATGCCTTTTTAATTTGTCATTTATTAAAATTATAAATATATATTTTAACTCAAAAGTACAGTTTTTAAATTTAATGTTGCTGAAACAACAAAGTAATAAAATAAATTAATCTATCTGATGGAGAAATCACTCATCTTTGGAAAAGAGAGTTTATTACAGAGAAATGTCTCTTTCCAAAATAAAAGCTCTACTATACGCTTCTTCTGGGCTATATTCTCAGCAGCATATTAAACATATCAGGTCCCCATAAGGAGAATCATGTGCTAACGGCTGTCTAAATGACTCGGGTAAAGTTTGTAGCATGCGTGCTTGTTGTTTTTGTCTGCTTCCACTTGTCTTTGCACTAGGATGATGTCAGAGTAAATGTGCAGTCATATTCGTTGTGTTCCCACTAGTGCTGTCAGCGTTAATCTGAAATGACGTTAACGCCACAACACGGCAAATCTCCGTTAACGAGCTACCGCGGACAGTCAACACGTTAACAAGCTAACTGCGCTAACGCACTAGTTCCCACCAATGTAATTGAGCATTGCGTGGCACATCCGACATACTGTTTTACTTTTGTCCATGACGCGCTTACCTTCAGGGTCATACTTCACATGAAAACCAAAATAGTTCCAAACGCCAGATCTGAATGAGGGTGGGGGAGGTTCAATTTGCTAAGTTGCAACGAGAGCTTAGCTTCTGTCTCGCTAGCTTGCACTGCGCTCAGTGAATCTGCGTTCGACTACTCCGCCTAGGCTGCACTGTCGAGCGCAGATCCACTGAGCGCTCAACACAGACAGCATCGTCAGAAGAAAAGTTGATAAAATAAATTAAAAATTTTGTATTGTTCATACATATGCGTACTGAACCGAAAGCACTGTATGAACGGTTCAATATCTATACGAGTATTGTTGCACCCCTACTTGACAGCAGAGTCTATCTGAACTCTGTGGAGCCTGATCTCCAGGGTTTTAAGTTTGACCCTGAAATCAGCAGAGGATGTTCCTCTCTCTTCAGATTTACTCTGATCCTGTGATGGGAACGATTTCAGCCCTGCGTGATCACGCTGATGTTTGCAAAGAGCAGATAATGAAGTGAATGTTTTGGTACATTGGTAACAGTGAAACAGTTTATTAGTAACGTGGGATCGTTTGTGTGTGGAGTATGAACTGAGATTACTGAAGCTCACAGCTGTAGTTTCCTTCCACGTGTGTACGTTCACGCTCGTTACGATTACCTGAACACGAGAGGCTTTTGTCACAGTGTCTGCACTTGTACGGTTTCTCTCCTGTGTGGACTCGTTTGTGTATTTGTGGTGAAGGATGACCCACACTGAGCACAGAGGTGCTTTTTAACCCCACTGTGAAAGAGTTCATGTCGTTTTAAGTCACCTGATGTGGGGAAGCATCTCCCACATTCTTTGCAGTATTTCAGTTTGTCTCCAGTGTGTTTACGTTGATGCATTTTTAGTGCTGAAGTTAAAAAATTACCAAGCTAATTATTTCCCACAGGCCTTGCAGGAGTCTCATCTGCTCCCTCCTATTCATGCAGAATAAAAAATACAAAACCCTGACACAAACTCTTTGGTCAGATAGTTTGAAAATGTTCTTTCTCAAAGAAGAAGTCATAGGAACAAAGTGAAATCCTCCAGAGTCTTTTGGAAGTAGACTTTCATTTGTGATGCTTCTGTGGTTCTTATAAAATAATAATTGTAATTTGATCCTCAGATCCAGGTAGCGTTGAGGCACAAGTCAGAAATTGAGCATCATCGTAACAAGATTCGTCTTCGCGCCAAGAGGAAGGGCCACTACGACTTCCCAGCTATGGATGACATAGGCGGTCTTGGCGATGCAAAGGATCCGGATCGTATTTATCGCAAAGAACAGATGCAAATCGATAAGATCCTGGACCCGGATGCTCAGATGCCCTCCGTCTTCATGGAACCCAAGAAAAGGTTTGAGGTTATGAATTTTTGACTTTTTGGTGCAAAACTTGATTTTCTGTGCATGCTGATAATGTTTCTCCCTTTCTTCATGTGTTTCTAAGTGGTCGAGGCAGGCGCTCACCAAAGCAGAGGATGAAAGACCAGATGAATGGAGGCATGATGGAAGCAGACAAAGACCACCTCATCACTGAAGACACTGATGCTGCTTACAGAAAGTGCCCCGGGGTCAACAATGTGGCTTATGTGGTGAGTAACACAGAAGAAGTAGGAAAACCTTTCATGGACCCTGCAACCTTTCTGACTTCTTTGCCGTCTATGTTTTCCAGTCGGATCCTGACCAAGGCCCAGGATCCCCTCACAGGAGTCCTTCCCCCACAGACGACGTCTTCCCAGCCCCCACTTCCTCTCCTCCCGGCCATGCCCCTCCCCCACCACCGTACATGCCCCCACAGCCCTCCATCGAGGAAGCACGGCAGCAGATGCACTCCCTGTTGGACGACGCCTTCGCTCTCGTGTCACCCACTTCTCAGGGCAGCACTGCCGGGATCACCCTCCCAGGGGTCAACAGCAACCCTCCTAACTCTAGCCCTCCAGGTCATGGGCCGAGACCTTGGGGTCTTTCCTACCAAGCTTTCCCCAGCGTAAGTTGGCGCCTGTGTAGAAACGCTCTGGCTGGAGCATCGTCCATCCAGTCCGCTGTAAATAATTCAGCTGCCATATTGCATGGAACAAGAATATGTGTTACAAACAGAAACAGTGGGAGACACAGCTTTGCATTCACTATCACCTCACTTTCTTAAGGTGTTTTGCTCTCCTGCTCAGCATGAAGCCTGTTGCTTCCAGTATAATCACGTCCTCTTAGCAAAGTACTGACTTAAGTGTCCCTCCATCTGTTGCAAGGTGCAACCTTAGCCCCCTCCCTCCCCCCACTGGCTATGTAGAGCTCCTAAGACCCTTCAGTGATATAGCCATCACCCACGTAATCTTTATTAATTCCTGTTAGTATAGGCTACTTTCAAAGAAACTGCTTGGAAGGCTTTACAAAGCGAGGCCAGTTTATGAAGCGCCAACCTCTGTTATTAACACTTCACTACGGCAGCATGAAACTATTTATGTGCAATTATCCCCGGCTTTGAAATTCATGAGAGGTAGAGGGCTTAGCTGAAATTAAGGTTGTTTGTGTAAGAAGAAGAAGAAAATCTAATCGGTACTTTACAAGTGCAAAAATCTACTTTTAGTAAAAACAAAAACAAAATAGAAGCGTTGTATGGCTGTTCTATGGTCCAGATCTAAATGTGTCACTTCATTCATTCATTCATTCATTCATTCATTCCCTGGAAGTGCAGCCTTAAAGATTTAATCCCAGACCTTCTTGACTGCAGTGAATACATTTTCACTCCCTGAATACACTTTTTAAATGCTTTCTTATCTTTCATGCTGTTTTACAGCTGTTAATAACAATACTTTGTCCTCTAGCCAACACAGGTGCTCACCCCAGAAGAGTGAAAGAAACACTGAGCAGTGCAGCCATAAAAAGCCCTTTGATGGTGCTTTTATATGCTATTAATAATATGGATATCCAACAAAACTTTGCTTGGTAAAAAATGTAAAATAACCACCAACAGTGCAGTCAATAATAACACACACAGCAGGGCTGTGTTCTCATAAGAATAACTGCATCAACTAAAAATCTTTTTGCATTTCTTTTCCAATATTTGTATCACTACACCCTGATGCTTCGTAAAAACAGTTCTCTGTTTATACCTGAGACCTCTGTCATCACTGGTACTTGATCATTGTCACTTAAACACAGCACATCTCTGTTGCTCTTCCCCAGAGATTCCCTGAGATGTCCTCTGCTGCAGTACAAGGCATGGCAACAAGGTCAGTAAAGCAGCTGAAAATAGAGTCGCTTTCCACGTGTTCTTCATACCCCAAGAGGTATTTCCTGTTTATAATTACAGGTGAACTTTCACCCGTGTGGACATTTTCTTTAGTTTACATTTATAGAGTTGAGCCTCATGAATAAAGAAAAAGAGTCCTCTTTATTTTATTGTTTCAATGGATCTAATAGACTCTGAAAAGGCTGCACATGTACACACATGTAGAGTATCAGCTGTCAACCATTTGTGTTTCCACTATTTGGTACCAAATTGTGAAATGCTTGACTATCAGGTTATTGATTGCACATATAGGAAGGACTCCCTGTGATTAGAAATGTTAAAAAAGTAGCACAAATACACACACAGTATGAAATGTCTCCATGTTCAGTAACAGTTACTTTAAACTGACCCAGAATTCAGCTATTGGTGTGTCCCTACATCTTCTTAAATCATAAATGAGTTTTTGGTGTGTGTTTCAGGCAGGGCCTTGGCTCGAGCTACCTGCCACCAGGAGAAACAGCAGGGCCTGGTGAGCAGCTCCAGCCAGACAGCCTGTACTCCAGCAGGGGCCTCTACGCTGATGAACTGCCCTCATCTGCCAGACCGCGTCCAGTGGGAGGAACCACAGGTACACAAGGAAGTTCGATAGCATCACACAAATGCAGCATTAACACAACAATATTTTATGTTCAGGCTGTTGCTCTGTCCCCCCCAACAAAGCTCATGGTGTCCACTCATTTCTGCATCTCGTTTTCAACTTTTTTGCAGTTTTTTTTTAAACAGGAAAAAAGGAAACGCACATCTTAAGCAATCATGCTTAAAGATAGGCAAGGCAAGTTTATTTGTATAGCACAATCCAACAACAAGGTGATATTAGAAACAAAAACAATGATTTAAAATTGATTTAAACAAGCTAACTAACTAACAAACAAACAAACAAAACAGTATATAAAATCAAAAATCAAAACAGATAAAATCAGTAGTTAAAATGTAAGTTTTGAAATTTAAGCTTAAGTGTGGATTTGGTGCTTTATTTAAATGCAGCTGAGAACAGGTGAGTCTTCAACCTGGATTTAAATAAACTGAGTGTTTCAGCTGATCTGAGGCTTTCTGGGAGTTTGTTCCAGATATAAGGAGCATAAAAGCTGAATGCAGCTTCTCCGTGTCTGGTTCTGACTCTGGGAACTGATAAAAGACCAGATCCAGATGAGCTGAGGGATCTGGAAGGTTCATACTGGGTCAGGAGGTCACTGATGTATTTTGGTCCTAAACCATTCAGATAGACAAGTACATGTATGTTTGTTATCTCAGTGTTTAATCTCCGTCTCAGTCTTTATGCTATATTTAAATAATTTAGAGGAAACGCTATGTGCCACTCGGTAAAAAGAACAATGGATGTGTCACCATCTAAATGTAAATACTCCCACTCTCAGTTACAGCTAAACAGAGATGTAATCTGATTACTTTTTTCAAGTAACGAGTAAAGTAAGGGATTACTATAGCAAAAACGTAATTAGATTACTGTTACTTTCCCGTAGGAACGCTGCGTTACTGCGTTACTAAAACCCTGATTTATTTTGCAAGAATGTCTCATGACAGTGACGTAAGCGAGTGCGACGTTCGTGACAACAGCTGTGTGCAGATCAACAATGGATCATATATCGAGTGCAGAGAGAGTATGAGCGTGCAGCGTTTAAAGCGTGGAAGTACTGACCTTACTTTGAGTTTGATTCCATAAAAAGTGACAAAAACATTAGTGTCCGTTGTGCGTGGGAAGAAAACTTCTTTTTACAGCGAAAAAACCCCCTAAACTTCCAAACAAGCACCGAGTAGCTACGACGTAATGGGAAACTCACAGAGAAACTCGCGGATTCTTCCACTGACCGCGGCACACCTGCACCAGGGTAACCCTCCGCCTACCCCACTCCTGCTTTACAGGTGAAAATAGAGCAACGGGACCGCTAGTCTTTGACTTTATTTATTTTCTGCTGTGTTTTACTTGCATCTATTTGAAAGACTGAGTGTAAACACACAAAAAATATATTTTATTTTATGTGCTGGAATGTGCAGAAAATAGGTTTAAATATTAAACTAATTTCTTCCAGTCAGAGAATGTTGCAGATAATTAAATTTTTGCTTGATGCATAAAGTTAAAAGATTAAAACTAATAAAACAAGTTTTAAAAAGAGACTTTTCCATTTGATTACATTTTGTATGATGGATTATGCAGAAAAAGTAGAATTGGGCTAAAAGATCTATCGCTTTATCACCTATTCAGGTTGTAAATCGTGTTTTTAAAAAGTAACTAAGTAATTAATTACTTTTGAAAATAAGTAATCAGTAAAGTAACGGGATTACTTTTTGGGGGAAGTAATCAGTAATTAGTTACTGATTACTTTTTTTCAAGTAACTTGACCAACACTGCAGCTAAACAACAAAATGAACCATTAACACAAATATGTTTTTATTCTTAGAGCTATACACTATTTATCTCTGACTTTGTTTAACAATAAACTGCTGAGAATATGTAACACTGACAGGAATAACTTGTGCAAACGTGCAAGGTTTTGCACTAGCTGTCACTACAGAGGAATAACTCTTGCATTTAAAATATGCCCTTTCTGAACTGGCTGAGTGCAGCATGTGCGATTAAAGCCATTTGTTGCAGCAGGAATGGGGTGTGTCAGCAAAACGTACAGCTGATTCAGGTTGCCAATATTTTTCTGCAATGATTGAAGAACATCTGTGATAGACGTGCAACCAGTCCAGGGTGCACGCTCACGCTCACCCAAAAACAGCTCAGCTAATCTGAGGAAAGACAGTCAGGCAGCTGCCAATAACTTTGTAACTTCACTTACAGTGGGTATAAATGTGCATGCAGCTGACAAGTTTTCAGACGCTGATGCCGAGTAAAGACAGTTTCATATATTCTCTGCTTAGATGAGAGGGCATAAAAGATTACTGCAGTGAATCCTGAGCAGTTTTGAGTAGGAGTGGAAGATACAGTAAGGTTTAAGGTTGGGCAAGAAGCCGGCATGATTAAGGTTAGGTCTTTAGGAAATTAGTGCCAGTAAGTATAATGTGTTTATTTATTTTTTAGGTGCCCAGCTCCATCATCTTGCACAAGTGGGTCTGTCCAGTCGGATGAATGGTTACCCAGCAGGAGTCAGGGCTGCTCCGGGCCAGAATGGAGGCTTAGGCTGGAACCACTATCACGATGACAATTTCTCCAGAGCAGAAGCTGAAAAAGATGCAGTGAGTGAATTGCACATTTTTATTTTTTCATTAACAAGTTCATTTAATTTCATTGAAACCTGAAACTAAATGAAATCCCAAACTTTTCATTTAATCATCGAATTATTAAAAACAAACGCAGTAACTTGATCCTAACAGGAAGCCAACTTTATTGCTTTTGAGAAACACCCACAGTTTCAGTTTGGTTTTCTTCTCATTTTCTGGTGTTCTTCTGTTTTTGTTACTTGATATTTTTATCTTATCTATTCTCTTCTTTTTTATCACCTCTCCCTGTTGTTCTGTTTGCCCTTTCTGTCCTGCCTGCTATTTATGGCCCCCCTGACTGCTCGTCCTCCTCTATCTTCCAGATTCACCGGAGTGGTATCAGGGAGCCCCCGGCCCCCCCGACCCATCTAGATGGTGTGGGTTATCTGACAGCCCCCCCACCTCTGGATACTTCTCCTCCCACTCATTCCTCTGCCTCCTTGATCAAGGCCATCCGGGAGGAGCTTCTGCGGCTCTCGCAGAAGCAGGCGGCCGTGCCCAGCTACCACAGCTGAAGTCCCGGCTTCTAGTGTCCTGCTCTAACCAGTCACGTCACTGACCCTGCCTGCTTGCTTCACCTAATCTGACAGTGCTTCCCATGGAAGTCCATTAAGCTGTACAGCAGAGAGATAGTCCTGCTAAAGTAGAGAGGTTTGCTCCTGAGAAACTGCATCACAGGATGGCTGATAAAGACTGAGATCAGCTGCAGTAGAGTACAGCTGACCAGAGATGACGTGCCCGTGTTTCTTTCCTGTTCTTTACCGTGGACCAGGGAGCGCTAATGTCACGTACTGTGGACGTCGGACTTGATTTCGCTGCATTTCCTCAGACTCTGTGTCATAGTTTCAACTTTATGTCGCCTTCACAAACAGAAATAGTGTCAGACTGAAGTCACAATGTCTTTTTACATCACATAACCTGATGTATTTCTTCTTTTTGATGCAGACCCCTAACTTCCTTTCCACCATCAGGTGCTTCCTGTCTTCTGCCATGATGAGCCATGTTATGCCTTGACACTGTGATACACTTCACGTGACCATACCTGCTGTTAGAGCCTACAGTGAGAGTTCACAGCCAGCAAGCCAGTTCAGACAGCAGGCAAAAAAGGGGGCATCCATTCACAGTAATAACACTCATTAATGCTACCTATTCTGTCCTTACTTACTACAGTAAAACAGTGTTCGACCTCTCGGCTTACAATATATACTTTTTCATGTTAAAGTGCTGTTTTGTTTTTTTAAATTCGTGTTGAGAAGCTACTTGTTAAGCAAACAGGAGAAGAAATCAGCCTTTAAACAGATCAAACAGTTTCTGAGCAAGTTTTAAAGACGCAGGCACAGATGTGGTACAAATAATAAAAGGTGACATACTTGATGATTATGGTCAATATTTAATGTATGTATTCATTATGTGGTTATTTGATGCACTGTATGCAGACGACTTGGTACGGCTCAGGTTTTTCATTAAGAGATTCCTTACGGACAAATCCGTAAAAAGACACTTTAGAAGGTCACATGGAAGAAGTGTCAATTAGGGAAAGTGACAGACACCAGTGTTCTGTTTGAACTCATTTCTGTGTTGAATACACATGGATGTCTTTTTCATGCAGTATTGGTTTGATTTGCCTTTTTGTTAGTACAGGAAGGGAAGACGTGTACTGTATTTCATTAAGAGTTTACTTCAACTACTCATTTTTACATGCTTTTTAAATAGATTTGGATCATTTAATTGTGTTCACCTGGCTCTTAGTCATCATGCTGGTTAGAAGTCATTTCAAGTCTCTTCCACAGGTTGTGGCGCGATGTTTCGGAGGCCTAAAATTTTAATTCATTCGATTAAAATAAAAGAGGAACTGCGGGGTTTTTATAGCAGGACTTGAAGATGTGTTTTTGCAGTTTGTGCCTGCACAAGCCTCGACTTCCAGGTGATTTTACTGATGTGGCCACGGTGTTCTTCTCATGCCATGTTTCGTGTCCATGTGACGTGCCTTCTGAATTGATTAAGCACCAGACTGTCTACTATTACGCTCCCAACTCTAACACAGAATTATTTAAAAGCATCATTATTCCAACATGGCTGTTTGTCAGTGGATGTAAGGGGCAGCTGAACTGTAAACGAATCGATGGAACATCAGGTAACAGTGACACTGTACCTTTGTTGTCCATTACATGTTCGTGGTTTATCCATCTCACACTGTACGCCTCCATCTGCTGGTCCTGTACTGTAACTACACCCTTGTATTCATCTTCAGTTGCTTTTTGTTGTTGTTGTTGTTGTTTATTTCCAGTCCTTTTCTACGTGTTCTGCTATGTAAAAACGATCCGTTGGCTGGCCCAACTTTTCCATTTGCATGTTTAATTGTTGTATTTCTTTGGCTTGGTTTTGAGCATGCTATTTCAGAATTTGTGAAATACAAAGTAAGCTGTAACTTGAGCTGCCTTTTAATTAATGTACATTACCAGAGTGAATATTACTTCAGATTTTATTTTTGCTTTGGTTTCATTTGAGCAATCATAACATCTGACGTCATTCATCCAAAACGTCACATGCTTACAGGTGTTGTAGTTACACCAGAAAACCACAGGGTGTCAGCACATCACAGGAAAACTAGCTGCGCTAAAAGGACAAATCGCGCTCCCCCGCTGCACGTGACGTAACCAGTTCCCATGGATGATTCTAGGCGTCTCTGAAAGCAGGTCAGTCGGTGGGCTCTTTACGTCTGTTTGAAGAATTGCGAGCATGCAACAGATGTTTATCTGTTTGGATCAGTGATACTTCCACTAGCATTTGGGTGAGATGAATTTTTCTAACCACCAATATCTGGAAAATACGAACATACAAATATACACCAATTAAATGAATCAATCGAGATGCACCGGTGACTGTTACACATTTATATTTCTCTTAAAACAACCTCCAGCTCCTCGTTCACTGACTCGTATCCCCATCACAGCTTTTAAAGCCAGTGAGTGAGGCATCTAAATGTTCCGTAAATCTCCTGATCTGTCTCTACGGGGGTTGACTTTGCACGACTCAGCAGGTATTTGACAGCACACTCCTGAGTGGTCAATATTTACAGTCCATGCGCACGTTTGGTTATTTTTATGGCTCCAAAACGGCAGCAAATTCATCTGGTCTTAGTTTTGAGAAGTTAACCCTAATAAGGAATTTGATGACTTATAGAAATTACAAGAATGTTTCACAAAAAGAGTTGAAAACAGAGCAATACAAATATACTCAGTTAAAAACAAAACAAAAAAAAGGAAATTCTGTATTTAAGCATCGACTATAAGTCGGTCATTTATTGTGTTATTTTGTTTCCGATCTCCTCTATACACAGGAGTCATGCAGGCAAGACATGAATTCATTTTTACTTAATAATCCGTCTTTTTAATTTCACGATGCTGCTAGTTTGAGTTATATCTCGGACATGATGAAAGAACAATCTGTTTGCTGCAGAGTATCCCAGGCTTGCTGCCTCTTGCCCGGTATCTAAACCGTCCCCCACCTCTCCCCACCTTCCCTACGGTAATCCTGCCTGTGTGTTGTCCCTGAGCGCAGCCTGGACACACACAACAAAAACACACCCAGGAGTTAATCTGGATCATGATGGTAATTACTGCCTGCGCGTCCAGCCTGTAGGAGGGTACTGTCCACTAGGGGAGGAGTCAAACAGTCCGTTCTGCCTACTGACCTTGGAGAAAACTGCGAGGGAGGTAGGCAGGGGAGGGAGGAGAGAAACGGGGAGAAGGAGGTAGCTGACTGAGTTTCAGCACTGCAGATCTTCCTGTCTGCCTTCGGCCGCTCTTTCTCTCAGTTTGCTGGTGAAAGACAAAAAGCATTGAGAGGAGGGAGGAGGAGAATTGTGAAAGGAGTCATTTTACTGATGATGGACGAGGATTTCTTTCTTTTTAACTAATCTTTAAAGCCCCTGTGAGTATTGCCTGTTATCTGCTTGTCATTCAATCTGCTCTTTGCTGCACATGTGTATTCTTTCACTGTAATAAGAGTCACATCTCGGGAATGTACTGATGTTACAAGACGGGTTTCTCAACCAGAGTCCAGACGAGGTGTCTTCCCACATTGTTTGTTTTTGTAACCAAGGTAGATGTTTGGGCTTTCCTGAGTAGGGTGCAGTTGCAGACATTTGTGCGGCGTGTGTGTGTGTGTGTGTGTGTGTGTGTCAGAAAATGACATTCCTGCAGTTTCATAACAGTGAATGAGGCAAGTATTGTTGACACAGCCTACGATGAGCCCTCACAGCTGTTAGCTTTGTTGCAGTGGCGCTGCTGTGGGAGGTTGTGGTCCTCGCCCTCCTTGTTTACAAGCATGGCTTCTTCTTATGCAATTCTCTGCATGCTGCACTATCACATACCATTAGAGCTGCTGCTGCTGCTGCCTACAGTATGAATCAATGGCAGCACGAATAGTTGACTGATGGCGACACTGCAGACATCTTCTGCGGTACCCAGCTAAGGGCCAGCTGGCACTGATGTCATAGAAGGATGCCACTGTGTTCACTGTTAGCACTGGCTACGCATATGAATTTTGCATGAAACTGACTGGCTTCATTTGTCTCAAATACCACACGTATTCTTTTCCTGGATTTTCAATCACGTTTTTATGACCAGCAGTGCCTTCGACCTTATTGTGTGGTCTAAAACCTACATTTCCCTTTTATCTCCTTTTTATCTCTACCAACCAGTGCAGGTTATCTTTGCTCTGTCTTCTCTGCATAATAGTGAGGTGAGGGTATCAGGAGGATTTCTGAGCTAGCGATGCAGAAACAGCAGCGATAAGAAAAAGTTTAGATTTTCTGCACATGTGTGTGACATGAGCATCATCTGACGTAATGGAGGAAAGGCATGGATCTCCAGGAGGATCTGTTTTCATAACAAATGAACATTTATCTGTGTGTGTGTGAGAGAGAGATAAGCAAGGTTAGAGAAGGGTACAGAAAGAAAGTGCCAGTAGCTAGTGCTGCCCTACTTTCCACTGCATGACACATATTTTATCCAAGTTTAGAAGCAAAAGTGTCTGCATGCGTTAGGTCACCACCGTACCGCCTCGTGTCAGGTCAGGTAACTCTTGCTGACATCACCTCTGGTCGCCGGCGGACGATCGCTGTCCTCAAGGTCACAGTGCAGGTTATCTGTTTCTCTGTCACCCCCTCTCCACCAGGCTGTACTGTATCAGAAGACACAGTGTCACATTGTGCGCTGCCGCCGTGCTGAGTAGGAGGCAGCACTCATATGATGTTCTAGGGAGAGGTGAATAGCCATCATTCATGAGAGGGTGCCCGTTCGCTCGGCAGCTGACTTCAGACACCGATCCTGCCTGTCAGCTGCTGGCGGGTGTCTTCCACAGACCTAACTGTTGTGTGCTTTGCACTAGTAGCTGACACATTAAACATGTTTGTTGTTCTTTATAGCAGACAACGAAACACAGCACAGGTTTTGGAGTCCAGAGAATACAGGTCATATTTGAAGAAGCATTTTATTAGGAAAGCAGTTGCAGAAAATAAGGATCCTTTTACAAACTCCTAACTAATTTTGGCTCAGAAACCCTTCTTGCAAAAGCATTATAGTGCATGTTGTTAGGTAGCTGTGGTATTTTGTCAAACTTTATAAAGATATCCGGTACGCCACAGCTGATCCTCTGACAGCATTAATCCCTATTAGCAGGCACTGGATCTCTCTGCACTGCTGTCCTTCAGACCACATCCTCTGGATGTTTTCAGGACAGTTTGCACCACCAGCAGCAGCAGCAGCTCCGCCAAGACCAGCCCGGCAGCTATTAGTGTGTATGTGGAAGAATAGAATGAGACCACAAACAACGTTGTCCCACTTTTAACTTTCCCTCACTCTATATATCGAGACGAACTATAAAGATGGAGGAAAAAACAGAGATGCTGATGGAATGAAAAGAACCAAAACGCTGGTTATGTGTTTCTTTGTACTTAAATGCACACACACAGTCCTTTTACCTCTTTCAGAGGAGCCTTAGACTTTGTGGTTGCATGCTGTCTGGACAATAATCAGCAGGTAATCCCTTTAAGCCATTATTTCTCTAATTGCTTTGTCTTGGTCAGCAGATGGACACCGCGGGGATGTTGTTTTGTCCTGTCTGCTTTCTCTTTAGTGAATCATAGCTGAGTACAGAAATAACCCGTGCAGTATTGTTTGCTCGACTGCGTATTCATTCGCTTATGAAACAAGATTAAAATGATTATTTGCTTTTGTGTCAGTATAGTTCCTGTGGGCGGAGAACACGGTATACGAAACAGCAACGTGGAAAGTCTTTAACTGTGCAATAACCTCACAACTTTCTTCACAGTCTAATATCCATTTAACAACTAATGATAACTAATGATTCGATCTTGAAATTGATCAATCGTGTACCACAGGACTTCAAGCTGGCAATAATGAAACCACTACTTCACTTCAGCATTACTTGACCGAGTTATCTTAGCTAACTACAGCCAATCACCAACCTTCCTTTTATCTCAGTTGTTCTTGAGTGTGCTGCTCATCCTCCACATTGAAAGGAGCCAGTTGAGGTGGTTCTGGCATCTGACTAGGATGCCTCCTGGAAACTTCCTAGATAAGGTATTCCTGGCATGTCATACTCGGAAGAGGCCCCAGGGGAGACTCAGGACTCACTGGAGAGAACACATCTTTCAGCTGGCTTGGGAACATCTCGGTGTCCCCTCGGATGAGCTGGAGGAGGTGGCCGGAGTGAGGGAAGTGTGGGCTTCTCTGCCGCCGTGACTCAAACCGTGACAAGCGGCAGAAAATGGATAGATGCAGGAATGTCTTAAATACACACAGTATATATTAGGGGTGGGGGAAAAAATCGATACTGTGTAGTATCGTGATATTTTGTTTGCTAATAATGTATCGATACAGGGACAGCAGAAATGGATATTTTGTTACAAAAAAGGTTTTTGTGCTCTGACTTCAGAGCATGTTGATCCTTTTTCTGAGCAAGAATCCTGACATACCTTCACTGTCCAAATGTGTTTAACTTTTTTTTTGGCAGCAATAAACATGACAGTTTACTTATTTTAATTTAAGACATGTTTTATTTTAATTAAGTTTAAAACTTTTTTATTTAATGTAAAATTATATTTTGTTTTAATTTACTTTCAAATTCTTCAGTTGCTGAAGGGGCTGCATAGTTTTCATAAACTGCATAGTTCAGAATAGCTATAATTGTACCAGATGGTTGTTCAGTTAAGTTGGACTAGACTGTAATACAAACCGTTCAGTTTGTCAACAATAAAACTGAAATGAGAGAAAGACTGAGTGTGAGACTTTGATATTAGAGAAAATGAATATTGATAAAGTTTACCTTTATGTACAGAATCTGAATATCGCAAAATATTTTAAAAAATTGCAATAATATCGTATCGTGCGTTAAGTATTGTGATAATATCGTATCGTGGGATGTATGGTGATTCCCACCTCTATTATGTATATGGATGACCTCTAATTTCTTCCTTCCAAATTTTTATAAAACTGGGGTCATTGTACGTACGATGAAACATAAATCCTGAACCTGGCGACTCTGAGTTAAAAGTAAAAGTCAGGAAACCACAAGTAAAGCCTTTTCTCAGGACAAAATAATAAGCAATCCACAGCTAAAGTTTCCTTTGGGCAACATTTAGGCTGGACTGATAGATGATGACTTTATGGCCATGCTAGCTCATGTACCATTACAGCCACGGACCGGTTTATGCCCCACAATATTTTCACGGACCGGCCTTTAAGGTGTCGCGGATAAATACAACAAAATAAAACTAGTACTGGTACCGAAAAAAGACGATTTATTCATAACACACATGAAAAGACCCAGGAAAATCGAGTTAACAATCAAAACGATAACAAAATAATGCTAAAAACCAATAAAAACCCTGAAAACTATACATTTCACACCTGAGCCTCAACTCTCGCGGCCCGGTACCAAACGACTCACGGTCCGAGGCCCGGGGGTTGGGGACCGTTGGTGTAAGTAATGGTAAATGGTAAATGGACTGGTTCTTATATAGCGCTTTTCTACTCTTCTGAGCACTCAAAGCGCTTTACACAACTTGTGCATTCACCCATTCACACCCATTCGCACAAGCACATTGATCTAAGTGCTTTCTAAGTAACATTCACACACATTCATACTCCGATGGATGCATCGGAGAGCAATTTTGGGGTTAATATCTTGCCCAAGGATATTTGGCATGCAGACTGGGGGAAGCCAGGAATCGAACCACCAACCTTCCGATCAGTAGATGACCTGCTCTACCACCTGAGCTACACCCACCCCAGTGATTCATAAATGTCCCAAGTAACCCAGATTAGGCTGGGGGAGTGAGAGTGGTTTTTAAACATGGTGAGCTCTGTCCAATCTTACATGTCAATGCTGTGTGTGGCTGCCTAGTAAAGATGACATAAAATGACGAGAACAATAAAAAATGTGAAATTAGTGCAACTTTCATGCACCGTTTTATTTTTCCTGCTGTTAAAAATAGTAGGATAACAACATGTTAGCACAAATTGCCCCAGGTAGGACCGGGCTGCGCATATTTATCTCGGTGTGTTACGTCGTTGTCTACACACAAATCTTGCGAGTACAGATGAGCCCGCTAGGGGTGATGGTGGGAGACTCGCAGCAAAGGGCACCTGGAGGAGTTACACAGGCCACAGGGTCAGAGTTTTATAAATAGAAGCAACACACATTCAGACGTGAGATTCATGCCCACAAACACATGCTCAGCGAGGAGTAGAAAGTGGCTTTGGTCTTGGCTGCAGCTGTCCCTCTGGCTCTTCTTTCCAATTTCACTGGAATCAACTTTCAGACAGATGGAGCTTTGAAAACGTTTCATTAAAGTGAATAAATACTGATATTGCTATTGAGAGAACACCTTAGCCAGCAGTTTTGCTACTAAAGTGACAGTCTTCATAATAATAATAATAATAATAATAATAACTTTATTTATAAAGCGCTTTCAAACAAAGTGCTGTACAACTATTTGAAACTAAAAAGATTAAAAAATAATAATAATAATAATAAAAGCGATACATAGCAATACAGGTAAAAGACACAATACAAGTTAAAAACAGTAAAAATTTAAAAACTAAAAGCCATAGAATTAAGACTTGTAAGATAAGGTGAACAAATGTGTCTTTAGCTTAGTTTTAAAAACCTCCACAGAGCAGCCTGCCTAACATCCAGTGTTGCCAACTCCTCAGTAAGGAAAATCGCTATTGGCTGTCCTAAAAGTCGCTAGAAGTCGCTAAATGACGTCATCACCTAATTTGCATAATTGGTCATGCTAATATAATTGTAACCTACGCTGTTGGAGAGAGAAATAACATCGTGGAAGAGACATAAAGTGAGTAAAAAACGTCCTAAATGCATTTAGAGTTTATTTAGAACTACAAATTAAATTTCTTTTAGCAATTATTGTTTTTTTTTAATGTCACAATTCCAACCCTGCTCCTTTATCCGGGCTTGGACCGGCAAAAGTGACCCGAAATAGGCACTCTGGTGGAGTTACTTTGTGTGTGTGTGTTTATAAGTAGTTTTAACCTTGTGATTCACAAAACAGCAACAACAGTAAAAGAGTAAAAGAAGAACTGACTGCGTTACAGCACCCGCTGCTTGTTGAGAGTAAAAGCGATATGCGCTTTCACGTCTTTTTTTTAGAAAAAAAGTCGCTAGGGGGTCTGAAAACTCGCTAAATATAGCGACAAAGTCGCTAAGTTGGCAACACTGCTAACATCTTGCCGTTTAAAAAAACAAATTGACTACAAAGTTGTTGCTTTGGCATTTTAACATTACATTTAGGAATTGCAGGCATACAGAACAAAGTTAAGGTCAATAGAAATAGGCTTGGACATTTAAAACCGTAGCATACGAGAAACAGGGATGCATAGAATTTATTTAAACATGACTCTACAGTCTTATTTCAGCGAGGGGGGTGTAAGTGCTCCTAACAGCACACTGACAGGCGAGTACAAGAACTCAAAGTCGTATATTTTAATAATTTAATAATTTATGTTGGCTGATTGTCCTCATATTCATTGCCCAGAGCTTGTATTTACAGTAATGTTTCTCTTTTTTAAAAACCGGCCTGTTATTTTGTGGCCTTTTTTAAGATTAAATCGCCGCCATCTGATGTATGTCCACATTACACTCAGCCGTGTCTGACTCTTCATCTGCGTTTCTTGATCACAGCAGCGCTAAACAAACACTCCTGTATCCTAGTAACCATCCAGAGTGATACAGTGACTGCTAGACTCCTGCATTAACCTGTCAACAGGCCACTGCTGTTGTGAAATTGTGGGCTGTAGAGAGCAGAGTCCCAGCTAGCTTAAAGAAGTCTGACAGAGCAGGGATTCCAGCCGGGCTGTAACGCAGGTTCAACCCTTGAGGGGTGGACAGAAAAGCAGTCCCTCCCTGCTCTCTAACAGAGGAGTCCTCAGTTGGAGAGCAGGAGGGATTGTGCAAAGAATAGTGTACATGCCTTTTTCATAATCCACATCTCTGTGATCCCAGGGACTGGCTGAGCTCTGGCTAACCTGCTAGATGAACTGTGGGAATCTTCTTTTACACCACATGTATTATGTGTAAAATCCTATTCAGTGTGGTTGGCTACTCAGGGTGTGGCTGCTGTCTATTTTTATTCTAGCCTTTGGTAGATATTTTCCGTAGCAGTGGGAGGGTGCGTTCAATTCAGGCTACAGAACTGACTCTTACCTGCTTCTCCTTGTCTCGCACGGGCCCTTCTGTCATAAAAGGCGGTCACATTATGACTGGAACCTGCCTGCGTCCACATCTGTCTGAGGCTACATGTCTGTCTCTCTATAGGTTAGAGAGGAAGATCAGATATAATATCACTGATTTAAGAAGACCCACACGGCTACAGCTTCTGTGAAGACAGCCAGAGACGAGCTGCTGACAGGGAAACCATCCAAGAGCACACAGTTACCACAGTAACCAGTTAACTGACACCAAAGAAAGGCTGACTACACGATTTAGAGTTACCCAACATGCTGCTCCACACCCTCGCTGGATGAGAAAATTATGGGATGCCCACACTGGCTGAAATGACTGTTGTTCCTTTCGGTGACATCCAGCTTGTATTCATGACACATCGACTGTTATTATGCTCTTGTGCATTAAATCTAGCAGCATGCCAGTGTTGCATATGTTTGTTTTGTTTAACTTATTAACATCAATGTAATTTTGTTTTCCGCACTGACCTCAAATGTGGAAATAACTCTGTGGAATTGCTCTTTTTACTCTTTAGACATTTCCTTTTCTTTAATAACGATGAGCTCATTGAGATGAGAGGGGATAAAAGAGAAAAAGCAAAGACTGGGGTCAGAGATCAGAGCTGATGTCAGGATGAGAGCTGCAGGCCAAATGTGATTCACTCGTATGCGTGCACAGGCATACAGAGTGTAGCAGGAATCTGACAGACCACGGAGAAATGAGCTGCAAAGCTTGGCATTATGCATGTGGATACCAGCACAATTCCCACCTACTACACCATTAAACATTCTTTTCCATCACTTTCTCTTAATTTAGCTGTATATTTGTGTTATTTCAAAATAAAAGCATTGTATATGAATACCAAATACCAGTAGCTAACCCACTTGAAAACTAGAAACCTCTTTTCTCAGCTTCACTCGTCTTTGTAGTGGAGTTCAAACGAGTCATCATTCAAATAACCATCATTATGACTCATTGTTTGCTTTATCTTCACGCCAACAATCATTTCTGAGGGCAGGGCATCATATAGTTCAGCTTAAATTGATCTTAATTTATATTTTGGAAAAAAGGTACTTTGTTATTCTTGTGTGATTTTTGCCATTCATCTGGAAAATATTCTGTTTTTAAATGTGTTGCTGCAGAAATGCAGTTTGCCAGGATGCAATCAGAATTCATTATGACCCAAACTTCCCTTTTGCAATGAAGATGACAAGCATGTCATCATCTCATGTTTTGGAGAGAGTAAAGACTAAAAAGGGCCCTGCACCTTTATGAAGATTCAAAGGGCCTTACTGCTTTGCAGTCTCTCTAAGCCAGCATTTAACCACCATGCATAAAGAAACCTTGCAGTAATCCAAATATGCTAAAACCTACTAAGGCTGTCAAGCTATCATTTCATACCTTCATGTCTTGTGACGTCCACAGAACCTCATCAGGCTGAAAAGAAGAAAACAGGAAATGAAATACATCACATGAGGTCTTTCCCTGAGCTCTGGGATTATCATTGCTGGACTTTGTCATCTACCTTCTTGTAAATGAAAGGTTGCATTCTTTACTGATGTGTTCTTCATTTCCTCAGATAGACATATCAGACTGATAATCCAAGCAGCTCGTGTGCATATGTGCATTTAACTGAGATCAAATATAGGTGGTTTTGAGTGAATTTGTGGATATAACAGTATTTACTTCTTCTATATAAGCTACTAAGAATGACAGCCCCGACTCTTTTAGTGTCGTGCCACAATTGGGTCCAAACCTGACTTTGTTGTTCGCTCTTATTAATCACCAGATGCCAGCTTGCTGTGATGCAAACATTACTGTGTTGTGATCATGTTAGCATACTGATCTTAGTATTTAGCTTGCAAAATTGGCTGTATCCCAATTCAGGGTTTGCAGCCTTAAAGGCCGCATTTTAAGGCCGATTACGTCACCGCGACGCGACGAAGGCTGTCCCAATTCGAAGGCTGCTCGAAATGCGGCCCTCAAATGCGTCCTTCATTTCCCTGAATTTTAAGGACGTGGCGGTGTAGACTTTGTGGCCCAACTTATCCCAGAATGCATAGCATGGCGGTGGGTGTGGATAATTTTGCCGAAAAAAAAACGGCGGATGAGGGGCGCCCGAAGAGTAAACTTTAAGTAAGTACTGAATATGATGTCACTTATTTATGTGCAAATGTTTAATAACGAAGAACATTAAAACATTACTGTTGACCACATGTCGGCAAAGTCATGTGACATTAGTGACGTTTGTACTAACTTGGTTTTAAAGCCTTTACTTTAAAATATACGCCGTTCAATAGCTGAGCTTAATCAGAGAATGATCAAAGCTCATGTAGAAACAAACAAACAAATGAACAAAAGATTTTCTCCTTCATTTCTGTCAAACAAAGCTGTATGAAACGTTTCCAGCTGTTAGTATCATGGTTGCTAGGCAACCTGGGCAGCGCGGAGGCTAGACCGTCCCATTTCACAAGCCTCGCACTTCCGGCCTTAGCGGTCTTTAAGTACGCGGCCCTTGAGGATCGTTGAGGCTGCGTACTTTAAGGCTGCAGACCCTGAATTGGGACACAGCCATTGTTGTGCTTAGCTGGAGAGAGTCCCAGAGCTGCTTGCCTGGCTTTGGACTGTTCTTGTTGCAGCTCACCTCCAAAGAGCATGTGTCAGTGCCAGTCAGCATCAGCGCAGCAGTGAGGTCAAGGGGTTCGTTTGCTAATGAATTTGGAGTTTCTGTGTTTTTAACCTTTCTAATTCTACTTGCTGACCACGTTAACATCATAATTTAGCCCAAGGAGAGCCCTTATAGTCTCAATACACACCCAAAACAGAAGTCTTAGGGTGTAGGTAGTGGCAGAAAGGACTTTTCTGTCTGACTCAAAAGAGGTGGAAAGCTTTAAAAACAACGGCTTTGTCTATCTGATCCTCACCTACAGGTGCGATAAAAGCCGTTAAGGGAAAGGTGGCAGTGGGATGAAAGTCTCTGAAAGTCTTGTCAAAGCATGAGTAAGAGCTAACAGCAGAACAAAAGCAGTTCTGTTCTTTATGAGATAAAGAATTCATTACTCAGTCTTCCCTTGGTTTGATTTCTGCTCAGCAGCCACTGCTCATAGTCATGTTTATTCAACATATTTGCATAGATAATACCTTTTCTCAGATTTCCTCATGTTGGTTTTAAATAATTATCCTGCTTCCAAAAATAGTTTGCAATTGTGGGTGGAGTTTTTTTGTGTGCGTAAGGATATTTGTCAGAGGCCAAAGGCAGCAGCTTTGCATGACGTGTAGAAGAACGCACAATAAAGACGCTGCTGTTTGCGCCTGTGTTTGGGAGTCGGGGACAGGCCACACGGTTGAGCCCCCTGTTCTCCACTCTTTGTATCCTGGTCATTCACTACAGTCTCTCTTTGTGCCAGCCACAGATCACATGTCACAATATTTGAACAGCTGCAGTCGTTGGCTGTGTGTTTTCTCTCTTCCTTTGACACGGAGAGTGGAGATCTGGTTTGATGACACAGACTGTGAGAATTTGGACAGGTGAGCAGTGGGAGAAATATCTGTAGTATGGTGCAAGCGTCACGTACAAACTACTGCAATTAAAAGAACGACAACAGTAAAAGAAAAACATCAAAAGAGTGGCAGCTGAGAATCCTCCCCTAGGATGGAGCGGGATCAATTTGGTGCTATTAAACAAATTGACATCTTATAATGGATTGTGTTAGAAACCTAACAGCTCCGTTCATGCTGTCACTTTAACCTAAACCTGTCGATATCAGGACTTGGAACATGATATCTGCTCTTCGAGCCTTCTTGAACACCGTAGCATTTCCAGGCTGGAGAAACGTTGCCAGTTTTTCTTTCAACATACACTTAAATATCTTCTTCTCTGTTGTCCCGTTGCGTTATTGGCCTCGCAGAAAGTGAGTCATATCCCCGACACCAGGAGGCTGCTGTAAGAGAGCCAATAAAACTGTCTTTGAAGAAACTCACACTAACACATCTCAGGGCCTTTTAAGCAACTCATGCAACGCAAGAATTCAGAATTCATTTACACTGCTCAGGACAAGGACTGTTTGTTGTACTATTCAGTCTCCTACAGCAGTAAAGGTCACTGATAATAGTGGACACAATGCGAGAGAATTGCGTGTCGTGTATAGCGCATGTGCACTATATATATGTTACAGGTACGTGTGCCTGTAACAGGGGTAGAGGTGTTTGGTTTCTGTCCTTGGGCCGTATGTGTGCACGGACTCACGGACGACCATCATGGCCACTTTGTATCAAGTTGAAGCGTCAACTGAAACCATTACCTGTTTGTTGTGCACTTAATGAATCATCACGATAAGCCGGAATTCAAAAGTATACTTGAAGCTGAAAAAATGTAACAACTTAATCTTGCTGTTTTTTCACTTGAGGAGTAAAAGTCAAGCTATATGTTAGCTTTGATGGAAGCTGAAAAAACCCAGCTTTCCAGCTCAGCTTGTGTTGTCAGATGTGATCAACTTGAATTTTTGGGTAATATATGCGAGCTGATTTGTACTGAGATTTGAGGCTATTGTGTAAACTGCAGTTCAGCTCTGCTTTGTCTCCAACTGTAATGAAAAAGCTTTGCTGAGGACTGTGTTTACTGACTTCTGATTACAGTTAGCAAACCCATCATCTGATCAGGGCGAGTACATAGCAGCCTCGTGGTCTCTCTGAAGGGGGGAGAGTGCATGAAAAAGGGAGAAAAAAAGGCAGAGGGCACCTTGGCAGTCTAAAGCAGAATGTGATTAAAATTCTGTTCTAGTCGCAAGCACACATTGTTTGGAATCACCATTTGGTATTTGATAAGGCACAGCCTAATCGCACCCTCTGGGGAAAGTGTGGAAAGTAACACTGATGACGCTTTGCTGGGTACTCGCAATACAAGAAGAACCCAGATGAAAAGAGTTCTGTAGGTCTTACACAAAAGATAAGTCCAGTGTGAGTCTAATACCAACAACGCAGGAGTCCTGAAATGCAACTCAGTGGCATCTTTTTCCCCCTCTGCCTTCTGAACAACCACACATTTCAAACCCACCACACATTTGGAATAGATCTTGAATTATTATTTTTCTTTTGAAGCTTCAAGCCCATGTTCAGATGTTACAAAATAAGCTCCCTTCACAGTCTCAGAAAACATTGCACAACCATTGTGTTACACTGCACAGTGTTGAAAGAAGAGTGAACTACACTTCTTGTCTAAAGCTGAAGGGTTGGTCATTTAACTTCATATCATAAATCTATTTCTTTAAAAGTGTATATTTCAAGTATTATAATCAACATAATGCAACTTGACCTTTATGTGTGCCGCCTGATAGTGTTTGCACGCCAGCTGTTTTCAAAGGCAGCCATGTTTCCCACACAGCCAAACAAATATGTAGTAATGACATGCAAAAACACTCCTCTTCATGAAGACACTATAAAGCAAATTTCCCTCAAGGAAGAATGCTTCTGTTATGTTATTAGTTATGTAATTGTAATCCGGTTGTTAAGTGATGACATGACGAATCCTACTTCCGGGCCTAAAGTAGTCTGCGTTTAATATGGTTTTTGTGTTGTTAACATGTTTAATGTTTTGTATTTTCTTCTATTTAATCTCAAAAAGCTCCTTAAACAGTCAGTGATCACTGTTGACCTCCCTCGGCTTTTATTACGGCTAATCATTTATTTAAGCTCAGTTTTTAAAACCTTAGGATGTAACTACAGCCCAGCCCATGCAGCAGTATATGAATGACTAACCTCGTATTGTGGCTGGATTATCTCAGTTGTTCTCCTGGCTGAAGTTTGGTCCTTTTACAGCATCCTGCCATGCGATTACATTTGTTCCTGACCACCGAGAACACTCACGTTAACTTTTATCGAGTGGAAAAAACGTTAGCTTGTTTATATTATGCTAACATAGCTGTGTCGCTAGCGGTCACGTAGCACATCATTATATAGCAGCTAGCCAAACTTCAGTAACCCTACAAACGTCACTGCTGTTTAGTTTTCTGTCTTCATTTATGTTGGAAGTGATAACAGAGCTGTACGTTTTAATTTGTTTCCAAAACCCCGCAGTCAGGACATGCTATATTGTATTTAGATAGAAGCTAGCGAGCTAACTTCCTGCTAATTTCTAACTCTGTTAAATGTCATAAATTCCGTTTTCATGGATGCCTGGATGTTAAACTCAATTGTTACACCTGGTAAAGCAGCAACGCTGATCATTTCATTAAAGATGAAAGACTTAAGACAGTTTTTCAACTCTCAGTAATGCCATAGGTTTGATATATGGACCTGCAGCGGAGTTTAGGCCCAGACACGGCTAGTGACGTCAGACTTAACGACCGGATAGTGAGCTAGACTTTTGATGTGACTGAAATAAATCCATTATCGACTAGTGAACTAGTGTGCTGTGGCACAACCTTTTTATTGTGTCCCAGCCATCATGAATATTACCTTGTAGCGGAATGTAATTAAATTTATTAGACCATCTAATTCCATGGATTTAGATGCAATTATCCATTTTCATGCACTGTTTAGTCCAGCATGTTTTTTCTCTACCACCTTATTAAATTTAGTGAGACAGAAATGACAGTTGATCCTGCTGAATTAAGATGTTATAGTAAGATTAGTGCCAGCAGAGGGGAAAATAATATACCTTACCCGTCAGAGTGAATGGAGCAATAACATTTATGTTTAATCTTTGAGGGTAAATAAGCAGAGTAAACACTTTCACTCCTTTATCTAAGATAAAATACAGTTTTTACAGCCTATTTATCCATATTTACCTGTGCTGAGGGTATGGAAACTTTACCTGAACGATATACGCTTTGCCACTCTGACCAAACCTCCACATTGGTGCTGGTATAGTGTGCTGGTGATATTATCTGTAACAGCAATATAGGAGGGGTTGCCATGTGGTGCAGAAATTCATGGTCCCCATAACTAAGATGGCCTTTAGTGCCGACATGAGTTTTTCACGTTGAAAGTGATTTTGAGTGAATATGCTCAGCTGTAGGCATCACCTTTTAACTTGCTTCAATCATTCATGTCTCCTGTAGTGCCAGAAATTCATATCTAATTTCTTATAACTAATTTAGAAACATTAGCAAAAAATCTTAACTGTAATGGGAAACATGGTTAGCTCTATACCCCAAAACAGCTCGTTTGTTAGCATGTTAGCATGCTTACAGATAACTAGCTTTAAGAACTAATGTACCCCCAAAACCACAGCCTTACAGAAATACTTATGTTTAACTTTTACTTTTCATTTCTGTGGCAGTTTTTGTTGTTGTTGTTGTTGTTATGGAAGCATTAAACGTACTCTCTTATAAAGCTAATACTTTCAAGGTAAACATGCAAAATATACCCTTTTATTCTGTTATTTTCTAAGATCAATACCTTCCTTGCAATGTGTATAAGAAATTGTTAAAATAAACTGAGTTATTTTTCCTGTGGATGCCCACAGCTCACTCTTTAACATGATCCACTCTACGGCGGTAACCCCTGACCCCTAAACACCTTGAGTCATGACATTCACAGCCATACTTAGACCAGGAACGTCGTGCACGTTGCTAAAGATCAGAGACTACTGACTCTTGTAGGAACGGATGGATTTACAGCCTACCAACTTAGCAGTTCATGGACACGGTGAATAACCAGCAGTGTGAGAAATGTTTCCAGTGTGGCCGCACCCTGACCACTACATCTTTTTTCAGTCCTCACACAGCCCTTGTCCGAGGTATCCTAAACACATACGCTTAAATTTAGACTGGCTCAGACTGACCACAGACACAGCCTAACCTCCTGAAATCTGACACCCACTGTCTGCTGTTTCTCTCTCTCCTGACTCTGTGGGTAGGTGCGTTTCCACTTTCTAACTTTTGTTCACCGATTTCCTTTGTTGAGCACCCAACCGTCTCACACACAAACACCTCAGTCTCTCATAACCTCTCCCTCTATTCTTCGTGCTCGGGGGCAGCCGACTGGAGCTGATTTACTCTGTTTGCACAGAGTTAGAGCTCACAGTTCTGGAGGAAATGAAACGTTAAAGTTACATACTGATACGATTCTTAAAAGCTCTTTCCATTATCACTTTTTTGGACTGACAGAATTCATGCTGTGTTTATCTGAACGATCAAACAATTGTCCTCCCTAAATTAAAAAAAAAGAAGAAGCTGTGCACATCTTTCTTCTGTTGACAAGCTTACTGCTGGAATCCTATTTATTCATACTGGAGCATTTCCTCGGTTGTTGAGTGTGTGTCTTCAACTGATTTATTTCAATTTGTATCCAATAAGTAAATAAACAGTTGGTGATTCCATTAATAATAGTGGAGAAGTGAAAATTTAACAGGAAGGTGGAGCGAGAGAGCACAGAGAGCAGGTGAAAACACACAGCAAATCTGACCCATTTTCACCTGCTCAACCAGCAAGACGTCTCAAAATGTGCTGTCCTTCTGCGCATAATATCTGACAGTTTGATCCTTTCAGTGTTCTGGAAATATAGTTCTATCTGGGGACTGGTCTACAATGGAAACGTTCCACTTTGTTTGACACTTTTTTAATCACATTTAGTGGCGTATTGTACTGCTTTCTCAAGTAAACGTTACTTTCTATTGTAGTAAACAGGCTTTAGTTTAGAGTTTAGATAGATAGAACTTTATTAATCCCTCGGGTAGGTTCCTCTGGGAAATTCAGTTATATGTTATATAGTTATATACAGAGATGGGTGTAATCCGATTACTTTTTTCAAGTAACGAGTAAAGTAAGGGATTACTATTGCAAAAACAGTAATTAGATTACCGTTACTTTCCCGTAGGAACGCTGCGTTACTGCGTTACTAAAACCGTGATTTTTTTGCGAGAATGTCTCATGACAGTGACGTAAGCGAGTGCGACGTTCGTGACAACAGCTGTGAGCAGATCAACAATGGATCATATATCGAGTGCAGAGAGAGTATGAGCGTGCAGCGTTTAAAGCGTGGAAGTACTGACCTTACTTTGAGTTTGATTCCATAAAAAGTGACAAAAACATTAGTGTCCGTTGTGCGTGGGAAGAAAACTTCTTTTTACAGCGAAAAAAACCCCTAAACTTCCGAGCAAGCACCGAGTAGCTACGACGTAATGGGAAACTCACAGAGAAACTCGCGGATTCTTCCACTGACCGCTGCACACCTGCACCAGGATAAACCTCCGCCTACCTCACTCCTGCTTTACAGGTGAAAATAGAGCAACAGGACCGCTAGTCTTTGACTTTATTTATTTTCTGCTGTGTTTTACTTGCATCTATTTGAAAGAGTGAGTGTAAACATACAAAATATTTTATTTTATGTACAGGAATGTGCAGAAAATAGGTTTAAATATTAAACAAATTTCTTCCAGTCAGAGAATGTTGCAGATAATTAAATTTTTGCTTGATGCATAAAGTTAAAAGATTAAAAGTAATAAAACAAGTTTTAAAAAGAGACTTTTCCATTTGATTACATTTTGTATGATGATTATGCAGAAAAAGTAGAATTGGGCTGAAAGATCTATCACTTTATCACCTATTCAGGTTGTAAATTGTGTTTTTAAAAAGTAACTAAGTAACTAATTACTTTTGAAAATAAGTAATCAGTAAAGTAATGGGATTACTTTTTGGGGGAAGTAATCAGTAATTAGTTACTGATTACTTTTTTCAAGTAACTTGACCAACACTGGTTATATATAGTTATATTATATAGTCAGTTATATGTATATATGTTTTTCTTTTGATAAAATGCTAGTTTCTCTAACTCTGTGCCCATCATCAATTAATTGATCAATTATTCTTAGCATTAATATGCTTTCAAATTGAAACATGAATATCCAAGTAAGGTCAATCCGATGAGGAAGATTTACTTTTGCCATTCCTCTTCTCAGTTCCTTCTCCTCTGCAGCTTAGTGCTCAATGGCCCATAACAGCTTCCTGATGGCCGGCTATGAACATGATGAGATCACTCGTATCACTGATCTCATCATCTTTTCATTCACACTCACACGAGAAGGGAGAGGGGAGAGCATATGTACAGAGACACTTGAGGGAATTGGAAGAGAGGGTACAGTAACAGTGACAGCCTCGATATGAATGTAGCCGTACAGATGTTCAAGTGTTAGACTCACAGTAAATAAGACATAAATCAGATTTCTTCAGCATTTTAATTTTGTTTGTGTACATTTTTTGCACCAGAGATGGAGTGATATAGATGCAAGACAAGGAAGCACTGAGCAAGTCCTGCATTTTTATTCTGTTTTTTTTTTTTTTTAAATGAAAGTGAATGACACCTTTATGTGGGCAGTGCCTGCTGGGTGTGGAGAAAAAGATGGCTTTGGAGACAGTGGTGCATGTTTTATTAATAAAGCTCACTGCCCAGTTATGGCATTACAGGAAAAATGGGTGCATTATGCATATCCCTGGTGTCACTGGAGCTTGATGTTTAAGCTACATGTCTGATTGATTCAGACAGTGTGAGTGGGTGAGTGGGAGTGGGATATTCACAGTGAAAATATGCATTCAAATCTATTTGTATGTTTTAAGAATAAATATAATTTGTCATTTTCCATAGCATAGAAGACCATGGATAATTAATTTTACTAAAAAAAAAAGTAAAGAAATGTCCTGAGACACAGGTCAGTGGCAGGAGTGAATCTGTTTTTGCTTACATGGAAATCAGTGGGCGTGCACACACACACACAACACGACTCTCCACAGTCGCACTGCAAAACAAGATGGCCACAATGAAGCAATCCAGACGACCACCAACTCTGACAACTTTGTCAAATCTGGATTTTTGAGTTGCTGAGTGCAAAAAGGCAACACATGACATCAGCTCAGCTCAGAGAAACAAACACGATTCAAGAACATTTCTCATCTCTGGCTGAACTGGACCAATCCCAAACTGTTACACAACAGTCTGGACAACAGGCTCAGACCGTGATTACTCATGTCATCGTTGGGAAATTAATAGAGACCTACTTTCTGCTCATAAGGGATAGAAAACATAAAAGTGTTTATCCTGATATCTGATATCTACTGCTTAAATGAAGCCAGGAAGCTGAGTCCTCCTTTAATTCCTCTGTCCTCGTCACCACTACCTTTCAAGACTCTAAAACAGAAAATCTGTGACAAAAGCAAGAATAATTATGCAATTATGGCTGCACATTCTTGTGGTGTTCTGCTAGCTCTTCTGTGTTTTTAATCACAGTTTGGCAGCAGTTAAATGTGTGGTGAATGTAACCTTTTATTTCAGGAAATAGCTGACAGTTCTTATCAGCAGCAAACCATTAAGACATACAATGCACTGTATGTCTCAATGGTTTGTGTTGAAAGCTGTATGAATATGGCTAACTAAGAGTGAATAGCAGCAGTCCTGCATCTGTCTGGTTTCTGCAGTCCTATAAATACTGTAGGCCCAGTAGGAGGAGGAACAGCGGTAGGTCCAGCAGGTCAAGTTGCCACATATGAGCAATCCCATATGTTTTGTAACACTCTGCATCCTGCCAGTTGGGAGAGATTTTAGTGGCAGCAGAAAGCAGTACAGTTCGAGGTGACAGCAAAAACAGGTGGGAGCCAAGCCAGCTCCATCTCACTTCTTACATCAGCATGTCAGAATCCCTTTAAGTAAGTCACCAAGTCAGTCAAGGAGATTCTTCCTGACTGTGGAGGTGCTCCACGTCAGATCAACCCCACCTTAAAAAGACGCCCATTGTGTCTGTCTGTGCTTGCAGGCGGCCTGGCTGAGGATTCCTCCAATCTGTGAACCGGTGGGCATGTGACATCACCCCCTCCGCCCCATCTCTCCCTCCTTACATCAGTGCATCTGGCCAATCGGTGCTCAAGGAGATCCAGTCACATGAGAATCCCCCCCCCCCCAGTCTTGGTTACCATGACAACGAGCACTGGTCCAGGCAGCATCTTGCTGTGGTGAGAAAAGAGGAGGTGGAGGGCGGGGGGGAAGAAGGCAGGAGGAGAGGCAGAAAGAGAAGAGGAAAGGGAGGAAGGAAGACAACAATTCCATTCTGAGGAATAGCTTTTGGATCTTCAGCTTGTTCCTGTCTTCATTCAGTACAGTGAGTACTTCACCTTTATTACCCACGTTCACCTGCTGCACTGCAAGCAAATGAAAGGAGATCTGATGCAGTCCTTTGTCATCAGAATTGGATAATGTGACATGGCAGATGCCTTTGATGATTTCAGGGATGGCATCAGTAATCCCTTTGTGATGTGGAGAATGCATGCAGCCTGCCTCACCTTAGGTAGACAACCCTTTGTCTGTATGTTTACTCAAAGGCTGATGACAGACCTTAACAGCGAACAGAGCCATGGTGGGAACCAGGGTGCTCAGCGCAATTAGAGGCAATTTCATAACACGGTGAAACTCCTTCCGATGTATTATGCAGCCAGTCATTCAGCCTCCAACCGCTAATCTTAGTCCTGTCTTTCTTTTTTCAATTTCTACTCCTCCAAGTCTGTCTTCCTTTTTCTGTCTTGCTCATTTCCACACAATTAGATCTGGCTGACACTCTGTGCCCCACCGGGGTTTTGTATAATTAGCAAATCCATGGAAATTTCAGCTGGGACAGTTTGCTCTGATTGCAGGACTTGTATGCTATGTAAAATGTCCTTGTGGTGGTAGAAACAGAGAGGTTTTCTAGCTGCAAGTTAATTCATGGTCAAAATGTTGCTGTTTTACATTACCTTACATTTGAACCTCATACATAATTGCAAAGCATGCAAGAGAGATGATGCAGAGTCACTAATAAAGTGCTAAAGATCTAATTCATGTCCTGCTATAGAAGGAAGCGTGATGTTTACAGGCTGTTGGATTTTTTTGCTTTTTATTTGTGTGCATTACATGTGACTTAACCGTGATAATCTGATTAATATATGGCTTTATACGATTGTGACTTCTGCCCGTTTATCTCTCCTTGTATATTTGTATTTGATATCCCTGTATCTTATCTTCTCCCTGCGTAGGTGGGACCAATATTTTTCAGTATTGTTTTAGTATATACACCATATAATTTATTAAATTGTGCTTATAAAGCTATTTTAAACAAAACAACTTGGCCAAAGTTGTAGTTTATATTATACGTGCCTTGTGTCTCAGCCGCACTATCTGTCCTGTGACATGAGCTGATGGGAAGGTGTTTGCTTGCTAGCTGTGGTAATGTGCCCAGAGCTGATAGCAGCTGAAGGGTTTCTCCTTTCAACATGGCCTAAGAATGTAGCACCTTAGAGAATATAGATAATCTTCTTCTGATCCAAGTGGATGAACTATATCTCAAGCTGCCTCATCCTTGAGACTGCACTGTTTTTGCTTGCCTGTGATCCAGTTAATGAATCAGTAATGACTTTGAATGATTGGTTAATAAAACCCTTTCTTTTGACAAGGTTCAGTTACAGTCTGGATTGCAGAACCATTTTTTGTAGTCTGGGGAGAAGTCCATGTTGTGACTGAAACAAAAGCAGTGTATCAGTAATGCACATTTCTGTCTGCGGGAAGCAGCCAAACACTCACTAAACTGTTTCTTGCCATTTGACAGTGATTGTTTAAAACTTATAATTTTCCCAAATTGTAATCTTATGGTTTTCCACTGAGGCAAACTTCAGCCCCTTTGAAACCACTGCACAATCTGGGTCTATACTTTGTTAGAAAACAAACAAATGAGCTTTGGAATTTCCTTTGGAATCATATTTTCGAGATTTCCTACAGTGGAAAAGAAGGAGACTTGCAGATAGACACAACAGATACACACGTTTCAGGAATGTTAACCATTATTTTATGTCATGCGCCTCATCACTCCAGACTACCTAGAGCCTACTTCTTTTACTGTCCATATAAAACTCCAGAGTGCACATCTGAATCACGCCTCTATATTCTGGTGACTCACCTGTGCGGATGATGCCCAGTAAACAATTTTACAGTAACCCATTTTTGTGCAGGCTAATTATTACTAGCAATAATTTATAAATTTTTTACCCCACAGGTTAAGTCAATATTTATATACACAATCGCACACAAGGCAAACGGGAAATATTTTACAGTAACTGAAAGATAACAAAATAAATAAATACAAATAAAACTTGTCTGTTCGGATATCACGTTAAATGAAACCACGCCGGTATCCCCGGTTGTCTAAACCAGTTTTAATGTTTCGGCCAAGGTTTCGACAGCATGTGAACGCAACACTGCTGCTGCGTCACGTTGGAAGAGACCAATTGGATTAAACTGAGTTAAAACACGCTGGCTCACCTCAAGAAAGAGCGGGGGGTGCTCACCTTGTACTGTTAGAGAGATTGAAGTACAAGCTGGCACAGCGTCGTCTCTTTGCCGTATGCAGTCTATTACTGCTTTGTACTCTTATTTCAACATGTAATACAGGAACATTGTTTGTTCGCTCAAATTTCAGGAACATACTGTTATTTACAGAGCTGCACGTCCCCCCCTCCTTGTCGGCGTTATGGTTTCGACGGATCCCTCTCAGTCAGTTTCAAGTTGCGCCTTCTCGTCTGCCGTGTGGCTCGGTGCTCTATATCCCTACCGAGCAGAAAAAATAGACATTCCCGTTTTGGCTTCACTGTGAAATTTGGATTTACACAGGAAAATGGATTTAATAGAATTATTGACGATTGGATTATAATCACGTGGCATTCAGAGGTAAGAAGACACGCTTCTCTCAGTCGTTTGACAAACAGTGTTTTTTTTTTTTAAACGTTACCGTGGGATCCGCGGGCTGCACCTTCGCACGTTTGGGAATGTCACGCTCTGTTGGTTTTAATAGAGCAGCTAACGATTTAACTGCATTGGCCTGTTATAAATCTCAATTTTCTTTGTGCAAAGAACATGCACATTACTGGTGCATCACAGGGGAAAACATCGGTTCTAATGGGACAGCCTGTGGAATGTAGTGGTGGTGTTAGTCACTTCCACACAAATATATCCATCAGTACAGAATGCAGTCCAAACGCGACAGTTTACCTGATGAGTCGGCAAAGAAACTCAGTAATATTTGTACATCACTGAGTCAGAGGTGACATTTGAGAAATGTCGTTTTAGGAGCTTGTTTCGGGTAACAACACAGCCGCAACACACCTGGAAAGAAGTCATGTTAGGTAAACGTTAATGCACACACTTTGTATTCGCAAAAGATGTTGTTACAGGAGGCTGGTAAATCTCATGCAGTCCTATACATACCGTACGTTTAGATATTTTGCAAGTGCTTTTGTTGTCTCTCAGTACCTGGTTTGTGGCCAAGTGTAAAGGTTTTGACGTTAAATCAAAGTCTCCTCCTAGACTTCAGTGATGATCATCACTGAAGTCTAGGAGGAGACTTTGATGCTTCCACATGTCATTTTTGTTTTTGTTGATTAACTGTCTGCTGACATTAACATTAATATCATATTACTCCAGCTGGCTCAGCTGGGCCCACACAGCAGCAGCAGCCACTCTGTGGTTAAATGGAGCAGAAGGATCCTGACCTGACAGGCCAAAGTCTCTTATCCTGTCTCATTTGAGTGATTGGATTTGTTCTATTGATTAGTTATACTGAACCTTTGTTTCTCGCATTTCAAGAGCTTCCTTCCTACACTGTATCTTTAAAGACTTTGTACATCTACTCTGAGGCCACAGGGTGCAGTTGAGTAGGTGGGTGTTAACTGGGCTGTGCTGTATCTGTTTGCACCTTTGTGTTATTATAACTAGCAGTTTCCCTCCTAGATCAGGATGTGGAGCAGAGTAGGAAAGGATGTTTGCTTGGTGGCTGACTGCAGTTTGGCTTTCTGAAGAGAAGCCTGACATAATCGTTCAAGTATAGTCAAGCATGCAGCGTCCTCTGCAAAACTAAGCTGTGTTACAGTGGCAAACTTGGCTTTAAGTTTATATTTCTGTGTTATAAACACAACCCACAAAGCATCCAAAATGCATCAAAACACAGCAGCATGAATTTGATAAGGCAAGCTTTTTAATGTTTGTATTCGTGAGGGAGGGGAAGATAAAGCTGACTCACTTTGCCGCCTTACTGACCGTCGCTCAGAGAGTTAAGGAAACTAGCTCTGACTCTGACCCCCTGTGAACCTGCAGTATATTGTGGAAATGGGAAAAGTGCTGGATGAAAGGACGGACGGTAGGAAGGAAGGAAGTCCTGTGAAGGCAACGCGTGCTGTGTCATGAGCAGCTGGATGTATCCCAGCTATCTGGTTCATTTGCCCGATGGCTTGTTGATGTGGCTGACTCATCTGAGACTTGGTGCCCCCCCCCCCCATCCATCCCACCACAATATTAAACTACTATGCGTGTTATAGCAAGTCTAGCCTGCTGTAAGTCCTTAAAAGGAGAGACAGCTGTAACTAGAAGGAATGTTGTGAACTGCTTAAGGTTCCACTTCTTTAGCAAACGCTCATTGCAAGATAATGAGAGAATATCCAGTTACTGTTTCAACTTTGTACTTAGGTGGATGAGATTGTGATGATGAGTATATTCCTGTGACGATGAGTATATTCCTGTGTTGACTGCTGAGTCACACGGGTGTAATAAAACCAAACAGCCTGGACGATGCCATATTGTTTCCACCCTTTAAGGTTTGGAGATCCTACAAAAAGTCTGAGATAGTTGCTTTATCTGACACCGTTCTTTTAAGAAAAATAAATGAGATTTGGTGGAATAATCACTAGTTAAAGCTGCATGACTTGCAGCATGGCTCCTGTGCATTTGCTTTTGTGATTTCCCACAGCTCTAGATTAAAGACTTACTTCTTGGCTGTTTCTTCCACCTTAGAGATCAGAAGTGGGTCAGTATGACAAATGCATTCCAGAGGCTACGCCAGTGATACATGTTGCCAGTCTGCTGCTCCTTGAACTCTATAAAGGTTACTATCTTACGTCAGCCAGTGCAGCAGAAACTCTGATCCTACACATCTTCATGTGACAAGCAAACAGGCTACTGAGACTCTCTGCGCCGTTACTTTTTTGCTTAAGTGTGTGTATTTTCTCAGCTACCTCACATTTTTACGGCACACTGTTGTAGTTTCTCTCCTCTACTCGGGATACATCTCAGGGCGCGATCTCTAACAACAGTGGAAGCATTATATGTTTTTAGTTGTTTCTGCTGCACGGAAACGCTGCCATAGATGGGATCGATGGGTAACGTTGGTTTGACTTAATCCTTATTTTTGTAATTGTTTTTGAAACCATTGTTGTGTAAGAGAAATTTGAAAAAGCAGGGAGAAATAAGGGTGGTAGTGACGTAGATACGAGGCTGATGTAGTTAACAAAAACTAAAACCAGAACTGAAGCTAAGCTAAACTAAAAAACGTTTTAGTTCATTGAATTGGTACGGGTAAAAAACCAGAAAGATTTTCTTTGCATACAAAACTAAAATATACAGAAAATGTTTTTACTGTTAGTAAATTTGTCACTTGTTATTAGTCCTAGCTTTTTTTTCCTCTTATCACGAGCATTGATACGTCTTAAAGTCAACACATTGCACAGATTTGTGACTGACATCCACACATTTAATATTCCACGTCTCTGTCCTCTAACCTAGTCTCCACACATTACATCAGCATTGCTTTCATAGCGAATTAATATTGAATCCTTTTCTGCCTTTGTCATGACAAAACATTGATTTTTATTGAATGTAATGTTAATTGTGTCTGACATGTGTAAAAATCATCTTTCTTGCCAAGAAAGTTGAATCAGGTTTTCTCTTGTTGCTCCTTTGATGATTGAAACAACGTCTCAATCCGGTGATTATTTCACATGATGTCACACACTTGCTGCCATGTGTGGTGTCACGTGAGGGATGACAAAGCAGACTTCAACTTTAGAGTAGGCGTGTGGAGATAACATCAGCTTGTTACCCTTTTGAACTGTAATAATGATTGCTTTACCTCGTTAGTAGGGGTGCAACGATACTCGTATCGATATTGAACCGTTCGATACAGTGCTTTCGGTTCGGTACACATGTGTATCAAACAATACAAAATTTATTTGATCAACTTTCCTTCTGACGATGCTGTCTGTGTTGAGAGCTCAGTGAATCTGCGTTCGACTACTCCGCCTAGGCTGCACTGTCGAGCGCAGATCCACTGAGCGCAGCGCTAGCTAGCGAGACTGTCACTACCCGATCCGTACCGGAAACCCGATCCGTACCCCGCATGCGCAAATCTTACGTCACTTCCTCTCTTTGCGACATTCAATATATTTGAATGATACGGTTAGCGCCCAGTTAGCTCCTAGCATTTCTCAACAGCTCTGCCTCCTTTTCGACTGCCCGGGACATTTAAACAATGGATAATCCGTATACAAACAAATCACGCTTTTCTCCTCAACAGAGAGCGTTTCCCGATTGAACAACAGCGCCATAAAATAAGAAGAATGGCGCCTAATTACAGACTTAATAATATTGACTTAGCAATGTGTCACGTGAAGATTCAGCAGCCAGATTAAGTGTTTACTGACAATTGACAGTGATAGCGGACATCATCATCACTATTCCAGTCAATCCTCTCCACACAGACAAGCATAAACACACTCGACTATCACTAAATCAAATTTAACACACGTTTGTAATGACGCCAATTCAGTTTACAATAGGGTTCATTCGCTCGGTCAGCAGGTGGCAGTATCCTCGTACACTGGGGAGTAAACTGCCATTAAAAGAACAGAAGAAGAAGAAAACCCCTGCACATGCGCGGTACGGATCGGGTAGACCCGATTTGTACGGTCCGACTTTGCACATGCGCAGTAAGGATCGGGGAGTCCTGATCCGTAACTGTCTTTTTATTTTTTGTTTTTGTCTACATTGTACTGAAATGCTTCATTATTGCAAACATTTTAAGATATACTTAATATTCTTAACATTTTAACAGATACTCTGACCCATAACTATCGTAAAACGCTAGACACCATTCGCGCATGCGGGGTACCGATCGGGTTTCCGGTACGGATCGGGTAGTGACAGAGACAGAAGCTAAGCTCGTTGCAACATGGCAAATTGAACCTCCCCCACCCTCATTCAGATCTGGCTTTTGGAACTATTTTGGTCTCCATGTGAAGTATGACCTTGAAGGTAAGCGCGTCATGGACAAAAGTAAAACAGTATGTTGGATGTGCCACGCAATGCTCAATTACATTGGTGGGAACTAGTGCGTTAGCGCAGTTAGCTCGTTAACGTGTTGGCCGTCCAGCCCCACGCACGGGGCGATCCGCGGTAGCTCGTTAACGGAGATTTGCCGTGTTGTGGCGTTAACGTCATTTCAGATTAACGCTGACAGCACTAGTGGGAACACAACGAATATGACTGCACATTTACTCCGACATCATCCTAGTGCAAAGACAAGTGGAAGCAGACAAAAACAACAAGCACGCATGCTACAAATTTTACCCGAGTCATTTAGACAGCCGTTAGCACATGATTCTCCTTATGGGGACCTGATATGTTTAATATGCTGCTGAGAATATAGCCCAGAAGAAGCGTATAGTATAGCTTTTATTTTGGAAAGAGCCATTTCTCTGTAATAAACTCTCTTTTCCAAAGATGAGGAATTTCTCCATCAGATAGATTTATTTATTTTTATTACTTTGTTGTTTCAGCAACATTAAATTTAAAAACTGCACTTTTGAGTTAAAATATATATTTAGAATTTTAATAAATGACAAATTAAAAAAGCATGAACATTTTTTTGTATCGAAAAAATATCGAACCGTGAATTTTGTGTATCGTTGCACCCCTACTCGTTAGGGCTCCGAATTTGCTATCATCTGTGCTCTCTGCTCAGATCTGTGTTTTATTCCATCATGTGTTCACAGATCAGTCCTCTAATATCCACTTGGCGGTTACACAGGATGTTAAACAGACCTGGGATCAGGAGTATAGAGCAGGACGTGACGGCTGTTTAAAATGTGGACGTGAACTCTTGTCTCGAGTTCTAGGGTTCGGCTGGAGCTGTGAAGGCGTTTGATCAGCTAACCTTAACACTAACACTTTGATTGGCTTTACTAAACTACACAAGACTTGTGAATTCCCCTTTGTCTCCTTTTACTTTGGAATGAATTGTGACTCAGTTTTTTTTCCACGTCCACGTCCCTCCACTGCTTTGTGTTCATTTGATCATTTCAAATATGATTTACAGTGAAGCAGTGAATTCCTCAATTTTCATCTAGTGTCTAAATGCAATCTGTGCTGCACCTGCTAAGCATGATTTTCCTACCACCTTGTAGTAGGTGACAGGGATTAAAGTGTAATTTAGAAGGAATCTGTTTTCATGCTTGCTTCTATAAAGCAATCATGCCTCGTGCTGCTGTGTGGGTGTTCGGTTACCTTCCTACTGCAGCAGCTCTTCAGTACACTCTGGAAGGCTGGATTTCCTCTGGTCTGCTGCTCAACTATTTGGGAGATGGAGGGACATGAAATGTTCGGCATTGTGAGTCTGGGAAGAAAGCCAACCTTGCATGTTCTGATTCAACTGTCTGCACACTGTGTAAAACGGCAAAAAAATACATGTACTGGTCTGAAAAGAGGATGAAAACACAGCTGCATAACTCCACTTTTACCTATTTATTGCTTCTTGGTAGTTGTAACATTTCCAACACACCTGCTCATGATCAGACAGTAATGCACAGAGCAGCACCATCTGATATTTCTGATGGCCATGTGTTTAATCTGGACTATTTTGTGGCATATGTACAGTTTATTCTTCTGGTGCTTTTATCCCGATCACAGCTAAAGTGACGCGTGTGACTCATTTTATTGGTTAACAGAAATATCCTTTATAAATCATTGCTTAGTTATGCAGTGAGTTATACAGTAACCTAAGAGGGCAAATGGGATAATTAGTTATTGACTGTGTGAAAGACAGGCTGTTTACTGGGTAAACCTCATTCTGTTAAAGATAGGTCTCGATACCTGGTTTTTGATGCTCCCTGTTGCTGCCACACTGCACGCAGCAATACTAACACGTTGAGGATGACTGACCCGAATGAAATGAATGTTTAGCTAGTCAGAGATTCTGCTGTTTCCCTTATATCATCGACTCGACAGAGTCCTGCAATTTGTTTACCATCTGAACTACTCACAGCTGCGGCCACGCGCAGAGATTAGAGAAAGCAAACATGGATGTGATGGGATTATGGGCTGTGCTGGTTGTAGTTCACTGTTGCATGTTCCACTCAATGTACTTTGCTCTTTTTAGATGTTTGTGATGATGATGTTTTGTTTTTTTTGTCATCAAAAAAAACAAAACAAAATAAAATATTGAAACGTGGCACTGGTGCCTGCCTGCTGGAAACAGTATCTCCTAGTTCTTCCATTGCTGAGTATTGAATGTTGTACTATCATACACAGGTAAATAACATTATCAGTAGGGCTGTTCGATATAACGATATATATCTGATGACGATATAAAAACATCTATTGTTTTATTTTACGCTATCGTTTGTTTCGTGGTGTCGCAAAATAAACTGTTTACAGTAATATTTTTTCACTGTTTTGATGGTCACTGTAGTTATTATTAATTTCTTAACGTTTTCTCTTTCTCTTATATTTAATATAACCACACTACGGACGGACAAGCGCCTGTTTTTAAGCGTTGTCGTTAGCAACAACTGCGGTAAAACCATCGTGTGTCCGCTTGTTTATTTTCTAGGGGTGGGGGAAAAAATCGATACTGTGTAGCATGGTGATATTTTGTTTGCTAATAATGTATCGATACAGGGACAGCAGAAATCGATACTTTGTTACAAAAAGGTTTTTGTGCTCTGACTTCAGAGCATGTTGATCCTTTTTCTGAGCAAGAATCCTGACATTCCTTCACTGTCCAAATGTGTTTAACTTTTTTATGGCAGCAATAAACATGACAGTTTACTTATTTTAATTTAAGACATGTTTTATTTTAATTAAGTTTAAAACTTTTTTATTTAATGTAAAATTATATTTTGTTTTAATTTACTTTCAAATTCTTCAGTTGCTGAAGGGGCTGCATAGTTTTCATAAACTGCATAGTTCAGAATAGCTATAATTGTACCAGATGGTTGTTCAGTTAAGTTGGACTAGACTGTAATACAAACCGTTCAGTTTGTCAACAATAAAACTGAAATGAGAGAAAGACTGAGTGTGAGACTTTGATATTAGATAAAATGAATATTGATAAAGTTTACCTTTATGTACAGAATCTGAATATCGCAAAATATTTAAAAAAATTGCAATAATATCGTATCGTGCGTTAAGTATTGTGATAATATCGTATCGTGGGATGTATGGTGATTCCCACCTCTATTATTTTCCACATAAACATTTCACAATTAAGCTCAAGATCCTGTTGAGACTTTTCAAAATAAACTGAATCGCGTAAAATAGTATACAGAGTATTTATGGATGAGAAGTAAAAGGGAGCCGTCAGGTGCTAAAAAATAAACCTTAGACTCAAACGTTAGAACAGGCTTTTCCCCGCAGCACGCCGTGTAATAAATACTCACAAAGAAAACGGCGGCCGTTACAACTTATGTCTAAAAATGTATCGTTTCACGCATCGGTTAAAACACTCGACTCCAGCTACATGACGCGCAGCTGGAAACACTTCTGCCCGAGATTCACAGAATTTACAGAAAATGTTACATTTTTGTGATTTATATCGTTATCGGACGATAGATGTCTTATATCGGGATATGAGATTTTGGTCATATCGCACAGCCCTAATTATCAGTGTTAGTTTCTCGTTCTGTGTTTCCTTATTTCACCCTGTTTTTTACATTGGCTGTGGCATTCTTCATGTTTGAGGTGTAATTAATGTGGTTTAAAGAAGGAAAGGTGAGATTGGGAACAGAGTTATAGTTTAGTTTTCCTATGGCAAGAATCAAAAACCCAGTTTGGGTCAGCCTTTGTGCATTCAGTGTGGAACTGAATCATGCGACCTCTAAGGTTTGTTTTCACATGACAGCCGAGCTGTTTTTTTTCTGTCCATCGTTCTTCCTGGACATGCAGTGAGATGTTCGCTTTGACATCAGAAAACTCTGAGGATGTTGGATGGTCAGTGGACGTTTAAACTGAAGTCCTGTTGCCCGTCTGCATATCCCGACTCCGACCATAACTAATACACGGAGACCAGCGTCTGCCTCAGACTACATTTCCTAGTCTGCTGTTAAGAAGGGTTTGGAGTATACAAGTAACCTGATATGTGCTTTTATTTCAGTATGTGCTCAGATGTAAAATGTATACAGATAACCAAATGTGAAAACCCATCCAGATTTTTACGAGTAGTGCTATTGATAACGCTGATGCAGTAAAAGCTTTGCTGAGTAATGGTTTTGCATTTTTCTACCGTCTATGATTCATTGTATCTATGTTTGCATAGCATAAATACTATTCTACACTAGTCAAGACTTGTTATGAACAGCACATAAGTTGGAGAAGTGGCATTTCAGCTTGAATTTGAGAGGATTCCTAAATCAAACAGCTTTGGCCGGCGCTGCCAGGACGCTCTAATTGACCATGTTTGACACCCATAAGCAAGCAAGAGCAGCCTGAGCCTGTGCCCAGACTCCCTTGAGGCAACTACTAATATGTAGGTTGTACAAAAGACCCATTGTCATCGGAAACTGTTCCCCTGAGTCATGTCAGCTATTCTGGGGTAAATTTCTTTATATTGGGCTTTTTAAAACATGCTATTTAAGATTTCTTTTAGTGGTTGGATATAGTCCAACAGATTCTGAAACGCAATGAGGCTCAGATTCATTTAAAACCGGATTTGGGCATAATTGAGGATTGTCTTGGCAGCACAACTGAGCAGACTGGGACCAGTATAAATCCAGGAACCACTTTATTCTCTCAGATTAAATTCTACAAGTACATCAAGTGGAGCTGGATGTGGCTTCTTAGCTATTCTATTTGAGTTTTAAAGTAATTGGGTGTAAATGAAGCCAATAAAAAGGGGCATTTCTAAGTTTTTGAAAATGTTTTCTTCGTGATATAAAACGCCATAGCTGCAATTCTATCCCTTTAATCCTTTAGCATTCACGGATCTATGAATATAGACATGCAAATAGATGCAAATAATTTCAAATCATGTCTTTGATGTTATTTCTGCTTTGTTTGCAACTGAAAGAATCGCACAGAGAGAAGCAACAAAATATTTCTTTTTCTTTTTATTTGTTCTCTCACAAAGTCCAAGAACTCCATCGTGGTGCTGCAGATATCTGGGTGTGACAGTACAGATAGAAGTGTGCCTCCAAGACTGTTTGCTGTCCAACAGTGAAACAAACAAACAAACAAACAATAATATCTTGTGATAAAACTAAGCTGAGATGTAATATATTTAAAAAAATAAATTCAAAACTGAATACATAAGCAATAAACAAATAGCTGGATAGTTGTTTATTCAGTCCTAGTAAGCGATACTGCAAACTACACGGCTTGTTGAAGGAAGTTGGAGCTTCTCTTGTTGACGTTAATGGAAATTAGATGAGGGCATCAGATACTCCAGCCTCCATTTAAAAACTAAAAAAAACCCTAAGGGAATCCATTGGGTATCACTTACTGGTATTAGTGTTGTATACTGGGAAATAATATAAAACATTAAGCTCATTCTGTAAATTTGGGCCCTTCTAAATGTCTGAAAGGATGATGATCCAGGATGAACTCACTGGCTAACAAGCCGAGCTCCTCGCTCGTCACATCTGCTTTCAAAATGCCGTGATGGCAGTAGTGAAAACGCTCATCTCAAATCTTCGAAATGGGACTTTACCAACCGACGAGTGACATTACTGTGGCTACATCCATCTTTTATGCTGTTTGAAGCTCTGATAATGAATTGTTTGTTGTTAGCAGTGCTCGTGAAACTAAATCAGCAGCATCTGCATCAGCTCAGACGAACTGCTCAGCTTCACAGCTTCAGAGGGTTAGGGATGTGATCGAAAAGCCAAACGGTTTGGAGACGGCCTCGGCCAGAGGCAATTTGAATTTGATCCAATAACTATTTGTGTTCTTTGTGTGGTCTGAGTCTTTGTTCGCTGTGTGAACAGACACAACTCTCCTAATTCCTGCTGGATGAACCTGTGCATGACTACAACCTTTAACTGAGTAAAGTAGTTTGCACAGACTCACAATGAGCATGTCTGCTCAATAACTAATATCACAAGTGAGTAACATAGCCATTAATACACTCTGACGTAAATTTGTGCATTATCCTGTCAATGTGGAGTCACAATGTGTGGAGTGATGGGTCATCATTACTGTCATCTCAGGTAATTCTGTTTAAGCTAGTTTTAGACAAACATGTTTTGTACTTTGGTATATTTACATTCCTTTTTCTAACATCTCTCATGATGTTTTTTCATACCGCAGTATGGAGTTTAAGTTAAGGTCCAAATTCCCATTTCCCTATGCCTCTGTGTTGGTGACAGCCATATGGCCAAAACTAGGAAATTTGGATTTGCAAGCACTGATGATAAGCATTCCCGTCAAACATTCAGTCTGTGTTACATATGAAAACAAGGAATCTACTACAACAGGGGTATCAAACTCAAATACACAGTGGGCCAAAATTCAAAAGTGGAACAAAGTCGCGGGCTAACATTAATATTTATTGAAATATATTTATTCCTCCAGATATAAGAATGAATCTTTTCTTATGGACTCAAACACGTTTTGCTGAAAAACTGAATATGGAACAAGCAAAGCTTAATACTAAACAATATATATATATATTAGCTGTATAATACCAGTAGGCCAGCTCTGATAGTAATTTGGTATGGCTTCGCGGGCCAAATGTAATTAGGTTGCGGGCCAAATTTGGCCCGCGGGCCAGAGTTTGAGACCTATGTACTACAAGAAAGCATCTTGAAAGTCCTTTTATTGTCATACACAGCTGTTCATAGATGACTTTAATAAGGAAACTGTAGTTGTAGGCATCATACTGTTGGGATTTCTCCCTGGAAAATTGTTCGTCCCTTGTGCTTAGATCTGGCAGGGAGTTATCTCAGGACCAGTGTCAGTACTGGTTACTCACATATCTGCCTGCTTACTCATAGAAACAAACAGCAAATGTCTGCTATTTTTATCGTTGCAACCCTCGTATCAGTCTTATGTCATGTTTACATTATGCTAACTACAGCTTCTCTTAACTTCAGCTGTAATTGTTTTGTTATATTTCTGCTGCATTGGCCGATCGCTGGCAGGATTACTGGAAAGTAATGGATGGATGTGGATGAAATTTATCACTAGGGGTAAAAACGTAGAATGTATTCACTTTTAGGGTCAGTTTGGAAACAGGATTAAATGGAAGGATTGTTCACACCTTTGTGTTTCATGCAGATGGCTGTGACTATTTTCTTGTCTCCAGTTTTGGTACCGTGCACTAGGGCTGCCACGATTAGTCGACTAGTCATGATTACGTCGACTATCAAAATCGTCGACGACTGATTTAATAGTCGACGCGTCGTTTGAAGCTTTGTAAGATCACAAAAGATGCAGGAATAAGTAGTAGGATTTAAGAGTGTAATAACGGACTGAAACAGAAGATGGCAGCACTACATGTACAAGGATGCCAGCTGCCGTTAAACCCCGAAGAAGAAGAAGAAGAAGAAGCAGTGTCCCAGAATTCACAGCGCAGCCCAGCTCAGTTTCCAACAATGGCGGCAGCTAGTTAGTTTTAATATTACTCTTATTATTCTTTCTGGGTCAGAAAATAAATGTTTAACATATTTTCAGGCGAGAATGTAGCTGTGTAAACCTCAAATATCTGCTCAGTTTATCAAGACACCACATATTTTCAAAAGCGCTCCGACGTTTTCGGAGACGTCTGTTAGCCACTAGCTCGATAGCTAGCTGGGGGCTAGGCTCACTAGAGCCCGTGAGAGCACCGGACTCCCGGCTAATCGTTTTCAAACCCACCGCCGTCTTTCGCTACTCAGGTTAAACATGATATATAAGTCACTTAGATAACTTAAAAATGTTATTTTTGGCTTTATTCAGTATTTTATTGGTTCCTGAGTAAATCGGTTTGGCTGAGATTGAAGTTATAGTTTTTACACAGCTGAATAAACATCAAGCAGACAGCTGATTATCAGAAGTGTGAGATGCTCGAGAATTTACTCCGGTGTCCTGTTATATTTTAGATAGCAAGGAGTTTATTAAACTTCACCGAAACAATCTGCAAATTTCATTAAAATTTAATAAACTATCATCTTGTCTTTATTTTTAGTTAGCACAGACCTTAAACACTTAAAGCTGTAAGCTAATGATAGTTATATAAGAGCAGATGCTGCTGGTGCAATAAGCTGTAGTTTTACGTCCAATGGATGATGATCTGATTAGTCGACTATCAAAATAATCGTTTGTGGCAGCCCTACCGTGCACACAATGACCAACAAGTGATGTAGATGTCGGAGTTAATCATTCCACTTTTGTTGTCAGTGTGATCTATTTACAAGTCGCAGGCAGCCCGTGAACAGACCACACCTGTTGTTGCCTTGCAGACTAATTAGTATTATTATTATTATGGTCTAGCTCTTTTCAAGAACTGTCATGGGATGTTAAGGTAATCATTAACTTTCAAGAACAAAGCAAAAATGGAATGCGTCCCAAGGCAAACCGGATGAAATGAGCAAAGACATAAATCAGTAAAATCCAGCTCTTATTACACTTTCTAGAACTGGTAAAGTTGGTCTAATTCCAGTCTTCCCAGTTATTTTATGCTGGTATAACTGGTAAGAAATTCTGCCTCAAAACCTCTGGGTTCATTCGCCTGACTGTGTTTGCATTTAGCAAACAGCCATAGCTCATCTGATTCTCCTTAGTAATCTGTTCTCACATATTCATAAAGGGAATCATCAAGGATCAAGCTCTTAAGTCTGTGGTTTTCCAAGTCTGTGGAATGTAAATGAAACAAGAAACAGAAGAATTCCAGATTGTGTAACCAAAGGAAGAGCAAAATGAACCAAAACAAAGAAAAATGATGGTTTGAAATGTTTGTTTGTTTTTGGAGCCATTATTATAGTGACAGTGTTTAAAGCAATCATGCTGTCAAACATCCACAAACAGGACTACTGGCCTAATCTCTGTGTCTATTTTTAGATTAGTGGATGATGTAATGCAGCCAGGGCTGCATGTGTGTCAGTCATGTGGGAATTCTGTGAACGTGTGAAATCCTGCAGCTCATCCAGATGTCGGGATAATTGCAGAAAGAGCTCATATTTCACGAGTTTCCTTTATTTTTGCTGCACACTTCAAATATTTAGTTGGGAAAAGCATGAAATGAGGCCCATTCCATATCCTTACTTTTCTTAATTACTGTATCCCATACATCCATCTGTGTGGTTTCTTCCTGACCACTGGGAAACACAGTGCTGCTGTGGAGTGTGCACATGGCTCTCTCTGTAGGAGGGTACTGTTATTCAAACTATAGGTCAGCTTTGTTGTCATTAAGCAGGGTCATGGTATGGCATGTCACAGGAATGTCTGTTTGAGCTGTGCTGTTTTAGACACACACACATATTTTTGTCTCCACACAGTTTATCATCATCCTTCCAAGATCATCTTTTTGGAAGTATCATTTCAAAAAGTTTAATGTCAGCTGATTTCTTCTACTGCTTTTGTTCTTTGCTTGCTACGTCTTGTTTCCTCAGTCATTGTTTGACAGCAAAAGAAAAGACTGGTCAAGAATTTAGGACACAGCGTTCAGAGTTTTTGTTTTAATGATCTGATTAATTTGCTGATACAATCAACTAGGGCTGCACGATTTTGCATAAAATGAGAATCATGATTTTTTGGCTTAGAATTGAGATCACGATTCTCTCACGATTTTCTTTTCCAGTATAAATATTTATTGCACTTATTAACTGCACATCAACTTCGTAACAGTTGAGACTGAACATAAAAACAATAAATAAACATAAAAACAACAAATGTCTCACATTTTGTCGTTGCCGCAAAATGTTGTACTGCTTGAAATTGCGTCTCCACCGTTGCTCGACACTGCGTGTATAGAGCAGGTAGTGCAACAATAGAAAAATAGTTGCGGGACGGCACTGTGTAGCGTTTGTCTAGGGTGTTGATCGTTTTCCTAAATCCCTCGTTTTGCACAGTGTTGATGGAGCCATATCTTTGGTCAGGTGATAAGTAATAGCCTCCGTAATTTCTTTGTGCCTGCGGGAGTTCGACGGGTATAGGGAAGCGCTGTATAAGGTTCCCGTTATTGATGTTTGGGTGGTTGACCGGGACGGTCGTCATCCCTGACGTGCTCTCCGTTGTTTTTTCCCTGACAATTTTAGCATCACACGGCACAGCTTCTGTATCACGTGGTATAAGGCTCCGCCCTTGTCATTTGTTGAGCAGGAAGAGTGAGCGCTTGTTTTCATGCAGATTACGTCCCGGATCAAAATGCGGTACAATCGTCGTCGTCTTTTTAAAATTTTTTTTATTATTATTGTTATTATTTTTAAATCGTTGTCATTTGGAATTGAGATTGCGATTTTCTAACGATTAATCGTGCAGCCCTACAATCAACAGTCTCCTGACAGATTACGATCTTAAACATTCTCACAACACAAGGCTCTGAATGCAGCTAAGTTGGCTTAATAATTAATGTTTACCCCTGATATTTGGGCTTAGTACTACAACCCGGCTGATTCTGGATGGGTACTAGATTCTTCTTAGGAAGCCAAAAAATCCAGTATTGATATACCACCTAATTTTCTATATGTAAACAGTATGTTGAGTTCTGTTGAAAGGGGAAAAGTTTTGTTTTAGCTCCCTTCACCCTAATTTTTAGGCAGCTTTATTTTAACTGCTCCTGATCAACAGAATTTTTGTATGGTATATCTGAAGGGTACAACATGGAAGTGAATTGGTTAAGTTCAAGCTCATATCTAAATGTAACTGTGTACTGACGTAGCGAGGCACAGTTGGTATAGTAGACCACTGGTGTCCAATTTAGCTGCTGCTGTGGAGAGGACGTCTGTCATATTATACCAAAAAAGTGTTAAAGATGTAGAAAAGTGTCTGCTGCATATTTGTGCTTCTTTTGTTGTTTTTTTTGTATTTTTTGTGCCTCTTTAACTCTACAATAGGGCTGGGCTATATTATACCGTTCACAGTAATACCGGTGTAATGTTTGGGCAACGATAGAACAATGAAATATGGCGATAGAATATGGGTAAAACGCGCATGCGGAGTGCCTTTGTTTACATACGCACATGGCGGCGACGGAGAATGAGAAGAGCGAAAGTGGATCGTTAAATGAAACGAATGAACCAGAACTGGTTTGTAAAAATGCTGCAACTTCAGTGGTGTGGAACTGGTTTAGCTTTCGTACGTCAGATACACAACAAAGCACTATTTTTGGTAGAGCATGCTAGCAGGCCGTCGTTATTACCGTGTTGTTTGGAAAATACGGCACACTTCAAATCAATCCTTTGATTTTTCTGAACATCGACAGAGCCCCTTATAATCCCGTGTGCCTTATGTATGAACTCTGGTTGTGTTTACTGACCTCGAAACGATTTTATGTACACGGCGCTCGAAAATCTGTCAAATGTTTCAGTACGACTTTGCTAAGCTATGAAGCCGCAACGCTTGATGGATTGTCAGAGCATTACGGCTGTCGTTGGCAGGAGCCTCGCGGAGTGATACGTACTGTGCTTCAACATAATATTACCGTATTGTGTGTGTATAACCTCTTTTTAAGTTTTGTGGATATTATACATGGTTATGCTGAGGATATGTCGACCAGTTTCCACTGGAAACGCCTTTTGGTTAAACTGTCAGCAAGGAATTTGCATTTGCACTGTTAATTTTTTATATCACTTTAATGCACATAAAAAAACTGCTTGTTTAAGTGAAAATACATTGATGGTTTTTTTTTTTGCACTAATAAAGTTGTGGAGGTGTAAAGTATTTTGTCTCGTGTCAATTATATCATCAGTTATATCGTTATCGCAAATTTTCAAATGTATATCGTGATAAATCTTTTTGGTCATACCGCCCTGCTCTACTCTACAGTAGTATTTAGCAACTTACTGTGCTTACCATATAATGCATATTTGCCAATAACAATATATCAGGGCAATATCAATAAGTCTGTGTGATTTGGTTCAACAATGAAATCTTATATTTGAGTTTTTACTTCCATACAGAGGAACTAGTGTGTGCCAGTATTTTCATTCTTGTCACTAAATGTATGCTCTGGGGACTGACTGAGCACAGATGTGCGCACATCTCCAACCACAAACCTTTACACTTTGATGTGTGTGTTTTGAATAAAGTACACTACAAGTTAAGGCAAAGAAGGAATGGTGTGGCTGGCTGTTCTGGTGAAGGACTCTTTCTGTTTGCGTCAGCACTGCTGCCTTATAGTCGTGTTCCTGACTGACTGAGGCAGAGCCAAAACTAAGGCCTGCTGTTTTCACTGCAGTGAGGAGTTGGCAGTGTGTGAAAAGGAGGCCAGCTGACCTCTGTACCTGCCTTCCTTTCATCACGTGTTGCCACTGGGACTGGGGCTGCATTGGTTTCCACGAACTAGCTCAGCTTCCTGCACAGTGGAGAACAAAACTCGAGCTTTTAAATCTAAATGGGTCGTTGTAAATAATGTTTTTGTAAGTAAGTTAGTAATATACTCAAAACAGCCAAGTTTAACCTCAGAATAATTACTTTGAAAGGTATTCCAGCCTAAACAATGTTGCGGTGCGAGAACCACCAGAGCAGCTTTTGGGCAGATTATGTTCCGAGTGCACAAAGCCACCAGTTTGTTCGCCCTCGCATCCATTCTTTATGCTTTCTTTAGCATACAGCCTGCCTGGAGCTTATGTACCTTTATAGACATGAGATATTATGTCCTGTCAGCTGTCCTCATTGTAAGAAAGTAAGCAAGAGTTATTCCTAGCACGTCAGAAGTGGAATTATTCGCTTTAATCTTTCTTATTTTCACTTTAAAGAGGCAAGAAAAGTTTCTGCATCGCTGCTCGGAGCAAATGCAAAACACTGTTTCTGCTTGGTTAAAAACAAATGAACCAACAACAAACCGGATCAACTGTGTGGTGGTGTTTAAGTCAATGTGCTTGTTTTTTATTTGAGCTTTTTATAATAGTCTTCCATCCTTCTAATCTGCCTTGTATACTTTCAGCAATGTTGGTCAGAGCTGATGAAGACGTTACTGCCAAATCCACTTTGTTATGGACGAGGCATTCCCCATTCATCACAGCAAAGCTACAGACATCAGTGAGCATGAATGATCTCTAACCCCTGGAGGTTGAAACGGTTAAAAATAGCTTATTAAAGCTGTGCACAGGGGAAGTAATTAGTATATCCATGTAGCTATTCAGAGACCCTTATTAGAGCTAGATGATTTTCTTGACTGAGAAGGGTTGTTGTGTTATTTCACAGTGTATTTAGCAGTGAACCGACCATTTCCTGTGTCTGGAAGTGAGTCTGTGCCACGAGGACGCATCTATACACTTGTTCCCTGTCTGGTTTTGTGTCGGTACCTTTCCTGTGTCCAGCTCCATGCTTAGAAATACAAAGGGTTGTTTAAGGTCATGATGCTGCAGAGGAATGACAGTAGCCAGAAGTCGTCATATATAAAATATAGTTGTGCTGTTAAATAGATCGTTAAGAAGCATTCGGTCATCAAATTCATCAAAATAAAATTCCAGGTGGAAGATATACTTCTTGATGAGAATTGTGCAAAATTAAAAAGAATAAAAATATATATGGGATGAATGTGTCGTCTTTGGTCAAAAAGGCAGATGAAAATACTTGTTGTTGAGAAAATGATCACAGAAACTTAAGAAAGTTTAAAAAAGTTAATTTTGTACCTGGTGTTATATCTGAGGAATATCATGGAAATGTTTTTGCCTGATTTGGACTGTTTTTAAAGAATATTAGATGGACGGTATGCATAAAATAAAATATCAGTCTCCTCCCTCCAAAATTGTTTCCACAGCTTCCTCTGCTGTTAGATGAGACATCCAAACACTTTAGAGACTTAACATAAAATAATGAATATGATAACTTGAGCTACTCTCAAAAATCATAACATATGTACTAGGGCTGCCACGATTAGTCGACTAGTCACGATTACGTCGACTATCAGAATCGTCGACGACTGATTTAATAGTCGACACGTCGTTTGAAGGTTTGTAAGATCACAAAAGACGCAGGAATAAGTAGTAGGATTTAAGAGTGTAATAACGGACTGAAACAGAAGATGGCAGCACTGCATGTACAAGGATGCCAGCTGCCGTTAAACCCCGAAGAAGAAGAAGCTGTGTCCCAGAATTCATAGCGCAGCCCAGCTCAGTTTCCAACAATGGCGGCAGCTAGTTAGTTTTAATATTACTCTTTTTATTCTTTCTGGGTCACAAAATAAACGTTTAACATATTTTCAGGCGAGAATGTAGCTGTGTAAACCTCAAATATCGGCTCAGTTTATCAAGACACCACATATTTTCAAAAGAGCTCCGACGTTTTCGGAGACGTCTGTTAGCCACTAGCTCGATAGCCGGGGGCTAGGCTAACTAGAGCCGTGAGAACACTGGACTCCCGGTAAATCGTTTTCAAACCCACCACCGTCTTTCACTACTCACGTTAAACATATATAAGTAACTTAGATAACTTAAAAATGTTATTGTTTGGCTTTTTTTGTATTTTATTTGTTCCTGAGTAAATCGGTTTGGCTGAGATTAAAGTTATAGTTTTTACACAGCTGAATAAACGTCAAGCAGACAGCTGATTATCAGAAGTGTGAGATGCTCGAGAATTTACTCCGGTGTCCTGTTATATTTTAGATAGCAAGGAGTTTATTAAACTTCACCGAAACAATCTGCAAATTTCATTAAAATTTAATAAACTATCATCTTGTCTTTATTTTTAGTTAGCACAGACCTTAAACACTTAAAGCTGTAAGCTAATGATAGTTATATAAGAGGAGATGCTGCTGGTGCAATAAGCTGTACGCTGTACGTCCAATGGATGATGATCTGATTAGTCGACTAATCGCAAAATAATCGGTGACTAGTCGACTATCAAAATAATCGTTTGTGGCAGCCCTAATATGTACGTATCAGATATTCCTTCTAAAACAATGGTCAGGATGGAGGCATTTGATGAATTGACATACGTGACATTCAAGAAGGTGCAGGTCATGTATGACATGAACTGATGTGGTTGATGTGGTTTTTAATTAATGTTGTTTGTTTGTTTTTACTGTGCCAGATCAGAAATTGTTCATCGCAGATTCACATTTGTAGGATTTGTGAATGTAGTGCTTTGGACGCCTGGCATTAAGTGCTTGATGTAAAATATTGTACAACAAATCATCGTTGTAAAATTCTCCATTTCACACATGTGAGAAAACTATAATCTTTCATGTTTTCTTTTCCAGTATTGTTTCATTTGTAACAATATGTATGTTTTTTTTAATACTTTTTAATTTGTCGCTCTTTCTCTTTTACAGAATGAAGATTCCTGAGGCTGGGAGTTAAAGCTCTCTACCAGAGAGGGTTTTTCCAGAGCTGAGGCTGGACCCAGAAGCCCCTTTCTGGGGGTGAGGGGGCCTCGCAGCCCGGGAGTTAGTCTGGACCATGGGAGATGGAGGTGCCGGTGCGGCTGGAGGAGATGGGGTGAATCAGTCCCATGTCCTGTTCGACAACTTTGTCCAGGCGACCACATGTAAGGGCATTCTCAAGGCCTTCCAGGAGCTATGTGACCACCTGGAAGTAAAGCCCAGTGATCACAGGATCTTCTATCACAAACTCAAGTCCAAACTCAACTACTGGAAGGCCAAGGCCCTCTGGGCCAAGCTAGACAAGAGGGCCAGCCACAAGGAGTACAAGAAGGGCCGTGCCTGTGCCAACACAAAGGTAAGGCAGCATAATTTGAAAATCACTGTTTTTGTTGTTGTTGTTGTTGTTGTTGTAAAGCTGGATTTGTGTGGTTAGCTTTGGCTCCTGTTCCCATTCATATCTAACAGACTGAACAATATGATCCTCAGTATGTTGATATCTTTATTTTTCTTCCACTAGGCCGAAGATGTCTTCACTTTGGGCTTTGTAGTTAGGGAGTTTCTCATAATTATAGTAGAAGATAGATGTATCTTATAATGGTAAAGCCTATTAAACAGCTACAGGCTAGACAGTTTTATTAAGTTGCGTGTTAGATGCTAGTGTGGGGCTTTACACACTGAAGCTTGGATAGGTGGATTATGAGTCGAGCAAGAAAGCAAGTTAAGAATAGATTCGACTTGCTTCCTTAAAACCTGTCTGAAACTTCTGTCTCATTTTCTATTTAGTGTCTGATCATTGGTGCGGGGCCATGTGGCTTGCGTACAGCCATCGAGCTGGCTTTCCTGGGGGCCAAAGTTGTGATTCTGGAGAAGAGAGATGCCTTTTCCAGAAACAATGTGCTGCACCTCTGGCCCTTTACCATCCAGGATCTCAGGGGTCTTGGGGCCAAAAAGTTCTATGGGAAGTTCTGTGCTGGTGCTATCGATCATATCAGTGAGTAGATGTGATTCTCTTGAGCTCTTCTACTTGTACTAATAAGAAATATATCAAAGTTATTTTACATATTCTTTCTCTGTGTGTGTTCTAGGTATTCGTCAGCTCCAGCTTATGCTTCTCAAAATGGCACTCCTGCTGGGCATTGAGATCCATGTGAACGTAGAGTTTAAAAGCCTTATTGAGCCTCCTGAAGATCAGGAAAGTGAAAGTTAGTAAATGGAGCTGCTGCCAAATGTGTCCAAAAGTGCACGAAACTATCTGTCAGAGCCTATGAGTGTCGACTCTGTCAATGCATTTCTGTCCGATTACACATTCTGTGTTTTCTTAGGAATTGGCTGGAGAGCTGAGATCCACCCTAGGACACACCCCGTCAGCGAGCTGGAGTTTGATGTCATCATTGGAGCAGATGGAAGGAGAAACACGTTACCAGGCGAGTTTGCATGCACAGACTGGGAATAATGCATCAGTAATGCATTTGACTAAATGAAGCGGCACTGTTTGTTTTTTAGAAGTCGAGTTGGAGGCCAGTTAGAATGATTATGATCTCACTTCGTGTGCAGCTGTGGTTGGCTACCTGACCTCGCTCTGCTCCTCACGGCCGAATGAGCATTTGTGTACATCTTAGCTTCTGCGTTCAACTTCAGACAGTATTTGCTCTCCAAGCACAGTTAATAGGAACTGCTGAACTAGGTCTGTTTCCTATGAGTGTTGGGACGCACACATGGAGACCTCAGTGGAGCTTTGCACAGGAGTGTTTCTCTTCTAATTTGACTGTTTTGGAGAAGGCGGTCTGCAGGGCTGCTCAATTAATCTAATTTTAATCACGATTACGATCTGGGCTTTCAACGATCATTAAAAATGACTGAGCCGATTATTAGCCCCTCCCTCGTGCTTTACTCTCGCGCTGCTCCGTGTGGCGAATCGAGCGCACCTCTCTGCATTTCGAACACGTGTCACAACAATTAAGAGCAGCGGTCTCCAACCTTTTTTGCGCCACGGACCGGTTTATGCCCGACAATATTTTCATGGACCGGCCTTTAAGGTGTCGCGGATAAATACAACAAAATAAAACTAGTGCCGGTACCGAAAAAAAGAAGATTTATTCATAACACACGTGAAAAGACCAAGGAAAACCGAGTAAACGATAAAAACGATAACAAAATAACGCTGAAAACCGATAAAAACCCTGAAAACTATACATTTCACACCTGAGCCTCAACTCTCGCGGCCCGGTACCAAACGACTCACGTACCGGTCCGAGGCCCGGGGGTTGGGGACCGCTGATTAAGAGGACCCGAGGGAAGCTCGGAAAGCTAAGCAGAAGTTATTTGGAGAGGAGAGTGACTGCTGTTGGTTGAAAAGAGGTAAAAAAAACTTCAGTGGTGTGGAAACATTATGGGTTCGCGGAGTCAGACGTGGATCAAGTAGACACAGTGTGTAAACTTTGCTACAGTGTCGTAGCTGCACCACAGAGCAACACTGCAAAGTTCACTAAACATAGATGTTTACATTTTTCATTTATTTCTTATATTGCAAACATTTGCACTGTTATCAGTATTTGCACTATTTTATATTATTTTTGACAATCTTTAAAGTCATTATTCAACACATTGTTATTGTTAAATAAATATGGTCAAATAATCGAGATCTCAATTTCAGTGAAAATAATCGTGATTATCAGTTTTGCCATAATCGAGCAGCCCTAGCGGTCTGCAGGACAGACGATGTCATGAAATTGTAGATGCTTCTACATATTCTATGTATTGTATGCGCTTAAAAGTAGCGTGATTTTTAACATTTCTAATTTATGTTCTTTTACTTCACTAACGGAGTGAACAGTTACTGGTTTCTAACCTTGAGGCCTTCCTCAATCATCCGTGCTTTTCTGTAGGGTTTCGGCGCAAGGAGTTCCGGGGAAAGCTCGCCATCGCCATCACTGCTAACTTCATTAACAGGAACACGACGGCAGAGGCAAAAGTCGAAGAGATCAGCGGTGTGGCCTTCATCTTCAATCAGAAGTTCTTTCAAGACCTCAGAGAAGCAACCGGTCTGTCACGGCTCCATTCTCCTCCATTACTTTTTGTCTGTGTAACAGTTATGATGCAGTTTAAGAATTTTGGATACAACATAAAACATAAAACATGTACTTTTGTTGTTGTTGTTACTGGTAACTGCAAGATCTGGAGCTAGCAGAAGCAAAAGGAAGCAGTTGATGAAAAATAAAAGTAATTGGACAAATAATCTGCGCTCTGATCATAGTTAAAAATTTGTCAGCGCACTCAATTAAAATACTTAGGTTTGACGCCAAGCCGGCCACAGTTTGCCGCTGACATGACAATGTCCCCGAGGCTCTGCTTATGTGCTTTGAAAGGCATAATTGCTGCTCTTGTGCTCAAATGACATCAGGATTGTCGGCTCTGTTAAAAAGGAAAATGATTGTGTTTGTTATGTAACGCTACATCTTTCTGTTGGTCATTTTAGGCATTGACCTGGAAAATATCGTCTATTACAAGGATGACACGCATTACTTTGTGATGACTGCCAAAAAACAGAGCCTGCTGGAGAAAGGAGTCATTCTACATGTGAGTGATTAAAGCCTACAGCGCTTGCTCGAACCAACAAAATTAGTCCTTCTCTCTCTTTTCTGCCTTGTTTTTCAGTCTTTTATTCTCTCTGTAAATTCCCCCAGTTTTTTCCCTAATGGTCTAACCAAGCCAACGGTATTCTGGAGCAAACTGCCAACTTAAACACTTGCTACTTATTTGTGTCCTCACTAAATACGGGAGTTTCCTTTCCATAGCCACTTTGCACAGGAAACCGGAAAGACCTTTTGGCATGTCTGTCTTTGTGTACTGATATTAATAAAGGATATAGATGCATAAATGTCTGCATTAAGTTTTAAGCGGAGATTTTTTGTTGTTTTTGATTTGTGCATGGATGTGCAGCTCTTTGTTTTTACAGGGAGTTAATGACGTTTGGGCATACACTGAGGTCCAAAGACAGAGTGCATTTGGATTGTGTAAGCACGACTACAGTGCAGTATGATGAGCTCCTTTTATAGCAATTAAACAGCTCAGTGTAGCCATTTTTAATTTTGAAGAGATACAGGGAGTGCAGAATTATTAGGCAAGTTGTATTTTTGAGGAATAATTTTATTATTGAACAAGAACCATGTTCTCAATGAACCCAAAAAACTCAATATCAAAGCTGAATGTTTTTGGAAGTAGTTTTTAGTTTTAGCTATTTTAGGGGGATATCTGTGTGTGCAGGTGTCTATTACTGTGCATAAATATTAGGCAACTTAACAAAAAACAAATATATACCCATTTCAATTATTTATTTTTACCAGTGAAACCAATATAACATCTCCACATTCACAAATATACATTTCTGACATTCAAAAACAAATCAGCGACCAATATAGCCACCTTTCTTTGCAAGGACCCTCAAAAGCCTGCCATCCATGGATTCTGTCAGTGTTGTGATCTGTTCACCATCAACATTGCGTGCAGCAGCAACCACAGCCTCCCAGACACTGTTCAGAGAGGTGTACTGTTTTCCCTCCTTGTAAATCTCACATTTGATGATGGACCACAGGTTCTCAACAGGGTTCAGATCAGGTGAACAAGGAGGCCATGTCATTAGTTTTTCTTCTTTTATACCCTTTCTTGCCAGCCCCGCTGTGGAGTACTTGGACGCGTGTGATGGAGCATTGTCCTGCATGAAAATCACGTTTTTCTTGAAGGATGCAGACTTCTTCCTGTACCACTGCTTGAAGAAGGTGTCTTCCAGAAACTGGCAGTAGGACTGGGAGTTGAGCTTGACTCCACCTCCACCTTGCTGGCGTCTGAGTCGGACTGGAGCTTTCTGCCCTTTACCAATCCAGCCACGGGCCCATCCATCTGGCCCATCAAGACTCACTCTCATTTCATCAGTCCATAAAACCTTAGAAAAATCAGTCTTGAGATATTTCTTGGCCCAGTCTTGACGTTTCAGCTTGTGTGTCTTGTTCAGTGGTGGTCGTCTTTCAGCCTTTCTTACCTTGGCCATGTCTCTGAGTATTGCACACCTTGTACTTTTGGGGACTCCAGTGATGTTGCAGCTCTGAAATATGGCCAAACTAGTGGGAAGTGGCATCTTGGCAGCTGCACGCTTGACTTTTCTCAGTTCATGGGCAGTTATTTTGCACCTTGGTTTTTCCACACGCTTCTTGCGACCCTGTTGACTATTTTGAATGAAACGCTTGATTGTTCGATGATCACGCTTCAGAAGCTTTGAGACTGCTGCATCCCTCTGCAAGATATCTCACTATTTTTGACTTTTCTGAGCCTGTCAGGTCCTTCTTTTGACCCATTTTGCCAAAGGAAAGGAAGTTGCCTAATAATTATGCACACCTGATATAGGGTGTTGATGTCATTAGACCACACCCCTTCTCATTACAGAGATGCACATCACCTAATATGCTTAATTGGTAGTAGGCTTTCGAGCCTATACAGCTTGGAGTAAGACAACATGCATGAAGAGGATGATGTGGACAAAATACTCATTTGCCTAATAATTCTGCACTCCCTGTAGAGGAAGACAGAGGCTAGTCAGCACAGCTCACGGCAGAACTACAAATCAGAAAACAGCCCCTGTTAATATCTTCCACTGTCCCACCCTTCCCGTCACGCACCACCACTGGAAGACCAGAGAGCTTGAAGATGGAAGAAATGTATCTCTTACCGCCCTCTGTGAAAACATGTCACTATCAAAGCATGCAGTGATTTGATGCTACGTGTTAGAGAGACTTCATTCCAGTGCAAATCCTCTGGGCTCTATGTGGTAAAGGGGTTGTATAATTCATATTGTGTCATATTCAATTCAATTTTAGACCCTACTATAATACATACAGAGAAAACCTCAACAACCATATGACCCCCTATGAGCAAGCACGTTGGCGACAGTGGGAAGGAAAAACTCCCTTTTAACAGGAAGAAACCTCCGGCAGAACCAGGCTCAGGGAGGGGCGGGGCCATCTGCTGTGACTGGTTGGGTTGCAGCAGCTCTTAAAGCTCAAAAATCTTAAATCTTAACTTACAATTGGGGAAATCGTTTCCTTTTATTTATTTCTTATGAATTTTTCATGTTAAGGCCGCTTCTTATCTCGCCTGCTTCTCCTGCAGGACTATGCAGACACCGAGCTTTTGCTCTCCAGAGCCAACGTAGACCAGGCTGCCTTGCTGTCTTATGCACGCGAAGCTGCAGATTTTTCAACCAACCACCAGCTGCCCACACTGGACTTTGCCATCAACCATTACGGCCAGCCCGACGTAGCGATGTTTGACTTCACCTGCATGTATGCTTCAGAAAATGCCGCAATGGTGCGCCAACGCAACGGGCACAAGCTGCTAGTGGCGCTCGTTGGCGACAGCCTGTTAGAGGTGAGAGAAATGACGATGACTTGCGATCGACTCTTTCTTTTCTCGCGTTGGGACTTCACTAGAATAACTGAAATATTGACTGTGTAAAAATGTTGTACTGGCCCTTCATGTAAGTCTGTAGTCATTTTAGTTCTTCCTTCTCTAGGGAAAAAAATCCCAAAGTGTATTTTGTTCCGATTGGCTGCCCCTCATGTGGCTTCTGCAAACATACCCTGGTACTTTTACCAGGGTATGTTTGCAGAAGCCACACGATCATTGCAGTGAGACTCAATCATTGTAGCTACAACATAAAGAAATCTGCTTTGAGCTGATGTTAGGAAAGCACAAGAGTAGAATAATTAAGCTTTGTACTGTCTGAATCTGAGCGTTTTCCTCACTCGGATTGTGCTGATCTCATTGTTTGAAACTTTGGACATTTCATATAAGCAGCAATGCAACATATCAAAAGCATTTGTCCCCTTTAAAGATTTTCAAGAGACTGTTTTAAAATTCTTAAGACTAAGGTGTTGATTTAAAGCTCGTTTCTATCTCGGATATTTATTATAGTTTGCATATTTGACCATATTTGGGTATTGAACGTGCTTACTTTGTCTCCAGCCCTTCTGGCCCATGGGGACTGGCATAGCCCGAGGTTTCCTGGCAGCCATGGACTCGGGCTGGATGGTGAAGAGCTGGGCCCAGGGAAAAACCCCTCTTGAGGTGCTGGCTGAGAGGTGAGAGCGTGGAAACGTTAATGCATGCACGCCAAGACCTGTTCTGTTCTCGTGCTCATGCATATCTGCAGCCACACTCTTCGATGTGCTTTCTCTTCAGGGACACCCTTTTATCTCAAAGTGCTTTACTAGGAAATGTGAGATTTAAAGCATCAGTCCCACCTCTGTTAGTATTAATAGGATAAGAGTTTCTAGTAAGGACTGACTGGAATGTGCCCGTAATGTTCTGTTGTAACGCTGAGAGCAATGTGATCGCGATTTGCTACAGCGTTATCATATTACACTACTGCTTTTTTGTTACATTTCACTCAGTTTAGGTCGCCCAATGGGATTGCTTTTGTTTTTTAGGGAGAGCATATACCGCCTTCTGCCTCAGACCACACCAGAAAATGTCAGTAAGAACTTCAGTCAGTACAGTGTGGATCCTACAACTCGTTACCCCAACATAAGCCTCAACTTCCTCAAACCTAGCCAAGTGAGTATGAGCACTAACAAGCCAAAGTGCCTCTTTTTAAGATTTCATTATTAGCTTAAACCAGGTTGAGTTTGATGCTATTATGCAAATATTTTCTTTCACAAGTGACACTTTTTCATGCGAGAAATGATCATCTTGATGTTGCAGGTGCGGCACCTGTTCGACACAGGGGAGTGCAGGGAAGTTCGCATTGAAATCGAGAATGTGATCAACTCATCGACCCCCAAGTTGGCCAGGAATGGTTTGTGTCTTTTCTGCTTGTAGATGATATGGCATAGGCTGGTTAATCAGTGCTGCAATCACTGTTGCTGAAATGTAATACTGAGTTATTTTCACTCTAGACAACTGCCTGCTTGACAAGCAGTTGCAAGGTAACACGAAGCCCGAATGCATGGCGTTGCTTTTCAGGGACCTTTTAAAGTTTTAACAAATTTGATGAGTCTTTCTGTATATTTATGAATGACGTGGATACTGGAGTGATGAAACCTTTTGGAGAGACTCCATGATATTTCCTTTGCGTATACTAACTCGGTTATTGATCCACTCACTCAAGCTCCATGGCTATATCGAGCATTTAACCCTTTAAAACCGGTCAGAGCAGCACGCTCCGTTTTGCGTAACTATTTTAAAATCCCGGTAGCTCTGCAACCACGTGAGCTAGCGCAATAATTTTTTTTGCATATGAAACCGGAGGAGTTGTACTTCCATCTTATGCCATCAGCTTGTCCTCGGTCACAGTTTCCTTCCACATACAGCTTTGCAAAAACTGCATAAAAAGCACTTGCAGCAACAAAAACATAATATTCCAGAAACACGCTTTGACGATTCGATCAGCTGTTCATAACACTTCCTACGTCCATCAGCGGGAACTATCGCATGTCCTCCATGACCTGCCCGAAACCGGAAGTGACGTCATTTCGCGGAAATGTAGTTTTTTACCATCAAGGCCTCATGAGCCTATACTGGTGTTTTTAAAAGTTATGTTTGACTTTATGACTTTCTGTGTCGTTTCTGGGATGCTTAGGACTCATATTGCACTGCTGGAAATAGTTTATTTTGATGCATATGCTGCTTTTTTGCAAATTTGCATTATAATATTTATTTTCGTTTTTCCTGCAGTATATAAAAATTGGTGTATTTCAAAAATAAAACTATGAAGACACTCAAAATAAATTTCCTGTGGTGGGAAACTATTTTGTGCAACTTTTTTGTATTTACAGTTTTGAGGGATAAGCCTCTTAAATTTCTCTAACTAGAAAAAATATGTTAAAAAACAAAAACGATTTTAATTTTTTTGTAGTTTATTGCACTTTTTTGCAATTTATTTAATTACTATGCACTTAATGCAGACATATTATTAAATTTTAGGCTATAATGGTTGTATTGATATATAGCAACTTGAAATGCTCCCAAAAATGGCTCCACAGCATGTAAACATATAATATAAGCTCTGGCAGACTTGGTTCTATGGTAGGTCTTAAAGGGTTAAAGCCTCTTGTAGCTGTTTAAAGTTTTCATGCGAGTTCTGCATCCTTTCCTAACCTCCCATTTGCATCCTTTTCTTCTTACATCAGTAAAATCTTTACATTTCGTGGTTTGTAATATTTCTCCATTGGCTCATTCAAACACTGATTCTAGCATGAATGACGGGGCCCCATTGCTGCTCAGCCTTGCCTGACCCAAGGCTATGAGATTGCTCAGCAAGAGTACATGTAATGCTGCCCAGAAACAGTTTGTGTTTCCTTCCCTGCTTACTTCAGATGCTGTTCCACCTGCAGATTTCACACCAAGCATTTAATTTTCTCTTCTTTCCCACACATCAGAATCCATAGCTCGGTCCAGTAAGCTGCTCAACTGGTGCCAGAGGCAAACAGAGGGCTACAGGAACGTTAATGTGACAGACCTCACCATGTCTTGGAAGAGCGGCCTGGCCCTTTGTGCCCTGATTCACAGATACAGGCCTGATCTTATGTGAGTATCTAAAGAAAATACACCCAGAACACGGAGATTGACATTTCATAGATGGAAAGGTTTTTTGTTTGTTTTATCCTCCCCCAGTTTGTGAACTTGTACAAACCTTGCCAAGTATATCCCATTGTGGTTTGAAAGAAGGACTGAAACTGCTTCGTTTCAGAATGACTGGTCTGCTGTTTTTTATGTGTTTGCTGGTTGCAAATGATGTTTACTGCCTGCTTGGGACCTTGTATATCATTGTAAATGAGGTGACAGCCACCATTTAAAATACCCCCCTGGGTCTCCTGGGGCTGAGCTGTCCTCATTTCCCCTTCTCTTCTCCCACACAAAAGCATACATGAACGCTCTGCTCACCCTCACATACAATATAAATAACGCAATCTCCATCCACAATGCCTAATGTGGTTTGCTATCCTCTGGAGACTACATGGCAATTAACATTATAAGCTATTAGAGCGTTTCTCCTGCCCGACCTTTACAAAGTAGGGTAGCAGTTGTTCTTTGCTGCTACTGATGAGCCAGAATGATGAGTGAAGGAACCTTTGGAAAACTGCTGTCATGCGTGTTTGTGTAAATGATGGTTAAGATAAATAATGGAGGTCCCACTCAGCGCTTGTTGTGATGTTGTAATGCATTTAAATGGATGCTGTTTGCAGCTAAGATGTATTGATGTGTCATGTTAATGGTATCTTCAGCTGCGGTAATGGGGACATTTACGGTAATACTGTCCACCTGCTTTACACGAGTGCTTCATCATTAGTGTTTGTGGTTTATTTCCAGTACAACTAAAGCTGCAGGACAGTTTTTCTCTTAAATGTTGCTGATTCATCACTAACTGTGGGATACTTGATAGATTTATACTCTTAAACCAAACAAATATGCACACTGGGGCCACATCAGTCCATACAACTCGACTTAAACGTGTTATCAATCTAGATTGTGCATAAGGTTAAGTGCTGCACCTCAGCATCCTCACTTCTCTGTAGGGGTGGGGAAAAAATCGATACTTTGTAGCATCGTGATATTTTGTTTGCTAATAATGTATGGATACAGGGACAGCAGAAATCGATATTTTGTTACAAAAAAGGTTTTTGTGCTCTGACTTCAGAGCATGTTGATCCTTTTTCTGAGCAAGAATCCTGACATTCCTTCACTGTCCAAATGTGTTTAACTTGTTTTTGGCAGCAATAAACATGACAGTTTACTTATTTTAATTTAAGACATGTTTTATTTTAATTAAGTTTAAAACTTTTTTAACGTTTTAATTTACTTTCAAATTCTTCAGTTGCTGAAGGGGCTGCATAGTTTTCATAAACTGCATAGTTCAGAATAGCTATAATTGTACCAGATGGTTGATTCAGTTAAGTTGGACTAGACTGTAATACAAACCGTTCAGTTTGTCAACAATAAAACTGAAATGAGAGAAAGACTGAGTGTGAGACTTTGATATTAGAGAAAATGAATATTGATAAAGTTTACCTTTATGTACAGAATCTGAATATCGCAAAATATTTAAAAAAATCGCAATAATATCGTATCGTGCGTTAAGTATTGTGATAATATCGTATCGTGGGATGTATGGGGATTCCCACCTTTACTTCTCTGATAAAAAGCAGTCAGTTTTTCCCATTTTCTAGTAAAGATTTCTCCTGTTGATCTTAGACGTAGGTCAGCTTTTTATCCTCTTTAAGAAGACAGCAATAAAAGACCACTATTTTACCGAGCATCAGATGTTTTCCCAGAATGATAGATTCTTTTATTCATGTGTGTATTAGCAGATCTGCATTCAACATTTTTGTTTTTTTAGTAGTTTTTATTTCATTTTTTCTTAAAGCTGCTATAAAGTCTGTGAACAATTTAAGAATGTTGCAAAGCTCATTGATTTTTGTTTTAAAGCCTTATTGTTTTGATTTGGTTTACTCTTACTGTTCTTGCATTGTTGTTTGCAACCACTAACAGTTTTCAGCTAGCTCAAGAACACAACGGACAGTTTAGTGGCATTAAAACCAGATACTTTTACTCAACGGTTGATTTAGAACAGCGAAAATGTGACCTGTTTTTGAGTTTAAAAAATAAATTATTGCAAAACTTTTTTTTTTTTGGAATGAAACTCTAAGAGCACATGCCAGTCGTGGTTTAATTGGACCTTTTCAAGTGTAATTTATATGACCAGGATCAAGCTCTTATATTTTTGATATGTAATATACGTTTGTAGTTCAAGCACCTATCAGCCCCATTCTCTTAGTTTGCATTTGAGATGCTTGGCATCACTACTCGCCTCTCACTGTCTGTGGTCTCTCTTCTCTGTTCTCAGCGACTTTGATTCTCTGGATGAACGAGACCAGGAGAAGAACAACCAGTTAGCTTTCGACGTGGCAGAGAGGGAATTTGGCATCTCACCATGCATGACGGGCAAGGAGATGTCCTCTGTGGTGGAGCCAGACAAACTCTCTATGGTCATGTACCTCAGTCAGTTCTATGAGATGTTTAAGGACACAGTGCCACCTGGAGGTGAGAGACGGTGCTGCAGTGGGAGTTTTTATTCTGTAATTTCCTTTTGGGAGACATCGAGACGATCTCTGATCAGAAGGGTCATTTACTCAAAAAAAAAAAGTATAATCTTGAAAGATTGTTATTTTCTGTTAATGTTGTTCCTATTTCACGGATATCTGTTCAGATAACCAAAATCTGAGTCCAGAGGAGAAGGCTGCGTTGATATCGAGCACAAAGTCTCCCATATCTTTCCTTAGCAAGCTGGGTCAGAGCATAGCAATCTCCAGAAAACGAAACCCCAAGGTCAGTGTCTCAAACATGCCAGTATATCTCACTTCTTCTTAAAGCAACAAAATCAGCATTTCATCATTTATTTATTTAACTTTTTTTTGCTGAGGGGGAAAATAGCACATGACTTTTCTTCAACAGGACAAAAAAGAGAAGGATTTAGACGGGAAGAGAAGGAAAACCAGCCAGTCTGAAGATGTGAGTATTCCTGACAGCAGAGCGTCTCAGATGTTGATCTTGTGATTAGTGCTTGAGCAGTCTAGCCAACCAGAACCAACTAATTAATCCCACTAGACTCGCAGTGATTGCCAAAAAAGTTTAGGTGTTTTGTTGTGTTTCCCCCCCTCCCGACTACTTTCTCACAGGACGAGGTATCGAGGAGCAATCGTGACGACAGGCCATCTGTTCCTGCGATCCTGTCGGAGAGAAAAACGGATTCTGCTGCTGTGGGGAACAACAACAAAGTGAAGGTCATGGCCACCCAGCTGCTCGCTAAGTTTGAGGAGAACGCTCCCACTCAGCCTACAGGACTCAAACGACAGGTATGGAAGAAACTGGTCGTCTCATTTTGTGGTTTTACAGCTGGCGGAAATCAGGATTAAGCCACAGGGAAAAGATGCAGAGGCCTACTGGATGTTCTAGGAGCTGCGGTTATATTTGCACACTGACTGCGTTTGTTTTCTTAAATCAGCATTGTGATGAACGTGAATATCATGCTTCATGTCGTGACCTGTAGGTCGCCGTTTTAATGAGCTGAGGTCCCGCATGCTTATGTTGGTCAGGCTCTGTATTGTTCCTGGGACATGTGGGCGGACTCACAGTGCTGACTGGGCTCGGAGGGCTCGGGTGAACTGGTTCGCAGTGGTCTGGATTTCTTGCCACTGATGACCAACAGAGCAGTGGGAGGGAGAAGTGAGCTTTTGAAACAGTAGACAATAGTGCTGGCGGAGAGAAGTTTTGGGAAAACTTCTGCTTTGTGCCGCTGAAATCTATGAAGATTGCAAATAAGGTCCTAAAAGTCTTATAAGAGCAATGTTTGTTTTTTTAGGTAAAAACATTCTTTTATTTACATTCTGCATGACATTTACTGTGCATTGTCTCTATAAATACAGAGTTCACCCCACATGATGCACTTATGCTGTCTTGTCATTTCCTGATCTTTTCTGAAGACATATTTTCCTACTGCTGCGTCTCCACTCATCCATGATTCACTTCCTTCTTTCTGTTGCTCTCTCCTTGGTTTCCACCCTCATTATGGACCATTTCACGATGCCTCGCATGGTTATTCTGGCCCTTTAATTGGCCGCGCTCGCTGTCACTCATCTTTAACTGACTACAAAGGGGGACTCGCTGCCCAATCTGGACCGTCTTTTGCCCCCTTCCCCACCCCCTGTGAAAGAGCCAGTGCGTCTGGCACCTGTCCCAGCATGGAGAAAGGTAAACGTTAGCCCTGTAGAGACTAACAGCTAGACTAACCATATATCCCCGTGGTGTTTCATAGTGGGGAAAGCCACTTTGTGTTGAGCTGTCGGACCCTGAGCCCTCTTTGTAGTGGGCAGACTTGAGATCTGTTGTGTGAGATTTGGAGAAACTAACACAGTAGCTTGTGTGCAAAACTGCGTGACTGTTTAACTTTCCAGTCAGATAGCTGCACAGTTTTGTGCGTGCGTGTTTGTTTGTGTCCAAGAGATGGAATTAGAAGTAGAAGTAGAGTCACAGTCATCTTTGCTTCTCCTGTCTTGGTTCAGAGACGCACACAGCAGCAGGAGAAGCTGAGCATTCGGTACAAAGAGATGATCAAGTGTCAGACGTTGCCCAGCAGAGGGGAACAGGTATGGCTAGCTAGCTAGCTATGGTTAGTTATTTAGTTATGTAGCCTCCCCTTCTTAAATACATTGGTGTTTTGGTCTAGAAGCAAGTGGAAGAGAACGTAGCCTCACCAAGCATCACATGACTGTTTTACGATAAAATTGTTTTCGTTTCTAAAAAAGTTTTTGTTTAATCACAACAAACCTTCCCAGTTATTTCACGTTCTTAAAAAACATCTATATTTATATTTGTGTTTTGTTTGGTAGTTTGTATGCAGTTGTGCAGAAATAAAGGCCAAAAGGTTGATCCTGTTCATCTGGACGTCCAGATGAACAGGATCAACATTTTGGGATTTACTTACCTGGATGATTGAGCATGCATCGAGACAACTGCAGGCCACAGAAACACGGTCGTCCTGTGTGACTAAGTAAGACTTTAACCTGCACAAGTGCAACTGCAAAAAAGAAAAGGAGTGAATGACTTTTGTTATAAAAAGCAAATTATTTGTAAAGAAAAAATATTTTACAGACACGTTTTTAGTATTCTTGGTGTCACAGATGGAGAAATGCAACTGGATATGGAGGCAGCTCTGCACTCTATGAATAAAGAGGACAGTTTATGTACTTTAAACTTACTTTCAATTAAAAAAAGTGTGCTTCAAAAATATAACGTGTCTCTATAAATACGCAAGTTAACATTAATGAAAACCAATGTTTATAAATAATAGCATAAAATATAACCGTTAAAAACACCCATGACGTCAGTCTTTCCGCTCGTTCCTTTTTAGTACTGTTCCTCTTTTTACACCTCGTCAGTGATTGGCTGGACTCTCTTTAGCCTTCATTCTTCATGGCAGATTCAACACAGTGCTGGAACATTCTTTAGAGATTTTGATCAATATTGATATGATAGCGTCACACAGTTGCTGCAGATTTCGCACCTATGATGTGACACACCCGTCCCACCACATCCCGATGGTGCCCATCTATTGAGATGTGGTGACTGGAGGCCATGCAAGGACTATGAACTCATTGTCATATTCAAGAAACCAGTTTGAGATCTCCGTTCATATTATCATGCTGGAAGGAGCCAGCATGATAATATGGGGCGCTGTGGGCATAAAGGGTGTCCGTGGTCAGCAACCATACTCAGGTACATTTTTAAACAATGTTCAGTCGGTACTAAAGGACCCAAAAATATCCCCCATGTCTATATACCATCACCAGCCTGAACCGTTAATACAAGGCTGTAGCTTCATTATGTTGAAGTCAAATTATGACCCTACCATCTGAATGTCACAACTCATCAGACCAGGCAACATTTTTCTGATCTTCTATTGTCCAAGCTTGGCGAGTCAGTGCAAAGTGTCCTGTTCCTAGCTGGCAGGAGCAGCACCCGATGTGCTGGCCCATTTGCTCCAGGGTTCAGTGTGTGCTTCATTCTTCATACCTTGTGTGTAATCACTGTTTATTTGAGTTTCTGCTGGCTTCCTGTCAGCTCCCAGCAGTAGGGCAGGGCAATATGACCAAAAATATTTATCACGATATACATTTGAAAATTTGCGATAACGATCTAACTGACGATATAATTGACGCGAGACAAAGTACTTTACAACTCCACAACTTTATTAGTGCAAAAAAACCCATCAATGTATTTTCACTTAAACAAGCAGCTGTTTTTTTTATGTGCATTAAAACTATATAACTATTTAACAGTGCAAATGCAAATTCCTTGCTGACAGTTTAACCAAAAGGCATTTCCAGTGGAAATTGGCCGACATATCCTCAGCATAACCATGTATAATATCCACAAAACTTAAAAAGAGGTTATACACACACAATACGGTAATATTATGTTGAAGCACAGTACGTATCACTCCGCGAGGCTCCTGCCTACGATAGCTGTAATTCTCCGACAATCCATCAAGAGTAGCGACTTCGTAGCTTAGCAAAGTCGTACTAAAACACTTTTTGACAGATTTTTGTGCGCGTGTACATAAAATCGTTTCGAGGTCAGTAAACACAACCAGAATTCAAACATAAGGCACACGGGATTATAAGGGGCTCTGTCCATTTTTCAGAAAATCAAAGGATTGATTTAAGTGTGCCGTATTTTCCAAACAACACGGTAATAACGATGTCCCGCTAGCATGCTCTACCAAAAATAGTGCTTTGTTGTGTATCTGACGGACAAAAGCTAAACCAGTTCCACACCACTGAAGTTGCAGCATTTTAACAAACCAATTCTGGTTCATCTGTTTCATTCAACGACCCACTTTCGCTCTTCTCATTCTCCGTCGCCGTCATGCTTTTTCCGCCATGTGCGTATGAAAACAAAGGCACTGCGCATGCGCGTTTTACCCATATTCTATCGCGATATTTCATAGTCTAGTCATTGCCTAACATTATACCGGTATTGTCGTGAACGGTATGATATGGCCCAGCCCTACCAAGCAGTCTGGACGTTCTCCTCTGACAAAGCATTTTCACCCGTCCCGCTGATTACTGGATTGTTCCTCTTTTTCCATCCCGTTCTCTGTAAACCTTAGAGATGGTTGTGAGGGGAAAATCTCAGTAGATCAGCAGTTTCTGAAATACTCAGACCAGCCTGTCTGGCACCAACACCCATGCCACTTTTTTCTTCTGCATTCAGATCCTCATTTTGAACTTCAGCAGGTAGTCTGGACCACGTCTACGTGCATAAATGCATTGGGTTGTCGCCATATGTGTAGCTGATTCTCATTAACAAAGTGGCCGCTGAGTATAGTTGGCTGGCCTAACTCAGAGCACCATTAACTGCCACAATCAGTTTCCCCTTGCTGACACCTGCTGAAGTTGCCTTTTTGGTCTCTTCACTAGATTACACATTCACATCACGAGCACTGATTTAAGGCCTCAAATTCTCCTGTTTAAAGAGAATTAATTCACTGCTGTTTTAAAATTCCCTCTCAGTACACAGTAAGTCCCCAGCTGCTGAGTAAATTAGTTGAAAGTCGATTGGAAAGACTGTAAATAATCTTGATAATCCCAACTACTTCTCTACGGAGTGTTTGGAATGGAAATGTCTCAGAAAGTCGCTCTTATATGCTACGCGGTTTGACGTTTTAATTGTCAATATTGGAGAATTTTTCCATGCTAAACTTTATTTTAGCATGGAGCATATTTAGGGGTTTTTAGACTTTTTGCCTTATGCAGATTGTTTAGTGTGTGTGTGTGCGCGCGCCAGGCTTTGATAAGGTTGTTGTGTGACTAAACCTAACAAAAAGGAAGTGAAACTACACTAATTCTATTAACTACTTCTCAGTCATATGTATAAGCTGCTACAAATGTAACCTTTTTATTCTTACAGGTTTTGTAAAGCACTATAATATCTCAATGCAGTGTGAGATGTGATAAGTTGAAGTTCAACCATATTCACGTTTAGCAATAGCTCACCTATTATTTTTTTTCTTCATCATCGTCATCATCATCTGCTGCTCCTGCCCCTCATCTCTGAAGGCCAGAAGTGGCGCAGACCAGCAGTACAGCTCGGGCTCTCGGAGCTGCCCAAAGAAAACCATTCTGCTCCCTTCTTCCTCCTCCACTTCCTCGCTCTCTCTCCACTCAGAGGTGACACGCAGTCTGCCATCTGTGTCTGTTTGTGTCTTCCTGTCTTCGGCCGCAAATCCATGGCCGACCCATTTAGTATCCCCTTACTCTCCTGCTCTAATTATGTGTCCCGAACCCCTGATTTGGCCCCCGCAGTGTGTAGCATAGATGAAAACAAAATGCCGTGTTTCCCCAAGAGGGCTTCAGTCCTGTTTACTTCCCTTGTGAGTGGGTGGTGTCTGTTATTATCAGAGTAGTAGCTTGTTTTCATGCTGACTGGTATATGTTGTTGGGGTGTGATGGCTTGTAAACATATAGCCTCCGGAGACCTGGGCTCATTTTGATTTATTGTTAAGCACTGTCAGGGTTCCTGGATTACAAGCTGTTCTTTAAATGATAGTCAGCAACTGTGTTTTATGCTCGTGTCTGTGCGCTCGGTGCCAACTGAAGTGTTAATACACTGTGTGTGTGTCTGCTCATTTCTGTCTTCAAGCATGAATGTAAAAGTCTGGAAGAAGAGGAACTTGAATACTATGAGAGGCCTCTGGCACACGGGGTAAATGACCGACTGCATTCATAGTCGTCTTGCCTCTGCCGTTTCTGTTTCAGTGGTTACTCAGATTTAGGGCTGCCACGATTACTCGACTAGTCACGATTACGTCGACTATCAGAATCGTCGACGACTGATTTAATAGTCGATGCGTCGTTTGAAGCTTTGTAAGATCACAAAAGACGCAGGAATAAGTAGTAGGATTTAAGAGTGTAATAACGGACTGAAACAGAAGATGGCAGCACTGCATGTACAAGGATGCCAGCTGCCATTAAACCCCGAAGAAGAAGAAGCTGTGTCCCAGAATTCATAGCGCAGCCCAGCTCAGTTTCCAACAATGGCGGCAGCTAGTTAGTTTTAATATTACTCTTATTATTCTTTCTGGGTCACAAAATAAACGTTTAACATATTTTCAGGCGAGAATGTAGCTGTGTAAACCTCAAATATCTGCTCAGTTTATCAAGACACCACATATTTTCAAAAGGGCTCCGACGTTTTCGGAGACGTCTGTTACCCACTAGCTCGATAGATAGCCGGGGGCTAGGCTAACTAGAGCCGTGAGAACACCGGACTCCCGGTAAATCGTTTTCAAACCCACCGCTGTCTTTCACTACTCAGGTTAAACATATATAAGTCACTTAGATAACTTAAAAATGTTAAAGTTTGGCTTTTTTTAGTATTTTATTTGTTCCTGAGTAAATCGGTTTGGCTGAGATTAAAGTTATAGTTTTTACACAGCTGAATAAACGTCAAGCAGACAGCTGATTATCAGAAGTGTGAGATGCTCGAGAATTTACTCCGGTGTCCTGTTATATTTTAGATAGCAAGGAGTTTATTAAACTTCACTGAAACAATCTGCAAATTTCATTAAAATTTGATAAACTATCATCTTGTCTTTATTTTTAGTTAGCACATACCTTAAACACTTAAAGCTGTAAGCTAATGATAGTTATATAAGAGCAGATGCTGCTGGTTCAATAAGCTGTACGTTTTACGTCCAATGGATGATGATCTGATTAGTCGACTAATCGCAAAAATAATCTGTGACTAGTCGACTATCAAAATAATCGTTTGTGGCAGCCCTACTCAGATTATGGCTCGAGTATCTGTAATAAGCTGTTTTAAAGAAAAAATGTCAACATATTAAACAAGTCGCTCATTAGCTCCACCAAAAGAAATCATCGAGTCTCAACTGAGCTCCCTTGACAGGAGTGGATGCCACTGCACCCAACTGACCCAGGACCCATTCACATACCTGGTATACAGGAGAGGGCTGAGCGCTTAATCTCCAGGTTTAAAGGCAAACCCGATAAACCACCAAAGGTGAACACTGCACATGAAAATTGTGGTTTCTAAGTGTTTTATTTGCCTCATTTTGTAGCCTACATCCAAGAAAGCACACTAATGGTATTGGAGGCTAATTGTCACCCCTTCCCTCTCCCTCCCTGAAGCCTAAGAAAAAGCCGTCCCGTTTCTTTTTAGAGCAGTGGTACATGTCCCGAGGCCTGACTGGGGCTCCTGGTTCACCACTCTCCTCTCTTGACTCTGCCAGAAAGGTTCTTTTTTATTTTTTATTTCTTGGATGCTGTGGACTGAGACTCAACCTGTGGCATGTCAGGAAACTTACCACTCATAGAAAGATTTTTGCTACTAACAGGAAGGCTCACTTAGGGCTGGGCGATATGGCCTAAAATTCATATCGCGATATAATTTGAAGCATGTGCGGTAACTATATATATCACGATATATTCTTTTCTTCTGTATCACGTATTTTCCACACTATAAGGACTTAAAAACCTTTAATTTTCTCAAAAATCGAGAGTGTGCCTTATGTATGAATTCTGGTTGTGCTTACTGACCTCGAACCGATTTGGGCAGAAATCTGTTAAAAATGTTTTAGTACAACTTCGGTAAGCCGCACTGCTTGATGGATTGTCAGAGCATTACGGCTGCCGTAGTGAGGAGCTTCGCGGAGTAATCTGGGTCCAAAACTCCGTCTATTTCAGGTCCCAAAGTCAAACAAACACTGAGTTAAAAACAGTCTAAATTCTTTCATCTTTAATTAAATCATCAGCGTTGCTGCTTTATCGGGTGTAACAATTAAGTTTCACATCCAGGCATCCATGGAAACAGAATTTATTAAATTTAACGGAGTTAGAAGTTAACAGGAAGTTAGCTCGCTAGCTTCCACCTAAACATGTACTACGTGATTGCTAGCGACACAGCTATGTTAGCATAACATTAGCACAGTATATACTGCAACAACATGGGAATAGAACAGCTGCGAGAGAATTCAACATTAATGAATCAATGTTACGGAAGTAGAGGAAGCGCAGTTTTTGGCTTTTCCCCATATTTCAAAAGTGCTTCATCTCTTTGCTATGACTGTCGCCCGGCATAATTTGCAGATGATAATGGTTTTAGCCGCTGCGATGCTTTCGCCCAAAACAGGCGCCGCTTGATGACATCATCAACATGCGCTATCGCGATAGAGCGGTATAGTCAAAATCTCTATCGTTGGCCAAATTTATTGCGTTTCTATCGCCCACCCCTAGGCTCACTTGATTGTTGCCAATCGATGCCTAAGTATCTCATATCTGTTGTTTTTGTGCTGAATACACTCGCTAACTAAAGGAAATTGCTTTCATTGTTTATTTACTCACTGCATAAATTAAAGGCTTGTCAGCCTGAATCTGAGAACAATGACAGCAGTCTATGGCTTTTACCACAATGAAAAGGAGATTTCATATTTAGCAACGTTTTCCTCACCATACGTCCCTTTGGTGATTTCTCTGCAGAAGCCAGCAAAGCCTCTGGACTCTGATGGCCAAATGCCCTTGTGTGTGCTTAGTATTCAGGAGAGGGCTGATCAACTTGCTTTACAATTTGAGGGCAAGCCAGTGAAACCACAGGTGACTCGAACTATCAACACAGACGGATGATTACAGGTTGAAATATTTGTACATTTTTAACAAAAGCACTTTTTTTGGGTCAACTTTGTCTCACCTAAGTCTTTAACTGACTCTAGAGGAAAGAGAGGCTGTTGTTACAGCAGGATATTACAGAATAAGTAGTAAATCATAATATCTTCTCAGTTGAATACATTAGTATTCTTCTTTAGATTTACTTTAACTTCTAATAACTCTCCTCTCTCCCTCTTTGGAGCCTAAGAAAAAGCCATCACGCTTTTTTATGGAACAGTGGCGCCTGGCCAGCCCCCAGAGTCCCCCTGATTCTCCCCCCACCACGTCTGACACCTTGAGACAGGTAGTCATTTTATGCCTGGAAGGAATGGCGTGCTGTGGCGCCGACGCACTAAACTTGCACTTGGCCTGTCAGGAAGATGATGCACCTCACTTTCCAGCACAAGTCTCTTAACGTGATCTCACCTGATGTTTGCTTGAAAGTCAGGCTGCTTGTTCAGAAATGCGAGCAAACTCATTTGTTTAGCACGTTTGCTGTGATTAGTGAGTGCGAGTGATCCGTCACCGTGTCTGAACAGATACTAAAGTAATCTTAGCAGAACTCTGTTATAATTCCCACGCTTATTTGTACTCAGTAGCTGAATTGGATTGTAAGAGCAGCTTGGCAGCAAAAATCTCATCTAGTGTAATTCCCATGTTGATGAGCCAACTTTCAATTTAGCAGAGCGGTGCACGGTAATAGTTTTCGTGGCTTAGGTTCGCCACATGCTACAGTCGACCTAGATTCTTCCCTTTTTAAAGCTCTTTGAGGTTTCATAGATTGAAATCTAATCCCGGTGTAGATTAATTCAGAATTAGACCCCAAGATGATCTCATATGCCAAACACTTGCTGAGTTTGGGAATTAGCAACGCAGCTTTGCAGATTTTTGCAGCTTGTTTATATTTACGGTGCAGCGGATGATACGGTGCAGCATGAGTGACTTTGTGTGTGCAAGTGAATAAAAACTGCATGACTGCTTTACCCGAGTTGTCTAAACACTGCGATAGTTGATCTTTTTCCAAATCCAGCTCTTGGTAGTAAACCCAACATGAAACTTTTGAGGTTTTTCTCAGGAACTGTGTTTGCTGCACACGTCTAAACACTCGACCAGTCCAGCGTGCAAACGCTTCCTTTGTCTTGTGTAAATTCCCCGTTAGACACCATTGTTTGTCTGCTGTGTTTGAGCACTTGTCGCACACACACTTCTTCCTTCTGTTTTTCACGTTGTTTTTCATCCATCATTTCTAATGTTTGTCTATCTGTCCTCTTAATTTTCTTTCTTTCTCTCATTGTTGTTGATAGCAGTATGTAAGGATGTACACAGGGGGCGTTAGCTCATTGACCGAGCAGATAGCCAGTCAGCTTCAGTCTCCCAAGCCCACACATGTACCTGACAAGAGGGATTTGGTAAGCACTCGGGTTGTAGAGTAGAAGGCATGTGGCTACACAGATCACTGCAGCGTGTGTTTTTTGCACATCGTGCTCCTTTTATCACATTTTAACTTCCTTCTCTCCCGTAGCTGCAGAGTGTGTTTTCCCAACGAGTCCCTGTAATTTGGACTGCTGCTCGCCTGCACTGATTCATCCCTAATGAATAACTTTTGAATTGCTGTATTTTGGAATCATTAGCTTGTAAATAATATCAGTATCCTTCAAACATTTGTAGTGACCTGATGTGAGCGTCTGGCTTAACAATAACTTTCTCCTTGTGCACCAGTTTGAACGTTTCTCTTCATTTATAAATAAAGATTGATTCGGTACTTTTTCCCTTGCAGGGCTCGCTCAGGAAAGAATTCCCCGTCAACATCGGAGGCAGCGACGTTTGTTTCTTCTGCCGAAAACGCGTGTACGTGATGGAAAGGCTGAGTGCCGAGGGGAAGTTCTTCCATCGCAGTTGTTTCAAGTGCGACTACTGCGGCACGACTCTACGACTGTCCTCTTACGCGTTTGACGTCGAGGACGGTAAGCTTTCCAAAGGGTTTCAGCCCCACGTGTGCTTATATTCCATTAACTACAAGGTGAAATAGACTGAAATGATCTTGAGTACGATTTAATGACTAAAGTGTAAAGCTGCAAAGATGATTCTTTGTTTGAAGACATGCAATCTAGAAATGATTTTGACTGCGTGCACGTTTGCTGCCCTCCTGTGGTGTGATCACGCCATGACCTCTCAGCCTTTCTTTTGAGCCGAGGACCACAGCAGAGCCATTTCCTGATTCAAAAAACGAAGTTACAGCCACATAATTTTTCAAAATTTATTGGTTTTAAATATGTAAAAGACAGCTGTAGGAGATTTTTGCGGTAACCCCCACCTCGGACTCAGTGCAGTCTTATGATTCCATATTTTTCCACGCTGGGAGGTGTCTATTGTGCTCGAGGACAGGCAACAGATTGTTCAGTGACACAGTAGCTTTTTCAGAGTCAGCTGTGGGAACAGAACCTCCTGATTTTCCTGAATGCACTTGAGACAGAAAGGAATTGTTTTTAGATGCAGCCCACAGACTCTGTGAGGTGAAATTTTCCGAATGTGTTTATTTGTGCATTTAATGTATTTGCTTATGCTGTGTGTGTCTCCTACAGGAAAATTTTACTGCAAGCCCCACTACTGTTACCGCCTGTCTGGGTATGCTCAGAGGAAGAGGCCTGCTCCCTCTGCTGCTCCAGTCACAGCCAAGGTCCATTTTTATTTACTTAAAGAAATCCTGTTGGAAATCAGGATAGGGCTGGAAAAAATGATCCGAGAGTGCTCTCATATGTCCGATAGCGCGGCTGATGCTAAAATCATTTGTGTCATTTGCAGGAGAATCAGACCCCCCAAATACCTACTACGACCGTGGATGCCCCCGGAAGGGCGATGGCAGCAGCTGCCCCCTCGGCTGACCTCCAACCCTCAGGTACTCGACTTTCCTATCTAGCTGTGGCGGCTGCGCCCTGGCGTCTGGCCGTGGGTGTGGGAGTCCAGCTAGGCACCCTCCGCCGCACTCTCTCCCGGACCTGCCACCAGGTGGCACACAACCCCTTAGATTCTCCCTTCCTGTTTACCTACTGCATCTACCTCTTCTGCTGTTTCACCATCAATGTCCTGCTCAGCCTCCTCTAGCATGACTTTTGTGTCCCTTCTTATTTCCTTCCTTGCTTCCTTTTTCTCTTTGCCGACTACTGTCAGTGGGATGTATCTAGATTTAGTTTGTACTAAGTGACCAAAGCTTGAAAATGGTCCTGTAAATACTGTGAGTCTCTCAGTTGCTGAATTATTTCCTGAAGATGCAGCATTCTTTCTGTTTCTGTTAGCAGGATCTTTATGACTTGTGATTGGCAGATGGATTCAAACAGTGCTCTGGCGCCATAATCTTAGAAGTGAATGGTGCATCTTAATCCTGTTTGTTTCTTGGCTTGGAAATTATAGAGAGCTGCTCAGAATTCCTTCTGGTCAGCTCTCCAGGCAGCACCATTAACCCTTTGCATAGACCTCATTGCTTTTCTGGTTTTTACTGTGAATGTGGAAGTAAAGTTTAGCTTTCTTAGCCCCCCAAAAATATATCAGTTACCCACTGGTGTGTACATTCAATCTCTATACACTGTTAATGATTGATATAGAGCTGCCTGTTTTTAATGAAGAGCCAAGCTGTACTCTTTGGTGATTGTAACCCCGAGTGGCCTGTGAGTGCTCTTTTTTTAGCTCGACCTCCTCCTGTGTGACGTGTTTGTTTTACTGCCTGCTCTGTGACGTGTTTCTTTCTCTGTAAGTTGTTTTGCACCTATTAGTGTTCCTCTTCCTAAAACTCACTATTACATGTGATAAAGTGCCTGTATCAGTGCTGTTGTGAGCTTTACCTTTCCCCTTCCGATCAGAGCATCTTAAAACTGAGAGCTTTACTACTGCTTGCATTGGTGCTTGGGACTGGACTTTTGTTTTCACCCCCCCTTCCTCTGCCTTCCTGCATTCCTCAGCCTTTCGCCCCCCCCTGACAGATTCCTGCCAGAACCACTTGTATTTGCTCGACGTAGTGCGTCTCATCTGCAGTAATTGCTTTGCACACTGTAGCTGAATAAAATCACGGATTAGACTAGAGAGAGCTGAAACCGGTAAGCTTTGCAGAAAATTAATATTTGAAACTTTAATAAGTGTAAGTGTTAATAAGCGTAGGCCTGCCGCAATGTGGCAAGTGTAGTTTATAACTTCAGATGCAAGACTTTATTAAATACTGCAGCCGTGCATACTATAATATATTCTACATTAAAATTAGACGACAAACAGCTGCTAATATATTGGTGGAGGTTTGCAGTCAGTGTAAAGTAGTGTAGAACAAAGCAGGTCTATGCATCCGTCAGATATATATCCACAAATACACATGCATTATATGGTAAGGACGTCCGATGCTGCTGCAAAGTTCAGCAACTGTGGAGTTCTTGGACCACTAAATTAGTGTTAGCAAAATAATGAGAGTTAGACCACTAAACCAAAATAAACCACAAAAAAACCAAAACAGACCCCCAACTGCTGACAGAAGTCCAACCCTGGACTATATCAGATGAAGTAATTACAGTGTTTAGTGATGTAGGTTATTAAAGTATAAATATGTATCAGTTTAAATTTAAATCTCTCTTTTTTGCTGTTTTACGTACTTTTCACTTGTTTTTGAGGAAACATCTATCGACACATTCATATGAGTCACACATACAAAGTAAACACGATTCAGTGTCAAATATCACACGTTTAATGAGATCATGGGACTTTAAGGCATTGTCCTTAAAGCAGTGCTAGTGCTCTTTATTTCAATTAGAAATTATCTCTAAGTGACAAGATGACGGCTGCACTTCCACGACAACAACAGCACATAGCTCTATTTTAACCCATTTCACTGTCACGAACCTGTGGCAGAGGAAATATTGTCAAAACATACAGTTTTAAGGTTTGCTTCTCAGAATGGGAACAAGGCAAGGCACCAATCTTGTACATTTAAGTATAGAACAATGGCTCTATTTTAAAGTGTGAAACCTATTTGTGTTTGTTGATCTTATTTGCTGTAGGAATATTATCTAATGCAATAAATTCAGTAATAGATCTTAAATCGGTGTCTCCTTGTCAGTTTGTCCTTAATGTACGAGATTATTTTGGTTAAAGTTCTGGCTGCAGATGTGGATGAAAATGCATCATTTTACTAGTTGGATGTGTGATGGAGTTGATGCTGTCGCTGACGTAGCTTCACACACACACTGTCAGAATTTGCATCGGTTTTCACATCAGCGTTCACAGATACATTTGATTTAGTTTGGTCCTGCTTGCACCTGCCTGATCATCACCTGCACGTATGTGCTCTCTCTCCTCTGCTTTCTTACCTTGATCCTGCACCCCACAGTGCTGGAAGTGAACGGCCTGCAGGAACCGAGCCTAGCTAAACGCCTAAAGGGAACTCCAGAACGCATTGAGCTGGAGAACTACCGTCTGTCCCTGCAGAGGGAGGAGGAGCTGGAGGAGGTGCCCGAGGAGACGCTGGCGGAGCACAATCTGAGCAGTGTGCTGGACAAGGCCACAGATGCTGACCTGGGTTCTAGGTAAGATTATAACAACATCCGTTAATTTCGTTTTTATGATATTCAGTTTTAATCCTTAAATGCACACGTGGGGTCAAAAATGACTGAATATGATTTATAGTCAGGGCGGCACATAAGTGGTCCGCAGGTGTGCATTCGCTGTCAAAAAAAAAGTATTCCCAGAAATTCCGAGAATACACGCTTCTTTTGTGGTGGAGGAACACCAAAGTAATTGCTTATGGAGCTTCCTTCTTCGACATCTTTAAGAGTTCTGAACAAATGTCTGTCCTCCTCCAGAACATCTAATGTATGCAAACGAGCGTTGCAACTTCTTATCTGGTATGCGTTTATTTTGACAGCAAATGCGCACCTGCAGACCATTTATGTGCAGCCCTGTTTATAGTTTCCTGTGCATTTCAAACATTGTCCTTTCTGATTTTTTTTTTTTTAATATTTAAAGTAACATGGCTGCTATGAGGCCAGCTAGGATCCCTGTGGATCTTGCCCTACAAATGATCCAGGACGGATGGGATGAAGAGCCCATCGGAGGCACTGACTCAGAATCGGACATCTCAGATATAGAGTACCCAGACTATTGTCTGGGTACTCTATATGGATGCAGAAATTCATCCTCAGTGATTGTGTTACAGTGGATGAACAACTTGTGCCTTTCAGAAGGAAGGCCCAGCTTCTGCAGTATATGCAGAGCAAGCATACAAAAGTGATACAAAAACTGCAATTTCTTAAAATTAATGAAAAAAATAAATAAAAATGCAAAGGGCCTCATGTCACAAACATGTTTTATGAGGAATAACTCAAATATGAAAATATTACAACTCTTCGTTTTAAAGATTTTGAAGAATAACAACCGAGTTTATAGCAAAATGCATTGTTTCTATTTGGGGTCATTTTTGACCCCACTCGTGGAAGAGTGTAGGTACTGGTAGGTTGTGCATTCAAGGGTTAACCCTTTAAAGCCGGTTGGAGCGGGCACGCTCTGTTTTGCGTAACTATTTTTAAATCCCGGTAGCTCTGCAACCACGTGAGCTAGCGCAATAATTTTTTTTGCACATGAAACCGGAGGAGTTGTACTTACATCTTATGCCATCAGCTTGTCCTCGGTCACAGTTTCCTTCCACATATAGTTTTGCAAAAACTGCATAAAAAGCACTTGCAGCAACAAAAACATAATATTCCAGAAACACGCTTTGCCGATCCGATCAGCTGTTCATAACACTTCCTACGCCTATCAGCACGAACTATTGCATGTCCGCCATGACCTGCCCGAAACCGGAAGTGACGTCATTTTCGCATTTTTAGTTTTTTACCATCAGGGCCTCATGAGCCTATACTGGTGTTTTTAAAAGTTATATTTGACTTTATGACTTTCTGTGTGGTTTCTGGGATGCTTAGGACTAATATCGCACTGCTGGAAATAGTTTATTTTGATGCATATGCTGCTTTTTTGCAAATTTGCACTATAATATTTATTTTTCGTCTTTCCTGCAGTGTATAAAAATTGGTGTATTTCAAAAATAAAACTATGAAGACACTCAAAATAAATTTCCTGTGGTGGGAAACTATTTTGTGCAACTTTTTTGTATTTACAGTTTTGAGGGATAAGCCTCTTAAATTTCTCTAACTAGAAAAATATGTTAAAAAAACAAAAACGATTTTACATTTTTTTGTAGTTTATTGCACTTTTTTGCAATTTATGTAGTTACTATGCACTTAATGCAGACATATTATTAAAATTTAGGCTGTAATGGTTGTATTGATGTACAGCAACTTGAAATGCTCCCAAAAATGGCTCCACAGCATGTAAAAATATAATATAAGCTCTGGCGGACTTGCTTCTATGGTAGGTCTTAAAGGGTTAAACAAGTTTCAACTCTTTGGACGTCCTTAAAATAGTCGCGTCATGCAAGCAGGTCTGGCTATGCGCACAGAAGCTCCACCCACTCTTTAAACCTTTTGTTCGTGACAGTTAGCCAATCATGATAAAGTGGGATAGAAAGGAAGTGGGAGGAAGCTAAAAACATCTTAGTTGGGATTAACTGTGGGGGTTCACCAACGAGCAGTTTGTCTATTTTGAATCACAGAAAACTTCTTTGCTTGAGTCCAGAATCCCTCAGGCTGCTGTCAACGTCTCCATACTTGTACTGTCCTCAAATGCTTCCTTTCATGTTCCCTAACACTTTGCTGACGCCTTTTCTCTACTTTCTGCAGTAGCTCAGAGTCAGACATGGAAGAGGAGGACGAGCAGGAGGATCAAGAAGAGGTGGAGGAGCAGCCTCCCAGCCCGTCGGACCTCGGCGGCGTTCCGTGGAAGGAGGCGGTAGAGCTCCACGCCAAGCTGAGGGGCGATAACTGCGAGGAGGGAGAAGGTGACGCTTTGGCTGACACGGGCAGCAGAGACGGGGAAGTAGATGAAGAGGACGAGGAGGAGGACGAGGAGGATGAAAATGAAGCCGAAGAAGATGAGGAGTCGAGCGAAGGTAAATTAGTTTTGCATCGTTATTCCCGGGATAGTGGAAACGAATGGTTTCTTTATGCTAATGTGTTTACACCCGATCCAGACTTCAGCGACCTTGACCTCAGAGCTCCGTGTTGTTTACTGTTTCATGTTATCGTCACTGAGTCATCCTCTTGTCTCTTTCTGCTCGTCTGCCATGTCCACATACGATGCACGCGTATGTCTCTGTCTCTGTGTCATTTTATTTTTTGATTTATTTTTGGGGGGCCTTTGTCTCCCCCTGCTGACAGAGGGGGATTACTGGCCCTGGGATAGAGAGCTCCAGTCAGGCCTTTGGCTGGAGAAGTACCTTACAGACGAAGAGGATGTTGGTACATTTAAAGGTAGCAACGGAAGTGCCTGCGGATGTGTTTGCAGTTACTTTTAATAATTCTGCCTTGTTTGGGTTTAATTTTTAATAATTTCTAGAAGAAGTGTTCCTTTGGCTTCTTTATGGTTTGGTTTGTTGTGTTTTTATGTGAGTTTTGTGTTCATCAGTGTTTCCCTTTTCATTGTCAGTCCCGTTCCATCTAACCTTCTGTCTCAAACCTCTGGAGTGGCATTAAAATACTAATCTGATGAATCTGATCTGATTATTTCCCCCACGGCGCTGCAGTTATGTTTTACAGCTGTGTGACGGAACTGTTATATTTAACAAATGTGTTATTATTTTATTTTCCAAGCTTTGTACCCTTGAAGCTTACTTTTATGGTTTTTGCAGTGTATTGCATGCAGCCTCCCTTCGTTTCTCTTTGATGATTTTTTCCCGTTGTCACTGTATAACTGTCTCTCTGCCTTTTCTCTTCCATTTTGCCCTGTTTTTCCCTTCCTTTCTTCCACAACTACCCTCATCTCTCTTTATCTTCCTCTCCTAACTCACACAACTTTACGCTACGCAAAAAATACAAAATCGCAACACTTACATTTAGCGAGGAATCTCCACATCCGACAAGTCCTGCAGCCTGTGGATCCCAGCGCCATTCCAGGTTTGAGAGCACATCTGGAGTCTGAGGGAGACAAGGATGATGGCCAGCTGGCCTCAGCCTCCCAACTCTCGCAGCCCTCTGAGCTCACGCAGCCCTCCTCTGCAGGTAACCCACCCGGGGGCCTATACGCCTGGGAAGGCCGTGGGTCTCGCCATGTTCAGGATCAGGCTGTCTCATTTTGCAAGTGTGGCTGCTGCTGCTGTCCTGTTTGTCTGTGTCTGCCACAGGTGGACCCCAGCTTGTTGTTTTGAATTACCTCCGATTTGTACATTTGTGTAACATTGCTTTATTTCTCGGAATGTCTAATTTTGTGTCATCCAGAGTCGCTGTTGTTCCTCTGGGGCGAATATAACGCTCTCCAAACGCATCCCAGTGCGCCATTTAACCCTCTCCTCAGTTCCTTTGATTTGATTCTCTTTTGTTCTTTTGTGTTCTCCCATGTTGTTTCTCATGTGTCTAATTGCTTTACTGTTATTTCCCCGCCATCTATCCCTCGTCGTTCTGTATCTTCTGGTTTGAGTGTAGCCCCTGCCCACACGTCCGCCCGACACGAGGCAGTGAGAGTCTGGTTGGAGTCCCTGTCTGGAGGTAGCACAGACTCGAAAGGGATCCCGACATCCCGTCTTAGACTCCTATTCTGTCTATCAGCTGGGCTGGCCTCTTTTCATGGAGCATGCACAAACACATGCAGAGACCAGTAAACTCACAAGCATGCCTGCTGTAAGGCTGTCGCTCAAGTGTTTTTCTCTCCTGGGTTCAGATCAGCACTTGTGTTTCACCTTTTGTAACCAAACCTCACATTCTACTCTTCTAATTTTCAAAAGATGTATTTTCCTTTGCACTCGCTCTGTGTGTTATGCTGTAAAGTAATATATTCCGGGGAGTGAGTTATCAAGCTTTGAAACCACAAGGCACCACAGCTTTGGGAGCTCGCCTCTTAATGGCACTTGTACTTGCATTAAGTTCACAGAATGTGGGTGTTGAAGTACATTATCAGCTGATTAAGAGCTTGAATGAATTGAATGAGAGTCCTGCACCTCTGTTTGAAGTCTCGTATAAGCCTTGAGTTCAGGGTTAAAGGCCCAGCAAAGACCTGCAGCAGAGATCAGACCAATTACAAAGTTCTTTTAGTAGTTTATGTGCCCGTGCACTCGGAAGATCGCTCACCTAGTAGTTAAAGCTGATATATAAACTGCATGGATAAACTGCCCCCTCCCAGTTTTGCTCGCTAACCACAGTTTAACCAGTAACATTCTGGTTGTGCTTCTGCTTGGATCAAATATTTTCAGCTTACTAATTTAAAGTTGCTGCATGTAGCTGCAGCCTAGCTGCTCCTTTGTTTGTATTAGAAGACTTGGACTGTTTGATTTGTATGCAAAAGATTTTTTTTTTGCCCAAACTCTTTCCAAATGCTGTCTGAAGAAAAATAGATTTTGATTTTTAAAATCTACTCACCTTTTTTCCGACCTTTAATTTTTGTATTTGGCTTTTCCAAATTGATAGCTTTCCACCTCACTGTCAGGATTTCTGAGAAGATTCATTCAAGCTACTTTTAAACAGGACAAAGTTCTCACAGTTATTGTCTAAAGACACGATAATAATATTCCAACGACTAATTTATTTCCCTTTTTGTCATGTCAGAGCCCTGCGAAGATGAAGCACTCGAAGCAGAAGCAGACAGTGCAGATATGGAGCCCGGCACAGAGATGGATCAGGGTAAACAGTCAAAACATTACAAATAGTAATGAATCCATCAAGTGTTTAACATGTGGAAAATAGCATTTTTGTTTACAAAGAACTCTCTTCATCAAAATGAAACGACTCACATAATTAAAGCTGTGTAATAATGAAATATTTGATGATGTTTAAATTCCAGACGACATCCCTTCGGATGCTGAAGCCGAGGCTCGTTTGCACCAGTCGGAGCACGACGAAGCGCTTCCCGAGGAAGACAGGAAATCGGAAAGCTTGGCAACAGCTTCCAGCATCGGTACACGTCACAAAACGTTTCTCCACACGCTCACGCAGATATGTTTTCCACAAATCAAAGGCAACGAGCTTTTTCTTCTCCCTTTTGTGAATTCAGAAGCATCCAGCATCAGCCTGCTGCAGAAGGACGATATCGTTCTTTTTCCGCTTAAACCGTCCCCAGAACCTGAAGCCCAGGTGAGACGATGCTTCAGAAGTTCAAAGCGATTAATGGCTTTTACCTGAATCCTAAACTCCTCTGTTGTTTGTTTTGTTTTGTAGATAAGTCCAGTAAAATCTCCTGGTCTCCGCTTTTTTCCTGATCCTTTCATACCTGAGGAAACAAAGCCAGAAAAGACGACTCCATCTCCAACTTCCAGGAGCCCACCGTGCCCTTCACCTGCTCCTGTCCAGCAGTTGTCTCCTGTTCCCTCACCTACTAATGCTGCTGCTTCTACACCAGTTAAAACCCCAACTTCTGCTTCATCTCCTCCTCTTTCACCCACCAAACCACCTGCTGCCTCTCCACTACAGCCACCCAGTCAGTCACCTCTCAAGTCACCAGTGACCTCACCAATTTGCTCGCAGCCTACACCCCTGCCCGAAACTGAAGGACCTAAATCTCCCGTCTTTCCTCACCGCTCCATTTGCCCTCTCACAGGAAACCCCCTCTCCCCGATCTGCGCCCAGCCGTTGCCCTGCCACGAACCCTCGTCGCCCCTCGCCTCCGATTCTCCCGTCAGAACTCAGCCCGTCCCTGCAGTCACTTCAACACCCTTGGCTAAAACCAACACGGCCACGCCAGAGCCTTCAAATACCTCAACAGAAGAGACGCCGTCTAAAAAGACGGATATCATTGAGGAGTTCTGGTTGAAGAGCGCTGAGATAAGAAAGAGCCTCGGTCTGTCGCCTTTGGACCGCAGCAGTAAAATCTTAGAAAGGAGTGTCGTTAAGACTCCAACTCAGGACTCCAACTTCGCTAAGACACAAACGCCAGACGTGACCGGGGAACAGAAGCCTGCCTTCACTGGCCGGGCTGTCATTCGCAGACTCAATATCACCCTCGAGGGTCAGGTCATCACTCCTATCGCTCCTGTTGAGCCCAAGAGCGATGGCTCCGATAAAAGAGACATCAGCAGCAGCTCAGGCTTGGGCTTGAATGGAAGTGTGGCCACAAGCCAGACGGTAAACAGTGACAGCTATAACACGTCCGACTCGGCTATGCTGACGCCACCTTCCAGTCCGCCACCACCCGTGCCTGCTAATCAGTCTCCAGCCGTGCTCAGGCAGCAGAGGCATCAGGTGTCCTGGACCAACGGAACAGAAAAACCTCCTGAGCATGCCAAAGAGCCAGCAAAAGCCACTACCCCTGTTCCTGCACCCAGGACCCAGCTGAGCCCCGTATCTGTGCCCAAACCAGCACCCAGGAAGGTCTCCTCACCTCAGGCAGCTCCAGAAACACCCCCGGTGGTCGTGATGAGGGAGAAGAAGAGGGAGAAGCCACGGCCGCAAGAGACGAGGAAGTCGTTTGTGGAGACGGTGGAGGAGATTCCTTTCGCTGACGATGTGGAGGAGAGCTACGACGACCGGACACCAGACACAAGCATGAACAGGTATTACACTCCGCCCACGAGCAAGCCGAGCAGGGAAAAACCTCCCCTTCATTTGGCGCTAGCAATGGAAAATGGTAAACCCAATATCCCAGTCAACCCAGTCTCTAAGACCCAGAGGGCAACTCAGTTCTCTCCAGAAGCCAGAGAGATTGCAGAGGAGAGGATAAGGGCCAGAGAAAAATCCATCAAGAGCCCGGCTCTAAAAGAAGCTATGGCCAAACAGTTGAGCAAAATGAAAGAGTCCGATGGGGAAAAGGGCGCCTCACCTAAAGTGGCCTGGAATGTAACACCAGACGCTGTTGGAAAAAGTAAAAAGTCATCTCCAAAGACATCAGCTGTGAAAGCTTTAGAGTCAAAGAAGTCCGAGGCCCTGTCGGAGCGTTTCTTTAGCAGCAACAAGAGCCTGGACAGCTCGGTGGCTTCGTCAGACGGCTCCTCTACAAGTAAAAGTAAGAAACGAAGCTCCCTCTTCTCACCGCGGAAAAACAAGAAGGAGAAAAAAGCCAAGAACGACAGCAGCAGGCTCTCGGGCGCAGACGAGACGCCTCCGAAACACAAGTCTCTGTGGAAGGCTGTCTTCTCGGGGTACAAGAAGGACAAGAAGAAGAAGGATGAGAAGTCGTGCCCGAGTACACCGTCGTCCAGCTCCACTACTCAGGACTCTGGGAAGAGAAGGACGTCACCTCCTGGAAGATCTTCGGGTGAGACTATTCTTCCAAAGCTCATTTCATGTTCTGAAATTATTGATTGCTGATTGTTGTCTTTGTCGTTTGAAGTAGACGTGAAAACGCGGAGAAACCTGAGTTTCTCCGAAGATTCCGACCTGTCCTGTGACGACGTTCTGGAGAGATCCTCCCAGAAGTCCAAAGCAGATGTGAGCAAATACAGATGTCACATGGTTGTCTTTAGGGATTCGTGCATGCACAGGCTTGCAACGCCAACCGGAGTTGACTGGGGTCCTTACAACCGCCTTTTTGGACCTTTTAATTTTACTCATGCAGGTTCATCTGATTAGATGAAAACACAACTTAAAATCAAACTGTTGTGAATGAAACTCGTGCAGTCTGGCTTTGCAAGGCTATACATATCATCCCGACATCCGCTGTACCCGTTTCTGTTTTGCTTCCTCTCGAAAATGTTTTTCTTTATATAATTTCTTCCACTCCTAGAGGCATGTGGACATCTTTGACCTAGTGTCAGGCATGCAGAAGGAGGCAATAAAGGAAGAGAAACTGGAAAAGGAGAGGAGGAGGGAGTTGAAGGAAAAAAGGGGGGTGAAAGAGAGGCATAAAAAAAGGGGACAGGAGAAGGAGGTTAAGCGAGAAATGGAGAAAGACGACGAGGAGGTATTGTGCAGCAGGGGTTACATAATTTTGAATTTCAGAAAGTGGCATCTTTCTGAATCATGCCATTTAGTATCACCAATCTTTTAGTTAAAGTTCATATAAGGTGCCGGTGGCTTTGCAAGCAAACCCCAGATAAATATTTGATATCATTTCATCTCTTTTTAAAGAGTTATTGGAATAAAAGAAAGTGTGTATATTTTTTTTGACCTTGGGAGGTCTCAGAACAAATTATGATAAAAATATTTTCAAGGTCTGGGCAAGTGAATTCTTTAAAAGTAATAATTCAATATCCTGGACGCATAAATCGCGTTGGAACTATGCACATATTTGGGACAAATCCTTAAATTTTAGAACATGAGCTCTTTTATTGGAATCTATTTGCTCTCATTGCATTTATGGCTGAAATTCAGCATTATATTTGCCACTGCTGCCGAGTCTGTGTGTGTTTCTGGTGGTTTTAAATAGATAGAATCGTGCTCAGGGCCAGAGGCATGAAGCTCAGATGTGCTCCTGTTCTCTTTTGTTTGTGTATGTTTTGGAAACGTGTACATAAATCAGCCACAACATTAAAGCCTGTGGACACCCGCGTCGATTTTCCCCACTCGGGGCTCGGGCACAGAACTTCTGGGCGTGTCCTGTTGTGTCGCCCACCGTGATATTGGCAGTGAATCCTTTTGGTTCTGTGGATCTGCTCTGGAGCGCTTTCATTGCTCTGATTGGTTTGCAGCAATGTTTAGTTCAGAGGTCGCAAACTGCAGTCCTCGAGGGCCGGTGTCCTGAAACTTTTCCACGTGTCCCTGTTGCAGCACATCTGAATAAAATTAGCAAGAGTATAGAACTTGACTGCATGCTGAGGTGGCAACTCCTCACCCTACTCAAGTAAATTTAAGCTTTTGGAAAAATGTACTTCTAAAAGAGCTTGCAGTCAAGCTCTATAGAGTCTTGCTAATGACCTACAAAATGTATGCAGGTGTGTTGTAACCAGAGATGGAGTAACGCGTTACTGTAATCTGATTACTTTTTTTCAAGTAACGAGTAAAGTAAGGGATTATTATTTCAAAAACGGTAATTAGATTACCGTTACTTTCCCGTAGGAACGCTGCGTTACTGCGTTACTAAAACCGTGATTTTTTTTTTTTGCGAGAATGTCTCATGACAGTGACGTAAGCGAGTGCAACGTTTGTGACAACAGCTGTGTGCAGATCAACAATGGATCATATATCGAGTGCAGAGAGAGTATGAGCGTGCAGCGTTTAAAGCGTGGAAGTACTGACCTTACTTTGAGTTTGATTCCATAAAAAGTGACAAAAACATTAGTGTCCGTTGTGCGTGGGAAGAAAACTTCTTTTTACAGCGAAAAAAACCCTTAAACTTCCAAACAAGCACCGAGTAGCTACGACGTAATGGGAAACTCACAGAGAAACTCGCGGATTCTTCCACTGACCGCGGCACACCTGCACCAGGGTAAACCTCCGCCTACCCCACTCCTGCTTTACAGGTGAAAATAGAGCAACAGGACCGCTAGTCTTTGACTTTATTTATTTTCTGCTGTGTTTTACTTGCATCTATTTGAAAGACTGAGTGTAAACACACAAAAACTATTTTATTTTATGTGCTGGAATGTGCAGAAAATAGGTTTAAATGTTAAACAAATTTCTTCCAGTCAGAGAATGTTGCAGATAATTAAATTTTTGCTTGATGCATAAAGTTAAAAGATTAAAACTAATAAAACAAGTTTTAAAAAGAGACTTTTCCATTTGATTACATTTTGTATGATGATTATGTAGAAAAAGTAGAATTGGGCTGAAAGATCTATCACTTTATCACCTATTCAGGTTGTAAATCGTGTTTTTAAAAAGTAACTAAGTAACTAAGTAATTAATTACTTTTGAAAATAAGTAATCAGTAAAGTAACAGGATTACTTTTTTGGGGAAGTAATCAGTAATTAGTTACTGATTACTTTTTTTAAGTAACTTGACCAACACTGGTTGCAACCAGGACACATGGAAAAGTTTCAGGACACCAGACCTGAGGGCCGGTGTCCTGCAGGTTTTAGATGTCCTTGATCCAACACAGCTGATTTAAACGGCTAAATTAGCTCCTCAACATGTCTTAAAGTTCTCCAGAGGCTGGGAATGAACTCATCATTTGATTCAGGTGTGTTGACCCAGGGTGAGATCTAAAACCTGCAGGACGTTGCTTTGTATCATGGCGTCTATGCTGCGGTGCTAACCGCTTCACCCGTCTGTGGTTTTGATGTTGTGGCTCGTTGTCGTATGATGAATGTCGTTTTCTGATCATTGATCTGAATTATTCACTTCAGACTTCACACGGCTACAGTAACAGGAGTTTTAAGTTGTATCATGCCTCTCAGCCATGTGTGATTCAGTGAGAGCCCCTGGGAAATCTATAGAGTAGTCTCTCTTTTTTTTTTTTGTCCCCATCCCTTTCAGATCTGTGAATACTAGACAAGACACAACTACTACATAGTTGTAGTATTGGACACAACATCTCATCATAAAACATTTTACACTTGAGTTTCTTGATTAGTGTCACAATTTTGTAGTTAATGTAGATGTTTAACTATTTCATTCCACTTTGTCTTTTTTTGTGATATTAACGTTGCCTGTTTCGATTGTACCAACTAGACTGTGACTCACTGTTCTGTTTATTTAATTTTTGTTTATTTAACATAATCATTAACCCATTTAATCATATCATCTGTATCATGTTTGTTTCCTCCCTTTTATGTTTCGTCTGCCCCAAGTCTGTTTATGTCCCTCACGCACTGGCGTTCAAGAGATCGTATGCCACAAAGGTAGTATCACATACATTCCCGCTGATAACCCTCCTGCACCCCGTCTCGCCTTCCTGCACACGTGCCAGTTTACTTCCATAACACGCTGCGTAGGCCTGGCCTAAAGCTAATCGTTGTTCTGTCTGGATGCATGCGACAGTTGGACAGCAACGCTCGCTCGCTCACTGCTGAATATCCGCTCTGTTATAACACGACGTTTCCAATAGCGCTCTCTTTTCTGGTCACCGTGATACCTCTGCATCTGTTGACACCCCAGGCTGTTCCTCTGTGACTGGTATGAGATCAATCTGTCACTGCGGCACTGTATTTACTCCAGCGTGGCTACTGGAGGACCTTTTCACATGTTTTCACTCAGTACTGTTTTCTCTTTCTGCCGTTTTGCGCTAGCTTAAATGCTCATCCTTACAGCGGAAACATCTGTTTTTTGTCACATATGTATTATCTATTGTGGAGGATTATAACAGAGCTTGCAGCAAAGTTTATACGAAGTATGTTTCACACTGTGTGCATAACTTTTCTAGCCCCTGAGAGTCCCGTAGATGACCGATGAAGCTTTAAATAGCATTAGCCACTTTCCTGTTATCTCCTCGCCCTGTTAGAAGATCCAGAAAGTTCCCCTCAGCTAGTCTGAGCGCTCAGCACCTCATGGAGCCACCTACACACATTAGGACCTTGTGGATGAGACTTTTCTGATTTGCGTTTTGTTATTCCACACAGAAAACCTACACGGAGGAAGAGCTTAATGCCAAGCTGACGCGTAGAGTCCAAAAAGCTGCACGACGACAGGCCAAGCAGGAGGAACTGAAGCGGCTCCACAGAGCCCAGGTATTCATTCACTCTCACACTGGTGGAGGCAGCTACGGTTGTAGCCACAGCTGCCCTGGGGCAGACTGACAGAAGTGAGGCTGCCATATCGCGCCATCGGCCCCTCTGGCCAACACCAGTAGGCGGCAGGTGAAGTGTCTTGCCCAAGGACACAACGACCAGGACAGAGAGCCCGGGGATCGAACCGGCGACCTTCCGGTTACAGATACACTTCCCAACCCCCTGAGCCACGGTCGCCCCCATAAAGACTTCTTTTCTAATTTAATTTGGGAATTCAGTTTCCTGCGTTCTTCCTCTAATTTTAAAAAGTTCCCCTGGTGCTTTTTGAGCCGAGGCCAGATTCATCCATTGTGATTGATGTTGTAACTGCAGTCAGACTCCGTCCCCCTGACTCAGCACTAAGCTCTCTTTTCTCCTGGAGCTGTCATTTACTCGCCTCAGTTTTGCTTCCCTTTACTGGCTATTTGCAGGACCCCACAGGACTTCTTCTATTTCAGCTCCCAATTCTGTGTGGCACAGATAAACCCAACACCTGACAGAAGCTGTTACAGGAGATTCGAGAGGGGGGAAAAAACATTTTCACACAATTTGTTGTGTGCTATAAAGCATCAAAAGTTTCAAATTAAAACAAAAAAACAACAACTTATTTTTCTAAGAATGAGTCCAGTTATAAATCAAGACACAGAGAAGATGACAAGCGACTGAAATCTGCACGTTTTCTTGGGGTTTGTCCCATGTGGCTGTAGGCGTTAAATATAGTTGTCGTCGCCACTTCTGACATTTTTATTTCAACAGAGTAAACAGCCGCATCGACTGAGCGTTCCCCGTGTGGGTTTAGGGGGGATTTCTAATTACTGTTAGTTAGTTATCACCCTGTGCATTTATGATACTGATGTGCCTCTGCTGCCGATCGTCTCCTTAGATCATCCAGAGGCAGTTGGAGCAGGTGGAGGAGAAGCAGAGGCAGCTGGAAGAGAGGGGCGTAGCTGTGGAGAAAGCTTTGAGAGGAGAAGCAGGTAATAACTCGTCAGTCATACTTACATATATCGATTTTTTTCATTCAGTTTGGCTTCCTATGCGCGCGGTGCATTTTTAATATCGCGTATTAGACGCCTCACTTGTTAATGTTTTACAAGTACTTTGCCATAAATTTGACGTAAGATCTTGGTCATAAAAGCTGCTCACCAGAGGCCACGTTTTTATCTTTACGCAGTATGAGTTCAGAGTTTTCTAGAGCTCCAAAGGGAATAGTAATAACAACCGCCAGGGTTACGTAACTCAGCAAACCTGTCCCTCTGCGCTCATTCGATTGTGCTGAAATGCGTGTGCGTTTACCATTTATTCACTTGTGCCGAAGCATAATTCAGCACATGATTTCGTATGCAGGAAAAACACATTTATTTCTCCAAAGTAATAATCCCGAATTGTTTCCGACAAGGGACTATCACAGACGATGTACTTCCGAAATGAGAACTAAATAATTTCTTCGAGAGCAGCGCAATTTTTTCTAAGCGCGAATTGTGCTCAGTAGTAATAATATAATATTTACATGATGTAGATTTGCATGAGGATAAAGTACGAAGGTCGACGTTGCAGCCCTGAAATGATATTCCAGCCTAGTGCACTTTATGGTGAAGTTAATGGAATGAAATGAAAACTTTAATCATGCAAATGCATGCATCTAGACACACGGAGCATTAATTTCAGTCGCCGACCAAATGACTGTTTTACTTTACCATCCGCTGTTTATGCAGTTTGCTGTCTGAGTATGTTTTAACGTGTTAATACTCTACTCTCTTAAAGGATTGTATAAAGGTACTTGTACATTACCCAAACAGCACAAAAGAAGATCAGGTATTAGATTTTACTGTAGTTTTCTTAATTTTCTTTCTCCCTTTCCTTTTAATGAATCACACATGAAACTGTTACGTAGGGTCCATCTGTGGTGACACACCAAACAGTTCTCCATCTCCGAACATGTCGATATGTGTTCGTCCATAACGTGTCTGCCATCATCAGTCCGAGCTGCATGCGAACGAGGAGAATGCGTGTGTCCCCCTCCCCGACATAGATTGGTGTCTGCTCATTCTGGATGTGTTTCGTGTCTCTCAATGCCTCTCCAGTCAATACTCGGATCACGTTAGATTTTCTAAATGCAATCAGAATGTAAGAAATCAAATTCGGATTGGTTTGCAGCCTGACAACTTTGTTATTGGAATCATTTCTGCAAATATTTGCTGTGGTTGGATGACTTGATACAGATATTTCTTGAGATCTTGTCTTATCTTTTTTTTTTTCAATTTACTTTTTTTTTTTTTGCTGCATTGGGATAATGCTGCATAACAGCAATCCTGCTCTGCTTCCAGCTTATCTGCTCCACCCAAAGATCTCAGCACACGTAGATTTAATTGTATTTAACATAAGTGGAGAGCTAGTTCTTCTTTTCTGCTCAAATCAATACTAGGGCTGCCACAAACGATTATTTTGATAGTCGACTAGTCACCGATTATTTTTGCGATTAGTCACTAATCAGATCATCATCCATTGGACGTACAACTGCAGCTTATTGCACCAGCAGCATCTGCTCTTATATAACTATCATTAGCTTACAGCTTGAAGTGTTTAAGGTATGTGCTAACTAAAAATAAAGACAAGATGATAGTTTATTAAATTTTAATGAAATTTGCAGATTGTTTCAGTGAAGTTTAATAAACTCCTTGCTATCTAAAATATAACAGGACACCGGAGTATATTCTCGAGCATCTCACACTTCTGATAATCAGCTGTCTGCTTGACGTTTATTCAGCTGTGTAAAAACTATAACTTTAATCTCAGCCAAACCGATTTACTCAGGAACAAATAAAATACTAAAAAAAAGCCAAACAATAACATTTTTAAGTTATCTAAGTGACTTATATATATTTAACCTGAGTAGTGAAAGACGGTGGTGGGTTTGAAAACGATTTGCCGGGAGTCCGGTGTTCTCACGGCTCTAGTTAGCCTAGCCCCCGGCTAGCTATCGAGCTAGTGGGTAACAGACGTCTCCGAAAACGTCGGAGCGCTTTTGAAAATATGTGGTGTCTTGATAAACTGAGCAGATATTTGAGGTTTACACAGCTACATTCTCGCCTGAAAATATGTTAAACGTTTATTTTGTGACCCAGAAAGAATAAAAAGAGTAATATTAAAACTAACAAGCTGCTGCCATTGTTGGAAACTGAGCTGGGCTGCGCTATGAATTCTGGGACGGAGCTTCTTCTTCTTCGGGGTTTAACGGCAGCTGGCATCCTTGTACATGCAGTGCTGCCATCTTCTGTCTCAGTCCGTTATTACACTCTTAAATCCTACCACTTATTCCTGCGTCTTTCAGGATCTTACAAAGCTTCAAACGACGTGTCGACTATTAAATTAGTCGTCGACGATTTTGATAGTCGACGTAATCGTGACTAGTCAACTAATCGTGGCAGCCCTAATCAATACACATAAAAATGAAGCAATTTCCTCAACACGTCGACACACACACACACACACAACAGAGCAAATATGCAGAATAACCCAGCAAACGGCAACGCACCAAATCTATGCAGCAGTCTTTTATTATCATCATTGGAAATATTGTGTTGCACAAAAAGACTGCATTTGAATTGTGGTGAGTACTGATGGACTCTGTGTGTGTCTGTATGTTTCAGAGAACATGCATGACTTGCTTTTGTTGGAGATTTCAGTGTGTGCGTGTTTGTGTGCCTAGTTTGGGGCTGTGTGAAGTAACTCCTATCTCTAATATATCCCTGTCGTTGTAGACTATTGGGGAGATTCTAATTACAGTGAAATCCTGGACTTGCATCTGGGCGGTATGTATTTCACATCTGTCGCTTTAAAACTAACCTAATGGCTAACCCAATCTGTCCTTCCTCCTCCCTGTTACCACTTGAGCTTTGTACCCCTCATATCCGCCGTGATTGGCTGGCTGGCTTTAAGCCACTGCGGTGCTCTCCTCCTTTACCCTCCCTCCCCTCGCTTTCTCCTTTACTGGGTTTGTAGTTCAGACACTCTTTACATCAAACGGAGATCAGACACTTGGCCTCGTGCTGTTCTCTTAAGATTGTCTTTGATCTTTATAAACTTATGAATGATGAATGAATGAATTAATAAGTAACTTTTATTTGTCACTCTGCTGCACGTAGACTGTTTGGCGCAGCACTGATGCAAACGGCGACGCACTGCAAAGAGTGATATTAGAGCAGCAGTATGCATTCATGCTTTTGCTGTGGATATCTCCAGCACATTAAAGTTCTGGTCTTCTGTTGCATATTCATTAAAATGTTTCATTTAGCACATAGAATAATATACTGTTCATCAAATAAAATCCTGGCGAGTAGCAGCAGGCCAGCTGAGTTCTACTTAAAGGCTGGGAACATTGGATATTCTGTTCATGAGAAGAACAAAACCACCAATGCACTGATTCTCATATTCCTACATCGATATATTCAGTGTTATTTTTATGGGAGACATACAGGACAACTGTAAAACAGATTGTCTGTATTTGTTTTAGACTAACTTTTTTCAGTAAAGCATCTCCTTTTAATCGGTACATGTGAGATTCGTAATATTGCACGCACAGGGTCTCTATTTTCATTTCTAGTATAACTTTCTAAATCGATCTTTGTCAGTTGTCCTCTTTTACACCATTAGCTGGAAGGAAAACATGTTTGAAGCAACGCAGTTTGTAGATGAACTGAAAGAGCTTTGGCTTTCCTAATTTTAACAGTAAGAGAGAAGAAATCCCAGCCTTATATGTCAAGAAAGATATTAAAAAAAAAAAAAAATCTGTGTCTTATTTCTATGTTTTATTGTCAACTGTCACATTACATTTAAAGTTTACAGATGTCGCGTTTGTGACACTTTTGAGTCACCTCATCTCATCTAGTCATGTTCTGATCTTGCACATTGGAGCCTCAGACACCTGCCGACCACACACACATGTGTAACCTGTAACCCACCCTGGTTTGACTAAGGCTACGTTCACACTGCAGGCGAAAGCGCATCAAATCCGATTTTTTTGACCCTATGCGACCCATATCTGATCATGGTCTGACAGTGTGAACGGCACAAATCCGATATTTTCAAATCCGATCTGGGTCACTTTCGTATGTGGTGCTGAATCCGATACATATCTGATGTTTTAGAAAGCGACTGCTGTTTGAACGGACGCATTAAATCCGTCTTTTACGTCACTGACACAAGACAGACACAATTATCAGCGCCAGAGAAGACATCGCAAACGCTTCCTGGCCATCCAGTGTAGATGTCAGTGAAGCTGTTGGGAAGACAGCGTTGGAGAAACGTGAACATTTTATTTGTATCTGCATAATCTGCAGATTCTGACAGAAATCTGCAACTATCCTTTGAAGCACCGCTCCTCTAAAACAGCAATAAGGATCATTATTTTGTTATTTACATTATTATGTAAATAACAAAATAACTTAAAGCAAAAATTGGGAAACGTAAAGTCCGAAGTCTTTATATTAAGGCCATCAGTCAAACAATACTGTTGCTCTGGGTCTAAACAGAGCGCGTTGTGTGTGACGTCTTCTTTTGCGCATGCGGCCGCTTTGAGCGTTCACACTAGAGCGCGTTTGCTGTCACATTTTATTTGTAGTGTGAACGAGCAGACAAAAAAAATCGGATTTGATCAAAAAATCGGAATTGAGCATCAAGACCTGCAGTGTGAACGTAGCCTAATACTAAACTCCTACCCTGACTCTTAGCTTCCCCTCAGAACTCCTGCTGTAGTTCTGCACTGTAGTCCCAGCAATCTTTCTCATACCTGCTCAGTTGCATAACTCCCCAAAGTGTTTGTGTGTTTGTGTGTGTGTGTGCACTAATGGGTAGTGCTGTAATCTTAAAACATTAGCCGCTGTGTATAAGCTGCGGCTGGAAAACTGTTTAATGCGTCGACTGTGTCTGTCGTGTCCACTGTTCTTTAGACTCGAATATGAGAGGAATGCATCTTTTTCACCTCACGTCTGCTGTGAATTCGGTTTGTGAGAAACACGTGTTTGATTTTTAGTTATTTAGCGTAAATGGAGTTTCTCAGCACGAGGGAGAAAAATGAGCATTTCTTTAAGCAGGGCTTCTCTGTGCTTTTGTGTTGCTGATTGTCGCCACTCATCAAAAAGAAGATTGTGCAGAGTCATTTTGTTTTGGCACAAAGGTCACTCTGCAAGCGTCCGAGTTTCCCCTTCTAATTGGTTGACCAGAAGTCTAACAGGAGGCATGGTGTTTCATCACTTCCAATCCAGCTTGTTTTATTTGTTCTTTCTGAGCTGATTCAAATGTATGAACTTGAAACTGTTTTGGGTTTGTTGTATGTTTTGGGCTGGATGTGTCACAAAAAAACGCTTTTAGCTGCCTGATAATTTTCCATTAGTCCTCCGTCCTGCTTATCGTGTTTGGTGGGTGATGAAGAACTGTGGCGCTTACACTGAACAGTGGGTTATACGGTTTGTGCTAGCAGATGAGACCTGCACGGAAAAAACAAAAAAGAGGAAAAATCTAAGGCTACGTCCACACGTACCCGGGTATTTTTGAAAACGCAGATTTTTCTATGCGTTTGCACCTTTCGTCCACACGTAAACAGCGTTTTCGCTCCGTTTTTGCATTTACGTGTGGACGAGAAACACGGAGAAAACGCAGCGTCAAAGGTGTGCGCCTTTTTTGACGTCACACTGTGCGCCACGTTATTGTTTCGGTGAAATGAATTTCTACAATACTGTTACTGTTAATTGTTCTCTCTGCAGTGTTTAAATGCTTACATATACACACACAGTTACTGTCCCTCCACACATAAAACTCGGTTCTGCTTCTATGCCCCAGCTTTGTTTACTTTTTCCCACCGAGTCTTCTAGACTTCTGATTGGCCAACATTTCTGCACGGTTAGGAATATAGCGCCACCTGCTGCTTTGGCATGTTCCTAGCAGCGTTTTCTTTCATTTCTGCCTTTACATGTGGACGGGATTATTTTTTAAAACGAAAACGGAAAATCTCCGTTTTCAAAAATACCCGTGTACGTGTGGACATAGCCTAATATTAAAGCAGGTAATTTCCCCCCTTCTTCTTTCTGCTATTTTCATTAACTTTACTTAGAAATGTAATAATCAACTTTAATAATTATGAGCATAGATGAGGATTCATTGAACAAACGACACAATCCATAAGCACATTTGGATGATTTGGGGAAGCCATAAACATTTTATTAGGGCCTCGGTCTTTTTAAGTTGCAGTTTTCCTTCTTTTCTGTGATAGTCCCTTGTAGCACGTATTCACCATTTCATTCTCTCACGCCTCCTCACCTTCCAACCTGAAAACTTTGAGCCCTTACTATAGAAGATGCTGCATATTTGCTCCATTTTAAGTGAAATGTGCCTTACATTACACATTTTCTAGTCTATATTTTAGGCGTTTATTAAGGTAACTTCCACTATCTGTAATCTTACGTTTTGAGAAAATCTTTTTAGTGGATGCAAATAAGAAGAAGAAAAACATCCTAATTTGCACTTGAGAAGAAGCTACACTTCAGAAGTCGCCACACCGGCAACAAATTACACAGTGTGGTCTAAACATGTCGTGTGTACAAGAAGAAGCGCTTTAAAGATGAAGCAATTATCTGCGTCTGCGAGTGGGATGGATTGATGAGCAGTAATGGGTTTTATAATGGGAATAAATCATTTATATATTATAAGCACTGGCTATGTGCGTGGTGTGTAGCGCACAGATATAGGGTGCTTTTACCTAATTGAAAGATCATCTGAAGAACTACACTTGCGAGATCAAACAGGATTATTTTCTCTTCCTATGCTCTAGATTCCCCCTCCTCTTGTTTTCTGTTCTTATTTTATCCCATATTTTTCATTTCTCACACCACACAGCTGATCTCTTCCCACCTCCTCTCTCTAGGTGATTTGTCTCTCTATCGCAGTGCTCCTGTCCCCTGTTGATTTTTCTCTTTGATATTTTCTTCCTCACCTCGAACCTCTCCATCCCCTTCCTCCTGCACCCTCTTTGTCCTCTACCCTCTTTGCCTCTGTCATGTCTGTTTTTTCTTCCTCCCACATTATTTCCTCCATTCTTACTATTTCTTACCTCCCCCTCCTAATGTGCCCACCTGCGTCACTCCCTCACGCTCTTTCCCCTCTGTCTTGTGGAAGTTGAGCCCTTTGTGGGGATGCCTCGCCGAAGACCGCTCTCCTTCTGCCCCTGCTGTTCCCCTGAAGGTAACATAACCTTGCTGCATCTGCTGCCAGTTGTGGCAGGTTACCTGCAAGCGTAAGGATCTCCAGAAATGGGCTACGTCGTTGGTCCCCCCCCCTTTGTCCTCCCAGCTTTTCCTAACTGTTTGTGTGACATTAGGCTCAGTAGGTTTCTCCAGAATATGAAGGAGCTCATCACGCTGAAGCTGATGTTGGGGAAAAATAATTTTGTTAGAAGTATACAGTGGTCCCTCGCCGTAACGCCGTTCACCTTTCAAAGCCTCGCTGTTTTACAGATTTTTTTTTTTGGGGGGGTTCAATTTTGCATTTTTGTTGTTTTTTTTCCAGCGTATTGTCTTCTGCGTCCTGATTGGTCTACAGCCAATTAGAGGTGGGAATCACCATACATCCCACGATACGATATTATCACAATACTTAACACACGATACGATATTATTGCAATTTTATAAAATATTTTGCGATATTCAGATTCTGTACATAAAGGTAAACTTTATCAATATTCATTTTCTCTAATATCAAAGTCTCACACTCAGTCTTTCTCTCATTTCAGTTTGATTGTTGACAAACTGAACGGTTTGTATTACAGTCTAGTCCAACTTAACTGAATCAACCATCTGGTACAATTATAGCTATTCTGAACTATGCAGTTTATGAAAACTATGCAGCCCCTTCAGCAACTGAAGAATTTGAAAGTAAATTAAAACAAAATATAATTTTACATTAAATAAAAAAGTTTTAAACTTCATTAAAATAAAACATGTCTTAAATTAAAATAAGTAAACTGTCATGTTTATTGCTGCCAAAAACAAGTTAAACACATTTGGACAGGGTCAGGATTCTTGCTCAAAAAAAAAACCTTTTTTGTAACAAAATATCAATTTCTGCTGTCCCTGTATCGATACATTATTAGCAAACAAAATATCACGATACTACACAGTATCGATTTTTTCCCCCACCCCTACAGCCAATCTCGTGTCTCCTGTACAGTACAGAACGCGTTCAGCTTGTCAAATATACATAAATCTTCGATCGCTAGCAGCGTGTCTCTGAAGTGCTGTACGGTATGTTTGTTTTCTCCCCAACGAACGCAACAATGTCGATGAAACGTTTTGCAACATCAAAGGCAACCGTGGCTGCCTTTGGTTTCTTTCTTTAATACTGGACTTATTTTTCTACAAAGGTTTGAACTGTGAGAGTTTAAACAAGAGAGAAAAGTGTGAAAAGGTCCATGTCTGTCTCAGAAAAGTATATAAAGTGTGTAGTGAAAGGTTTTACAGCCTTAAAACATCTATAATAATTGTAAAAAAATAAAATTGGCTACTTCGTGGATTTTACCTATCGTGGGACCACTGTATATCATTTTGGATAGTTTACCAGAACACATCTCTGCTCCTACTAGGGGGGTTCCCTCGAGTCCTGAACAGGTGTTTTACCGTGGGAGTAATTTAATATCAAGATTTAGCTTATAGCATACTTCTTTGCTAGCCGTAATGGCCGTAATAATGCCATATCAGAAAAACAGAATATTGAAGACTGTGGTGCATTTTTCTTTTTTAAATAAAGAAATCACCTTTCAACCTATTTTAATACAATAATGTAGAAAGTTTAGACCAGCGGTCCCCAACCCCCGGGCCTCGGACCGGTACCGGTCCGTGAGTCGTTTGGTATCGGGCCGCGAGAGTTGAGGCTCAGGTGTGAAATGTATAGTTTTCAGGGTTTTTATTGGTTTTCAGCGTTATTTTGTTATCATTTTTATTGTTTACTCGGTTTTCCTGGGTCTTTTCACGTGTGCTATGAATAAATTTTCTTTTTTTTGGTACCAGTACTAGTTTTATTTTGTTGTATTTATCCGCGACACCTTAAAGGCCGGTCCATGAAAATATTGTCGGGCATAAACTGGTCCATGGCGCAAAAAAGGTTGGAGACCGCTGGTTTAGACCATCTAAGCACTACTGCAGTAACTTAGTAACTACTCAGCCACAGCGTGACTCTAACCAGCATGTTTTGGTTGGATTTTCTGGCTTATCCTTTGATAAAATCTTTTCAATGTCATGCAATCATAAAATGTTCAAACTGAGCAATGACCTCCTGACACCTGTCAGCAAGAACCTTGCATGGTGTGATGATTTGTTGTGAAATTCCAGCCTTATGTAAGTCTTAAACATGAGTGGGCCACATGGTTTGGTTGTGCATTTTAACACTAGTCAGTGAAGCTTTCAATCCATGTGAAGAGAAAAAAATCCCCCCAAAAAGAAAGGCATGTTGTTTTTGTCCTTGTTTCTTTTGTGATGGGAGCCTTGGCTGAAGGGTGGTGTCAGTGGAACAGACAGAAGTAGTTAAGGAAGAAGAAAAGCTCCCATTGTAGAATAGGTCTGGTAAATCAGGCTTCATGTTTTTGTCTTCTCATGTTGCATTGCTCTAAGTGTGAGCAGCTCTCCTCCAGCTCTGCCTCTCTCTCTGTCCCTTGTCTGTCAATTAGCAGCAGCCAGTGCCCGAGACCGCAGCCATGCTATTTATGTGTGTACCATGTTTTTTCTTTTCGTTGTGCAAGAGCCTCCTCTTCCCCAGCTAAGTACGTCACGCTGCATCAAGGTTCGCCTTCTGGTGTTTCATCAAGACCGCTTGGCTCCACCTGCTGCACTCAGATAAATGAAAGGGTGCATCGCCCCAGCAGCAGACCTTTCCTAAGCATGCCCCATACACTGGTCTTCTCTGCATAGTCGAGTGGGACTACAGGAGAAGTGTGCAGCTGCTCTGCGCTCTGACTGCAATGCATGATGCCAGCAGCACTAAATATGCTCGTCTCTGTAGCAGGATGAATAGAGGCAACTTCTCTACTGGTCTCAGTGATAAGTCCTATAACACTTCAGTACGTTATTGAATATGTAAAGACTGCAGAATAATTCAACCTATTTTGTACCCGTAAAACCACCGAGCATGAATAGGATCTGAAAGGATTTCATTTCAGCTGGTCGGTCGATATGTGGACAGGGGAAGATGAAATATTTCCATAGGTCCTTGGATTTATTTCTCTCTAATATCTTAACTATTGATTGGTAGACTTGTGAATTTTTTATTATTGCTCACACTTGCAAAAAAACATATAGGAGTTGCTCAGAAAGTAGCTACGTCTGTCGAAAAGACCAAACTGGGTAACACAAATTCTCAGCTTCACAACAACAGGTATCGTCTGTATGCGTTTGTATGTGGATTGTGTGTGTTTCTATGTGCACACGTGCCAAATTCGAGTCCCGTAGCTCCTCCTCACCTTCTGAGTGCCATCGTTAGGTATGGCACGGCCAATCACGTTGATGTCGAATCCATTCTTCCACCTCACCATCCCTCTGTAAGGACATCCCGGCTTGGCTGTCATTGCATTGCCTGTGTCAGTCCTCGTCTGTGTGACATGAGCGTCGTGCCGCAGCCACCTGGAGTCTCACTGCTGCTCTGTGCTTCCTCCTTCCATCCAGGTATGGGTAAGAAAGACGATCCGAAACTAATGCAAGAGTGGTTCAAGCTGGTGCAGGAGAAAAATGCCCTAGTCCGCTACGAGTCCGAACTCATGATATTGTAAGTACATTCCTTTTTTAGTCCTTTATTTATCCAGGTAAAAAATCTCATTGAGATTAAAAATCTCATTTCCAAGAGAGACCTGGCATCATGGCAACAAAAGTCACATATCACATAGGTATATAACATTAAAACAAATACAATATCCCATACCAACATGTGTAAAATATACAATAACAGATCAAATTAAGAGTACATTAAAAACAATCACACTGAGTAAAAGAGCTGTTCTCTCGTTCCTTTAAGACAGACTTAAACTCTCCCAAGGTAACCAACTCTGATCATTTCAGTTCCTCCTGCAGATTATTCCAGGAAGCAGGGGCAGCGTATTTAAAAGCCTTTTTCCCCAATTCTGTTCTGATTTTTGGGACAATCAATTGTATGATTTTGTTCGAACGAAGGCTGTATTGGTTGTGGTTTTTACACATATAAACACATAAATAAGATGGAACCAGCCCAAGGAGAGATTTATAGATAAAGATCAACCAATGGGAGAGTCTGCGAATGTGCAAAGATGGACATTTAGCAGCAGCATACAAAGAACAGTGATGTACACGATTTCCATAGCCAGTAATAAAACGTAAAGCACAATGGTGCACAGTATCCACCCTCTTTAGGTAGTGGGCAGGTGCATTCATAAAAAGCAGGTCACCATAATCCAATAAAGGTAAAAAGGTTGCACGAATCAAATGTTTTCTCACTTGGAGAGAGAAACAGGATTGGTTTCTAAAAAAGTAACCTAGTTTTAGTTTTTACTTCGACACAAGCCTTTGAATGTGAGTCTTAAATGACAAATTCTGATCTATAATGATCCCTAGATACTTGTAAGATGTGACCATTTCAATTTCAGTTCCTTGAATTGTTTTAATCTTAGCTAACAACTCTTTGCCATTTGAGAATAACATGAACTTGGATTTCTCTGGATTTAACACCAACTTAAGTTGAGTTAAATGGGACTGAACGACATCAAAGGCAGACTGCAGAAATTGCAGGGTTTGTGTTACTGAAAAGTGCACTGGAAAAAAAACCCAAATGTGTTAGCTGATTGGATACTTTTAATGTCCAAGATGCAAAACTTGGTTGTCATTGGTTCATATGTCAGCTTCTTCTTTTTATGTAGGTACATGTATGACAGCAAATTTCACTAATGTGCACTGTACAGCTGGAAAACCAATCTTTAGAAAATGTCAGTAGTTGAGATGAGGCTGAGATGAGGTGAACTCAGTGGTTAATTTTAAGGGTACGTCTTATAAAGTGATTTATAGTAAGTGGATAATACAACGTGGCCATGACCAGACATCATCCAATTCCTTGGACTGTGATTGTTTTCAGTATTTGGTGAGAAACTTCAGAGCAGTGACCAGAATAATAAATTATTATTATAAATTATAGGTTTGTAAATAACAGACCACGTCACTGTTTTCTCACCAGCTGGTTCGGGAACTACAGTTTTAAAGGTATCCTTCTTTTCAGAAGTGACCGTGCATGGATGAGAGGGTGGTGTGCTAAGTTAGCATCTTATTTTCATAGGTTAACAAGATGCATCTATAAATTGAATGAGTCCAGTGCACATATGTTGTCATAAATGTTTATTTTTACCCTTAAGTTGGGTTAAAAAAAAACCAAAAGTTGCAGCCAGTCTTCCCGAAGGTTGCCAGGTGATCAAAATACATTCCAGCTAGGGCTGCCATGATTAGTCGACTAGTCACGACTGATTTAATAGTCGACGCATCGTTTGAAGCTTTGTAAGATCACAAAAGACGCAGGAATAAGTAGTAGGATTTAAGAGTGTAATAACGGACTGAAACAGAAGATGGCAGCACTGCATGTACAAGGATGCCAGCTGCCGTTAAACCCCGAAGAAGAAGAAGCTGTCCCAGAATTCATAGCGCAGCCCAGCTCAGTTTCCAACAATGGCGGCAGCTAGTTAGTTTTAATATTACTCTTATTATTCTTTCTGGGTCACAAAATAAACGTTTAACATATTTTCAGGCGAGAATGTAGCTGTGTAAACCTCAAGTATCTGCCCAGTTTATCAAGACACCACATATTTTCAAAAGCGCTCCGACGTTTTCGGAGACGTCTGTTACCCACTAGCTCGATAGTTAGCCGGGGGCTAGGCTAACTAGAGCCGTGAGAACACCGGACTCCCGCTAATCGTTTTCAAACCCACCGCCGTCTTTCACTACTCAGGTTAAACATGATATATAAGTCACTTAGATAACTTAAAAATGTTATTGTTTGGCTTTTTTCAGTATTTTATTTGTTCCTGAGTAAATCGGTTTGGCTGAGATTAAAGTTATAGTTTTTACACAACTGAATACACGTCAAGCAGACAGCTGATTATCAGAAGTGTGAGATGCTCCAGAATATACTCCGGTGTCCTGTTATATTTTAGATAGCAAGGAGTTTATTAAACTTCACCGAAACAATCTGCAAATTTCATTAAAATTTAATAAAATATCATCTTGTCTTTATTTTTTTGTTAGCACATACCTTAAACACTTAAAGCTGTAAGCTAATGATAGTTATATAAGAGCAGATGCTGCTGGTGCAATAAGCTGTACGTTTTATGTCCAATGGATGATGATCTGATTAGTCGACTAATCGCAAAAATAATCGGTGACTAGTCGACTATCAAAATAATCGTTTGTGGCAGCCCTAATTCCAGCGTCAGATTACTTTATAAGTGTAATATCATAAATGCCTAAATATGTAATATAATGTCTTTCTTAAGGTTTATAAGTTATGTTTCTCTTAACAGAAGAAGAGATTTATTACCTCCTTATTTTATAAATAGTAATATTATGAGTGTGATGTTGATTTGCTGATATGAAGTCACTTATTTTTCATCTGCTGATATGTGACCACTTTTTCAATACATTTATAAAAATGTAGGAAAACCAACTTTACTGCTTTAATTTTGGCCCTTAAATGATCCAGTATCATCTCATCATTGCTTACTAAAAGCTTTTAGATTAATAGCCCGTCTTTTTTTCAGCCAGATAGTATATTCTTTAATGAAATGCTACATAGATAAATGAATAGTTTGATGAATAATGTAAATGTTGAAAGCTATAGCTCATTAGTGACACTAACTTAGCCAGTCTCCCTTCTTACTTTCTGTCCCCAAGTGCCAGAGAGTTGGAGCTGGAGGACAGACAGAGCCGACTGCAGCAGGAACTCAGGGAACGGATGGCCGTGGAAGGTGAATGCTCGAATGCAAATTAGCTGACGGACTATACAAATGAGCTCCCAGCGTTCATATCTGCATAACGTCTCTTTGTTTTCAAATTTGCACGGGCTTCTTTCAGACCACCTGAAATCTGAGAAGGAACTAGCTGAGGAGAAGCAGATCCTGAATGAGATGTTGGAAGTGGTGGAGCAACGAGATGCCTTGGTCGCCCTCCTGGAGGAGCAGAGACTTCGAGAGAAGGAGGAAGACAAGGACCTGGAGGCTGTTATGCTCTCTAAAGGCTTTAACCTCAACTGGGCTTGATGCGAGGGAAATCATTTCACGTCAAGTTTTTGACCGCTCGTAGGCGGTCGCGGTCTCAGTCTCACGTGGGCGTCTTTGATGTGGAGATATCTGCTGAACTTTGACACAGGCATTTGGCCTAAAACTGTCACACCTAGAGCAGCGAATGTGTGAAGAACCCCAACAACATGATATGTACACTACGGCTGCCTGTGATGTTGGAGCAGTCTGCAGCGTTTACATATCCTCTGCCCGAAGGCAGTACATGTTAATCACTTTGCAGTTATGTTTGCTGTCTCAGTCTGTGGGTGGAGACATGGTGTGTATATTCACATCTTTAACATCTCAACCTTGAAAATTGTGGCGGGGGTTAGGAGAGCGTTTAAAGACTTTGTTATCGACTATTTAAAGGGAAGAATGCAGTTTGGTCCTGCTGATGTACAGGAATTGTAAAAACAAAAATTAGGGGGGGAGGGGTGTAATCGAGTCCCATTATCAGTAGATGAGGGTCCTCGTCTTAGTGCTGCAGAGGTGTGTTTTTAAATGTCAGAGCAAGGTCTCCTAGCTCGCTCTTTTCAGTCCGACTGTAGAACGGACTCTGCTGAAGCTGCCTTTTTTCTCCCTAGTGACAAACTCACATCAGCATCCTTCAGAAACCACAAATGCATCATAAAATGCTCCAGGGTTGTTGTTGTTGTTGTTTTCTTTCCTTTTCCCCTGCAGAGTCTGTCACCACTATGAATCCATTAAATATGTCCACGTTTATGTATTTATTATCATGTTTTGCTTTTAACAGTTAAAAAAAATGGTTTTAATTTTATTTGTATTCACAGGAGAGTGCCCAGAATCTCATTATCTCGCATATCTCTTTTGTATCTCGCATACATGCCACTGCATGTCAGGAATTATGGCTTCAGGCACATAGAAGACTTGGATGCAAATATTTAAGCATTTCACATGAGTTGATGATGATGACGGGCCTCTCTGTGAGCTCTCGTTGGCTGCGTATCACACTGACCGTTAACGTTTACAAGTATTTGTTCACATTTTGGTTCCTGCTTTGTTAAACAGTAGAAACAATCCTCGGGATAGACTGTATTAACAATGGGATGTTACTAACGACCTGATGTTACTGTTGTTAGTATGGGAGGACTTTCTGTGGGGAAGAGAGAACACTACACAACTATATACTGCAGTGTTAATACTTTAGCTCTGAAAAAGATGCCTTTTCATTTCCATTCTATAAACTTAAGTTATTTTTTTGTTGTTTAGATTTTTTTTTGAGGTATCCAATAATCACATCTGTGTTTTCCACTGGAGCTCTTTTTTTTAAAACAACACTTTTCTACAGCAGGTCCCCAAACTACACATAAATGGGACCCTAAAGAACTGCACAAGCTACATTGAATGAGAATATTGGTTTGGTTTATCCGTTGGACATCCTTGGTGGACTCGTAGGCCTCTTTGCCAACTGTACAAATCCAGGTGGGCACTGTTTTACAGTGTAGAAATGTCAGAGGCTATATTTATGACTTGTTTGGAGCTGTGAATATTACACAATTTTATGGGTTGTCGTTTTAGATTGTGTGTTCCAAGGTTGACATGATTGTATTGATATTTATTAACCTGTGCAAATTGTATCATATGTAAAGAAAGCGAATCCTAATTTTTAAACTACTCTGTCGACAAACGACTTGTAATGTAAATGCTTCATGTAGCTAAAATTCATAGGGGTGTTGGATGTATGCTGAAAACGGCAATAAACGATGCAGTTCTTTTACGTGTTTGTCCTCTAAAATCAAACTTTTTAATTGAATGTCTTATAGTTATGAGCAAGAGATTATTATTTTTAAACCTTTCTTTCCACCTTAGCCAGCCTGAGATGTTACTGTGACTTTTTCTCTGCTTTCATTACAAGCCCAGGCTTAATAAAGGATTAGCCGAGGCTTTCTACCGAGAACACAAAGTGCAGTAGCAGAAAGGAATTAATTCCTAAATGCAAATAGGCGGCTATATAATGTGGTGGGACTGCATAGATTTAAAGAAGTAGTAGAATACTGTTCATATAGTATTATCTGTGCTTTTCCTGTATATTTCGAAACGCATTTAACTTAAATCTTAACTTCTACCTGCCTTTTAACTTGCCAAAGAAGATGTAGCGGGCACTGTGATGGAACCCAGGCATCTTAAAATTACCTGATATTTTATTGCTGCGCTTCCATGAAATTGGGGGACTTGCATGAGGGAGAATAAAGAGGGTGGGGACTGAAATGTAATCTTCTCAGCAGAGGTGGGGAAAATAGATTTTTAGTGCCTTGGTGTCAGACATCAAAAACCCAGAATTTTACATTTAATACGTTTGATGCCCCCTGCCTGTTGAATGGTCCTGTCATTTGTGAAAAATTAAATTTTTCAAGCAAAAGCCAAGATAAATCCTACAACATTATTAAGACTCCCTGTCTGATCATTCTTGTAGTCACCGAGGATAGTTTCTCCTCCGTAAACCGATAAAGACAGCAGGTTCTTTAAGTAAAGCAAACGGAATGTGGGGAAAATGTTTTTAACATTAAATAATCTTGCGGACTCGTAAATAGCAGGTCAGTTAACAAAATAAAGCGCATGCTTTCTGAAAACATTCCGATGTAGACTTTCTAAACGCTACTCGTGCACTTATTTTGAAAGAGTGTCAACGGGGGGACAAACTTCCGGCCTGTTTTTCTTCTTGGTTTTTTTTCTTTTTTCTTTTTTATTGACCGATAAATTGACCCACTAGCAGTTTTTTTTCGTGTAGGTGGAGAAGCTGAAAATTTAGAAATGACTTCCTCAAGCTTCAGGGACTGCCAGGTCAGTGACTCGGAGAAAGAAAGAAACTTTAAAGAACAGAAAGCGACACTTTCTCTTTATTTGTTGCAATAACTAAGTGGCATTAAGGATTGAGAAACATAGTTTGTATTATTGAGATATGTATATTTAAAGTGAAAAAAGGATAAAACTGTTAGTTTACAGAAAAATATTCATGCAGGGGCATAAAGCAGGCAAACCTCGATAAGTATCCAGAACTTTTACAATTACAAGTAGATTTATTTAAGCTCTGGGTAACACAGAATGAAATTGGCTGCCTTTACTCGATGAATCTTTAACCTCGGGTTGCTCAAGCCGACGAGACAACTGCATGTTTGTCATACAAACGGCTTACACACTGAAACCCAGCATTAACGTCTGCACCGCTATGTTCCCGTTTCTTGCAGGCGTGGAGGGCGGAGGGGCTTACATTGTCCACCAGCAGTAATGAGGCTTGTAAAATGTATGACGCCATACTCACGCAGGTAGCGTACCTGTTCCATATGCACACGCAGTTTGCACACCGTGGGTGTTTCGGGCTGTTTAAGATCTAAATTGTGTTTTAACCCCTCAGTATGTGAAGTGGAGGAACGATGACAGCTTGGGAGGAATTGAAGGATGCATGTCTGCTGTCCAGGCAGCTGACCCACATTTTGGTAACTATATGTGGGGTTAACTATGCTTGATTTGTTATTGTATACAAGTTCTGATAAATAAGAAAAACAACAAAATAAGACTAAAGAAACCCTGAGATGATTAGTTTATACGCTGCAAGGAAAAACAATTAAATGTGGCTACTGCTCTTTAAATAAACATGTTAGAGGTCAGTCACTTCAGATTATTTCAGTGTTAGGTGTAGCTGGGAGGCGTCAGCTGTCAGTTTGAGCTTTGATCAAGCATTTAGTTGTTGTTCATGCAAATGACTCTACCCTCCTTTGTGCAAGTTCAACACTTATTGATTCTCCTCAGAACTTGCAAGCTGCTTTTTAGTTTAGCTGCTGTAAACACACAAATTGATTGAGCCTAATGCATAATAAAAACAGTTTGCGGTCTTCCAAGTTTAACATTGCTGACAATACTAAATAAATGATAAACTAAAGGTGTGTGCAGTTGGGTAAATTAATAACAAGTACAATTATTTTTGCTGGCGTCCTTGTTCAAACTGAATCTTGGACAAAAAAGGAAGCATTGAGTTCATTAATTAAGCACATTCATTAATTATGTGGACACAATAGACACCCTTTAAAATGCTGGCTGCTTGCACTCATTCATATCGGGGGCATACAGTGGAGATAAACTCCTCTTATTCTTCATCTCATGTTGCAAATAAACAGAAATGGAACCAAGAAGCTCCTGTAATATTTTACTTAAGTCCAAAGGCAAAACTTTACAAGTGCATGTGATTCTTTCCGCATGAGAACTGCAGCTGTGGAAACCTCCAGCTGTTATTTGTTTTTCCTGTAGTTATGGGGCATGTGATAAGTACGGGCCTGGAGCTTGTGGCGACAACAAGCTCCACCAGGCTGGATGAGCGTCTGTCAAGTGCTGTGAGGAGGACGGTGGAACTCGCCAACAGCCAGGACATCACTTCCAGAGAGAGACTCCACGTCAAAGCCATGGAGCTCTTCTCACACGGGTAAGGTCCAGAGCCAGACCGCCACAGCAGGAGACGCAGTCACGAAGCAGCCCGTGCTTCATTGGGTTGTGTTTGAGCCAAATTTATCTTTGAATGTTTTCCTGCTCAGAAGGCCTCAATAAAGCCATGATGACGATATGAAACCTGTATCAGTCAGCAAACCCAATTCTCTAAATGTTCAAAGTGGTTGTGAATTTACAGGAAACGGATTGAAAACCGTGTTTATGATTGAAATACATAACAAATGTAAAATCAATCAATCAAAAACCTTAATAATTGACAGCACATAAACACTTATTTTTTAAAAGCATACAACAACAACAACAACAACAACAATCTTTGTTTATAGAGCACATTTAAAAACCAGCGGTATACCAAAGTGCTTAACATAAGAGACAGAGAAGTAACACAAGTATTATAAGGCCTTAGCAAAGTATCAAATATCCTCACAGGTCAATGCCACTAATACACAGGGGTAATATAAAATGCATATCAAAATAAAAACATAATAAAAGCACAAGCCATAAAAATATGTATAAGAAAAAATAGAATATGTCTAAAAGTCAGGTGCGAGCATTAACAAGCAGGAAAGGCGAGATTAAACAAATAGGTTTTTAACCGTGATTTAAAAGATTGGATGGAATCAGACGCCAATATGCTTTGTTTTAGCGTTTAGCTTTTCCAAGAGCCCTGCACACTGCAACAGTTATTTATGTGCACAAAACTGGTTTTATCAAAATTATTTTAAGGGTTAATTCAAAAATATCAAAAATATTTCTGTTATAAATCTGTACAAATTCCTGATGTAATGACTTTAAAATGAAGTAACTTAATCATTGTCAGAGAGTTGTATGCTAAGAGAGACTCTTACATATTTAATCTTATCTGTCACTGGGGTCTGTAGTCAAAATGAGTTTCATTGAGCCAGAAGAAATAGGTTGAACTTGTTTTTTTTTGTATATAACACAGAAGTACAAGTGTTTTTTTTTTTTTATCAGGTGATATTCATTCCCTAAGTTATTCGCCTTATGTGATACAATCTCTTACTACAGATTGTCTGCCAAGCTCTTCTGTAAAATTTCAGTCACAGTCCAGCAAGTAATATTTGAATTTTATATTCATTGTCTTATTTCCCCGGGGTATAGTCAGCTATACTGTAATATCGAGGAGCCATTTTGGCTCTCAGCATTGTCTTTGCGATACTTTCCAAGTCCCTCTAATCTGCTCACAAAGCATATTGACATTTGTGATTCTCCAGGTACCGATCAACGTTCCATGAACTCGCTCTTTTTTTCTTTAAACCGACACATTTGTCTTGTAGAAATTTTCCGAAAGCCTGCGAGGCATGGGAAGATATTCTGCTAGACCACCCGACTGATATGTTGGCCCTCAAGTTTGCACACGATGCTTATTTCTACATGGGAGCCCAAATGCAAATGAGGGACTCGGTGGCCAGGGTGCTTCCCCACTGGAAACCACACGTGCCTTTGTCCAGGTACAAAAGACAGCTTAATGTTTGTCAATCTAAGCATTGATGCCATGCATTGGGACAGTATGGATGCATACCTGCAAAACATACAGCATGTAAGCTAATGAGGCTTGTTTACAGTAAGTAGTTGTGCAGTGCTTAGTATTTTTGTGTTTAAAGTGTGCATGCATGCTTTCAAACTGTTAGGATGTTCTTTCACTCTCAGAGTAGCTTTGCATGATTCACAATTTGAAATAATCAAATTATTTCCAGTATACTGTGCATTGGTGCAGCTCGTTTGTAAATTCACTGTCTGAAATGAGCCATATTAGATCTTTTTTAAAAAAAAAAAAAATTATTTGTTTACTTTGTTTTTGTGTGTACGTACGTGTGCACATACCTGCTCTCAGCTACCTCAATGGACTATATTCCTTTGGTCTCCTGGAAACTCGTTTCTATGACCAGGCTGAGAAAGTAGCCATGGAGGTGAGATTTTCTTCTCTGCTGTTATTCAAGCTGTTGCCATTATTGTAGCAGGGGGCTTTGGACTCTCGTTAGTTCAACTCGGCAAGTAATTTGCTGTCAAAGACCTAAAGGAATAAACAGCAGACCCTTCAAAACTCAGCGTGTAATGCATACAAAGTATGACATGAGGGTCACTGAAAAGTAGGGGTGGGGGAAAAAATCGATACTGTGTAGCATCGTGATATTTTGTTTGCTAATAATGTATCGATACAGGGACAGCAGAAATCGATATTTTGTTGCAATTTTTTTTTTTTTTTCTGAGCAAGAATCCTGACATTCCTTCACTGTCCAAATGTGTTTAACTTTTTTTGGCAGCAATAAACATGACAGTTTACTTATTTTAATTTAAGACATGTTTTATTTTAATTAAGTTTAAAACTTTTTTATTTAATGTAAAATTATATTTTGTTTTAATTTACTTTCAAATTCTTCAGTTGCTGAAGGGGCTGCATAGTTTTCATAAACTGCATAGTTCAGAATAGCTATAATTGTACCAGATGGTTGATTCAGTTAAGTTGGACTAGACTGTAATACAAAGCGTTCAGTTTGTCAACAATAAAACTGAAATGAGAGAAAGACTGAGTGTGAGACTTTGTTATTAGATAAAATGAATATTGATAAAGTTTACCTTCATGTACAGAATCTGAATATCACAAAATATTTTTAAAAATTGCAATAATATCGTATCGTGCGTTAAGTATTGTGATAATATCGTATCGTGGGATGTATGGTGATTCCCACCTCTACTGAAAAGATTGGGGAACATCATGTTGAGTGTTTAGAATGCAGTTATTTTGGATCTAGTTACTTATCAACACGTTCATCGCTTCTTCTTGCTTCAAACCGGTAAACTCTCTTGTGAAGGGGCTCGCTCTAACTCCCGACGATGCTTGGTCAGTCCACTCTGTAGCCCACGTTTGTGAGATGAAGGCAGAGTTGGACAAAGGCTTGAAGTTCATGGAAAGTAGAGAGAAAGACTGGGAGGTACGATGACTTTTCTTTTCTGTTTTTGATTAATCGCATGCAAGTAATCTGTTCCATAGACGACTGAATTATATTACATATCCAAACAGCTCCAGGAAAAGTATTTGAAATCTGTAATGTTTAATTCCAGGTAACTGACATGCTGGCCAGTCATAACTATTGGCACTGGGCTCTATTTTTCATCGAGAAGGTAAAGATGATAATGGGTTTTTCAGTCAAGCGGAAAGCTGACAGTCACAGTGTTTGTGGAAAATGTATTTATGATATTGTCTCCCATAGGTAATTTGAAGCCTGGGGTTGATTATATTGTAAGATTAATTTGTGTTTGCATTTGGGCAACTCGATTTATCCACGTTGCTTATTTCTCACTGCTCAAGTTATTCAAATTTGTCTCTCACCTCCTCCACAGAGGCAACACGAAGCTGCTCTGCAAATATACGACACTCAGGTTGGTTTCTGTTGAAAGTTTGCATCTAAACTTTGATACTATAGCTGTCTGAGTACATACACTTAGTAATTTCCAGAGTGACGCATGCACCACTACACAACACTACACAAGAGACGCAGACTAATGCAGTTTGATGTGCTCGTTGTGAGTCAAGAAGGTAAGCGTGAACAGAAACGAAAGTCAATCCATATTCACATGTCAGAGCCAAGGAACCACCCACACTCATTTCAGTGTCAACAGCCAAAGCGGATTATTTTTCGTGATACTCCAAAAATAGGAGAGACAATTTGAAAGTACATCTCTTTGATGTCCTGCACCTTTAGAATAATACTTCTCAGCTAAAAGTTTGAACGCAAAAGAAATTCTGAAATTCACATCAGCAAAGTTCAGCAAATCACACATCTCGTTTTGTTCTTTTCTTTACTTTATTTCTCTGAACTGTACACAACGTTGTGTACAGTCATCATGGACACGAATGTCACGATTTTTTGGCTGACTTTCTTTAAAGTGTTAGTTGGATACACCTTTAAATATTTAAAAACAAGAATTTGGCTTAAAGGTTGGATTTTAGTTTAGATTTTTTTCTAATCCATCAAAGGTCAGAATCATACGTACAGGCTCAAATATTTAAATACACTCACTTAAGTCTTTTAATAAGGGGTACTGAAGGTCGTACATTGTCTGGTAATTTGACAAGGTGAAGACCTGTTAACTTACAGCATACAAATTATTTGCTCGACATCACCCGTTGAATTGATCGATGCTCAGAACAATGGGAAAGTCCAAGGAACTTGTGTAGATTTACAGAAGTTGGAAAGGTCTCTCTGAGCCATTTCTAAACAACTGGAAATTCTAAGATCATCAAACTTCAAAACTATTGAACATAAGTAAAAGCTATTCAGGTATGTCACAGCTTTGCTAAGGTCTAGATGAAGACCCAAACGGTCAAAAATCCTGCCATGAACAGGAAGCTGCTGGAACACCAGCTGAGCCTACCAGCTGCCCAAAAGCTAACTGCCAACTTTATGCTGATGATGCAGTTATACACGTACCAGCTAAGTCACCTGGTGAAGCAGCAGACACCTTAACGGTACATCTAAATGGTGTCCAAAAATGGCTGGAACAAAATCATCATGTACTGAATTTTAAAAAAAAAACTGTTTCTATGTGTTTTTCGATTAGGAAACAAAATTCATCTGATGATTTTAAAATCAACCTAGGGAACGAAGAAATAAAGGAGGTCAAAGATTTTAAGTTTTTAGGAATAATTTTAGATTCACATCTTAAATTTGACAAGCATGTAAAGAAGATCTCTAAGACGGTCAAGGCTAATCTGAATTGTTTTAAGTTAATTCGGCACTGTATACCCACTTCAGCAGCTCAGTTATTTATGCATTCTATGATATTTTCGCATTTTTCATATTGTATGACAGTTTGGACCCAAGCAGCACCATCTACAATTCAGCCTGTGGTGTCCTTATATAATCAATCTTTAAAAATAATGGATAAAAAATCGGTTCGGTGGCATCATTGTCACATTTTAAAGAAATATAATCTACTTAGTTTTAAGAGTTTTAATCATTGGTGTTATCTTAAATTAGTTTTTAAATGTATAAATAGGATGGCCCCAGAGTGTCTCAATAGATACATTCAGAGACAAGACAGTAATCGCGTTACTAGGAGTAAGGGGAACGGCAACTGCAAGATATTATATCGCAGATCTACATTCGGTCAGTCAGCTTTTTCTATAAAGGCTTCCCATCTGTGGAACCGATATCAAACTGATTACAGACATTAGATCTTTTACATTGAAAGTTAAAGTGTGGTTAAAGGGAAACCAAAGTTGTAGTCATTTTATCTGATGATTTTAATTTTATTTTAAATTATTGTCTATCAATTGTAATTGTATTTATGATGTAATTTGGTTTTATGAAAATGTATGTTTTATTGTAATATGTATTTATTTAGATTGTAAGCCCAACAAGGGACAATTGTTGAAAATTGGCAGTAGCTATAAACCTGTGTGCGGTACATCAGTCTCATGTCTTGCACTTGAACTATGTTTAACTGCACCTTTTAAATAAATAAATTCAGTATTCAGCGTCCACAGTGAAGCATCGCTATGAACCGAGAAACAAAGCCCCTGCTGCAAAATTCAAGCACAACTGAACCGAACCCACAGAGACGAGCTAAATGCCTTGTGGAGAAAAGTTTTATGGTCAGACAAGACAAAGATTGAGCTGTTCGACCACAATGACGAGGAAAGTTTGGAGAAGTAAAGGTTAGAATAGGCTCCCAGCTGTCAGTCAAGGTGGGGGTAGCATCAAGCTCCGGGGCTGTTTTCCTGCAGTTGATACTAAAGGACTACCTCCAATCTTCTTTACCTCAAGTCAACAGCTAGACAGCTGAAACTTGGATACACAATAAGTGACATTTAACCAAATATTAGTTATATACTGTATATGTATGTATGTGGCCCAGTTCTTGTTTTTTATAGTCCTTAAAGATGTATGCTCTACAATTACTTGTAGAGCAAAAAGACCATGACATTCATGCCCATGACGAGTGCATGTAAACGTCTGTATGGTGATTAGAATGAATAGTGACGACAGTGTGTTGTGTTCAACTAAGGTTTTCAGGCGCTGCAAGGCCTCAGGAGCCATGTTGGACATTGTAGATGCCTGTTCATTACTGTACAGATTGGAAATGGACGGTAAGATATAGAACAAACTGCATGCTAAAAATACATCTCAGAAGACACTCATCACACTCTGATTAAAATTCAGGAGCAATGCATTTTTCTGTGCTCATAGAATATGTTTAAAATGATGCCAGCTGGCAAAACGCTGCAACATTTCCTAATGTGTTACTAACGGGCTAACGGGCAACTGGAACTTTAAGATAATTTAAGACAGTATGGTGTTGAGTGAAACTGCTAATGAGGTGAGATAATCTCAGTTGCCATCCTTCGTTAATTTGAACCTCAAAGTGTTTTGTTGGAAATTAAGGTAATTAACAGAACCTCTGACCACATTTTCTTCCTACTCTGTTTTAGAGAGACATTTACAGCTGACTATGCAGCCTTCAAGCTGTATTAGCGTGTTTGTTTCTGCGTGTTTCAGGAGTGTGCGTGAAGGAGCGTTGGCAGGAGCTGCTCCAAGTAACTTGGCCTCACACTGACGATCACGTGACCTTGTTTAATGACCTTCACTTCCTTATGGTGTCGCTGGGAGCTAAAGAGACTGGGACTAGTCGGCGTCTGCTGGAGGGCCTTCAGGAATTGGCGAAGTAAGTTTCGTGCCATTTCTTCTCTTCGCTGCACACCTCAACACTCTGTCAGGCTTACATAAGAACAACACAAGCCTTATGTAAAATGGAGACGAGACTGAGCGTAGGATGTGAGAGAGTGAATACAGTCAGAGAGGGTCTTCCCTCTGCAGCAGATGCCACTGAGGGATTCTGCGGTTATAATGGCCGGTGCTCTTCGTTTCGTCGAGCCTACAAACCACAGAACAGCTCACATTTAAAACCAGTCCTTAAAGCTGTTGTGCTTTCACTATTACTTAAGACGTGTTGGATTTCTTTGAAAGTGAGTTAAGTAAGAAAATGAAATTTTCTCCTCATCGCAGCTTTACTTTGAGTGTATTAGACGAGCTGCATGCATGTTCAAGCGCAGCATGCATCAATTACATCTAGCATATTACTTTTATTACCTGGGTCTTTGGAGGATTGCATAGTTTAAACTAATCCATATTTTTTCCATATGGTAATTATACAGTCAGAGGCAGTCACGCGGAGTACTTGCTAATCTGAGAAAGCTTAAGGACAGTGACGTGAATCCTTCTCAGATGTCTTTGCAGCTTTCCCTCTAGATTGACTGCTGTAGGGAGGAGACTGGGCCGCAGACGTTTGGATAAGTGCAACAGCAGCACTTTTTTTTCTTCCAAAGACAAACCTAAGAGAGTCATTCTCTGAAGTCATTTCAGATGGACTAACACTTCACGAGGCTTTTAATGCACTTACAGCAACATAACAAGTGTTTCAATTCACATAATATTAGATGCACTTCACTGAACTCGCTTCTGTTCAGTTCGTCTCCATTTGTGTGAGGAGGGCAGACTTAGACACCAATATGCTATCACACATGGAGAGCCTGCCACAAGGGAAACTACCACAAAAGATAAAGGAGAGGGAAACATTCCTGTCTTTACAAGTCAGCAACAAATGTTTGTAGAAATAAACTAACTAGCTACAAAGTGTCTTTTTCCAGAATGTGTTCTTTATGTTTGCTTTAATTTTCTTTTTGCAAGACAAACCAGATGCCTGGATTTCTACTCTCACAAAACATTTAATGCTGATGCCTTCTTTGAGAAGGCATCAGCATTCTTCTTTGAACTGCGCAAACAATGTACAAAGCAGCAAATAAATCTTTGCTCCACGACATTCAGAACTTGTTCCAAATAAGACCAAATACTCATGACCTGAGAGGAATCCTTGTGTTCAGCAAGCCAGTAGTAAGGACAAATGTAAAATATCAGAGCATTACAGTCAGAGGAGTTAGTGTGTGGCACACCTGTACACATGAAATCAAGACAAAAATTCACACGATTGTTCAAAAAAAATAAATTGCATGAATATAGGAAATCTTCCTCTCAGTGACTGAGTTGTCTCATTGTGTGTTTATTAAGGTGTTTGTCACATAGATATAAAACAAGCTCAGAGATTAAGCGGTGTTATAGACAGGGTGATTAGTTTATGTAAAAATGTAGTTTGTTGTTGTTCTGGTTTACGTGCTGAAAATGGTTTTTATTTGTGTATGTTCAATGTGTTAGACTTGTACATAGTTAACCATGTATGATCAAATAATGTTGAATCCTGGATATGAATTTGTAAGCAATGAAATTTGAAATAAGGGGGTAGGAACAAGAAAAGTGTAAACTTCATCCTACTCCTTTTCGAGCACACGCATTCTGTAGACAAAGATATTTACATGAAAACTTGATGATTTTTAAGTTTTGTTTTTTGGTTTTTTCTGTTGTTATTTCAATTATATTTGCATGTTCGAAATAAAATTATATCTATCTATCTATCTAGATGCAGCATTAACAGTTTTTAACTTGTTACTCTGTATCTTTGATTCCTTTTATAAGAAAAGTTGTTTCCTTTTTTTTAAACCATGTTTTTCTTGCACAGGGAGCCAGGAGACAATCAGCAGCATCAGCTGGCCGCGACTGTAGGGATACCAATGTGCCAGGCTATGCTGGAGTACAACCAGGGTAACTACGGTCAAACTGTGGAGCTACTATACCCTTTACGCTATCGCATGGTAGACATAGGTGGCAGTGATGCACAGGTAAGTCTCAAAGAATTTATTAACTGTTAAAGAAAATCATTTGAAACTGCAGCTCTGCTAGTGAACTGCTGAAAATGTTTAAGCCTCGAGGCTTTACTATCTTTGGATATCATTGCTCAGACTTTGTTTTCTTGAGCAAGAGTGAAATCCTTGATGCTGTGAAAACAGGTCAGAGGTTAGGAGTGTTGTGCAGAAAAGCTGCAGTCTTTCTATCTATGAACATCATGTGAAAATGTGGAGTGCAGCGCACCACTGTATGAATAATGAACTCTTTTATGTTATTTTTATTCTGAGAACCGTTCTCTGAGGTGTCACAGTTGACATAAAATGTAACACAATCTAACACAAAATGCAGAATGTCTTTTTACAACTGAAAGAGGTTTGTGTCTAATAATGTGTTTGTGTATTGTTGTTGTCAGAGGGATCTGTTTAATCAGCTGCTTATTCATGCGGCGATGAAATCAGAGAATAAGCACCACCAGAAGCTGGGAAGGTGAGGAGCAGCAGGGATTTCAGGCTTCGTGCTTCGGGGTGTTTTCCCCCCAATATCAGTGTGTTTTTGCATGGGAATATGCCGGAAGATTGTGTGAGGGGAAATAAAATCTTTCATTCACTGAAACATGGTTTTGTTGCGATTGCTGTCCGCTCCGATTTTCTTTAACTGCTTTCCATCTGCGTGCAGAGCACGAGCTGCTTTCATGCTCCTATTATGCAACTGACATCCATGTCTGTACAGCATGTTATACTTTCATTATTGATCAGCTTAGCATCTCAGCCTGCAGTCTCTTTGAATCTGTGTTCATGTCTTTGCGCTGTCTTGTGCTGAATTTCCCCAGATGTCTTCTGGCAGAGCGCGATGCCGTGAGGCCAAACTCCCCTCTGACCCGTCGTCTGATGCAGAAAGCTCTCGCACTTCAGGACTAGAGGTGCACAAACCAGTTCCCGTACAAAAAAACAAGCATTGTGGGTTTAAAAGATTTAACGATCAAGAGCTTGGAATGTTAAGAGAGTGGAAACCTTTCATGCAAATCTCATTGTACTTACTATAGACTCCAAGTATTCAATAATTAATACGCAGCTGTAAGCTAGTTTGACATGAAAAAATATGTAAAATTGAATTATTCACATTTCTGCAATAAATTATGTGCAAATGTTTTTTATATAGTTTTATTCATTCCAAAAATTGTTAATTTTTTTCCAAATAATCGTGTTTCCATTTCTCTCACTTTCTGTATTTAAACAAATAAACTAACATTTGCTTCTATAAATATTCTATATTGATTGTTTAGCTTATCAGGGCTTCAAATGATGATTAATATTACTGCCACTGGATCTTGACTTGTGATGCTCAGCAATAAACACCCCCAACCCTGTTTAGCTGATTTAATGCTGTTGTATGTTTTATAAACAGTCTAAAGTCCTTTCATTTATTTAGTTACTGTACAGCTTGGTATGATTTTGAAATTGCTTTCACATTGTTGTAAAACAATTTCCACTGGGCTAAATTGAGTAGCAGCTGTTGAACTGGTGCTACAAGACTGAACCCCGACTGAAAGGTGGTAATGTGGTGATAAAGCTGCTGAAATACATAAAAATGTGAGATTTAAAGAAAGAGAAAAATGTTTTGTTGAGGAAAAATAGCATTTTGAAATTTCAAATACCTAGAATGTTATATTGAAATATTGTAACATTTTAAAATGAGCTTCCCTTGATTAAAAAAAAATCAAAAATGTAACATTTATTTCTTTGATTAGAGTTTAAAAATAACTGATTTAATACTGAACACTATATCTATATCCATGTATCTGTATATGTATGTATCTACTAGAGATGGCACAATACCATCTCTAGGTTGGGAATGGTTGGTGATATTAAAGTCCTGTTTGTGGCACATTAGTATATGTGAGGGGGCAAACTCCTCAAGCTTTATTCTTTCACTCATGAAAGAATAAAGCTACATTGAAACCAAGCACACCATTGTTTTTCTTGTGACATTACCAATAAGTTTGATGTGTCACATGGCCCTCTTCCTATTGAAAAAACAAAACTTGATGATGGCCGACTTCTAAATGGCCACCATGGTCACCACCCATCTTGAGGAGTTTGCCCCCTCACATATACTAATGTGCCACAAACATGACTTTAATATCACCAACCATTCCCATGTTATTACAGTGTATCCATATAAATGGCCCACCCTGTATATCCATGTATGTAACATCAGCAATAGGCTGACATGTCTATGATAAATAGTGTTGAAGAAATAATATACAAAAACCAATCTTTGGACTTTGAACAAAATAAATTCGTCACAGTTGTGACTTACGAAACACTTGAAGTGTGTGGTGGTGCGCTATAGAAACAGCTACGAGGACAATGCTTTACCCACATTCTGCTCTCTGTCTTTCATGGACAGCTGAAGGTCTGTATCTGTTTGACCAACACAGGGTTGCAGAACAGATGGCCCACAGTGGAGAGTACGTACACTGCATATTGGCTGCATTCGCACAAAATCCAGTGTGACACCTTCTTGCCTGGTTGTGTGGAGGTGTGGCTACGCCTACCTTGACTTTACAGTCAGAATTGCTTCGTTTGTTTTACTATTTCACTCTTTCTTTCCCGTTAGCTGAGTGAGGGAGGCGAGCAGTGTGTGAATGTTGTGTTTCCAGACCTTTAAAACACGACACATAATGACTTTATGTGAGCTGATGTTCCTTGATAAACAGTAACATAAAATAATAAATGCATATGTTTAAACTCAATTCTATAAGCAAACTTTTCACATTTAAAGAGATGAAATCTTGACGTCAATGTTCAAAACCGGTTAATAATATATACACTTGGCATATAATTGACTATAAATAATACATTAAAGTGCATCACACTTGTATACCTGTAGGCAACCACATGTTAAGTATATCACATGCCCGGATATTGCAGTAGTAGCTGTAGAAAAGATGTCCTTGAACATGTCAGAGAAGCTGAGTGGAGTACTGCGAGTTCCTTTCTTTCGTTTTCTTCCCCTCTGTCGTAGCGCTCTCACAACACTGAGGTAATCTCATCTTGAATCTGAGAGATCAGGATCTGGGACAGCACAATTCCTGCAATCTAGAGGACAACAGCAGCCACTTTAGATCGCAGAAGAGGCTCTCTGTAACTGTACGTTCTGTACCGAGCATCTCAAGGTCCCTTAGCAGGGTGCTGCAATGTGGCGCTGGGAAGAAAGGTTCCCAAATGAGTTGAGACTGACTCAAACGAGTCACTTAAAATAATTGCGCACTCACATTTGCACGCGCCTGTCAAGCCGATCATAAGGTGTTCTTACAGAGAGAAACCAAACCATTGGGTTGCAAACGCAGCTTTTAAACAGCAGTCCATAATTAACACTTTGGCTTGTTATGCAGACAAAGTAAGTGTCAGTAAGTGTTTTGAGAGGATATGCAAGACTTAAAAGAGAACTTCATCAGATTTACGGCACATCAAAGCATTAGAAAACTAATGCAATTGCTCTGTCGGGCCTTGTGGGTAATTTGTGCTTCTCTTCAGATTCACTGCAGAGCCGAGCGTGCAGATGAGAATGAGACAAATCAGTTTAAACATCCTGTGCTAAAGTTACACCTTCTGCTAGATTGCCATTTAATATTAGCTGAAACATTTTAATAAGTAAACAGAGTAATTATTTAGAGGCAGCTCGTTATAAGTGCTAATTTGATTTCATGTTTGCCTAATGTGTATTGAATGGTTTTATTTAGTTATCAAGGCGTGTTTTTAGCATCATTGGTAGAGGGGCAAAACAAAATCATCCTGTCAGCATTTTGTAATTTAGGTGGTCTTAGGCAGAGATGGGTACTGTAATCCAATTACTTTTTTAAAGTAAGGGATTACTATTGCAAAAACGGTAATTAGATTACCGTTACTTTCCCGTAGGAACGCTGCGTTACTAAAACCATGGGCCTTTCTCAATATGCGTACTTGTGCGTACTTGCGTTCTCGTGTACTCGTGATACGTCATCAGTCGGAGACCAAGTACTGTTCCAATTCGAAGTACGCATCAAGCCGAGAACGCGAAAAAGTCCCGGATGTGTTCTCGCTCCGCCCGTTTTATCGAGCATGCATCGGTGGTGACTTGTGTGGACTTGGTACAGCTAAATATCCCAGAATGCATTTCGTCCAAAACTCAAACGCGGCAATGGCGGACGAGCGGGTCTAAAAACTTTTAAATATTACTCTTTCTGGGTCACAAAATAAACTTTTAAGTTCTTTTCAAGCGAGAATGTAGCTGTGTAAACTTCGAATATCTGCTCAGTTTATCAAGATATCATATATTTCCAAACAAGGTCCGACGTTTTCGGAGACGTCTGTGACCCGCCAGCTCCATAGCAGACAGCGAGGTCGAGGATTATTACAGCCGGCGAGAACAGCCGACTCCCGGCAGATCGTTTTCAACCCCCCCCCGCGGTCTTTTCGCTACTCAGGTTAAACAAACCCCAAACCCCAGTAGTTGTCTATTGTATTGAGTGTCCACTAAAATAAAAATAAAAGCGTTCTAACATCTCACCTGCTTGTTTTTATTAAGGTATGTACACGTATGTACATGTACACTATTTTTTATTAATAGAGATTTCACTACTGAGGTTAAACATGATATATAAGTCACTTAGATCACTTCTAAATGTTAATGTTTGGCTTATTTCGGCTTTTTATTTGTTCCTGAGTAAACCGGTTTGGCTGTGATTAAAGTTAAGCTTCATAACATATTACTCACAGTTAAATTAAGGACGGCAGTAAAAACTCCGGACCTGTGACATCATCAAGTACGCTGGTGTTCCAATTGTACAAATCGCGAGTCCGTGCTCGCGTTCTCAGCGAGTCCGTACTCCCGTGCGTTCTCGGCGAGTACGTACCCGCCGAGAACGCGAGTACGTACTCGCGTACTTGAGAATTGAGAAAGGGCCCGTGATTTTTTTGCGAGAATGTCTCATGACAGTGACGTAAGCGAGTGCGACGTTCGTGACAACAGCTGTGTGCAGATCAACAATGGATCATATATCGAGTGCAGAGAGAGTATGAGCGTGCAGCGTTTAAAGCGTGGAAGTACTGACCTTACTTTGAGTTTGATTCCATAAAAAGTGACAAAAACATTAGTGTCCGTTGTGCAGGAAGAAAACTTCTTTTTACAGCGAAAAAAACCCCTAAACTTCCGAGCAAGCACCGAGTAGCTACGACGTAATGGGAAACTCACAGAGAAACTCGCGGATTCTTCCACTGACCGCTGCACACCTGCACCAGGATAAACCTCCGCCTACCCCACTCCTGCTTTACAGGTGAAAATAGAGCAACAGGACTGCTAGTCTTTGACTTTATTTATTTTCTGCTGTGTTTTACTTGCATTTATTTGAAAGACTGAGTGTAAACACACACAAAAAAAATGATTTTATGTGCAGGAATGTGCAGAAAATAGGTTTAAATATTAAACAAATTCAGAGAATGTTGCATATAATTAAATGTTTGCTTGATGCATAAAGTTAAAAGATTAAAACTAATAAAACAAGTTTTAAAAAGAGACTTTTCCATTTGATTACATTTTGTATGATGGATTATGCAGAAAAAGTAGAATTGGGCTGAAAGATCTATCGCTTTATCACCTATTCAGGTTGTAAATCGTGTTTTTAAAAAATAACCAAGTAACTAAGTAATTAATTACTTTTGAAAATAAGTAATCAGTAAAGTAACGGGATTACTTTTTGGGGGAAGTAATCAGTAATTAGTTACTGATTACTTTTTTCAAGTAACTTGACCAACACTGGTCTTAGGTGTGAATACATTTCTCTTTTCAGGCTTTAAAAAATGTAGTTCATGATGGGAAGTTTTGGCAGGTAAGTAGTATAAAGAAATGCCATTGCAATAGAAGGCGTCAGCATAGATGTTTGGTACATATTTATGGGACAACATGGGAGGGATTTAGAAGAGGAGGGCTGTCTATTTTCAAATTCTGGCATTTCAGATTCTCTAGATTTCCGTCTGCTGCAGCTGAAATGCTGGAGGATTGTTGCACAGTGAGAATCAGGGAGTCATCAGCATCTCTTAGACATATTACATTATCACACACACCCCTCTACCTCTGTTGCACATTAACCTGCACTCATTCTAGGATAGTGTAATAAATGAATAATGCGCAGTTAAACTTTTATTGTCCCAATGTGCCTTGTTATTGCTGTCTAGGTAGAACACACCACTCCAAATCCCTTGAATCACCGTGGCCTCACATTAACCCTACTCCTTATTGGTTTCCTTTAGAATCCAAGTTTTATCCCTTTTTTTTATTTATTTATTTTTTACTAGGACGATATTGAACTTGTAAAAGAAGGCCGTGGGAAGCTCTCAGGTTGAGATTTGTATGAGAGTATAAAGCCTGCATGGCTCTGATTGCTGAAGTCGAGCTTGGACTGTTTTCGCAGCCACATCCAAAAACGCCAGTTTGAAGTTTGTCTCCAGTCAGTATGTTGATTGCTACACACTGAATCCAGCAAACTTTCATTAATAGCTATATTGGCTTGTTTGTGTGTAGTCTTATTCAAGATGAAACTAGTCCTTTTGGCAGGTTACTAGTCCTGTGTTGCCTAATTACTGCACAGTCTGGGTTACCTGAGGTAAGGCCAGACCCAAGGCGAGAGCTCCCACCAGCAGCAGATGAGACTCGATCCACATCACTGCTTTGTCTGCACAGCCTACTGGGTAGATCGACTTGTTTGCCTCCATGAAGTTTTGCGTTTGAACTCCAAAACCGCACATCGTGTTGATCACTGCCTGTAAGCCAGATGAACAAAAGCAAAGACAGACGAAACACTGAGTGCATGATACTTACATTGATAAGCACATAAACCTAAAGCACTCTAAATACATTCAGATGTCGCTGTCATGCTGCTGGTTTCTCATTGCTTGTTTTTACTTTGAATTGAAAGTAAATTGAAAATAATGAAAGAGTGATGTTTGTTGAGAGGAAAGAAAATAATGTGAGCAAGCGAAACCCACTGGCTCTGAAAAGAAAAGCTACCTAATCCCTGAGGGGACCATGCAGTTACAGGGTCCTACCAGCAGGTTGCAGCACAGCAACAGCTCTCAAACTGTTTAATTAATAGTTTTTTAGTTGTTTTTAATGTTATTTTATTTTTACCCCATGTTGTAAAATGTTGCTGTGATCTGTTTTCAGAGTGTGATAGATGTTTTTTTCCTTAGTGGTGGTTTTCAAGCTGTGCTGCTGCGTCTGTACAGAGATTTTTTTGCGTGTATTTGTGAATCCAAAGTTTGTGCTCATGCAGACATTTAGATATATGCTGTTTGTATGACAGCATGGAGCCTCATGCACGCAGATAGCTGCAGTGTTGATTCAGTAGTCTGAAAATATCATAAAACCTTCATGAAAGAAGACTTTGATTTGGAACCATCTGTGCAAATTTACTGTACGGTTGATCATATCAGAATATGTTAAACATGTTTTTTTCTTTCTTCTTTAAGATGGAAATTGCCTGGCAGTGACTCGTTCAGGTACTCAACCAATCAATTTGCAGATTCTTTTTAAGAGAGAAACTGGTTGGCCATTATGAGACCAGTTCTGTGCATGACAGCTAATCCCAAAGGAAATGAAGGTAATACCAAAAACTGCTTTTACAAGCAGATGCAGACGTGTTCTTGCCACCTGACCCAACATTATCCTTCAAGAGTCACATAAATAAAGTGTCCCAGGTACTTAAATTTAATAATCGAAATTTTAATCATATACGTAATAATTTAAATATGAATTATTTTTACTCAATGATCATCTCTCATATGGACTACTGTTTGACGTCCTGGTCACTTGCTTGTCCAACAACACTTAAAACTATTGAAAACATTTATAAAAGAAGTTTAAAACTACTTGACAAAAAACTGACTTCCCATCACCACTGTCATGTGTTAAAAAAAAACATAAATTACTGAACTTCAATAACTTAGTGAAACTTAAAAGAGTGTGTTTAATATATAAAGTCTTACACTCCCTTGCTCCACCACCACTAAAGCAGTTCATTAGGCATAAAGAAAGCTCAGACAGGACCACTCGAGCTACAATCTGAGGAGACTTGTTTATACCCCACAGACGGACAGCATTTGGGCAGAACGTCCTTCCTCAACCCATTAGAGATGCTCTACATTCAATTTGTTTAAGGCAAAGGTTAAAAACTGGTTATGGACAAATCAAGTGTGTGATCATGTATGAGTTGTATAGTTTTAATGTTTTATTTGGGAACAGAATGGTGTGTATGTGCAAGTTTGGTGATGGAGTTTTTATTATGAATGAATGATGAATTTTTATGAATTATTATGTCTATTTTTTATGCTTAAGGACAACAGATGGAAATTAGCCCTTGGCTATAATCTGGTATGTTTACATTCATGTAATTTTTTTTTTTTTTACATTTCTGTTCATTAACATGCACTGTCCTAAATAAATAAATATAAATATAAATATAACCTCCCGACTGAGAGCCTCTTAGTTTGGACACACTTGCGTACATAGGTTGTCACAGTCAGGCAGTGCTGGCTATAATTCAGCATCCACAGACCATTAGCTAAAGTATCGGGTATATTTTATAGATGATTTCAAATTTTCTTTGGGTCTCTCTTAATGCCAGAGTCTTGAATCCCCATCATCAGCTGACAGTCTCACTTCTGTTGGATAAGACAGTCTGATGTCTTAACAGAGAAGCCTCACCTCTAATCTAATGTAGCTGTCTGGAGACTCCAGGGACCTGTAGAAGTCCTCTTCTCCAAGTTTAGAAGAAATACATGCATAGCTGCCATACTTTGTCTCCCTTTGAATACTGGCCACATACATATCTTGCATTCAGAGAGAGAGATGTGTGGAAGTGAATGTGAAATACACACGACACTTGTGTCGACATGGCTGGGTAGCTTTACGTGTGTTATCCTTTATTGCTACAGTCTGTTCTACTCACCGAGCTCCTGCATAAGACTCTGCTGAGTCAAGATACAAGATTTCTTTTTGTAACTTTAAATTTTCATGAGTTTTATTTATTTTTCTCTGTTAATAAAGTGTTAAGAGCCTGTTTCATCATCATACAGCTGCTTGTTCTGTTCATGTCATTATCTTTCTGCCTTTCTTGTTTCTGTTTGTCATAAATGTGAAGGAGGTTTGATTTGTCAGTTGCTTAATCAAGTGAATTCGGCATGACAGAGAAGATTTAACACACTGAACAAATTTGAAATGCTGACTGAAATTGTGAGGTCAGCAATCTTAATAATACATACACTTAAGATTATGAAGGTTTGTGTTAAGGTTTCTTTTAAGCCACGATGTTAGTTTGTACATGTTGTGTATGTTAAAGGCTAAACAGAGAAAGACTGACCTCCCCAGGAACAGGAGTACAGCAGGAATAAGGCACACCACAGCGCTCAGAGCTGGGGTTGTCATGTGTACAATTAAAGTAGAGGTTCCAAGACCAATCAGTGTAGTTGTTCCATCCACAGCACTTGAACTGGGAAAAAAGAAAAGAGTGAAAAGTGAAATCGAGTGTATATTTAGAAACATAGTGTTGGTCTGTACTGGGCATCCTGCCAGTCAGGGCTTCTCCCGTGGGAAAACCCAAACTCATAAATGTGCCAGCATGTGCAGATGGAAGAGCAGTTTCACATGAGGTGACCCACAGAGAACAGGAACTGTAAGCATGTAGCCTCCTGTGGAAACCCTCGCTAAGGCACAAAAACAAACAAAACAAACTGCGGTTTCTTGCTTTAGTCTCAGATGCATCCAATAAACTATCTGTGATCAGTTTGAAGACTTCTACAGACAAAAGGAGCCACTCTGGCTAAGTGGAAGTGGCCAATGAGAGCACCTCTTTTTGAATGTAATCCATCAGGTTCTGCAGATCCAGGTCATCCCTGTAGTGCACAATTGCTTTCTTTACAAACTTTCCCAAAGCATCGCGTGCCTAAGAGAGAGGAAAAGGCTGATTGAATACACAGAATAACAGCTTTAATATCAACATTTTGCATGTTTTACAATAAATATCTACAGACAAGGTCTTATCTTAATGACCTTGTAGTACCATATCACCCTATTAGAGCACTTCGCTCTCGCGCTGCAGGCCTACTTGTTGTTCCTAGAGTATTTAAAAGTAGAATGGGAGGCAGAGCCTTCAGTTTTCAGGCCCCTCTTCTGTGGAACCAGCTTCCAGTTTGGATTCAGGAGACAGACACTATCTCTACTTTTAAGATTAGGCTTCAAACTTTCCTTTTTGCTAAAGCATATAGTTAGGGCTGGACCAGGTGACCCTGAATCCTCCCTTAGTTATGCTGCAATAGATGTAGGCTGCCGGGGGATTCCCATGATGCATTGAGTTTTTCCTTTCCAGTCACCTTTCTCACTCACTATGTGTTAACAGACCTCTCTGCATTGAATCATATCTGTTATTAACCTCTGTCTCTCTTCCACAGCATGTCTTTATCCTGTCTTCCTTCTCTCACCCCAACCAATCACAGCAGATGGCCCCGCCCCTCCCTGAGCCTGGTTCTGTTGGAGGTTTCTTCCTGTTAAAAGGGAGTTTTTCCTTCCCACTGTCGCCAAAGTGCTGCTCATAGGGGGTCATATGATTGTTGGGTTTTTCTCTGTATCTATGAAGCGCCTTGAGGCGACTTTTGTTGTGATTTGGCGCTACATAAATAAAATTGAATTGAATTGAATTAGATGTCTTTGTTACTTGCCTGCTAAGGTGCTCATGGACACAACTGATCTCTCAGTTAATTACTCGGGCAGCATTTTGGAGGATTGTAAAGTACCTTTTTGTGAACCCTCTTTTGAACAGATGCAGTGAAATCCCCACAAAGCTTAAAATGATGATGTCGAGGATAATTTCAAATTCAAGCTAAAACCGTTTCTGTGGAGCTGTCAGACACCTATTCATAGTTAATCAGGTGGCTTTGCTGTAGATTTGATCTACTTTTTGTGGGACTTTTCACCATTTGCATAAACGGTATTCATGTTCAATGTTGCATTGAACTTTTTCCATAAAAGGCCACATAAACAAATATTAATACATGGGTTTGGAGGCAACGCAACATCGTCCTGTTTACATTGCATAAGCGTCCCGCGGGATGCACGTAAACCGGGCGGCAGCAGAGCAGGAAGTACAGCATAAATACTAATAAAACCATTTGTGCCTGTGAGAACTATACACGAACCGCATACCAAACACAAAGCACAAATGCAGGTTCTACATTATAGTAGATAATTACTTGAACTTAGCCATTTGTTATTATAATGTGTCGATTTTCATCAGCTCCTCTCGAGCTGAATAAACAAAACCTAGATGATATATGAATACATTATTAGACTGAGTTATCAGTAATGAGCATTTTAAACCGAACGAGGCTGATTCAGACGGTGAAATTTTGTCCTGCTTGTTACTTTAACTTTCATTGTCTGTAAGATTATTTCCATTTTCAGAGTATTAACGAGGGCTTGCATTGTTAATATTTGTTTTTGCTATTCTTCCACCCTTTAAGACGCTGAGAACAAAGAGGGCCACGGTTATACAGGCTGAGTTCAGATGTAATATATGCTAATAGGAGCACTGTATGATAATGAGCCACTGAACTTTAAATTCTCATTAAAACAAACTTCTCTGAATGCTTTGCTAAAGGCTTTGTGAATTGTTCGCATTACAAACTACGTTAGAACAGGTTATGTTGATAAATACTGTGAGCACTGTCAAAATAGCCCAAAATGTTATCCTGAAGTACTTTTGTTAATTTGTGTTAGGATTTTTTTTACAATGTTCCTTACGCTCACCCTGCGCCTTCCCCTGTTTCTGTTTCCACGTGGTGCAGTTTGCTCGTGGGCTTCGGAGGCTACCGTCACAGTGTGTCATTAGCGGCAAAGTCTCCTTCAAGGGATCTGTTGAAATGGAACATTTGGTTCCACTTTGAAGTGCCGAAGCATTTGAATCATTTAGCGAGGAAGGATGCTGGGAGGGTTGTTAAACTGCTCTGTTTAGCAGCAGGCAGTCTGAGTGCTGACAGAGAACACAAGGGAGAGGAGAGGTATCATCAGGCACCAGGAACCCCGCCACTGATGACAGCGAGCGCTGCCACTGCTGGCTGTTGTGTTTTTAATTCTCGGTGGAGCCCTAATGGGACGTTAGTGAAGGGGATAAGTGGAGGGGGATCTCATCCCTGTAGTCTCCAAACCAATCACTTGGGTCATATAAGTATAAGATATAGGCTGAGATATAGTACTGTAGTCAGTGTTGGGGAGGAACGGAATACACGTACCGCCGTTACGTATTTAAAATACAAAATATGAGTAACTGTATTCCGTTACAGTTACCGTTTAAAAAGGTGGCATTTGTTGAAATAAATGGATTACACGGCGGTACTTCCCTGTTTCATATTGTGGCGGGTCAGGACTGTTTGGGTTTTGTTTGACAGCTACGTTCTGTTGTTCCAGGCGGCAGCGTTACGGTTGCCGTGGTTACAGGGTGACGCTCTCTCTCTGCGTGTTTCCTGGGTGAGAGAGCGCCTGTTGTTGTTGTTGTGCTAAGCTAATAGGCAGAATGCTACAGGTATAGCTCTAAAGAATGTAGCATCATGGGCAGTGTAGTCCGTGCTGCAGGGAGAATGGACTGCCATACCCGTTATGTGTCTGTGAGCGAGGGAGGGAGAAAAAGGAAAAGTACGAGCTGTCATCGAGCAAAAACGGGAGCTGGAAGCATGTAAATATAATAATAACCACTGCAGCCAAGAAGAGAGCCTGACGAGCCCAGTTGTAAGTAAGCTATTAAGACTCGACTGTACACCGTGTTCGTGTTTTCCTCCAAAAACAATAAGTTCTGTTGGAGCAGCCTTTCAACGCCTCTCTCTGTCTCTCGCTAGCAAAGTGACCCAGACAACAAAGTAAAGCTAGTTTTCAGCTACGAGCCGACACAGAACCCACCATATTAGCCAGAGGTCCCTTTACTACGGTTCGGAGCCGCGGACCTTCAGTAACAGTAATAAATCACAGCAATAGTACATTCATGTAGTTGTAAACAGCATGATAATATATTAAGTAATCCAAAGTATTCAGAATACGTTACTGTCATTGAGTAACGTAACGGAATACGTTACAGAAAACATTTTGGGGCATGTAATCTGTAACCTTCCCAACACTGACTGCAGTACATATGTACATTCATGCAGCCACAGAGTAGATCACCTATGGTCACAAAAACAGACATTTTTAATGTATCTAGACCTGGAATTAAACTTGTTATTAATGTATAATAAAAACAATCTTTAAAATTCTTTTTTGTTTTAAATTGTTCTAATTGTATCAATTAGAGAGGCAGGAGACAGGCTGCGAATGAGACTATTTAGTCAGGTTGACTTAATTCTGAAATCAATAAAAGCTGTGGTCTGTGGGAATAACTGCAAAACAAACACATCAATGCAAAGACCAAACATGTCAGCGAGCTCAATAAAACTTTAACTCCAGTGGTCAAAGGTACTGCTACTGACACCATTATTTATTTATATACATAGAGACGTAGTACGTTAAAGTTTCTGAGTTTGCCAGGAAGCACACTCTTGCTTCTTCCCATCGTCCCCAGGTGCCATCACTTAGCTCACTGAACACGGTGCTGTCGTTGCCGTTATTGCCACTAGCGTTTAAAACTTTGCCGCAATAAACCCAAATAGTTTTTCTATCCAGTCACTTCGAATCACATTGTAATACAGAGAGAAAGTTCTTGCGTGTTTTCTGTCAGTCTACAGAACAAGCCTGAGTCATTTGGAGGATTTATAGAGAGTGACACAAACACAGATTCTCACTGGAAGCTGGCGTATATGCCTTTCTGTTTCCTGTGTATGCTGCGCAGCACAGACATTAACAAGACATTTCCCCTGTGGGCTAAGCTGGCCCATCTGTGGGATCAGATGTCTGCCTTATTAAGTTGCATATACTGCAGTTTACAAATGTACAGAATGTCCAAAAGCCGGGAAATGACACCATAAATCAATAGTGCTCATTGTTATCACTGGAGCCTGAATGTGGCCTTAAATGGCCTCGTAGAATAACTGAGCCAGCGCACAGAACAGTAAAGATTCAGATACCTGATCGGAGTAAAAGAAGCCCAGAATCGCTATGGCCAGCTGGGTGAGGAAGACCAGTGTGAGGCTGAAGGAGAACTAGGGAGTAAAGACAAAAATATTAAAAGGCTGTGACTAATATCATCTTAAAGGACAGATTAGTTGTTACACATAAGATGTGAGACTTGGCTTTGGATTAGATGGAAGCAAAACACTGTGCCAGTATTTGTAATGTGTCTGTGAGGTCTATTACTGTCTTGAGGAGGCGAATGTTCTCTCTGAGAGCTCCGATACAGCCACAGAAAGTGATGAAGAACATGACCACCCCCACCACAATTAAGATGACAGCCGGGTCGATCAGGAACGTGTCCCTCACCGTGTCTGGCAGAAAGACGGGAAAACAGCCTCTGTTTATTTCCAACCCCAATACCTGATTTTGATTTAAATAATTCCATCATGTACCTTGTTTCCCTGTCTTTGCAGCATCCCTTCCTACGCTAGCTGCCTTCTTACTATACAATCATTAATGATCTATTGTGGTTTATTATATTATTATTATAAAATTTTGGTTGTTTCTCAACTATATATATATCTCATAGTAATTACAAAATTAAAGACACCAGGTAAAATGAAGGCGAAAGCCTGACACACATTTGCTTTGTGCCTGGAAAGCTTAACAGTTTACGATCCCAAGGAGAGTGCCACCTCATTCCTGCACCTCTTTTATGAGGGACGGTTTATCGCTGGTCTTTAATTCACTTTGGAGTTTAGGAGGTGTGAGCGAAAAGTGTCGTCTTGCGTACCTGTGGCCTTCTGGACTTTAGCATACACACCAATTGCAACAATCAACAGGGAGAAAACCTGGAAAAAAAGGAGATGATTTTATTATTACCAGCAATTTTTATTTATTTTTCACCAGCAAAGAAAGCAAATAATTCTCCTCTATCGCGTTTGCTCTAAACTGGTAATTAATTAGCAATAGCAAAGCCCAGAAAATGCAGTGTATTTGTAATTTATCCAGGTTGAGTCTTTATTTGGATGTTTGAAAAGTTGTTGAAAGGAAACATGGTGCCGACTCGGACTTTTGTTTGCAGGACAGGTGTGCTTAGATTAGTGATGATAGACTTTTTCCTCAGGTGCTGAGTAGGCAGAGCACCCGTTGCCATGGTAACTGCATCACTAGTTTATGTGTTGGCGGTAAACGGACAGATGGATATCAACAGGGAAAAAAAATAATAACATATGGACCTCGGTTTAATGTGGAACCTCGCAACAGAACTCAGACTCAGTCCACCTGCGACTGCGATGGAAATCCTCCAGAACTGAAAACTGCTCTCTCCAGTTTATATCGTGATTTATAGAACTGTGAGAAGAACTCGACCTTGGTTAGAGAATAGTTTTTATTATCCACCCTAACTTCACTTAGTTCTTGACTGTGATGTGTGTGCGTGCGCCTCTTTTAAACAGCGAACTGCTGAAGAGGTGAGTTCACCCAAATAGAATCGACGTATTAAAGGAGCCAAGTGAGTGGAAAACAGGTGGAATTAACGCTTCCCGTTGATTGCATTGTCAACATTAATTTCCCTTCTCTCTGTGATTGCTTTTCTCACCTTGAATAACAATCTGTGTGGTCTTGGCTTCCAATTCCAGCCTCCGAATTCACAGACATTCTCCTGATTACTAATTTGTGCGTGTTTGCTTTTGTGTATAAAGGATGCATTTTGTTCAGCCTTTATAAACACAGATTTGTTTCTGTCTCAGGAGCCTGTATTGGATCTCTAGAGGTCGCAAAGAACCATTGTCCGGGTGTAATTTTCCTTGAAAGACGTATAATTTTTCCTTGGCCAGCCTTCATGCCAAACCGGTGTTTTGTGCTCTGGAGATGTAAATTATTGCATGACAGGATATGGTACTACTTTTTGAATCAATAATCTACCTTGACAAGAGAAAAGCTGCCAAAACACAAAACGTGGATAGCGCCTATTTTCTTTGGAAGTACCATTGTACATTTTTAAGGGGTATTTTCCATCGTGTAGGAGTTTCGCACCTGCAGCTCCTTTTGTCGGTTTTCCACTGACTGAGCCTTTTTGTGAATGAGGGTGGCATTTGCAACAGGAGACACACTTACACAGTGAATGTATTCCAGCTCTGTTTTTCAGGCTTTTCAAAGGGATGAATCAGACTTCTCCCAGAGGATTTTGTGTGGAGGTGAAAGCCAGCTCAACTGAGCCACGGGGACGTGGGGACAAAGGCCTGATGGATTAGGGCTGCAGTGTTCGCTCCTGAGCCCGTGTCTGATAAACAAAGTCAACACGGGCTGGGGTATGAGGCTGCTGCGGGTGCAGTTATTGCTGATTGGCTCTAAACACAGTAGGAGCACAGTACAGTGTTTGCCCCCCCCTGCTGTTTTTGTGGAGGATTGGATGAACGGGGATGTAATGGAGGTGTAGGGAGTTAGCAGAGCTAGAGATGTGATCTGTGTGCTCGACTTGTAATCTGCTGGGAAAGTAAGTGAGCCAAACAGCTCTATTTTAATAGTGTGTTTTTGTGCCAAAGCAACTGCTCATGGAGGACGCGGCGCTTTAATGGCTGCTTCAGTGTATCTGCTGTACCTTTCTATCATTTCCCAGTTGTCTTGTTGTCTTTTTGTTACACTAACAGCCACAGTAGAGGAGCTTGTATAATGTAAGACTTGCACAAAACGCGTAATGATTATGTCATATCAGCAGTGCGTGTATGCCTGACATCTGTTAGAAAATAAGCGATTTAGGGCACCTGTCCTTGAATACGGGAGAAATGGGAAGGTGTGATGGTGCGAGCGACTTTGACAGGGGTTGAATTGTGACTGGGTGAGATCATCTCCTGTGCTAGTGAACAAAAAAACATATAAGCATCCATTAACATCAGCGTGCTCACACATTTATGCAATTATGTATCCACTGTACTGCCTGAAATGTAACAGTTTATCTACCATTAAGAATATCGTTCAAATATATCAACCAATTTATTTTCTGTTTCACCAACACATCGAGCACATCAACGACTCGTCCACCAGGTCACCAAAGAACCTGGAACAACATCTAAAGAACTGCAGGCCTCACCTGTCTCAGCTAAAGTCAGTGCTCATGATTCAACAATAAGAAAGAAACTGATGTCGAAAATGGCATCCAGGGGAAAGTTACAAGGCGAAAACACTGCTGACCAAAAAGAACACAGAGGCTCGTCTCAAATTTGCTAAAAAACCCAAACGGTAACATGTTGATGATCCCAAAGACTTTTGGGAAAATATGCTGAAGACTGACAAGATAAAAGTTACAATTTGTGGAATGTTTGACATAAAACTAACACAACATTTCATACAAATAGTAATATAATTGTCTGGGGCTCATCGTGGCTCAAGAGTTGGGAGTTCGCCTTGTAATCGGAAGGTTGCCGGTTCGAGCCCCGGCTTGGACAGTCTCGGTCGTTGTGTCCTTGGGCAAGACACTTCACCCGTTGCCTACCGGTGGTGGTCAGAGGGCCCGGTGGCGCCAGTGTCCGGCAGCCTCGCCTCTGTCAGTGCGCCCCAGGGTGGCTGTGGCTACAATGTAGCTGCCATCACCTGTGTGTGAATGTGTGGATGACTGGATATGTAAAGCGCTTTGGGGTCCTTAGGGCGCTATATAAATACAGGCCATTTACCATTTACCATGCCCTGAAGTTTAAGGACACTTGGGCAATCCAGCAGGACAATGATCCAAACACACCAGCGAGTTCACCTCTGAATGGCTCAAAAAAGCAAAACAAACTGAAGGTTTCTCAGATCAGGTTGAGATCCTTTGGCGTGACTTTCAACAAGGCCGTTCACGCTTGAAAACCCTCCAATGAGACTTAATTAAAACTATTCTGCAAACAAGAGTGGGCCAGAATTTTTCCACAGCGATGTGAAAGACTAAATACCAGTCATCACAAGCGCTCGATTGCAGTTCTTGCTGCCAAGAGTGACACAACCAGTTATTAGGTTGAGGGGGCAATTACTTTTTCACACAGCACCGGGTAGGATTGGATAGCTTTTCTTTCCTTCCTTAATAAACGAAAGCATCATTTACAAAACTGCATTTATCTGGACAATCTTTGTAATATTAAAATTTGTTACATGAGCTGAAATTTATAAATGAGGCAAATATGCAAAAAAAACAAGAAACCGGGAAGTGCAAATACTTTTTCACAGCACTGTAACTGTGGACTCTGCATTTGTGCAATCACGCTGTAGCATTTATTACATTCAGAAACAGCTTCCAAGTAGAATTCATTTACAGAGCACTAGTGTGCTTACATGGTGTTTTATGGTTTAGTATGAGTCAGTACTCGATTTATTTGTTACGAGTGCATTGCTGCAGTGATGTATACAGGCAATCAAAGTTCTCATGTGTAACTGTACTAAATGTGAAATAGGTAGCAGCTGGGTGCTCCTGCTGTTTTTAACTCCTGATAATAGCTGAATTTCTTTTCTCCATTTATTATTTATATACTTTTTCTTTTTTGGTTTTTCTTTGTAGCAGATCTGTCTTCTTTGAAAGCGCTCTGATTGCTGGTGATTTGCATTCTCCAAAATATTCAGAGTATATTGTCTGCCGGGACGGCACAACACTTTTATCGTTGCAACTCTACTCACCCAAAATAAGAAGCTGAAGAAGAAGAGAAAGTATCTGATCCACGGGTTGACAAAGGAGAATGTCTCAGCTCGGTCTAGATTCAGTTTCCTGTCCATTATTTACTGAGGTGTAAAGCTACAGCGAGTTTCACTTGTAAACAGTCCCCGGTTCCTGCCCCACCCAGCAGATCTGCAGGCGCCATGTGAATCTGTGAGAAGCGGGTGGCTTGCAGGCTGTGCTGGTGTTGGGGTGGCTTTAAAAAAAGGGGGGCATGGATTTGTGACGCCGCCTCACCGTGCTGGTGAGACCCAGAACTGTCCATGTAGGCTGATGGGTCAGATTGCACAAAAAATATCTCTAGCTGACTGCAGCTGAATGGCCTACAAGCTGCCTTTAGTTTACCCCTGTGCATTCTGTCTCCTTTCGCCATTATGTCATAGGGCCTAGATTCCACATCGCACAAACGCACTGCACTCGTCTTTCTGCATTAATGTTTATTGCTTGTGAAAGTTTTATGTTCTAGTCTGCAGATTACAGATTCAGATTACTGCTCCAGTGAATAAAGCAGAAGGACGGTTGACAGAGGCTGGACAATGACGTTTTTGAGAGGAAGAACATCTAATGTAGTTACATGACATTGCCTTTTGCTGTGATGTCTCCAGTGTGCTTTAGATTGAATCTGCCAAACTTTGAGTAAATAACATTCAAACCAATAAAGAAGTTAAAAAAAGGAAAGACGTCAAGCTACAAACTCTGTGAAGAGATATAGATTGAAAGACTAAAGCTGATTATTGACTGGTGATGAAGGATCATCTGTCAGAATGACCGGAAGCACAAAAACGTAACTATAAAGTTAATGTGTTACATCATCACTGGACACCAGATCCCTCAGTAACTCAGTGACTTTCCAGAGACTCATATTTAATGAGTTTAGATTGAATACAAATCAGATTTTAGTTGAACAGAACCTTAACTGGGAGGAGGTTGCACTCTGTAATTATGCAACATTTTTACTTTACCTTTGGTAGTGCTAATGGAATCTATGGATTCCAACTGGGAGTGATATGAAAAGAGAGATGATACAGATGGGTGATACCATAGTGATGTCCTGAGTTGTGCAGATACTTCGAGCTTTGTTTGAACACAGAAATTAGAAGTATGGTGGATCTTCCTGTGATTGGCTCCAATCAATATATTAGAGTTTTTCATGGTACTATGCTCTGAAGATTGTGTCATGAATCATCACATTTTTTTTTTGTATGTGCCTCACTTACACCTCATTAGCACGGTTGGACCCTTTTTGCCTTCAAAACGGCCTCAAATCTTTGTGGAATGGATTCAGAAAATTGCTGGAAACATTCCTCAGAGATTTTGGTTGCAGCAATTTTACATCACACAGTTGCTGAATCACTCCACCACATCCTGGAGGTACATGGGGCAACCCATTATGTCACCACTGATACAAGTTAGGCTAGATCAGTGTTTCCCAAACTTTTGGAGCCAAGGCACCTACTTCACATTAGTACGGAGCCCCGCAGGGGACATGGGAGAAAAAAAAATTAGGACAGACTTTTGCAAGATCTCGCAAAACTAACTCGGGATCTCGCAAAAGTTGAATTCCAACAATGGCGGCAGCTACTTAGTTGTAATATTATTCTTTCTGGGTCACAAAATACACTTTAAGATAATTTGAGGCGTGAATGTAGTTGTGTAAACGTCAGATACCTGCTCAGTTTACAAGACATCACATATTTGTAAAAGTGCTCCGACGTTTTCGGAGATCTGACACCCACTAGCTCGAAGCTAACGGGAGGTCGAGACCTACTACAGCTGGGAGGATGTGCCGCTTTCCCGGCACATCGTGCCTCGACCTCCCGGTCGGCTTCAAGCTGGCGGCCTCCGAAGAATGCGGCTAAAACTTTTGTGAGATCTTGCAAAAGTTCGTCTTAATTTTTTTTCTCCCATGTCCCCTGCGGGGGCTCAATCTAATGTACGGACACCACCAAACAAAAATGTCACAAAAAGCACATTGATAATTTTTTCCCGCACACCAGGCATAGCGGAGTTGGCTCGGTTTGTCCCCAGTATACCGTTTTTGCTTTCTTCTGGCATTTCATCTGGGTCGGAATTTTCTCCAGGACCTGAGTCAGAGTGACTACTTTTTATTTCAAATATTTATGTATTGCTATGTAATTTCTTCTTCGTCTTCTTCTGTTTTACTGGCATTTGGCAACCCATTTAATGTAATCGATAGATAATGTAATTGTTCTGCCCATTACTCACACCGATCGCCTGGAGTGCTAATCAGGTGGAACCAGGTAATCTTCCATGGCACACCTGGTCATTTCTCGTGGTTGGGAAACACTGGGCTAGATTGATGTCATCATGTAGTTCATGCCAAATTCGGACATTCCCATCCAGACTCGTTAAACCAGGCAACTTTTTTCTGTTGCCCAGTTTGGGTGAACCCATGTGAGCCTCAGCTTGACTTGAGTTGCAACCGGTGTGGTCTTCTGTTGATGTAGTCCATCTGCTCCAAGGGTTTATGTGCTGTGCTTTCAGAGATGAACTTCTGCATAGCCTGCTTGTAACAAGTGGTTATTTGACTTCCTTTCCTGTTGCCTTCCTCTTAGCTTGAAGTAGTCTAGCTACGCTCACTGGATATTTTCTCCTTCTTAGACCATCTTTGCAAACTCTGAAGGTGGTTGTGTGGGAAAATCCCACAAGATCAGCGGTTTCTGAAATACTCAGACAAGCTGTCTTAAAACCAAAGTCACTTAAATCACCTTTCTTCCACATTTTGATTCACGGTTTGAACTTGACATGTTAATGTATTCATCTGTAACATAATGGCCAATAAAAACCAAACATCCTGTAATGTTTACACTAATTTTGCTTCATCTGTAATTGTAAAAAATAGTCTGGCTAGCTAGAAACTGGCTAGCTTTGCTTAGCTAATCCTAGCCAAGCAAAGCTAGCCAGTTGCTGGCTATGGCTTCATATTTATAGCACAGATATAAAGTGGTGTCGTCCTCCTTCCATGAACTCAGACAAAATACAGCGATTTGACCAATTTTGCTTTATTAATGGAATTTGTGTCATTATAATAATAAAATGTAACTTTTTTCAGCCAAGACATTCATAACCAGCAGCAGTTAAAATTTGCGACCTACCCACTCAAGGTTTTTTTTCTTATTGGTACTATTTTCAGTGTGTAGAAAATAACTAGATATCACAGCTGTATCCTTCTTTGCAGCATTCCAGTTGCTTCCACATTCTGACTTAAACGCACACAAACACAGTAAATGGGACTATCTGAAGAACACTAAAAGGTCAAGACCTTACATTATTGTAGAAAGCAACAAAACAAATCCCCTATTGGGCACCAGTGGAGAAGACAAACCTCTAACAGTACCATACTTAGGCTGGGTGGCAATCCGTTTCGCTGAGAGGAAATGGGGAACGATTGATATTCTGCTTTTCTGTTATTGCATCCCAAAATATACCCCATACTGGTCGCGGCATATTGTGTGGTTGTGGAGGACAGATCATATGATACAACACTCATAACTCTGCTTCATGGCAAAATACCAATTAGAAACAATAGGATCCAGGTGTGTGAAAACGATGAGATGGCATGGCTGTGTTGTGTTGAACTCCGAATAAAACAACCAACGTACCTGCATAGTTTTGACATCTTTAGATGGTTGAAAACCCTTAAATTCCACCTGCTCCTGCAGATCTATTAAGCACAGTGCAGGTTTAAAAGACCAAATAACAGGAAGCAACAGTAACCCTGCAGCAGTATGAGCCGTGCTGTTTTTGCATGTGATGTTTAAAAGATGACAAGCATACCCCGCGAAACAAGACCGTGTGAGAACAAGCAGTACCAGAAACAACCTGCAGATCACCTCCACAGCAGGTTAACAAGTTCAGCAGTCCTGTGTGGGGACAAATTAAACAGCCTCATTGAAACGAAAGCCTTCCAAATTCAGGTTAATGAAATGAGTTGTGCGGTGGATGAGGTGGGAAATAAAAAAATAAATAAAAGTATCCGTGATTGATTCTTTTCACTTTATTTCAGTACGTTATTCATACAAAATAATCTGTACAAAGGCTAAAATAGGTCATAATTATTATTATTTTTGCATAGAAGGAACAGTGATGGAAAAACAAAAAGCCTGGGTGGAATGGCACAATAAACTCCACTCGCTATCGCACACAGGCCCGATAACAATTAGGTTAAAAGGAGGGGATCAAGCTGCACACAAATACTGAGCTTTTCACTCCGCGCTGTTGAAGCGTGAGACAAATTGGCAATGGTTCCCACTTTCATCATCTTCACTTTGTTCTTTAGAAAAAAACCTCTTCTTGACTGGCTCACCACCATTAGCTCATCTCAGCATCTTTAGGACATCAGTCCCCCAGGTTTTGTTATGCTTTTTCTTTTTTAAAAGAGCCCATTTTCAGACAGGGATTGTATACACAGAACGCATCATGTATCACGGGATCTGCTGACGCCGCCGAGTCTTCAACTGCACCCCAAACCCCACAAACAAATTCTGAATCAAATCTAATTGACGGCAACATAAAAAGGGAATCGGAAGCATCAAGTCATTAGACAAGAAAGGCAATAAGCGTACTGTATCGAGAGATTTTTTCTGACACTCTTTCCTTTATTTAAAAAATAGTTGATTTAGCGAGTAGTGCACCAGCTAGTATAGATATTCAGAGTGCTTTCACGTGTAGCAGAAAACTCCACAGGACGAGGCTGGCAGGTATCAGATAGTGCCACCCAGCAGAACACAACATCAAACACACCATTTCTAGAGCATACATTTCCACTGCTCACATATTCAGCTTCAGCACAGGGGAAGGATTAGGAGCAGATTACAGAAATAATATGTCGAAGGTGGCAAAAAATGATTCTGACACACACACACACACACACGCACGCACAAAAGGAAAGGAAACAACAACAAAAAACAGTTTTTATGTTCAGAATTTTTCACAGCAGACGAAACCCAATTACTGCATGTGCATCCTTCCTTCACCATTTCCGTGGCTTACTGGGATGAGACGGAATATTTTATACTCCTTCAAAAAAAAAAAAAAAATCAATTAAAAAAAAAAAGAAGAAATCATGTTTTACTAAAAGATGAAAATGCAGTCAAAAACATATGAGGACTGTACTGACAGAAACACAAATTTACTGAACATTTACACCGCTCTCGTGCTCGAAGCGAAAACAGAAGCAGGAAATCTGGCAGACATAAAAAGTGGATAACGTACAGTACGAGTGTCTGTAAATGAGCATAAAAAGGGCTGACGGGCTGTCAGAAAAGCAGCCTGTTGATGTGAATGTTAGGCGAAGTGGCAGAGGTATAACAGTAAGTTACATCACTTGTAAAATGGGCATATTTACACGGTGAGCTGATACACTGGAGCGAGATGAACTCTGTTGTACGGTCGTCTAACAGTTCATGCTCTAAGAGTACAGAACGGGTCCTGCACTGGCAGTTTGAAGAGATACTGCAGATTATACCTGCGCGTCCTAATTCAATTTCATTTGATCCTAATACAAAGAAGCACAACGACAAAAGCGCAGTATGTCTTTTGTGGGCTTTGCCAGATTTTCCTTCTATTTGTTCTACGTTAATTGCTCTAACCGCCTGCATCGCTGAAACACAGAAAAGGCATTTTTGCATGTTGTAGAGGAACACTGCAAAGACTAATCCTCTAGGAAAAAATGCTTAATGATGTCATGTACTCAAAGTGAACTACAAATGGGGGGGAAAGCCAATAAAAACAGAACCTACAACAAGAAAATCAACAGCATATTGTATAAAAACAAACATTTAAACAGCAGAAAAGTGTACAAAACATAATTAAACAGCCCCCCTTGTTAAAATGGCATTCAACCCCGCATATTACAAACACAATGTAACATTTACTCTGACATAATCATGGATAATGGGGTAAGGATTTTACACAGAGAAGAAAATGTCGCCCCGGTCAGATCAGCCGAGAACAAACAGCGTCTGCAGGCTGAGGCTCTGACCTCCCAACGGATTTGCTTTATTTCCACTATTCTGCATATGTGTGGCTATCTTGGGTTTCCTTTGAACCTTCTTTTGTTGCAGTAAGGATACAGCACAGCCTCATTTGCCAAACTGTTTTGAGCTATTCCTCCGCTGACCCGTCTCGGGTACCTTACGAGTGCTTTAAGGTGTCCAAACCACATCGCCAGTTACCGAATAGCGCCAGGTGTCTGCAGAGCGAGGCAGTGAGTAAGGGATGTGTTGAGTTTGTGGAGGCAGCCGAGCAGAGGAAACGTGATCGCTCGTGCTTGCGCTGTACATCAGCAGCTGTCATGTTTCCCCCATGGACACAACAGGAAGAGTTGGAGCATATGGGGGCAGACAGTGTATCACAGCCAGCAGGGTCACTGCACAAAACAGCACAAATTTGTTGCTTCCTGTTGCCTTTCTCTTCCTAAAACTCTCCTTTAAATGAAGAAATCATCAGACTAATTTTTCCTAAAATGCCAACAATGACTTCAGGAGCATTAGTCAACTGAAGCATCTCACATCGAGGGGGCACGTGAGTAAATGAGTGGCTTATTTTCTTTGTTAGTTCAGGTAGCAGGAATGAACAGCACTTCATTGATGCATCATTCAAAGCAATCAATTTAATTGCAGCTATAATGTAGGAAACAATTTAGAACGCAACCATTTGTAAAGGTTTAATTGGCAGCTTCCCTGGTAGCCAAGCTCAGCTCTCCTGGTTACACATGAGCAGGCGATGTAGGCTATAAATGGGAGACTTGACTTAACTAGGTGCCTCTGGTAAAACACAATCCTAAACTCGTGCATGTACAGGACTCTGCATCATAAAGATTCCACAATTCCAAGGTTATATGAGCTTTTACTTTGTCTGTGAAGGTTCTCAGTCATCCAGGTCATCGTAGTCAAAGGAGCTTGCAAAGAAAAGCGTCTGGACTTCTTTAAGTTACTTGAAGACTTAAACACTCTCCAATTTTTTGACTCTCCACCATTTGACCTTAGAACTGAAGAAGCTTCTCGGATGAAGGTGAAACATCTTCAAGTAACTTAAAGAAGTCCAGACGCTTTTCTTTGCAAGCTCCTTTGAGCTTTTACTGTGTTCTGAAAGAGTTGCTACTGAATTGAAGTCCAACAAACTTGCAGGAATCTACAAACTGAATCGGCTTGAATGGATGAGATGAAGAGAAACAGGGCATAGCGGCAAACATGACAATACAGGTCAAAGCTTCAGTAACAGAAATTCAAAATAAAGATAGTAAAGACGCAACTGTGGTAAAATATCAGCTTAAATAGACAATTTCTTTAAAATCTTCCCTCTGTAGTAAAAACCTTTGTGCAAAAACAATCTGCTAACATTCTGTTACAAATGTTTTGTAATTATCGGCCGGCTTATTTACCGCTATTTCTTTGTTCTTGATTAAAATCTTCCCACATCTCTAATTGCACTTGCTTTGGAAAGCACTGTGTCACAACTGAATACAACCTTATTCCAAAAGCCACAGTGATCCTTTGACAGTAAGCGAGGTCTTTACTCCACCGTTTCTTTGGAGGTTTTGAAGCCTTGAGCAGACACACCAGAGGGCATTTTTTGAAGACGCCGCGGCAGATGGAATATTTTCAGTCTCCGGGAGGAAGGTTGGCACTCTGGCCTCCTGCAGTGAATGTAGCTGTAAACAGACATAAACTGATGTGTCCTACAGGGCATGTTGCCATACATATCAGTCTGAGCTTTGATCTGGCAACACTCGCACTCCCATCTCGCCCCACCTCTGGTTGCTGCGAGAAAATGAAGCCTACGTAAAATTGAAGGGGGTGCAAACCGGAGGTGTAAACGTGCGATGAGCAGGAATGTCAGCAGAAGCACTGGATGGAGCATGAAACTCATCGCTGCCTGACACGAAGAAAGAAAATTAAAGTGAAAAAGAAAAGATAGAGGCAGGGTTGAGTTGCAAGCCGCCGAGAGAAAGCACGAGGAGGGCGGTGTGAATGGATGAGATCTTCAGTATAGAAAGGCTCTGTTAACGCTATTGATAGCCTAAACAAGACAGTGTGTCTGCTCAGTTTTTGCTCCATCCTGCCCTTCTTCTAAGTGTTTCTCAGTGGGTTTTTTCTCCTCTGCAGCTTGAACCGTGTGATAAAATGCACGCGCGTACACAACCACTCTGCTTTCTCAAAGGGGGGACTTTATCACCTCGATCTCTACAGCTGACAGTGCTGCTGGAGCTCTAATAAACAGGCATTTTACATCATTTATATTGTCTAACAGGGAACGGGGATGCTGCTGCGCGGCAGCACAAAATGCATGTGTGCGAGTTTGTTCGCAGACAAATGTTTGGCGTAAAATGAATCAACCGATGACTCCTCGTGCTTACGCGACTGCTCCTCCGTGAAGCTCGTTTCACCTAAACCTCTGCATCCTCACATGCCTTTGCCCGTCTGCAGCAATGTTACCTCAAAACCAATCCCACACACGTACCCACACACACATTGCACCGATCTGTTCGACACTTACATTCCACAGGATGATATACTTACAAAAGCAAATCCAACAAGAAAACAATACGTTTAAAATAAAAAGAATAACAACGGTCATTTCATTGATAAATCAGTGAAGTAGAAAACTAGCATGCCATGTTGGATCTTTTTCATTTACAAGGGGAAAAAAAACAGGGCTAGAATTTAATAAGCATGAAGAAAAAAAAAAAAAACTCCACATGAGGTGGAGGGTTTTGTCAGTTTCGTGGGTTTTTCGCCCTGTGGGGGCTGTTTGGGCATTTGTAAAGTCTTCATTGTCTCAAAGTCTGTCCTTCCCTCCAGCAATTGGTTAGTTCAAGCCAAAGAAGAACAGAAAAAGCCAAAAAACAAGTGTACTCAAGAGAAGGGACAACATATGGGATTCTCTTCCTTGCCAAAAGTAGGCGCCTCTTCTCTTCCAGTTGTGTTACTCTTTGGCAAAATGAATGGTGAGAGGAGACAGCAGGACAGAGCAGCTGGAATCTGTACAGACGATCTGAGAAGGGGGAAAAGGATGCTCTAAAGAGGGAAAGCATGGATGTATGTTTGAATCAGAGTCTTTATCCCATCGAGCACTGGGGCTCCTCTCCATTTGGTGCTTTGTCCCAAGGCTAAGCGTCATACTTCTTTCCCGTTCTGTGAATGTGGTGGAACAATGTCATGGAGAATGCCATGCCCAGGAGCTGTGGAGGAAAACAAGGAGATCGTGAACACATGCTCGTCTGTCTATAGTATCTATTTATGTGTAATATATATGCAGGTGTGTCCGTGTGGTCTATTTATGTTGATGCCTTGGGCTGCGTTGCTGAAGCACAATGAATCGTGCGCTGAATCACGAACACATTTTAGTTCAGTTTCTTTTTCTCAGATAGCCTTCAAATGGAAGCTCTGGAATCTTTGCGATGGCAAAATGTACAGCGTGTGCGAGCATTAAGCCAGTGAAGTAAATTGAGATGCCATTGAATCAAAGTAGCCAGCTATGTCTTTGAAGTTTCCATTACCGCTGATGCTTCCACATCAAACACAGTCGCGAGGCTGATCCTAAAACCATTATCTGGCAAAGTTGTGATGACAGGGAAACTGAAAAATACTGAATGCTGCATAGTTTTTAATAAAAAAGGAAATGTGGACTCCACTGGGGAACCCTATGGTTTGTGATTAGCTGGGGAAAGCTGCTGATTCGCTTTTGGTTTCAGCGGCTTCAGAGAAAATGCCACCTTAAACTGGCGTCAATAAAAAAAAGAAGTGCCATTTTAGGTAAACATCCAGCTGAGACGGAGTTAGGACAGATGAAAAAGTGCTTCAGAGCCAACCCAATTATTTACATCTGAGCTCATCTGTCTCTGACAAAGTTTCTGCTGTCTGCTTCATTCAGTCTGAGAGACAGGATGACAGTTGCTCCTGAAGGATGCTTTAAAGCTCAATCACAGATTCCTGCTTAAAATGTGGAAATATTTCTGGGATTGAAGCATTGTGGATAAACACACACAGTACATACCGTATTTTCCGCGCTATAAGGAGCATATAAAATCCTTTAATTTTATCAAAAATTGACAGTGTGCTTTATAATCCAGTGTGCCTTACGTATCAGAATCAGAATACTTTATTGATCCCTAGGGGAAATTATTTAATTCTGGTTGTGCTTACTGATCTCGAACCAATTTTATGCGGCACACGGTGCTCAAAAATCTGTCAAAAAATGTTTCAGTACGACTTTGGTAAGCTATGAAGCCGCGCAGCTTGATGGATTGTCGGAGCATTATGGCTGCCGTAGTCAGGAGCCTCGCGGACTCGGTGTAATCTAGGTCCAAAAATCTGTCAGCTTCAGGTCCCAAAGTCTAACGATCACTGCAACATCACTGAGACATCCATGAAAACAGAATTAGTTACATTTAACAGAGTTAGAATTTAGCAGGAAGTTAGCTCGCTAGCTTCCACCTAAACATGATATAGCATGTTTGACTGAGAGATTTCTGAAACAAATTCAAACGTACAGCTCTGCTATCACTTCCAACATAAATGAAGACAGAAAACTAAACAGCAGTGACGTTTGTAGGGTTACTGAAGTTGGGCTAGCTGGTATATAATGATGTGCTACATGGTAGCTAGCTACACAGCTATGTTAGCATAGCATAAACACAGTGAAGCTAACTTTTTTCCACTCGATAAAAGTTAACGTGAGGGTTCCCGATGATTAGGAACAAATGCAATCACATGGCAGGATGCTGTAAACGGACCAAACTTCAGTCAGGAGAACAACTGAGATAATCCATCCACAATATGAGGTTAGTTATTAATATACTGCAACAACATGGGAATAGAGCCGCTGCCAGAGAATTCAACAATTGTACGGAAGTGGAGGAAGCAAGAAGAATGAGCTGAATAAAGTTTGACTTATCTGACTGTTTTGTTTCGCTTAATGTGCCTTATGGTCCGAAAAATACGGTACTAGCTTGTTTCTGGTGCCAAATCATTAAAAAACAAAAACAAAATAACATTATGGGACATTAGCTTTATTTATGATGCTCTTCATTGTCACGTCTGCGAATATTTCCCAACTTTACCTCTGGTTTGGCCTGAATCAGAGGAGGATGTGTGTGCGCTCCGAAGTCTCAGTGTTCTGCACATGCCTGATGTGCGTTTGGAGGAGAATGTGAAATTTAACAAATTCTTCAGAGCATAGTGTGGTCATATATAATGCACACATTTCTCTGATGTGACTGTGCAAGAGCTACCCCTCCCTGAGGACATTATTACGTGCAGAATCATACAAAACTCAACAGGGAGGTTTGCCTTCCTTGGTGAGGACACCTTGCTCTGAATGAACCATGAATTCATGCATTAGCAAAGTGAAGCCTCGTCCTGCGTGCATGCAGTCACAGACATATCAGGCTAGGCAGAGAGAAAATATCGAAAAACAAGTCTTCACAGCATCAAAAATAAAATCAAGGGCACGGACATACAAAATGAACTGTACATCTGAGAAATCTGTGTCAAATATCATCTATGTGAAATGTAAATATTGTACCGAAAGGTTTCATGGGCCGAGATATTAAAATATTCTGCACTTGTCATGCACCTTGGCAGCAGAAGAAGTGAAAAGGATTAGAGGGTAAGGTGCAGTCAGAGATGTCGGGTGTTGTAGATTAAACGGACTTAGGAAAAAAGGTGCACCAGACAGCTATTGCCACAGAGGATGATTCAGGAAAAAGACCAGATCTCTGCTGCATCTTATAGTGAATTTACAAAGTCAAGGGAGTGTGAAAACATTCTCTCAAGAAGGTGCAAATTGAAGCAAAAGACCCCTGACAGTAGGGCTGTGTGATATGACCAAAATCTCATAACCCGATATAAGAATTCTATCGCCCTGACAACGATATAAATCACAAAAATGTTACATTTTCTGTAAATTCTGTGAATCTCGGGCAGAAGTGTTTCCAGCTGCGCGTCATGTAGCTGGAGTCGAGTGTTTTAACCGATGCATGAAACTATTTTTAGACATAAGTTGTAACGGCCGCCGTTTTCGTTGTGAGTATTTATTACACGGCGTGCTGCGGGGAAAAGCCTGTTCTAACGTTTGAGTCTAAGGTTTATTTTTTAGCACCTGGCGGCTCTTTTTTTCTTCTCATCCATAAATAATCTATTTCAAGGGGCCCGGCTGGGCCCCTTCCAGGGGGTGGGGTGCCCTCAGGCCTCTGGCCTCTGGGCCTGAAGCTCGGTCCTCTCTGGCACAGCTGGCTGCCGGCAGAGCCCGCGGGCACGCCACTGCAACCCCCTCTGGCCTCTGCTCCCTAGCTGCTGGGTGACCTCTCGTTTGGGGCTCTACTCAGCTCTTCCCAGGAGGGTGGCACGGTTGACCCCCTTTTGGTGGTCCTCCTCGGGTCCTTGTACTCTGGGGCCTCTGGATATCTGGGGCCTGGATCTCCTCCATACCTGCTTCATACCCTGGGGGGCGGGGCTATGGCTCCCCACACTCCCTAGCAGATCGTTACATGGAGAAACCTTTGGAATACAAGCGTGCTGATCCACACAGGTGTGCACACAGGTGTTCACAGACGCAGACCACACCTTTCTTCTGCCTCAAAGCACATTGTGCGCTGTCTATCTGGCGTGCTGCACAATATCGTTTAATATTTATCTACTGCTAGCTAGTTTATTGTGATGGTGCTGTTTTTATTATGTTGCTCTTATTTTGTTTGCTTTCTCTTCTGTTTTTTTTTCTCCATACAGGTGATCCAGGTGTTTTGTTTGTTTTTCTTTCTTTCTTCCCCCTTTCTCACCGTCTCTTCTCCCCTCTGGTTTTCTTTCTCTCCCTCTCTTTCTTTCATTCTTTCTCCCTGTCCTATCCCCCAGTCATGTCTGTCCCGTTTGTAGCAACCGAAAATAAAATAAATTCATAATTATAATAAAGGTCAATCAAATGGACCAATATGGCAAGGCCACGATGATCCACTTGGTAAAATAAATCTGCTTGGCATCTTTCTTGGCCTTAAGACAACAATTCTGATGCTAAAGATCCAAACGGGACAAAAAAAAAAACAAACAAAAAAAAAAAATCTATTTCACGTGATTCAGTTAATTTTGAAAAGTCTCAACAGGATCTTGAGCTTTATTGTGAAAGGTTTATGTGGAACATAAACAAGCGGATATGCGATGCTGTTACCGTCGTTGTTGCTAACGACAACGCATAAAAACAGGCGCTTGTCCATCCGTAGTGTGTTTATATAAAATATAAGAGAAAGAGAGAACTTTAATAAATGAATATAACCACTACAGTGACCATCAGAACGATGAAAAAATATTACCATAAACAGTTTATTTTGCGACACCACGAAACAAAAGATAGCGTAAAATGAAACGATGGACGTTTTTATATCATCCGATATATATCGTTATATCAACAGCCCTACCTGACAGGTTGCCAGTAGTGGCATACACAGACAGTCTAGCGTTCACACTCACTTTCAGTTGAACCATGCATGAACTCATATTGTTCTTGCTGCCTTTGTTGTCCACCATGCTCACACAGGTTCCTGTGCAGTTAGTTGTGCTGGCTACCTAGCGCTATCACAGCTAACCGGAGTGAAAAAAACAAAACAAAAGACGTAATACAAAAAAGTCTTGCAGTCAAAATTTGCACAAATACGGTTAAAAAAAAAAAGGTTCCCTGTTGTTCTGTGAGTAGACACTTTTAGAGTGCAATCTCAAAGTAAGTGGAAATACTACATCCTGAAGAGACACCGAGATAAAGAGGGATACATCTGAAGCAAAGTTTCGTAGCAAAAGACAAACAGAAGCGCCAGTGGAATTTCTACCAGCACTTGCTACAGAGCCTTTAATCTGCGACTCTATACCTGCTCCTCTATATTCAGCATCTCTGCTCTCCTGTCTTCTCATAGCTCCTTATATCACTCTTGGCACAAAGCCACTTCACACATGATCAGGGCGCACAAGACAGGAGCTTCAATATTTCAGGACGTGCTGGAGCCCAGAATGCCCGGTGAGCATTAACCTTTTAACTGTTTTCAATGTCGGCAAAAGACACAAAGCAGGAAAAACAGGAAAGAGTTGTTTCTCACAAATCCTCCTACCTCCACTACCAAGATGACCATGCCTATGGTTCCCAGCAGATACTTATTGTCATCCAGCCATTCCTCCACTTTCTCAAAGCAGCCCTGAAAAAAGGAACAAAACCATGTTAAAATACCATTAAAATATACATTTTCAGTTGGCGATGGCTGCCCCCTGTTCAGTTACCCAGGAGGAAACTCAATCATCTGGTTTGCAGTTTTCCCGCACGAAAGGATTTCTTTAATGTGAGCTATACCGTAGGATGGATAACTAGCAGGTGAGTTATTAAACGCAGCTGAGTTATTGTGAGCGATGACATTTATATGCAGACGTATGGGACACATGAGCCGACGTGCGCACTAATCGTACGCTTAAATACATTCCCACCTGGGTTCATGCAGAGGCTACTCATTGGCAGGGATATAACACGACGCACTTAAGGGCGGTTTCAGCAGCAAAGCTGTGCCCCTGCTGGTCTGTGGTTGCTGAGGCAGCATGTAAAGTTAACTACAAAGCGTGTGGCCATCTCCTCTGGGCAAGATTACACACAAGCTTTTAATGATGAGCTTTCCCAATGGGCCAGCTCAATGTCTGTCTTTTCTCATTTTGGCAATTATATTACAGCTTTTAATCCTCTACTTTGGACACGCTAACGAACCACATGCCAGACCAATAGCAGATTAGAGTAGTAATACGAGGGGAAACTGGTGAACATTGTGCTGCACGATTTTGTGAGAAAAGAAGAGCTGTTGTCTCGAGAACAATAGAAAAATCCATTGGATTTAGGCAATAAGAGGGAAACTTTAAAGCGACTTTAAGTACCCACAAAGTGTTGGAAAAAACAACAGTGGATTAAAGCTTACAGATGCATGCCTCTTTTGAGTTTGGGGAGCAGAAATTGGCAACTATTGTATTTTAGAGCAACAAAAGTGTAATTTAAAGGCAATATGTTAGAGCACTTCAAATGTGGCGTTAAAAAGTAGGACGCTGTGGATCTAACTTTGCAATGCATCACGAGTTAATGGGAAGAAAAGTATCAACAACCCCCAACACGGAGCAATTGTTCACTCTGTAGTCGCTTTGTGTTTTTGTTTTGTTGTCCCTTTCTTTCACTTTTCAGTCTTTTTCTTCGTGGTCACTTTGTTCCTCTTAATTTGTCTCTTCGCAGCTGTTCATCAATATGCTCGTCCGCACCTCTCTGTAAGTAGTTTCTGCCTCGAGTTGTTTTGTGTTGTTTTCCTGTTATGGACATTTTGCATTTTGAGTCTGTTGAAGTTTCTATGGTGGTTTTGTCTTTGTGGTTCTTTCACAGCTCTGCAGCTCTTTTGTTAATTTAAGCCAAAACCAAAAATGCATTAACAAAATCGTTTCAAACCAAAACTTCTTGGACGCAAATCCTCGGTGAAGCACAACTGAACACTGCAACAACAGTGACAAAACCTGTGATCACTAAAACAAGGTAAGTATGCTGATTATTTTAAATTAGCCTAACTGTATGAGCATGGTCATAACATGACAACTTAATTTGTTAATGAGTTGGGAGTTAAGTGAGTTTGGAACCCATATGGAGAAGAATTGTCTAAAGCAGGGGTCTCAAACTCAAATGAGCCGCGGGCCACTTCTGGCACCGTCATCTCATTGGAGGCCACTTCAGTGTCCAAGTAGTACAAAAAAACAAACACAAAAACACCCACTAATATTTCCTAAAATGTAGTGTTTTGTTTGTTTTATTTAATTCCAAATATTGTGTAACAAGACAAAATTGCAAAGATTAACACAATTTTTTTCTCACTCTTAACTATCTGAAGCCTTTCAGTTTCAGTTGCCATATGCAAGTTAGCACAGCGTCAACATTGCAATGAAATGTATTTGATGAGCAGAAGACAGTCACTCAGCAGTGTAGTGCAGTAGTTTCACTGAACTACCAAATAAACAGCTCTTTCTGGCCAGACACATGGAAGCACTTTTGCTACAATTTTGTTTGTATTTAACAAAATAAAAATGCAGACATAATCGTAAACATTAGTTTTCGACTGCAAGTGAAAATTGTTTTCTTTCTAAATAAATCTCTCACTGAACTAACACAGCCCTCAACATGTTTGCACGCTCTTGTTACCTCGGTTGTTACCCTTGGAACGAGCTTTACTGTCTGGATCAACTTTGCTAGCGAGAGACAGGCGTTGAAAGGCTGCCCCAGCAGAACTTTATTGTTTCGGAGGAAAACACGAACATAGTGTACAGTCGAGACTTAATAGCTTACTGGGCTCGTCAGGCACTCTTTTTGTGGTTATTTTTATATCTACATGCTTCCAGCTCCCGTTTCTGCTCGGTAGCGCCTCCTACTTTTCAACATTCCCTTTTCCTCCCTCCCTCACGCTCACACACAGCGGGAGGGGCGGTCCCACATGCTCTCCCTGCAGCAAGGACTACACCGCCCATGAGGCTACAGTCTTAAAGGGCCATGCCTGTAACACTCTGTCATTGTATTAAATCATTTTGCGTATAATAATTTAAAAAAAGTTTTCTTCACATCAGTATTTTGGACCCCTGGTATAAAGAATCGAAAAATACAATTTTTGAAACCCCAGAGCACAGCTGCAGCAGTAATCAGGATGTACAAAAGAGCCATCGTAACACTAATCAGAGCCACAGTGGCCCTCCACCTGAAACGCCACAGACAGCGCACTTCTTCCAAAGTACAGCTCTCAAAATCGGAAGAACAAGTGGTTCAATCTCACAATGGAAATTTGAATTTTAGCTTAGAACATTGCTTAATGTCAGTCTCTATATCCGTCATAAAAACCCCTCCTCACTCTTCTTCTTTGGCCTAAAACTGAAAGATCGAATGTTGCTAAAGAGCTAAAAAACAGCCTGATGAAGATTAGGATCACAAGATAAATTGGTTTGGCTGAGATGGGGATGATACACAGCGTGACGCTCAACTGATTGTAAATATGGTATCTAAAAGTTTCAAGGACACCGGATGGATGTTAGACAATGTCAGACAGGGATCTTAATTGTGTACTTGAGCACCGAGGAGTAAAAACACATTGAAAAGTGAGGAGCAGTCAAAACTATCAGGTGCTGGAGATGTTGGAGATTAAATGGACTGAAAAAGGTGCACAACAGACAGCTATTTTTATACAGCATGACTCAGGAACAGAGCAGAACTCTGTTTGGATCTTGTACTGAATTTACAAAACCAAGGGAACAGAGAGGAACAGGGAAACATTTTCTCAGGAAAGGGCAAATTGAAATAAAGACTAATACTGAGCCACCCCATCACAGGGGCAGCATTTACTGAAAAGACAGACAACCGTTTTACAATGACATAGTCATACCGCGGGGACGCTAAAACCCTTTTGTTATGTAGATGCACCAGTCAAGACCTTTTTGCTATTCTGGTTGTCCACTGTGCTTACGTCCCTCCATAAAAGAAACAGGCCTGTGCAGCCTAAAAAGGCTTCAGTGTCAGTAAAAACTTCACATGTATATATTTTGTAGGCGCACTGAGACTGCAAGGCAAAAAAAGATAAAAAGAAAGAGTCTGGCGGTAAAGTGAAAAAAGCAACCGGGGTTCCTGGTGAGTGCTTAGAGCACTCTGAGTTGTTGCAAAAATGCAGCATAAACAGTCTGCGCACACACACAGCCAGCCAGTTAATTGCTGGCTACCTCAAGTTAACGTCTGTTTCCGTTGGTACATTGGCTGACTCAAGCAAACGAACAGATTACACTTCAGCACTCAAAACTGCACGAACGTGGCAAAACAAGTTTGATTTTCATTAAGGCAGTTTTACAGCACATGTTCTAAGTAAATGGAAAACCTACTATGAAGAGTGACAGTAACAATACAAAGAGGGATAAATGGTACCAAAAAGCACCACAGAACGACACAGGAAATCCTTCCTGCCCGTGACCGTCTCCCTGTGCAACTCCTCCATCTAACACACTGTAAACACTGCCATAGTTACACCCTGTTTGCACACGCTCTGCAGCTAAATACCAAATGACAAAGTTCAGTCAGAGTCAAATGTCAATCATATATATTCCACCTCTGTAATATCCTTTGTCAATATTCTTGATATTTATAATTGAGTGACTTGTATATATTAGTGCTATTTCTTAAATTTGTAAACTCTGTAACATATTCAAATAGTTTAGTCTGTTACTGTTACAGTCTTGGAGTAACCACATCAATTCTTTAAGGATTAATAAAGTATTCTTGTTATGCCTTTTGGCCAGAAGTCAGTAGTTAGTGCATAATCTGATTAAGTTACATAAGCAAAGTGATAAATAAGTTCAAAGTTAAGAAATATTATAAGTAATTCATGCTAAAAACAGTAAAAATGTGTGTTGGAAATTTGCTCAGAGTGAGACATCGTTATCACAAGCGATCTTTGTATTGTATGTGCGGAAATGGGAGCGAGGGAGCGCTCTGATCATTCGCATATCTTTGACGTGTTTTCTCCGTTAATGCCGTGAAAAGTGCTTCGGCAGTATTAAAAGAGTGAACGAGTTCATGTACACGCTAAAAGTGCCCTACACGCTTGTGCCTTGGGAAACGTTCGTCTTTGTGAGTATTAATATGTTCAGAGATAACTTTTATATGTGTTTACCTGGAGGGAACTGTGATGCTAATGTAACGTACGTGTTAAGCTAGGCTAATCAGTAAGTTTGTCATTAAGATGTGTATTAGCTAGCAATTTCTTTTCACTTTCTGTATATTTCAGTTACAAATAAGAAATAGCAAGGAGAGGCCTTGAGAGAGGATAAGGCTTTAAAGGGTCTTCATGAAAAGCAAGCCTTGTGTGGAAGATCTCGTCAGTGTTGCCAACTCCTCTGTAAGGAAAATCGCTATTGGCTGTCCTAAAAGTCGCTAAATGACGTCATCACCTAATTTGCATAATTGGTCATGCTAATATAATTGTAACCTATGTTGTTGGAGAGAGAAATAACATCGTGGAAGAGACATAAAGTGAGTAAAAAACATCCTAAATGCATTTAGAGTTTATTTAGAACTACAAATTAAATTTATTTTAGCAATTATTGGTTTTTTTTAATGTCACAATTCCAACCCTGCTCCTTTACCCGGGCTTGGACCGGCAAAAGTGACCCGAAATAGGCACTCTGGTGGAGTTACTTTGTGTGTGTGTGTTTATAAGTAGTTTTAAACCTTGTGATCCACAAAACAGCATAACAGTAAAAGAGTAAAAGAAGAACTGACTGCATTACAGCACCCGCTGCTTGTTGAGAGTAAAAGCGATATGCGCTTTCACGTCTTTTTTTAGCTTTTTTTAGCTAGGGGGTCTGAAAACTCGCTAAATATAGCGACAAAGTCGCTAAGTTGGCAACACTGGATCTCGTCTATTTTGTTCGCTAGCTGTCTAGCTTCACGTGGTCACGTGTCGTGAGGGCAGCATAATTCTGATTCTGATGTCATAGCAGTTTTGGGCCCAGCATGTTTCCTATAATCTGGACAAGAATATAATGTGAATCATACAGAATACTTTCAGACTATCAGTTTTAAAAAGAGAAAAGTCAAGACAAACTATACAGCCGAGACTAGGTAGAAAATGACTCCGTGTATCATTCATATCCTCCAAAACAAAAACTTAAATACAGTAAGTATATTCTGTGGAGTCTGTCATTTTAATACAGTAAATCTGTTAGTTTTGAATATTTTATAAAGAGCAGACACGTGACTCTTATACTTAAAAGCAAAATACTGAGAAGCCAAACTCTACATCGGAGTCCAGGTCAACTCACCCTGTTCCAGAACATGTTGGTGGAGTTCCGCCCACAGTTCTGGTAATGCTCCTGGCAGCAGCGATCAGGAACTACTTTGTCCTTCAGGGCCTCGTGCCAGTCGGTGTATCCTATCACTCCACAGCATTTCCACTGTTAATGCCATACAAATGTCAGGTGGAAGATGAGTTAATGCTCGGTGTCCTCAGTGGCCCCAAAAAAGCTCAAACAAACTTTAATTAAAAAATTTAATTGGTCACTTTCCTTTAAAGGACAGCAAAAAAGGACTGAAGTGTACTTGGACAGCCAGTTTGGGCTTTTAAGGTCACACTAATACCACAGCTACAAGCCAGGACATACATTAGCTGGAATATCTGAATAGATTTTAGTCATTTGTGCTTTCACACTAACGTTTCTCATATTGTAAATGCACGGTGTTACTTACCTCTGCCTGGATGATGTTCCAGGCATTTCGCAGGCCTATGTTGTTTTCTGAGTTGTACAGAGCCAGCCCATCCTTGAGATCCTGTTTGGCATTCTCACGCACCTGGAGAGGATAAAAGAAATATTAGCCTTAGTTAGAGATCTTAGTTTGGAGGGGTTGGCTTTGCAAGAACAGTCCGGTGAGTTGCACCATTCAATACGTCTTTATGTTGTCTTTATATTGCAGCAGGCAGTTGAAGCTTGGGTGTTTGTAGAGGTGCACTCGGATTATTCTACTCTTTTCAAACTGTCAGCATCCTTTTCACACAGATGCAAACAGTAGTGGCAGGTGTGCAGTTAAGTGCTTTTAGTGGACTGTGTATGACTGACGAATCATTAACGCGAAGCAATCCGACACTACAATATAAAGACATAAAATGCCAGCGCCTTCACAGTTACGGGGAACCTCTTGTCTTGTCAAATAAAAATAACTCTGCAACAGTAACGCGGACCGCTGTGTGATGTCTGACGCGTCATGTGTCGCTCACACGCTCGGCTTCAACATGCCCTTCAGCAGCGCTAGCAAATCATTTTCCTCTTGAGTGAACACCAACAATTTGCTCAGGGTTGTGCCATGTCTGAGGGAGATTAATATCTCATTCGCTGTGTTAATGAGATACAAAATCAGAGCTTTAGCTCTCCTGCAGTTTCATACGCCTGTGGGGATTTGCTAACTGCCAGGACAGATTGAGAGGCGCTTTAGATACGGGGTAATTATGACTAGAAAAATGACATGGACTGCCAGAACCACGCTGTACATCTTCACGGGCAATAAAAGTAATATCACAACAATAGGAATGCACTTAATACTTAAAGCTCAGAGTTTAAGAGTGTGATCAGGAAATCTGCACAGGACAAGAGAAGCTGCATTAGCACTGTCACGTCCAGAAACAACAAGGGGATTTCAGCAATTCTCAGTGTTTTTAGGTGTCAATAAATCCTTTAGTGAAAGAATAAGGATGAAAGTAACAATTAGCAGCCAGAAGCCTGGCTTCTCTAAAATAATAACACATTTAATATCACTTGACTTTCTGTCTTACACATTAGAAATAGTTCAAACCAAACTTTCCTTTGACTGTACAGAAACGACATTAAGCTTTAAATTCATTCACTGGTTCAGTACCCTTGTTATTCAGCTGCAAGGCTTTTGAAATCTATTTGCTGAATTAGACATAAAAGTCAAACTGAATTTTTACTGATTAATTAAAATTTCTCGGGCAATAAAATGCTTTAGTAATCATTAAAGATGCAAACCCCATTTAAAACATCCTCTAAAAGCTTTGAAATAAGTCGAGAATTATTTCAAATCCCGTTCTTGCTCCTCGGCCTGCAAGTTTGCTGATGCAGATCTTGGTCCTCGTGCAGGAAAATGAAATGAAGAACAGCAGCACCATCAATCTCTGCCTTATGCTTTGTTTCTATCTGCTATCTTGTCTTCTCCATCTACAGCAGGCTGTATGTGATGTCGCTGGCTCATTACAGACTCCTCACACAGCCGCCGGAGAGCAGGGTCCCCCTTATTGCAATAAAAGTCTTCTTCCGAGTCTCCGATAAGTCACCGCACATCATTTTTTTGTGTCTTTGTTACAGTGCGAAATGAAAGTTAATGATCCAGATTGACCTCTAACGAGAGGCAGACAAATGAATACAGAACAAACAGGGAGCTGGGGGATCGCGCAGCACGCCGACCCTTTTTCTCCTCGCCACAGAAGCAGACACGAGGCGATTTCTCGACTAATACACTGCCGGTCCTCGAAAATGTTGACAAATAACAGGCCTGCACCGCGCTGTGGCAACATGCGACTTTTGGGAAGTTTTGCCTGGATGTTGCCGCGCAATATTTCACGTGTGGCATGTAGACAAAGCCCCGAGACAGAGCTCATATGTCTCATTGCATAGATAAGCTTGTAGTTTCCTCTGTGATGACCAAGTCCGCACACAGCAATATACGACTGCACATTCATCACAGAAATCGAAAGGGTTCAGCTTGGCCGGCTGAGAAAACACTCATAATTCACAGAAAAGACAAAAAAAGACAAAACAAAGAAAGACAAGAAGATATGCATGTGAGGGCGGTGGGAGGAGCAGCCTTTCTGTCCAAACTGTTCATGTTCCCCGTCAATGATCACAAAAATAGAGCAGAGAGCGGGTGGTAGGTTGTTGGAGAAACACCTGTCCCAGATCTGGTGACATGGTAACACCCAGGGGGGCAGGTACACTGAGACCTGTGAGATTACACTGAATGCTCATTACCAGAGCGTGTGCAAAGACGTGAAAGAACTGATCATTTCAGAGAAGGACACAGCCACCACAGAGGTGGGGGGACATCTGGCTAACGACTGGTGTCTCAGCAGGCTGTTTTGAAAACGCTGTGGGACATTTAGAGTTCCTCACGCAACGCGGGAGAGCATTACGTATTTACATGAGATCCTGTGACAACAGAAGTGTCAAGAGATTTATTCTAAAGACACTTCTTCAGCTGAGAGTCAGAGAGTGGAGACGCACACGCTGCAGTTTTTACTTGCACGGGCGGTCACAGAGCGCTCACATCAGAGTGGGGGCCTGTGAAGTGCGCTCTGTTACCGCTCTGGTCTTTATTTATATGCAAAAGTAGGTGCGTTCGTTTATTACATTGGGATGTGTGTGTGTGTGTGTGTGTGCCAGGAGAGGCTTCTCTACCTGGCACGAAGTGAAACTGCTCGTTAAGCTCTTATCTAGCACTAATAGGTACTGCTCGTTCCCTGCATGATAACGGGTCACAGTGAACTAAAAACAGTTATAAAGAGGTCATCATGCAGTATCCTATCATTTGCAAACTTATATCATTAAAAGATTATACTGACTACTAAGTACAATTTTCTATTGACAAGAAGAGACGAGCAAAACTTTTATTTTATCAGTTTGCTCAATTAATATCTTACGAAAATTGTACAGCATCCAATTCTGATCTTGTGAGGAAAGGAAAGAATTAGTGGACCATTGTGAGTTAGTGTATTGGCACGTTTATCTGTCTGCATGTTCTGTGCATGCTGACAGGAAACAGAGGAATTATCTTAGGATACCAACCACAGTCAGTGTTTAAACAAGTGCTCAACTTTCCACTGAAAACCCTGAACTTGAATCCGATTTTATGGATGGCTAAGTGCTTAGGAACAGCTTTGAACTTTCAAAATGGCTAAAATCTTATCTACATATTCACACTAGCGAAAAATATGAAGGATAATCATTGATTGTTATTTTAAAAACACTTTTCTTTCTTTTTTTGTCCCTGCACTTTCTTCTTGGTCAACTACTAAATTAAATACATTATTGTTAAGTTGTATATCATATCACCCTATTAGAGCACTTCGCTCTCGCTCTGCAGGCCTACTTGTTGTTTCTAGAGTATTTAAAAGTAGAATGGGAGGGAGAGCCTTCAGTTTTCAGGCCCCTCTTCTGTGGAACCAGCTTCCAGTTTGGATTCAGGAGACAGACACTATCTCTACTTTTAAGATTAGGCTTCAAACTTTCCTTTTTGCTAAAGCATATAGTTAGGGCTGGACCAGGTGACACTGAATCCTCCCTTAGTTATGCTGCAATAGATGTAGGCTGCCGGGGGATTCCCATGATGCATTGAGTTTTTCCTTTCCAGTCACCTTTCTCACTCACTATGTATTAACAGACCTCTCTGTGTTGAATCATATCTGTTATTAATCTCTGTCTCTCTTCCACAGCATGTCTTTATCCTGTCTTCCTTCTCTCACCCCAACCGGTCGCAGCAGATGGCCCCGCCCCTCCCTGAGCCTGGTTCTGCCGGAGGTTTCTTCCTGTTAAAAGGGAGTTTTTCCTTCCCACTGTCGCCAAAGTGCTTGCTCATAGGGGGTCATATGATTGTTGGGCTTTTCTCTGTATCTATGAAGCGCCTTGAGGCGACATTTGTTGTGATTTGGCGCTATATAAATAAAATTGAATTGAATTGAATTGTAGCTGCTCCCCTGTGTTTACCAGCTAGTAACTCTGGTTCTTTACTAACTGTTGTTGTGTTCGGGGTAGGGATGCACCGATACCGGTATCGGGTATCGGCCTCGATACCACATTTTCTAAAGTACTCGTACTCGTTAAAAGTCCCCCGATACCGAGGACCGATACCACGGTCTGAGACCTGTCTATGTTTGAGCGGCATGTAAGGGGTTAATCACAGGCGCCGAGTTTTTATTAAGTACTCGGTATCGGCGAGTACTGAAATGCAAGTACTCGTTTCCAAAAAAGTGGTATCGGTGCATCCCTAGTTTGGGGTGTTGAAAAGCTTTTCTTGTGAAATTTCTAATCAAACTGCCCCAAACTCCCAAGTTCCCACACTGGCAAATGTTCACGTTGCATTAACGTTCAGTACCAGAGTAGCTCACATCATCGTTTACCCGACAGCTGCAATAACACTTAAAAATATACTTTACAGTGAAATACTCCCTGGCATTATTGCATTTTTCTTTTGGATGCAGAAACGATGAAGCGACTCCACACATACTCACCTGTCTTCAAATCTCATCTATAATGCAAAGAACCAGAGATCTGCCTGCACACGCAGGTTTGTGACGAGACAGGCGGTGCAGAAAACGCTGTTTTTTAATATTTAAAAAAGTGACAGACAGTTGAGCTGATATTCTATCACAGTAGATTTCATATTTGATGTAAAATGCACCGAAGTACATCTGAACCCAAGTCAACCTCTTCCAAACTGAACTTCTGATTGTAGTTTGCTGTCAGGGTATGGTACACCAAGCTCACATTATCACAAACACCAGACTTCAGGCTCAAATGTTCCTAAATGCAGAGTTTCAAGCATGAAATTACCATTAAATCCTATTTAAATAAAACATTCAAAGCTAAACAACCCAGATCAAATTGCCACTTATTTTACTGTTTCGTGAAGCAAATAAAACTGTCTCGTCATATCTTCAGTCTTTTGCTGCACGCTCTTTAAGGATAGACTGAACCTCTTTCAAACATGTTCAGTGCTTTTTCCCTCTCATACGCAGTCACTGTTGGGTCACACACTGTCTGGAAACACTGGTTTTAGTTTCAGGACTACTGGGAAACTAAGAAGCTAACAACGTTTCACTGTTGCTCTAATTGCAAAGCTCAGGACAAATACATTTCCTGCCCTGAAATTGTAATAAATGATGTGAATCCAAACAGAATCAGTGCCAGAGGTTTCCAAACAGCACATTATTAAACACGTTACTTAATTCCCTCAGTTGCTCTGCAACCCTGTGCTTTGTAGACGGAGCCAGGGCACTTGACAGAGTCATGGGAAGAGCTCCACTCCAGCTTTAATTGGTTGGGAAATAACGCACAGCCAGGAATTGAACATAATTCTGTCTTTGCACAAACGTAACACGCAGCTAGATGTGACTGCCGCTGTCGTTGAGTAAGACATCAAGGATGTGCCACAGCCAAAATTTGCTTCCTTCCTCTTCCATGACTCCTTTTTCCTAAAATTTGACATCTAATTTCATTTCTGACATGGTTGACCTCTTTCTACCCCTTTTTTTGTGTACTTCAGCACCCTAACATTCATTCTTCCCAGCATCCTTTGATAACTCATTTCTTTTTTTCCTTCCACCTCTCTCCACACCTTCCGCCCTTCCTTCATTTTTTTCTCGCCCTCCCGACATCCCTACGTACATGCTCCGGTGCTTCCTGTCTCTCTTGCAAAGTTCTGCTTCCTCATTCTGAGCTAATAAACCTTCACTGGTGTTCAGCTCAGCGTGTTGGGTCGACGGAGGCACAATGAGGTCAGAGCGTTAAAGACGGATGGCTGTAATCTGGTTTGCCGCCCAGCCATCTGCTGCAGTCAGCTGGTTGCTAACTGCAGGGCCAGCCTTTATTATACTACGCCCTCTACATGGCATTTAATCAGAAAGCTTAACACCACTGGGCTGTGGAAGGAATGAGCGAGTGCCCACGCATAAGCCATACCTGGAGGCAAGACTGCTGGGGTGAAGAAGACGTGAGAGAAATTATCTATTAACAGGACTGAGCGGTACCTGCAAAGTAGGATTAAACTGGTGGAAATGGACGCTAAACGAAAAAAACATGTCGCCACAAACGCAAGATACTATATGTTTGTCTTTCCCTCCCACCTGTCAACAGACTGTCGCCCAGAAGGACACAAAGAGTCAGTCATGACTTAGATATGACCTATTTGAGAGACTAAAATATCTGTTTTGCAGGCCTCCGTCGATACACGTTTAAAAGCTGCCAACTATGTCTCCCAGTCTTGTTAATAAATACCCTGTGATTAGGGGATCAAATAAGAAAAGTGAATTAGTGATTCCTCTGATCGCAGTCTGTAGCAGAAGACGAGGGGAGCCTCGCACGGCATGCAAGATCTCACTGGAGACGGAGAAAAAACCCAACCACAAAACAAAAAGCAATATGTGAAGGTCTTCTGTGATTGTCCTTTTAGCCCAAACAGACAAGCTTTAAAATCTAAAGCAGTTTCCTAAATTTGCAGGACATCCTGATTAGAGCAGTCTGAATGTGTCATCTCCAATAACGCACAATTTACTTTAAACGCTTTGCCTTCCAATGACATTTGAAGACCAATAAAAGAAGATATATTTGGTTGCGATCCTCATTATCGTGGTTTCACGTTCCATTAGGTTTAAGCCGGGATAAACACAGTAATTTGGCAAGAACGGGACAAACATAAAATATGGTGGGTATTCACTGGAACTTGTGCGAATGAGTTTTCCCCGGGTAATGCCTCATGCTTTGCTAATGCAGACTCAACTGATTTCTCATTTAGGAAATCCTCAGCACTACTGGGCTATCTTTTACTGACTTCACAGGTGATGGGAAAAGCACTGCTGTGAAGTCAAGAGGCTTTCTATTTAAATTCCGCCGGAGGGATCGCGGTTAAGCCGGTAATATTTTGATGATAAGGCAACAGACATATTTACTCCTGACAGGGTGTGCCTGCGAGACCCGATCTGAATCTGAGAATGGATTGGCTGCTAAATGAATTCCTTTATCTGCCTGAGAGACGAGGTTTGAGCAATAACCTCAGAACAAAGAGGCAGAATTAGCTGATGTCCCGAGGGTTGTGTGACATAAGAGAGCAAATATATAAATAGACGGATCTATCAGCGACATGTCCTTGAAAACAGAGAAGTCTTCATCAGTCGTCCTGCACACTTGTCTTCTTCGGGATGAAACATTTGTGGTTGGATCAGATTAAAGATGAAGACGAAGTCAGCATCGGGAATATCCAGAGCTTTGCATGTAGGCATCTGCTGTTACCCCATACGCACCTGATTTAACCTCATTCAAGGGGTCATGGGAAATATTCCTGGAGCTAATTAGGGGGAGCCAACTGTCGGGGATTGAGTTGAATTTTGTGGTCTAACCTTTGGCTCCTATGTTAATGGTGGAGTGAAGACACTCGAGCTTCTGACAGAGAAACAACCGAATATAAAAACAGAAAACTCTGATACCCGGAAGCAACTGGAATCTAGGTATGCTTATCACACGAACACCTTTTATTGCTTTCTGCATTTGTCTGTGATCATCTGTGTGTGAGAGAGCTTTCTGTTAATGTGTTCAGATGGAATAATAAAAGACAAAATTCGGACACAACACATAAGAACTTACCTTATCTGTGTACACAAAGAACAGGATGAGCAAAATCACCTCCGCCAGGAGAATTATCAGCAGGACAATGAAGAACTGTCAGAAAGAGGAAGAGCATTGTTACAACAGCGGCACAGGCAATATTGTAAATTGAATTTGTGAACAAAACTCTGAACAGCTAAGCTTCTTTTGCAGTTAAGTGCTGTTTTATCTGAGTGTTTCACAAACTTCACAGTAACACTTGCATCTGTGATTTAAAGCGCATTTATTTATACTCCAAACTCAAATGTATTGTGTGACTCACGGATCATCTAACGATCTTTTAATTTGTGTTAAAGCAATTATTTGACATCTTGTGAAACATAAGGTAAGGGTTAAATGAGATGAGCTAGCAGTCAATTAGCTCAGACTGAAACAAAAAGACACAAAAAACTAGAGCCTGGCTTTATCTGCCAGCTGGCATCTCTTAAAACCCAATAATTAACACATGAATCATCATCAAGGAAAAACAAAATAAAAAATAAAGCTGTAGTATTTTAAGGTTAATTGCTCAGCTATGACCCAGCGAACCGCTTCGCATGACTGTAAAACCAGCTCTAAATAAAGCTAGCTGGCATTACCTACTGACCCCTTCATTTACACTGTTCAGCTTGGTTGGACAGTTTCTGGCAGCAGCTTTATATTTACCAGCTGTATTAATCTTCTCATTTTTGCTCTTGACAATAAAACAAATGAGTAAATTTCCCCAAAAAATGTTCCAGGTTTCAGTTTATGGTTTCATTTGGATGAGTTCCTGCCCCAAGTGGAGGAGTTCAAGTATCTCGGGGTCTTGTTCGCGAGTGATTGGAGAAGGGAGCCGGAGATCGACAGACGGATTGGTGCTGCAGCTGCAGTAATGCGGACGCTGCACCGGTCCGTCGTGGTGAAGAGGGAGCTGAGTGTAAAAGCGAAGCTCTCAATTTACCGGTCGATCTACGTCCCTACCCTCACCTATGGCCACGAGCTGTGGGTAGTGACCGAAAGGACGAGATCGCGGATACAAGCGGCGGAAATGAGCTTCCTCCGAAGGGTGGCTGGCCTCTCCCTTAGAGATAGGGTGAGAAGTTCGGCCATCCGGGAGGGGCTCAGAGTAGAGCCGCTGCTGCTCCACATCGAAAGGAGGCAGCTGAGGTGGTTCGGGCACCTGACAAGGATGCCTCCTGGGTGAGGTGTTCTGGGCATGTCCCACCGGGAGGAGGCCCCGGAGACACGCTGGAGAGATTATATCTCTCGGCTGGCCTTGGTGTTCCCCCGGATAAGCTGGAGGAGGTGGCTGAGGAGAGGGAGGTCTGGGCCTCTCTGCTTAGGCTGCTGCCCCCGCGACCCGGCCTCGGATAAAGCGGATGAAAATGGATGGATGGTTTCATTTGGAAGCAGCATACACAGAAACCAACATTTCTCAAGACAAAAAAAAGAAAAAAATCCGTAAACATAAACAAAGCAAATTTAAAAAGGGAGAAGGAAATTAGAAAAAGAGACATGAAGGAAGAGGTGGGAGTGATGGTGGGAGGAAAAAAGGAGAATCTCGGTGCTGGAGGGCTTGTGAATGTTTGAGGGGAGTATGAAAGGTTTATTACTTCCTAAGATTAATTTCTAGCCTTGCATCTCACCTACTACCCTCTCTACTTGACTCCATTACAGCACGGTATTTACCAAGCTCGTCTGCACAGCATGGGAGGAGGCATGCAAACCTAGATTTTTGAAAAACCCATTAATTCCAAACTCATCAGGGAGGGAGGGCGCGAGCTATTATTTATGTCACGGCTCACGTGATATAGCTACAACGGTTTGCTGCTGCATATGGCTTCGCAGCCCACAGAATGATTGTTGTTCACCCACAGTCAACTCGTCATACTTTTCCTGGCATTTACAATCAAACGAACTGTTTCTGCAAAGCAAATTGGTAGTGCTTCAGCGGCCATGTGCGAGAGCATGTGCTTCTGTGTTGATTTGCACACTCAGTTCTGTGGGTGCATGCTCTCATTTGCCAGCAATCGCACTGTTATCTCACCTTCTTTTGTTTCTTTAAAAAAATGTCTCAATAAAACTCTTTGGCAGAAAAGGTGCACTGCGATATCGCTGCAAAGGATGTCCGGTCTTTGAATATTTCGAATCCGAAGAGAGCTGTACGCAGACCAACTTCAAAGAAAATATGTCAAGGTAAACACTCAGATCTATTTGCGCTGGGAGATCTAAACCTACTCTTGATGTTTCCCCGTCACCACCACCACCACCTCCCCAAACATTTGGATGTGCTCGACTGGACAGACAGACAAAGACAAACACAACAACAGCAACGGCAGCAGACACGGATGCCCTAAACAGAATTATTCTGGCCAAATATAAAAGGCTGTCACACACAGATGTGGCAGGAGACTCGGTGAGAAACATTAAAACTTTGATATTTTCCGTTGACTCCGATTCTTTTCTCTAATTCCAGCCATCTTTCACACCCCTCCGCTCTGTCTTTGCACTCTGCTCTCTCCTCCCGCTTCACAGTTGTTAGGCAGGTGAAGGAAGCCATGTCTAACGCTGAGGATTTGGTGGGGCTTTTGACTGATGCAAGAGCTTCAAGGGATTGAGCTGTTTGTGATGTTAAGTACTCAGAGCCCCAACTCCACTTCTCATTTAAAGTTTCTATACATGAAAGTTTTTTTTTTCCTCGCCTTTCTGCAGCGGATCCCTGCAAACCTCATTCTGTTGGGTGAACTCTCATAATTAACTTGTGCTTAAGATAACACACTTGTACAACTTTGGGCAAACAGTGCAACGTCGAGACAGAACAGTCTTTGTAATGAATAATAGAACATTCTCAATTCTGGAGCTTCAAAAACATCAAGTGCCTTTTGGTGCGCTCTATGCAAATACTAATTCCCCCGCTTGAAATTCCTTTCACTGGGCTCTGACATGAGCCATGGCAATGACATGCATTAGTTGGTATTAATTTGCAGAAAGGAGGAATCCTATTGCTCAGCTCTAATTTTGTGCACTCTTGAGGTTCGATAGAGGGCAGACTGAATTACTGAAGTAGCCCCAGTCACCTAGCTCTCCCGAGGGTCTGGTAATAGGACAAATACAAAAAAAGCTCCTGGTGGCCTGTGACCGGTGTGCCTTTGAGTATAGACACTTGCTTGCAGTTTGCATGTGACAGTGCAGATGAGCCTTGCAGCGAAAAGACACAAAATACGAGCGGTTCTCAAAATGTTATGGCATTGCTTTTCTTTGTTTCTCATCTCTGACAAATAACTATGACTCTTAGTGGTCCATTAAAAACATTTCCAAGCTATGAAATTAGGGCTGCTACTATCTTTGTAGTTTGCACAAACTTTGGCCCGCTGCCACGATGACTGTTTGCTATCAATTTTATACATTCATGAAAAGCTCATCTTAATATTTCATTGCTGCAAGGGTTGTATTTATCAATAAAATATGCAGCTTCCCCAGGAGTGCCAAAACTTTTGAATACAACTGATAGCAAGCGGTCAACTCTACAAATGAGTCATAAAATGCACGAGTGAGAGAAATTAAGAACTACAACGTGTACATTTGTGCTGTTGACAGTTATCCATGTGCGACTTTTAAAAAAAATATTTTGTAGGTATCCGGATTTAACTCACGCTCAGAAGCAGGCACTTGTTCTCCTTGATGGCACCCAGGCAACCGAGAAAGCCTGTTACCATGACGATGGCGCCGATGGCAATGACCATATTGGCAGCTGACAGTGAAGGGAATGAGGGTGAGAAGGTGGCAAAGCTGCCCTGAGACACCGAGAGCCAGATGCCCACACCGAGCAGCCCGCAGCCACATAACTGCAAGGGAAAAAGATAAGACAGACGACAAGGTGAGAAAACAAACAGACAGGCACAACCTTTTCAGGGCGAGCTGCAGAAATGATTAGCATTCAAATTCATCTTTAGCTCTCCGCTGGCCGCGTTGGTTTAATGCGAGACCTGCCGAACAATAACAGTAATTCAAAGAGTACGGTTAGCTTTAAATTAAAAGGCATCCCCACCTCAAAAGTCCCAGTCCCAGTGCAACAGTCTCAATTTCCCCTCCAGCAGCCTGAGGAACTGCCCACACAATCATACATCTCCAAACACTGGTCAAAAAACGAGACTTTACACCAATAACAACTACAATAAGCCAATAACGCTCTGCAAGTGATTAGAGCAAAAACTGGGGTTGGGCCATGCTGGTTTTGCACGTTCCAGCTGATTTCATTAAATCCAGAACAAACAGACATGTAATTACTGCCAATCGCTGTAATGAAAACTTCCCAGCTTTATGAAATCTGCTTGCAGTAGAGCTGAGCTTCACCTAGAGGGAGCAATTCCCTAATCTCACCCTGTCACCCCGCCAGGCTCCTGCTATGTGTGTGACCTGCAGACCATTGATGCAATAAAGTGTTAGACTGTCACGCCTGCTGATGTGCGAGTCCTCCTATCAAAGATCAGAGCAGTACATGGTCGCCGCTTAGAGAGTCACATTTTTATGGAGCCCTCACAGCATAAAAATCAATAGAACATATATATGGTAATATATATGAAAAGCAAAGAGAGCTAAAATATGCAAACAAACCGGGGTAAATGATTGCACCGTTACTCTTTCCTCCTTTCTATTAACACCGCTGCCCTCTTCTCTTCTCATCTTTGCACCACTGCACCAGAAACCTTTAATGCCTGTCAGCAATATGTGCAACAAACCTGCAGTGCATGCAAACAAACAGACGTGGAGGAGCACGTTTACACACAGTATACAGAAGCAGTCGTGATCAAGAAGAAATTAAGATACGTGTCTGCTGCAAACGGCTTCCTTTTGTTTTACTATGAAATAATTAATCAGCCACATGGAGAGATAATCTGCAGCAGCTGACAAAGTTTAACTGTCAGCTAATAACAAACCTGGAAATTTGCTGCACTATCGGCACTTCCCTAGCAAACAAGTGTAGCTCCAGTTAGACAAATGCACACAAGTGTTGATCAACAAAGTGACTGGAAACAAATTAGTCGATGCAGTGGGGCGATGTTAGGTGATGATGTATAACTGATGTGCAACTTTTGAGATCGCAGCTGCAGACCTCATGAAGTGAGGACAGATAGCTCAGGTCTAATGAGTCCTATAGGATCTGTAAATACGTAAACTGAGCCTAAGAATTCTGTTCTCAGATACCAAATGAGCCACGTCCTACTCTCACTGACAGCACTACAAGCTGTGACCTCCACAGAAACTCCTCAGAACGTTTACAGACATCAGCATATTCTGCTGAATGAATGATACACCTGGTCTCACAAAGCCTGGGAAATGACTACGAGCAATTAGAAGTGAGGACAAAGCGAAACAATCGGGATTGTGCATAAATTCCTCAAAGACACTTGAAAGCCGAATTCCACAACTGATCGACTGCGGGTGAGTTGTGTGAAAGCCTGAAGTGAGTGCTCGCATAAACAAAGTCTTTCTGCTGTCAAGGTTGACAAGATTGCTGTGAACAGACCAACAAGCATCAGTATGATCACTTCTGATAGAGTGAGGGAAAGGTACATCGGTGCTCAAAAGACTTTCGGTCATTCATAATCGAAATAATTCAGAGGCAACTGGCCCTTTATGCTTCCCTGATTAAAAACGGGAGAACAAAAATGTCAATTGAAAATGCTGGAAAAGGTCGTGTCCTTATGCAGAGCGGCTAATATACAGGATCGCACGCGTACCGTTCAGGAGGCCAGATTATAGAGAGTGAGGAGGCATTCGAGGAAGCAGAGGACGAATAGTAAGTTTAAGAGGGCAGAAACATAGAGCGGATTTACAGCTAGTGAGGGGGAGCACCAGGAGGTTTAAGAGCCCAGGTGGGGAGCGTTACAATGCCTTCTCTTAATTGTGTTTAATGCCCAGTGAAGGGAGCTCGTCCAAGTGTGTCGCTCTCTTAAGTGACTGTGGAACCGCCCAACCCCCGCTCAATCTGTCTGATCTGAGCCAACCGAGAGCACGGTGTAATCTGTCCTGTTTCTACTACGACTACAATGACAACAGCAACACGCTGTCGTCAGACCTTTGTGTAGGTGCCTCTAGTAAAAGCCCTGATCTGTGTTATCTGACCTTCGCGTGTACTTCTGAGCTTGACATTGAGTGCCTCGGCTGAGCTCCTTATCTTCTTTTAATTGTGGGGCAGGCGTGTTTTGATATGCCATCTGCAGGGAAGGATCAACGAATCCCAAAATACTAGAGAAGCTTTTAAATATTCATAGAGAGGCCTTATTATAAAGGCAGTTATTGGTATTATATCAATGAGGAGTTAATTCCCCTATCTGTGGAAAAAAATCCAATAACCTGAATTTGCCTGTGATGTGGCAAAATTGCTGCACTCACATTGTGGATACTTTCTGACAGTCTCCTATAATGTCCTTGAACATACACAATTGAACTTGAACACAATAACCAGCAATATTGTTTGTGAGGTCTGACATATGAACCTGACGTATACCTGCAGATAGGGATGCACCGATACCGATGCACCGATACCACATCGGTCACACCGATGAGATATCGGTCATATCTCAGCATATACCGATACCGATATCGGTACCAATACCGATACCGGTATCGATACTGGTATCGGTATCGGTGCCGATACTGTAAAATGTGTGTGTACTCATACTCGTAAAAGTTAACCGATACCATGAACCGATACTAACTTATTACATTAATCAGAGGCTGGCTTGTCATTTTTGTTGTAGTTTTTTAGATTGACCACTAGGGGGACACCCCTTGCTAAACAGGCACAGGGTTAGGCGAGTCAGACTAGCACAGTGGTTCTTAACCTTGTTGGAGGTACCGAACCCCACCAGTTTCATATGCACATTCACTGAACCCCTCTTTAGTGAAAAATAAAATATGATTTTTTTCAAATTCAAGACATAGATATGTTTTTTATTGGTGCACAAAATGAGCCGTGCATGTCACGGTGGAGGCTCTGCCGAACCCCTGAGACCGACTCACCGAACCCCTAGGGTTCGATCAAACCCAGGTTAAGAACCACTGGACTGGCAGCTCCAGATAAAAAAGAGAAACTGGAGGCTGCTGTAGCTAGGCTAAACAAAATGTCAGCAGTGTGGACCGGAACAGCCAACTTTAACTCAGGTTTTGGAAAAGCGATGAAAAATGTCGAGAGAAAATCCACGGGCAGTTTAAATAACAGAGGCTCGACTCATTTCATCGCTCTGGATTGAACTTGAACACAATAACCAGCAATATTGTTTGTGAGGTCTGAGATATGAACCTGACGTATACCTGCAGATAGGGATGCACCGATACCGATGCACCGATACCGTTATCGGTACATCGGTCACACCGATGAGATATCGGTCATATCTCAGCATATACCGATACCGATACTGGTATCGGTATCGATACTGGTATCGGTATCGGTGCCGATACTGTAAAATGTGTGTGTACTCATACTCGTAAAAGTTAACCGATACCATGAACCGATACTAACTTATTACATTAATCAGAGGCTGGCTTGTCATTTTTTTTGTAGTTTTTTAGATTGGCCACCAGGGGGACATCCCGCGCTAAACAGGCACAGGGTTAGACGAGTGAGACTGGCGGCTCCAGATAAAAAAGAGAAACTGGAGGCTGCTGTAGCTAGGCTAAACAAAATGTCAGCAGTGTGGACCGGAACAGCCAACTTTAACTCAGGGTTTGGAAAAGCGAAGAAAAATGTCAAGAGAAAATCCACGGGCAGTTTAAATAACAGAGGCTCTGACTCATTTTATCGCCAATGATGACCAGCCAATGCCAGTCGTGGAAAACATAGGATTCTTCTCAGCATACTCGAGCTGCGATATGAAATTCCCAGCCGCCCACACATCAGGGAGATAATGGTGCCAAAACTTTCTAAAGAGGTAAAGACAAGCAGTGTGTGCGCGATGTCAGTCCTTGGTTTGGTGTGTGTGGTAGAAGTATCGGTTTTTGTACTCTGTATCGGCAAGTACTCAGATCCAAGTATCGGTATCGTATCGGTTTGAAAAAATTGGTATCGTTGCATCCCTACCTGCAGATATAAACAACAAGTACAGATGCTCAGGGTAATTTCAATATCTCCTGAACCCATGCATGCAATTTTGCAGCCCATCATTAAGCAGCTGATGGTGACACACAACAATCTTCGGCGAGGGGCCGACTTTTTTATTGCTACATTTTTTCGAAGTCTTTCTTGTTTAGATAATAGAAACCACTGTCAAAACAAATCAGCTGTTTTGCCTGGATGATGTTCTGCTTTGTGTTGCTCCCACTGTATAAGCGCTGCACAAGAGACGCTCCCCACTTTTTATCAACCTTAAGGTTGCTTTCATATTTGAGGCTGAGGGGAAGATATCTTCCAGCTGTGATAATGAAAAAAAAAATAGTTGCAGCCTGGAATACAAAGCCAGCTGCTCTAAACACTGGATTGACTTCAGAAAGCGAACAGCACTTAAACCAGGAGGGAGGAGCGCATGTAATTGTGCTTGGTATGGAGCCATTCTTTAAAAATCAATGGTAGCGTAAGAGTGAGCTGAGAGAATATGGCGTTTGACCTTTTCCTACGTGTTGGACAATATTGTGAGAGCACCTTGTTGGAAAGACGTCTGGAGTTCAGCGTCTAAATGTCATTTGTGGAAGAAGTGACAAAAAAAAACCCAGTAGAGAGGTGCACAGAGCGCGCCATTAACTTTCTGCTGGAGGATACAGGCACACGTGTGATGCGACTGCCTAGCTAGATGAATGGGACTCTACTGCTGGGGGCCTTATAACAAGCTCAGGGTGAAAATAATTGCAACAATACTGTGAGAAGCAACTGTGAGGCAACTTTCCAAACAGGAAGTTGATGTGACAGAGGTCAACCAGGAGGTCTGCAGAAGACGGATAGAGTATTAAATCCAGAGAGATTGCGCGCTGTGTATAAGGTAAAAAGAGACCAAGACTCGAGGGAGGGAGAGGAGAAGAAGAAAATAAGGCTGACCCTTCATCTGAGCGGCTGGCTTGGAGAATTATCAGCTGCTGCCGTGACACAGGACCCCACTAAGAGGGAATGAGGTGTAAGTGTGTGCGAGGGACACTGGAGGACCTTTTCACACAACGATCCCTGTGAGAGGTCGCGTCCTGTCATAAACAATGACAGCTTTTGTCAAAGTACTACTTTCTTTTCTGACTGCCCTCGTCGCAAGAGTTTGATACCAGTTGAAAGAGTTTTTGAAGTTCAGAGTGTGTTATGTGAATTGGAGAGAGAAAGATTGTCAAAGAAATATTGTCAAAGCTACCAAATTCACTGCAGCTGAGACTAAACAAGTAATAAACTACTATCTACTACTACTGCAATTCATTATTATCAGGATGTCCAAAAAACTCACTGAAAAGCCTTCAGCTAATCCAAAATGCTGCAGCAAGAGTCCTGACAGGGACTAGAAAGAGAGAGCAGATTTCTCCTGTTTTGGCTTCCTGTTAAATCCAGAATTGAATTCAAAATCCTGCTCCTCACATACAAGGTCTTAAATAATCAGGCCCCATCTTATCTTAATGACCTTGTAGTACCATATCACCCTATTAGAGCACTTCGCTCTTGCTCTGCAGGCCTACTTGTTGTTCCTAGAGTATTTAAAAGTAGAATGGGAGGGAGAGCCTTCAGTTTTCAGGCCCCTCTTCTGTGGAACCAGCTTCCAGTTTGGATTCGGGAGACAGACACTATCTCTACTTTTAAGATTAGGCTTCAAACTTTCCTTTTTGCTAAAGCATATAGTTAGGGCTGGACCAGGTGACCCTGAATCCTCCCTTAGTTATGCTGCAATAGATGTAGGCTGCCGGGGGATTCCCATGATGCATTGAGTTTTTCCTTTCCAGTCACCTTTATAACTCACTATGTATTAACAGACCTCTCTGCATTGAATCATATCTGTTATTAATCTCTGTCTCTCTTCCACAGCATGTCTTTATCCTGTCTTCCTTCTCTCACCCCAACCAATCACAGCAGATGGCCCCGCCCCTCCCTGAGCCTGGTTCTGTTGGAGGTTTCTTCCTGTTAAAAGGGAGTTTTTCCTTCCCACTGTCGCCAAAGTGCTGCTCATAGGGGGTCATATGATTGTTGGGGTTTTCTCTGTATCTATGAAGCGCCTTGAGGCGACATTTGTTGTGATTTGGCGCTATATAAATAAAATTGAATTGAATTGAATTGAATTGAATAAACAGATATTTGCTTTGCTATATTTACACCTGTAATTAGGAAGCAGTTGTACCGTTAGAGCACAAGAAACCATAAGGTTGGTGAAAATGCCAGCCCGACTGCCCTGCTAAAGATGGAGCCACTTCATCACTTAACAACCCCTCCACCCCCTCGCTTTTTACTGCAACTCCATCTTTCTTTTCACCAGAAAATTAAAAACAAAAAAACCTCCCCCACCCCGGCGCACAAAGTCTTCTGCTCCAGCCGGCATTGATTTTGCACTGAAATGAAGACAGAGGATATTCATCGCGGCTAAAAGAAGATTTTTCAATTTTTCACCAGATGATCTTGCAAGCCACTGATTCATTTTATCACATAAGAACAACACCCCGCCAGCTGCGAGCGAGAATCACAGAACAAACATAATAAATCAACTGTAAACATCAAATAAAAGTGACAAAGCCTTAAAGTAAAGACAGTAAAGATCTGTATTTTCTACCCAGTGAGTGGAAAAGGTCCTATTTGAAGCGTGCTGTGAAGGAAAAGGAATCATTTTAAGGATAGGCCCTCCACAGAGAGTGTTTGCGTGCGCCTGTCAGACAAGGTTATTTTTTTAAGACTCCTTCCTGATAAATAAATTCTCCATTCGATCCATCCTCCATGGTGGCCAAACAAAAGAGAATGAAGGATGGTAGATATTTTTCACATCTTCACTCCTGGTTTATTCTTTGACTCACCTTGGTTTCGACATACTTAAAGGAAGCTGCTGAAGACTTGAATGAGAACAAACACTGTCAATAGCAGGGATCCTACTGTGACTTCTCACAATGCCTATTGAATGCAAGTATAAAGCCATGTAACAGCTGTATTGTAAATGTTCATCTCGAAAGCACAAATAAGCAGATTATTTCTAAAGAAAGACATTTCAGACACTTCTATTCTATCCTATTGACAGTGTCTGGAATTTGTTAGATGCATAAATATTGAAGAAAACACAAGCAAATCTGCTTCAAAAGATACATTTATGAATAAAAACATTATGTGACCCACATGTTTCACTATATTCCTTCGCCCGATGGTGCTAGACGAGGTAAGCTGTAGGCCATATGCAGCTTTTCAGCAAAACTCGCCACCTTCTGTCTCCCCAGGCTTTCTGGGGACATCCTAGCCATTCCCCTGCGAACGCTGCACGGCCAATGTGAGTTGTATAACAAGTAAATTATTCACAGAAACTGCAATGGTGGGGGTGCTTTCAGGCTCAGAATAAACACCGCATGAATTCTGAGGCGGGATGACAGATGTGGAATGTAAGATTTAAAAAGCTACGTCTGCCTAAGTTAAAGTTTCATTCACCGAGGGGATCCTGGCAAAATCATGCAGAGAATCTGTGCTGCCTGACTGAGTGAGTGCTGCTCTCTATGAACACGTACGCTTAATTTAGGTAACTGAACTTTTATGGGGTCAAGTGCACAGCGTCTGCGGATCTCAATTGACTTTCAGCTTTTGCCCGTGTGCTCTTATAATGTGACGAAAACACTTGTCTTTTCGATTCGGCGCTGATGTTTCCGTAGAGGAAGCCTTTCCGCTGTCCATCACGTGTTTAGTCAAGCATCCAAAATATTGCAGTGCTGGGCCGGTTCTGGTTGGATGCCTCAGCTTTCCACTCTGCAGTCTGGGCCTCGACTACGGTGTTTAGGGGCCCTCAGCGATGCACCTATCAATGATGCAGGGCTCGCCATGTCTCCCCATCTCTCCCGAGAAGAGCTGAAAGGTCTATTCACAGCAAAGTGACTCCAAATCAATCGTGCCAGGAAGGATTAAAGACAGACAAGCCTTTCTCTGCCTGTCCGAAGCTATCCCTGCTGTCTGCACTGACACATTCACACTCTTTCACACCTGACAACATTCTCTACCCTTAGAGGACAAGACACCAAAAGACAGAAAGCCACGACAATGGCAGGAGAAAAACTATTAGACATCCCTGACTAATTCCGCCGTTAGATCTTTACCATCCCAACAAGACTCTTCAATCAGCCTGAGAATCCAGAGGCACTTCAATTATGCATTGAGAACAAGTAGGAGAGCACCAGGAAGAAGAACGTCATCCTGCGATTGGGGCCATAAAGTGATGAGGCTCTGCTTGCCGCAGCCAGTCAGAGAGTGAGAACGTGGATGGAGATGCGCAGGGAAATGGGGCCTGCAAGCCAAGCGCAGACTACAAAGCACACAGCCAAAGACAGACAAACACTGCCACTGGAGAGGAAAGCTCCTTTACTTCTTCATGCTGCAGATGCGCGCTGGCTGCAGGGACGGCAGCTGCACCGTCTTACAGCTATCTCATCCAAGTCAGCTCTAAATCAATGCACAGAAAACCAGCGTGCTTAGTGTTTTAAAGAGACGAAGGACCATAAAAAAATCCCAGTGACGTTCTAATGAGGACAATGAGATATAAATACATAAACTGAGCTAATAAGAGGGGGAGATGTTCCTCACACAAGGCGCTAATTAAATGTGAATTTCGCCACTCTGTTGACATCAAAGGTGCTTGAAAATATCTTACGAGGCATTTGCGTACAATAAAACGGGAACGCGTTAGAAAAATAAATATCTATTTATGTGAAAGCAGTGCCTTTTTACGAGTGGCTGTTTTCCTCCACATAAACTGCCGTGCCTGTAGAGGCACACAAACATTTGGCTCGTATAAATATCTCACTCCGGTCTGCCAGTGCAGCCATGCCGAAAATCCTAAGAGACAGGCAAACCGTTGGACAGTCTCCCATTGAGTTTCACTGCTTGGAGGGCTTAATGAGCGTGCTGGCTCAGCAGAGGTGCATGTGGCCGGAGCCTCGTGTATTCGACAGGTCGAACGGTCCACCTGTTCACCTGCAGCACAGGACCAAAGGGCTCGAGGAAACGGAAAATCCCTAATGCACCGCACGGCAGCTAGATTGCCATCCTCAGCAGATTACTCGGCTCCTTTTCGCTCCTTGCGGGTCATCAAAACAAATCCCAAGACTCGGTGTCACAGAGCAGGGCACCAGCTTCTGTAAATGTACCTCTAAGGGTGTCATCTGCTAAAGTGACCGACCATAATAATTCCAATGTGTGTCCTCATTTCAGAAAACCACAAACAAACAATAGCCTCCACTTACAACATCAATCAATCAAAGCATACACACTTCTCGTGATGAACTGATGACCTTGGCTGGCTGTGTTTGAAAATGCCTGAAGAGTAAAATATGTCATTTCTAATATATTTCAAGTGACAGACAGTCGCATGCCTGAAATGAGGTGAAAAGCAGCCTTGGGCTTTCTCCCTGAAAATGAGTGAAACACTGTTGTGGTTTTAGCTACAGGGCCAGTCTGCACAACCTTGTGCAAAAATTGCTGCTGGGTTCACTGAAAGCTGTTCGGGGAGAAATATGATACTAAGTAATGTTTTTAGTGTGCATTCAGATGCATGCGTATTACATGCTTTATTATCTCATTTCACTGCACGGAGTGGGCGTGTGGCCTTGCTGTGGGGTTGGTCTGTGTACTGCACAACCAGCCAAGATCCCATTAGAGACATTGGTGCAAACACGCAGCATATAACATTTCACCACAATGCTTACCAACACTCCTAATGAACAGAAGGGGATTTGATTTCTGAAACGGGCGTGGTGGCCAGAACCCAAAACAAACACGAGGGGGTGAAGCGACGGCATGAGCTGTGCAAAAAATGTGCTTAGTCTATTCACTGTTTGTGCTTTCAGATGAATTACACAAGGGCAGAACAAATTTTTAACAAATGCATAAAAGTAAAATTGTGAACAGAAGCGTATGTTTATTCCTGGAGCAGGAGTACTGTGAATGGAAACACTCAGGTTATGCAACGCGAGGCATTATGCATCCCTGGAGGGACAGAGGGAAGATGAAGATGCAAAATATGCACATCCGCTTAAGTGAAACCCAGAGCACGAGGCAGCTGCCTAGTGAGAAGAGAGCAGATTCAGATTGAAAGACATATAATCAACAGTTACACTGCATGCCGCCACACCACAGGGTAAAGGACTTTTTCTGTGCATCTGGAAAGGATACACTTTTTCTCTTCATTCAGCTGCTTTAAAGACGCCTGTGAAAAGGCGATGTAAAAGGAACCGTTTGATAACGCTTTTACACCCTTTTCTGTCATATGATAAACCATCCTGATGGTATATACATTACAGACGAGCTTTTTGTTCTGTTGCATCTTATTTGTCACAATGATACTTTATTTTTTTATGATTTTCAGATCTTTTCTTTAAATTCAACTTTATTGTCATTGCACATGCACAGGTACAGGGCAACGAAATGCAGTTTGCATCCATCCAGAAGTGCTTTAGTGATATAGATATATTACAATATATATTAGCAATAATATAGATATGTAAGTATATTACAGAAATGGGTCTATTATGGTGTGTTATAATGTACACGGTATGAAGTATGTTATGAATATTCTATAACTATAAGTATGTACAGGCTATGAACAGGATATAAATATGAAATAAAAACTATACAGAAATGTGAACTATGCAGGTTATAAACAGTTGTAGGATTAAAAATTATCGTATGTACAGAATGATTATTTACACAGAATTATACAGTAGTGCAGTTAAGATCAGTGAGATATGTGGATAATTTCTACAGAGGCTATAAAGTGCTGGTGGTTGTGAGTGGTGGTTCAGTCCATGTTATTATTGTGTGTTTGAGGGTACGGTTGTCCATTGTGTGTGTGTGTGTGTAGGTGGTTGTGGGTGTGTGTATGTCCAGTCCATGAATTTAATGTGGGTCAGATGTCAGGAGGAGTTCAGGAGTCTGACAGCTGTGGGGAAGAAGCTGTTCCGGTACCTGGTGGTCTTAGTCCGGAGGCTCCTGTAGCGCCTCCCAGAGGGCAGGAGGGTGAAGAGTCTCGAGCAATTTGGACTTTGTGCTGAAACTCATGCAGTAAGTCTAAGTTTGTTCTTATGTTTAATATTTAATTGTTTTAAATCTTTCAATTTGAGTCTTCCTCTTCATTTTTGGCTTCTTTTTAATTAACCCTAACCCTAATTTGCTATTGCATACTGTGTATTAGCTTTGTGACTCTTTGTATGTGAAAAGCGCCGCACAAATTTAGCATTTTGCTTGCTTGTTTGCAATAATTCATACAACATTAGAAAAGACTGGGAGAACTTGCTGTGCTGGAATATTGCAGAACCTCTTTCTTCATTTTAGCTTCAAGCTCAGAAATCCCAGAAAATTGACCTTATCCTCTAAATGTCTTCCCAAAGCGATTCATTCTGGACATAATAAAATTAGAGTGTGAGGGAACGCAGAATGAAAACAAGACCTTACATTAACCAATAGACAGATGCAATCTGTATTCATGGAGGTGCGGTGTGTCTGCGAGCACTGTTTGAATGTTGATGACGCTCTGTCTGCATCTGCTCCTCATCCAGGGGGAACAGAGGGAAGTAATTGTATTTCACCTTTGGACATGACAGCGACAACACCCGAATATTGTCTAAAGGCCAAGATGCTCCGGTCATCCATCATTCTGAAAATGTATTCTTGAAGTAAAAGAAAAAAAAAGAATTGATGCAATATAGATAAAGCGTTGACAGCTGTAGCATAAACAGAAAGTACGATCCTTGAATCCTTCGGCTTTAACAGCAATAAAACTTGAAATTTCTAACTTTTAATATGCCTCACATTTCATTCCCCTGCCATATGGTGTCGTACTAATCAGTGTTGCTGTTGCAGATGCCGTCTCCCGTTATACCTCTCCACTTTCTCTCAATCCTACTGCTTCTTTTTGCCATTTAAAAAAACCCCAGCTCAAGCGGGATGACATTTGACAATTTTGAAGTTGTGCATCTCCTGCTATGTGAGAACACACAGACACACCAATAGAAATTACCTTCAGTCAGCGCAAAATCTTTCTTCAACCAGTGGGTTTAGGTCTGACATCAACAACAACATGACGCTTGCCTCTGATAAATGCAGACCTCCCTTCTTGACTGGTGTAAAGGTCAGGTTTTAGTGGCAGCTTGATGGCACAGAAAAGCTTCCTTGACAGGCTCCCTGTTCCTTTCCTCTTCTTTTATTCCCCCCTGAACGCCTCATTGGACGCGCCTTTACAGTTGACATGCTAATTAGCACAGAGGGGAAATGGACTGTGTAACTACTCTTTTCTGGTCAGCCAACCTTTCAATGGCCATCAGCCCCTCATCCCAAGCCAGTGGACCACACAAAGAGATAGATCACTAAATAATAGCGATCATCAATCCCTCTATTGTTGTGATGTTGTGATGCAATCATAGCTGCATTATTTACGAGACAGGAACGAGCCTCCTTACAGGCATCTTTATTACATCCAGGAGACTGCATTACGACTTTGTCAGTGACCTCCGCTGGATAGTAATCAACTCCCACGGGTCTACCTCCTACTTTGAGTAAATTTTAGATTAGCATTTCTTCTGTTTTAGAAAGGAGCGAGTGCTAATCACTCAACGCCGTGCTCTTGTTTGCTGGGGACAGGATAACTAGCACGGGTGACAGCCTGAAAGAGGAACATATGGATCAATGCCTGCTCCAAGAACGGCACAGGAATAAATCAATGCTCATTAGATGTGAATTAACGTCCGTCAGAAAACAAATACTCGGCACTTTATGAACTTGCCTTGAGCTTGTCTTACCAACTCTTTCAAATGGATACATGTTGTTACCCAGTTAGGAGGTGAACGGTAATCATAGGCGCAATCTGAGAAGACTTGGCCAGCTGGTGCAGAGTAAGGTGAAGTTAGCACTCCTACATCTCTCCTATTACTGCTTCCCATCAATCAACGAATGAGAGCATTTTACCGGATCAGAGTCTCCAACGTGACCTTCAGATACAGTCGTTTATTTGCATAATTCTCACTTTGCATATAAAGTAATACATGTACTCTTGATTCTGTATCACAGTTTTTTGGGGACGAGTTTCTTCAAAGTAAATATAATCACCTATGTGCACTAAATATGAGCAGAGCCGCTATATCTGTGCACCAGTGCGCTGATTATGTATTTCACTTAGCAGTTTCCCCAAGTGTCCCCCAGTCATCATTTGAAAGATTCTAGTGGCTCCAGCAGAGCCCAGCCTGTCATCAGACGCGAGTTCAAAGACAAGGATTGCTTTCAACAGAATATTGTGTGTAATTTCTGTGCGTGATTGCCGCCCGGCCACACTGGCTGTTAGTTTGGTCTCGAGCCAGAAGCATGAGTCACACCAGGAGAGAGCAATGTTTCGTCAAGGACCCTCAGGAATAAAATACGGTGACCCTGAGAGACTAACTATTCCCTTCTCCAGTCGGTGGAACCATGCATCAACTTTGCCATCTTGCTTAAAATAACTTACATGATCACAGACCTACTTTGAAGCCCAGCTATCTAAAATCAAAGGAGCCAAAAGGCTCAAAGTAAAGACAAAAAACAGAAGTGGGACGAAGCCTTTTTAACATCAAAGTCATCAAATATGTAAGAGTTTCAATAAAGTACAAGACCTCGTATCCTAATTTTCTTGGCTAAATTCCCTTTTTTCTCTATTCACAGCAGAAAGTGCAAAGCGAGAGAAATTCACTTTCATTTACGAGTAGAAAAAGTCGATTTTTTTCAATTTGAGGGGGAGTTTTTACGAGATAAGATGTCGCACGATTAGATGAGACGATACGAGATTTTGTTTACCCAGCCTCAAAATGTTGTGATGATATATTTGAGAGTTGAGGCTGAGCAGCTCTCGTGTGGATAAACTCTTGCTGACAAACAGGGGATTTCACACAGGCGGACAAGCTGCATCCTAAAAACATGATTACCGAGCAACGCGATGGGATACAAATCCTCTACAAATTCCTGTTACTACTGTATCTTCATTAATCAGCTTCCCCGTGCCCCATGTCTGTACGTCTCACGGACGATGAGATGATTATTCACATTGGTGAGTCTTTTCTTGGGATTTTTCATGTAATCACCACACTGAACATTGTGGGTCGGGTTTAACGATTAATATAAAGACAACTTATTTCTCTTATTTGCAGGTCAGGGGGCTAAGTTAGGTCAGGTCCCAGGAAGACGGATGACACGAGGAAGCAAAAATCTGCCTGTGATTTCCTGCTATGCGAGTTCTTCTTTTACACTGACGTGTAGTCATTGAAATGCAAACTGAACAGTGAGGAGGAGAAACTGCAGGCTACAAGTTTTATGTGGGAGTTGACAGCTGAACGGGTTCATCATTTGTTGAGAGTCCCCTCAAGCAGTTATAAATAAATACCTGGAGCCTGTGAGTTTCCAGGAGTTGGTAATGTTATTTTCTCTTTACGACCAAAAAGAGTATACCAGTTCCTAAGAGATGCTGACCTAAGTTATTATACTCAGACAAGCATAGAGTTTAGGCGGAGATTTGCACTGCAGGGCTCTCCTAGGAAACGTCAGAAGCAAACTGACACTTGCACTTCTGTGTCACCCACCTTGAATTTCAAAGTTATTGTTAAATATCCCCGAGAATTAAATCGATTCCAGCCCAGTGTAGCAAAGACAAGTCTTATTGGGAACCAGCAAAGGTCTGCAAAGTTGTGGTTTCTTTGCCTCATAAAATTGTCGTTGCTGTTTATCTGCAGTTGCAAATGTTTGTGCATGTTGAGCTCAAATGTGCGTATCTTCACATGGTTTTAACTAAATAAATAAAGGCACAGACCAAGGTTATTATCGTTAACAAAAACTAACGAAAACTAACAAAATAACGAAAACTAGAAGTGAAAAAACATTTTCGTTAACGGAAATAAAAATAAAAACAAAAAAAGGAAAACTAATTTTATATTTATTTATAGCAAAAATGTGTTTAGTTTTCGTTGATGTGTGCGTGTCATACAAGAGTCAAGGGTGAAAATGAAGTTTAGTTTCCAGATTTTTTTCTTGCTGTGTCTCATTATGCCAGCAGGTGGCAGCACGTTAGTCGAGTCGTCTGTGTCGCTGCTCCGTCCACGCGCAGAATCATGTCAGGAAAAGTCGGGAGAAAGCGCCAGAGTCCAATTTGGGATTACTTTGAATATGACTGTGTTTTGGATAAAGCAAGTGTCTTGTAGTGGAAAGAGACAAATTATGAGGGACATTTCTAAAGGGAAAAAAATCCCACAAACCTTAAAGTGCACTTGAAAAGCTCACACAAGAAGGCTAACCTAGCTTAGCTTGAGAAGGTAAGGGAGCACACTCAACCCTCATCCCCAGAAAACAGAAGCTAACCCCAGGCAAGGCAGCGTGATGCATCCCGAGACAACAGGACGGGGATATCTACACAACTGTGTGAGTCAATTACCTTCAAAAAGTTTATCAATTCACTTGAACCAAAATTACGAACACCCGGTGCTGCGAGAGTTAATAGTCTCATTGGGGCCAAGATATACATTTTATAGTTGCCTGGTATCAATGGTTGTTCATCTGCCTTTATTTATTTATTTAAAGAACCCATAGGTGGGAATGTGAGTTGTCTGTCTCTGCGTGTTAGCCCTGCGACAGACAGGCGACCTGTGCAGGGTGCAGTATGGTAGCTGGAATAGCAACATACCCAAGGATGAGCAGAAGAGCATGACTGATATGATGAAACTGGGATTTTGTTACACTTAATTATTGCAAACACAACTAAAACTATAACTGAAACTAATCAAAACTAAACTGAAACTAAGGATTTTCAAAAAAATAAAAACTAAACTAAACTAGCAAACAATTGGTAAAAACTAATTAAAACTGATATAAAATTGAAAATCTGAAGTCAAAACTAAATAAAAATAAAAACTAATGAAAATTGCAAAACTATTAAAACCCTGGCGCAGACAACCAAAGAAAATAGATATTTTAATGTTGGAGCTGTGTCCTGGCAGTGCAGTTGGTCATGTTTCCATGAGAAGACCTGAATAGCTGCTCACCACAAAGAGTGTTAGGTTTACAGGCCTGGGTCAGTAAAGCCACGGGCCCCTCTGGTCCATATAATGCAGTAAGGGTCAGCTAAAGTCCAACTAGCCACTGAGCTGATTGAGGTGGTTATATATAGACACGCACTGGCAAGCTAGCTCATTCGGGGGACCGGGCTGGGGGCTGTCACAAGGCTTGTGGTGATGTAGCGCAAGTTCTTTAATCTAAAGTCAGCCAATGGCATAACGGAGCAAGACACTTTTCCATGACACAAATCAGAACAGAATTTCCCCTGTGAGATAAGGAGACGAAGGGAATCAATGCAGTATATATGAAGGATAATGAGGCATTAATTGTTGGTACATTGCTGAGAGTTTCAGGTGCACATCTGAAAAACAGGGCAGTGAGCGAGGGTCAACCATTTACCTCTGTGACTGAAAGGGAACATGCCTGTGGGATACCGGATACATGATCTGAATAGCTCAGTATTTTGGAAGATGTTAATGCGAGTGAGGCTATGCGGCACATGTGAGCAGAGGGTTTTAGCTGGAGTGTGACCATCTTTTCAACCATCTTTTCAATGTCACAGGCGTATCACTCCCACTATGGCAGCATAGTGGCGTCTGAAGTTCTAATTAATAAAGCTGCTGGGCAGTGGTCACTGTGAATGGAAACACTGTTACAAAGCAGAAAATCATGTATTCAAAAAAGATTTTTAAAAAAGTACAAAATCTGTGAATATACTGAGAACAAGGGTGTTATTTATTATTCATATATGCAAGTTTTTAACTGAAAGAGTGTGTTTGCACAGAGGGCAAGGCAGTAGGATTGCATACAAAATGAATGGAAAGGCGTCATTAGGCGTACGTTCACCAGGGGGCAGCACAAACTGATGTAAAGTCTTGCTTGTGAAATTCCCGGGAGCTTTGAGAATCTGCTTCATATGTGTAAGATACAAGAATAAGGAAATAACAGGAAGCGCTGACACACATGATTAGCCAATGGCTGAGCTGAATGCAAACACATAGCTAATGTATAGCTAATGTTATCCTGTAGCCAGTGCGTGCGTACACTGATTATTTGATGCATTTGAATATCACGAGGGTAACATTTGGACTGTTTCACTCTGAGCACAACTTTAAGCCTTTTAGACGAAAAGACGAACAAATGAAAATTTAAATTTAAATTTTTAATCTCAAAGTTATTTTTCTGAAAAAAAACTTTGTGGCCAAAATGAACAACTTTGGCCTATTTAGAAAAACAAATGGGATGATGGATTTTCAAACATTATGAAATCTCTACTGGCATTCAAACAATAGCAGATATCTTGGCCCCAGTGCAGTCTGGATAGCACTAAGCACAGTATACAACAGCGGTCCCCAACCCCCGGGCCTCGGACCGGTACTGGTCCATGAGTCGTTTGGTACCGGGCCGCGAGAGTTGAGGCTCAGGTGTGAAATGTATAGTTTTCAGGGTTTTTATCGGTTTTCAGCGTTATTTTGTTATCGTTTTTATCGTTAACTCGGTTTTCCTGGGTCTTTTCGAGCCCGTTCTCACTCCCGAGGCGTAACATGCCGACGTTTTGTCATGTCCCGCGGCGTTCCTGAGGAACGCGAAAGGAGACCTTCGGCGTTCTTATGGTACGCGGCGGGTTATGGCTGAAATCCAGTGCAATGACGCTCCCGCGGTAATAGATGTTCCAGCCCTGTATTCCAGCCCTAAACCTAACCTTATCCCTAGCCCTAACCATAACCTTTTTCCTGACCTTAACCACTTTAATGATGTTAAATAGCGTGTTTCCAAGCGATTTGAAGAAAAAGAGCGAACATGTGTAGATTGAGTCCATATGGTTCTCATATTTCCTCATTTTTCCGAGGTCGTCATTTAGGAACATGGTGGGTAGCCGAAAACGTAATATGTTGACGATTTGTCACCTAGCGTAAAATGTTACGCTTTGAGAGTGAGAACGTGTTGGTCTTTTCACGCGTGTTATGAATAAATCTTCTTTTTTTGGTACCGGTACTAGTTTTATTTTGTTGTATTTATCCGCGACACCTTAAAGGCCGGTCCGTGAAAATATTGTTGGGCATAAACGTGGCGCAAAAAAGGTTAGAGACCGCTGGTATACAACATGTGTTAGACAACAAACTTTTAACATTTTTATGGGGTTTCAGTTTCAGTTCTTTAATGTAAAGTTGGACAAATTTACATCTTAAACAGAAGAACCCCAAAATGTATTCATAATGTAAAACTGACAAGGAGGAAGCCCCCATGATGCTCACTCAGGCTCGAGCACGCTGCACTCTGCACGCTCCTTCTCACCCTGAGGTGGGAGAAAGGCACTAAAATCTATTACGCCACACCGAATGGCTTTTTTCATTTCGACAGAAAAGTGCATTCTTTAGCAGCGGCAGTAGTAAGTGTTGGGTGTATTTTTCACTGCACTTAAATCTCATCTCATTCTTTCTTGCCAATTTGCATCACAAGGGGATACTCTGATGGCCTTCCCTATAATGAAAATGGAAAGACATTCATTAAGCTTGATCTTCAGACTCTGGACAAGCACTCGTCACTGGTGATTAAGTGCAGACAGGAAATTTCATTCATACACAGCTCATAAATAAAAATGAGAGAAAACACATGCTTTCATTTTTTTTCTCTGAGCTCCAAATGAAGCAATAATAAGTTAGAGATGAAAAGAAATTCATCACTAACGGTAATTATTAAGATCATTACGCGCCATGTGTCGTATATTGTATGGACAAGCGTGGCAAAAGACAAATGTGGGGATATGTGGACAATAAATATGAAAAAGCGGTTAATTTGTCAGTAAAATGATTATGTCATTAATGTGAGTCACATTTTGCGCCTGCTGTCTATACTGCGAGTAAAGGTTGGCGGAGTGAAAGTGCAGGTGGAGCAGAGGTGCATTTCTCTAAATGTCATGGATGATTACCTAACTTAAGCTACATCATAGTTAGCTTAGTAAACAGACTTTCGGTGGTAATCCTTATTAGCTGAGCACAAATAGGAAGGATTGTGGAAATGAAGGCCTTTACGGCAGACGGCCGAGATTAACTCTGACTTGTGAGTTATGACAGGCTGACTGAGAGGAGTCCTTCTACAGCCCAGTGAAAGCGATTACAATTAAAATAGAACAAGTTTAACTAAAATTGCTTTTGTCAGCCAGCGTGAGATCAGCTTTATTTTGTTTATCTGAGATTTGGAGCAGACTGGGCACTATACAGGCTTTGTGTTAAGCACATGCTCCCCTGATCGGTCCTTAACTGTGACCGTCAGACTGAAGGGCAAATAAGGGCGTCACCTCGCACAATCGATCAACCTCGCTAAAGGACGTGTCTGTCGATATGGAGGGCAAAAGAAGTCATTTCGTGTCGTGAAGGTTTCACATGTGGCTCAAAATGTTAATACACCTTAGAGGTTTCGTGAGGAGGAGGAGAGGTCAGTGGATTCGTTTGGAAGAGTTAACCCTTTAAAGCCGGTCGGAGTGGGCACGCTCTGTTTTGCGTAACTATTTTTAAAGCTCTGCAACCACGTAAGCTAGCGCAATCATTTTTTTTGCATATGAAACCGGAGGAGTTGTACTTACATCTTATGCCATCAGCTTGTCCTCGGTCACAGTTTCCTTCCACATATAGCTTTGCAAAAACTGCATAAAAAGCACTTGCAGCAACAAAAACATAATATTCCAGAAACACGCTTTGCTGATCCGATCAGCTGTTCATAACACTTCCTACGTCCATCAGCTCGAACTATCGCATGTCCGCCATGACTTGCCCGAAACCGGAAGTGACGTCATTTGCAGAAATGTAGTTTTTTACTATCAGGGCCTCATGAGCCTATACTGGTGTTTTTAAAAGTTATCTTTGACTTTATGACTTTCTGTGTCGTTTCTGGGATGCTTAGGACTCATATTGCACTGCTGGAAATAGTTTATTTTGATGCATATGCTGCTTTTTTGCTAATTTGCATTATAATATTTATTTTCGTTTTTCCTGCAGTATATAAAAATTGGTGTATTTCAAAAATAAAACTATGAAGACACTCAAAATAAATTTCCTGTGGTGGGAAACTATTTTGTGCAACTTTTTTGTATTTACAGTTTTGAGGGATAAGCCTCTTAAATTTCTCTAACTAGAAATATATGTTAAAAAAACAAAAACAACTTTACATTTTTTGTAGTTTATTCCACTTTTTTGCAATTTATGTAGTTACTATGCACTTAATGCAGACATATTATTAAAATCTGGGCTATAATGTTTGTATTGATGTATAGCAACTTGAAATGCTCCCAAAAATGGCTCCACAGCATGTAAAAATATAATATAAGCTCTGGCGGACTTGGTTCTATGGTAGCTCTTAAAGGGTTAAACCGCTTTCCAAGCTCCGCGAAGGCCAGACTGGTGGATTCTTTATGTCTGTTGCCGTGGTTTCTCAAGTTCACAAAATGTGCATTTGGACATCTCCTGGACATCAATCAAATCTTTATCAAAAGTTCCATTTTTACCATTATCGACACAAATAAGAAAACTCACCTTAACCCAACTCCTCTCTGGTGCTTTCCCACAACACAAAATATCACAGATTAAGATACTGTGAGGCAGCCTGTTGTCATGACAGGTTATCTTTTCCTCCCAGACACCACACATGCAGCGCTTTCACTGGATAAACATGCAAACAAGGGGGGAATAAAAAGCTTTCCATACACCAAATAGCATATTTAAACCATACAACTGAATATGCAGAAAAAACTGATTTTTTTCTGACTGGAGATGAAGATAACATATTTGACCCTGCTGCTGAATTATGACAAAATTATAAAGTCAAGTTGTTCCAGACTATTTTTCCCACAAATCTCACCAAGCTTGGCCTTGTGAGTCATCTAAAGGCAATAATTACTTTATTTTGAAGTTCACTCCACTACGATCCCACTAGAAATGTTAAGTGTGTGACCTCTCGACAGAGTTGTTATTATGATGACCTTTCAAAATATTTGCTTGTCTCCGTGAGCTCTGTGTGGCCAGTAGGTTATAAACGAGCTCGAACCCGACATTGAGAGAAACCCTTTCAAGCAGCTGTTTGATCAGCTCCCTGCTGACCGAGAGAAATAAGCAAAAAGAAACAAAACTAAAGAAAAGACACAAGAGACGGAGCGCACACAGTGTGTTGAATAACACCGTAAGAATTTTAGGCGGTGGTTATTAGTCAGGCACTCTCTGCATATTCCCCAGGTTGATGTCAAAGAGGATTCTCATTAAGTCCGATCAATAACAGTGGGTTTGTTTATTCAACAAAAACACAAGACACAAAATGCAAATAAAAGTTTTCTACTTGCAGAAAATTCACCGAAATGTGCCATAAAAAGTGCCGGTCATAACGAAGTCTGATAAAGAGCAATTTTTCATACATGTATAAACACAATCTATTAATCACGCAGTAATAAAACAAACCACAAATTTAAAAGAAACATCAGTTTATCAGCATCTGCAGCATGACAGATGTCGCTGTATAATTCAAAGCGCACGCATCATATTTTAACTACGCTGGCACCAAATTTTATTTAATGTCTTCAAAGCGAACGGCGCTTTAATATTAATTGCGATGGTATTTGTTATTTACTGTTTTCTTTAAGGAATCAAAACATAATAAAAACGACAAAAGCACACGACAAATTAACGGAAAGTGACGAAACGCATGTTTTAGGAAACAAAGAGCAGATTTGCATGCAAAAGGCATATAAGCCTGCTCTCACTCCCGCTGCGCTGCTGGATGGATGACTGCTGTGAAGTTTGGGGAGTGCTCGCAGGATTGAACCCACTGAAACGAACCCTCATTATTTAAACGCAGATTTCTTTGGGCGCTATCGCAGAGCCGGACAGTCAAATGAGTGTTAATTCTAACACCTGTTTGGCCAAAGAGTGAAACAAAAGTGCAGTTCAAAAACTTTTCAGCTCCATATTTGAGGAGCTTATGATAAATGTATGGAACGCTTATTTGCAAATGTGCACGCTCGCACTGAAACTAGCTCTTTTGTCAAAAGTGGATATTAAAACCAAGAAAAGAGTCTTAAAAATTGGATTAGTGTGGTGCGAGCTCTGAGGGCAGAGGACAGAGATTATGCAGGGAGACGTACTCGACATGTGCAATTGCTGTGGAACCTGAGCAGTATTGTAAAGTAAAGTATTTCACTGTGTGTGGAGGATGAAGTTTAATGCAGCAGCTCGGGGGAGACCCGGCAGGAAGACCGTGCTAACACGCTCAACACAGATTCTTGCTCAAAGAAGATAACTCTTTGTGTAGTACGCCACGAGGTGCAAGTATAGAGAGGAACGAGAGGAGTGGGGGGGGGGGGGGGGGGGGGCGACACTGTCTCGAGCTGTCAGTTTGCCAGCTCCTCTGGGTCTCACCTTGTTTGACATTGCCAGTCAATAAAATGCCATTTTATAAAAGCACAACTTGAAACAGTAACAGTATCAAGGTTGGAAAAGACTTTGAAGCCGCTTAGAAGCTTAAAAATCTTCGCGGCTTCGTGCTTGGCAGCTTACCGTTTACTTAAAATACAAAATGCACAGGGGGACGAAAAATATGTAAAAGTCATTTTTACAAAATGCTGAGGTGACGAAGAATTGACTTTAAACATACGGCGCAGATGTTAATCGATTCATCCTGTAGCGTCAGACCTTCAGTCACCTTTTGATATTTGCCTCGAAAGCAAAATTAACATCGTTGTCTGCTGCGGTGTGTTTTTTAATACAAAGACACGCAGCACATGACAGCTGACCCGCATTAAGACGTAGACTCTCATTAGCCTTTGGAGATAGAGGTTAACTGTCCTGACATTATGATCATGTCACACACTATAACAGGTTGAGCCACGTTGTGTGGAGGACAGCGCCACCAGGACAGACTAGGAATTAAAAATAACAGAAAGCAAGCAGCTGAAAAACACACATCTGCAGTTGGATCTGGTTGTTTTGGGCCCAAAACAGAGACTTGCTCATTTATACTGCAGGCTAACTGGCTCCTGGCTGTCTTGGAGTGGCGTTGGCATGACGGCGGGCAGGCTCACCCAGAGTGAGGGCTGATCTATTAGGAGAAACGGGAGCCCTCGTGATTGACGAGTTGCTCCACCTCATCCATCAGGTCTGGCACACAGAGACCTGACACTGCTATATTCCTCCCATGTGGCAGGGGACTGCTGCTACAGTACAACCCTGAGCTATATTTGCTAGCTGACATTAATGCCTTGCTCTTCCCCGACTATCTAATCTTCTCTCTCTCTCCTCTTCCATGACATTGCAAATCTGTGGCTATCTATTCCCAAGCTACTTCATTATAGTGGCTTCTACATTACAGCCTAAAATGACATGCCACATTCTAGAAGTAGAGGAATATAAAGGCATAACAGTTATGGTTCTCTGCTCTGCATAGCCTGCAGGAAGATCACACATCATGCAGATATAACACATGAGCAAATTGCATATTAAATATATGCATGAAAAAAAAGCGAAGAGCAGAAGCTACCGATTTAATTCTACCAACTCTCTGACACAAAAGATTTTCAAGAATATGATATGTAAGTGATATAAACATCAAGAGATAACGAGGGGAGCAATAAAAACTTGAGAATCAAGGGGCACAGATACAATTTTCTCCTGAAAGAGGCAACGGGCAGAGAAGCCTCTATTGTTGGAGTCATGGAAGATGTTTTATGGGAGTCGGTATTCGTTTGATGGGACTCGTCTAGCCTGTTTACTTGCCCGTCCTGTCTTCATTTTCATTAGAGTGTACTTGGCCGCTGATCCGTGCTGTAATTTTAATTAAAAACCATAAGTAAGCCAGGGGATGAACAGTGTGGTTTTGAAAGATTTCTGCCTACTTATTTAAAACTGGAGAGGCAAAAGATCCTCTTCTCAGTGGGGAGTCATGAATACCAGGGGAAAAAACAACAAAACAAACCAAATAAATGCTGCTCTATATTCGGCTCAGGGCGGGAAAATTGCTGCACCGTGTGCAGATCACCTTGAACCTGCAATTAAAAAATGACAAGGGCTAAAGGAGCAGGCATTTTAATGTGACAAAGTCAGTTACTAATAATGAACGCATTAATGTTTGCGATGGTAAGCGCTAAATATAAAAATGCGCCGGGAGCACCAAATATACAGGAAAGTCCTATCTCATAAATTCAAACACAGCCACTCAGTAAGCTTGTTATGAACCTGACTGAGATAGGCACTTCTAGGTCTTAAGTGATGCTTTATGGACTGACATTAAGAAGCAGACCGCTGTAAACCCAGCTTAGGCATGCTCATACTTTGCACATTTAGTGAAAGCTCCCGCTAAGTGCAACATGAGGGACATTCAGCCAGAGCAACAGGAGAAAGGTCCACTCTGGGGACCCCTGCATAATTCCCTTGCTTTTGCCTGTTAAAATCCTCCTGCATCATCTTAATGTTGTGTAATTAATGAAGACAACTTTGCCGTGGCTAATTGAAAATCTGAAGTGAGTTTCCCAATGGAAGGAAAGGAGCGCGAGTGACGGAGAAGGGGTGTATAAATATGGAGAGAGGGAGAGGAACAGAGAGCTTTTAACACATCTCTATCATCAAACAAAATTAACTTAAAAGCTCCTGAAGCACATACAGAAAAATCCTACTGAATTTGTCTCTACCTGAACAATATATTCTCCGGGGGAAGATCCTAATCCAATCTGAGGCGGCATTGCCCGCGTTTGGGTCGGAGCTCAACATGCTGACTGCTTAGAGGAAAGAAGGCGCAATTATCACTCGTCAAAGGACGGTGAAAGATAAAAATAAAGACTCTTAGGTCAGCGACACAACACGCGCTACATTAAACCTTGTGATTTCTGTCAGGAAAAGTTGTCAGATGGTCACATCAGTTTATTCCTCTAGTTTTAGAGAGCCGCCTACACGTTACTGAGCGTTCCCCCTATTTCCATTCATCTTCCCAACAGGCAACTGAGCCGGCAATTTGGGTGATGAATAATGAATGACTGTCAATACTTCTTGTGAGACAGGTGAAGCAAGTAGGCTGTGAAAAATCTGCTTGAGTGCAACACAATCAATCTCATTGTGTAAATCTTTACTTCACTGTGGAATCTGGCTTACGATGTTGCCAACACATTAGCAAACTTATGGTGAATTTCTCATTTTATTGAGACCTTTAAAGTATCTGAAAGATTGTGTTTGTGTATGCGATTTTGGAAGAGGCATATATAATGGATTAATGGCACAGCCGTGGCTCAGCTCCCCTGAAAATTTTGAAAAATGTTATAGAAGAAAATCCAATTCATGCTGACAAGAATATTGAAATGCATTGCAACTACCACACTGTCCATTAGCCACATGTCCCATCATTTCATCTTGACTTATGTAGTCATTACAGGAGTGAAACACCCCATTTAGCATTGTTGTGCACACTTAATTTTCCTCTTGATCGAGTCTCCCTATTAGTGTTTTCAACCTCAGCGTGGCCTTCTCGGGGCAGAGGATTGCTGAGGAAAATGCACCAAAAAATAAGGTCACGTGTCTGATTCAGCCAAGCCTCTGGGGCTAAGCATACATTTCAAATCACAGTTAATTAACAGACTGTTTACGGAGCCCCGCAGAGGACATGGGAGGAAAAAAAATTAAGACGGACTTTTGCGAGACCTCCCGGTTGGCTTCGAGCGGGAGGTCGAGGCCCGATGTGCCGAGAAAGCGGTGTTCCTCCCGGCTGTAGTAGGTATCGACCTCCCGTTAGCTTCGAGCTAGTGGGTGTCAGATCTCCGAAAACGATGTCTTGTAAGCCGAGCAGGTATCTGACGTTTACACAACTACATTCACGCCTCAAAATATCTTAAAAGTGTATTTTGTGACCCAGAAAGAGTAATATTACAACTAAGTAGCTGCCGCCATTGTTGGAATTCAACTTTTGCGAGATCCCGCGATAGTTTTGCGAGATCCCGAGGTTGTCTTGCGAGATCTCGCAAAACAAACTCGGGATCTCGCAAAAGTTTTAGCCGCATTCTTCGGAGGCCGCCAGCTCGAAGCCGACCGGGAGGTCGAGGCAGGATGTGCCGAGAAAGCGGTGTTCCTCCCGGCTGTAGTAGGTCTCGACCTCCCGTTAGCTTCGAGCTAGTGGGTGTCAGATCTCCGAAAACGATGTCTTGTAAACCGAGCAGGTATCTGACGTTTAGACAACTACATTCACGCCTCAAAATATCTTAAAAGTGTATTTTGTGACCCAGAAAGAGTAATATTACAACTAAGTAGCTGCCGCCATTGTTGGAATTCAACTTTTGCGAGATCCCGAGTTTGTTTTGCGAGATCTCGCGAGAGTTTTGCGAGATCCCGAGTTTGTTTTGCGAGATCTCGCAAAAGTCCGTCTTAATTTTTTTTTCTCCCAGGTGCCCTGCGGGGCTCCGTAAATGTTTGAAATGATTTTGGTTAGTTTTTTTTGGACTCTTTGTGGTTATGAATAAAATATGCAGTGGACCTTATATGATTGTGGTGCTGCACTGTAGGAGGAACCCCCAGTTTCACTTCTGTTCCCCACACTGCAGATGTTTTCACATTAGAATTCCACTGGATAACTGCAGGTTAGGATTTAGAAAAAGCCCGTCTGTCTCCTTGCCTGCCAAGCACAGATCAGAAGGTGTGGCCCAATGAAGAATCACCTTCTGCTACCCAACAGTCCCTCCAATCTCCAGGCCCACTACATTCAGCTGCTGGGCACTAGTGAATGATAAGGCACTGGAGGCAATAAGAGCTTTCTGCTACATCTCTCCTCTCTGCTGCTATTAGACAAGCCGGACTTCAAAACAAGACAAAATGACATCTAAATTGGCATCTTTGGCCTGTTTTCTGGTGAACAGTCTCCCAACGCTCCCACGCTTCTTGTATCTCTTTATCATGCTGGCCTGAGAGGTGACGTGATTTAGATTCTTATAACGGAGCTGATCTAAGAGTCGGTAGGCTGAGCACAAGATAAAGATGATGTGGGCTGCTGTAGCAAAAGTGGAAACACACACACACACACCGAGAGAAAAAAACAGCAAGAAAGGACAAAAGTGGGAGAAAAATAGTCTCATCATAAGAGTAATACATTTGATGCAGGGGTGCAGGGTGTGGGCGTACGCTCTCTTCCTTCTTACTGAGGTGTTGTTTTTTTAAGTTATAATGAGTTCCCCTGTAAACAGCACCAAATCAGTCCGTCTGGGATGTAACAATGTGAATTAAATGGCTGGACTAAGTGTGGAGGTTGAAAATGGAAATTAGAGCTGACAAATCAACAGGCGGCCAGCATTCCTGATGTGCATTTGTTAGACCTAATTAAAATTATAACACAAATATATTGAAGTCGAGTGCTACTAATCTGGTCATTTGACCCGGCAACCCTGCTCGTCTCTCTTCTCCGTTTATTAAAAAACGGCCGTGCGCGCACATCTGAGACGACGCAGCGCATATGAAAGAATAATCAGACGATCCGTGTCAGCGTGTCAAGACTCCATCCCCCTTTGTGGCATCCAGACCACAGCTGCACAGTGCAGATAATTGAGTTGTAATTAGATGAGAACACACCATAGGGGGTCGTGTAGCGTCAAAGTCGGGTGCTTTGCTGCTGGAAATGGACTGTGACAAAAAAGCACTGCACTGTAGTTGTTGTGCATGGTTGTGCAAAAAGAAATAAACAGATGCATGCATACACACGCCATTAATGAGATTAAATAAAATAAACAGCGCTGCCCTATCGCATCGAACAAAAAGACACAGATGATTTCAGTAAACATGATTGCACAAATATCTAAAAATCTATTTTTAAATGCGTGACGTCAAACTGCAAGTGTCAGCGAACAGCCGAACACTACAAACAAACTGTGGGCGAGAATGTAGGTTGCAGATCTTTTCGAATTATGTGATGCAGCTAAGCCTTTAGGGCCGGTAACCTGACTGCCAGCACATTTCCTTGTTGTTCTGCCAGACTGGTCTCATCTTAAAATAAACTGGTCATTATTAACAGCTTCATACTGCGCCTGCAAACAGAGGCTTGACCCACGCAAACGGTTGTTTAAGGGTGAGAAAAATATCAGCTCACCAGAACTTTTCTCGCAAATCTCACCTGTGCACTCACTTCTCTGCCTGCATAGGCATCAATAATTAATGACCTTGTCTCTGCCCCTGTCTACTTAAATTCCACTGCAGGATAACTGCTATTATACAGACTACAGGAAACTGATGCCGGTGTCATTTCTGTTCTTAAACTTTACACGTCTGTCATACCATTTCACTACGCCTGGGATTGGTGGTCGATGAGGCTGCAAGAAAAGAAGAAGCAGACTGCTGGATAGCTGAAATCTCTCTGTTTTGTTTATTCACAAGAGGGCTGGTACATAAAAGGTGATTTATATTCTGGACAATGATAAGGTAAAGCCTCTTAGCAGCCCCTGCACTCTCAATAAGAGATAACCAGCCGCTGGATTCGAAGAGCATCCCTTCTAGTGCAGAAATGTTGGCTGCCTGGGAAACTCAGTGATCTGTGAAGCTCCACTCTTGAAAAGAATGATCAATACACTCCCATCTTACTATTTTCTCTCTAAAGCTCAAAGAAATCACTATCCGCTCCGTCGGCACAGAGGAGGTGTGAAGCAAAGGAGGATAGCAGTAGGCGGTGAAGGTGGTCAATTCAATTATCCCTCTGTCAGAGCACATTTTCTATTCTCGACAGCCTGCAGAATCTTTAAGGAAAGTAATACCAAATATGTTGGATTGCTTTAATATTTCTGCGTCTTAATTACATTTTATCGTCTTTATCGCAAACCCTTTTGGGGTAATTTTATATCCTGAGTAGGTAATTGGGTGTCAAAATTAAAACTTCAGGGCTGTAAAAGATGCTAATTTATCTGGAAGATTAATAGATCGTTGGTTGAGAAGTCAGCTTTTGAATACACGGATTCAATTGTGACTCGACGTGCGAGCAACTGAGTGACATGGAAGGCTGTGCCATGCTATCCTAGCAGAGCGGGTAAGGTATGAGTGCTAAAACCACAGGATGAGTCAGGGGGAAGAAACAGTGTGGGTCAGTGGTTTGACCCAGATGACCCAGACTCTGTGTCTCTGTTAGGAAATGTCAGGCTAAATGAAATTCTAGACACGCTTATGGCACCGACGTTAGAATAAATACACAACACTACAAATGAGGTATTCTAAGCTCTCTGACACGTGGAATTTACAAGTTATGTTTTATGTAGCTCTTAGGAAGCTCCAAGGCAAATAGTGTCTCATAAGCTAACGTAGGCTTTCTGGCATACCAGGAACTGGGGCTGAAAGGATACACGCTTTCAAAAATAAAAGACTTATCAGGTTGTGAATTTCACTTTAAAATACAGGTTAATTTGGGCTAAAAACTGTCATTTACTTTTTTTGGAAATCCATTTTATGGCAGTCTTTTATGTCTGTGCTTTTACTTTAATGACTGTTATTTCCCCTAATGCCCTCTGACAAATGAATGACAAATGGAGAATCATATTAGTTACCTGCAATTTGCCATCCATTAAAACACGCAGAGCTTATGTATTTACTGCAGGGTAATAAACATCTTTTGACAATATTTTAAACTTCCTTATGGAAGAAGTAATATATAAAAAAAACAGAATTTAAATCTTATTAGTTTTCAGGTCATTTGAATTATTACTCATGTTTATGTACAATTCATAACACATGTACATTTTTGGTATATTTCCCTCTGACACTGACTTGGCTGCAGGTGTGTTAAAGCTGGAAACTCACATACAAACTCTATTTTAAAATATGACTCTAATATGTATACAGAACATTTTTTTACAGTAAATAATTTGTTTTGCAGCACAATTTTTTTTATGTCTTGGGGCTGCCACGATTAGTCGACAATCCCAAAAGACGCAGGAATAAGTAGCAGGATTTAAGAGTGTAATAACGGACTGAAACAGAAGGTGGCAACACTGCATGTACAAGGATGCCAGCTGCCGTTAAACCCCGAAGAAGAAGAAGCTGTCCCAGAATTCATAGCGCAGCCCAGCTCAGTTTCCAACAATGGCGGCAGCTAGTTAGTTTTAATATTACTCTTATTATTCTTTCTGGGTCACAAAATAAACGTTTAACATATTTTCAGGCGAGAATGTAGCTGTGTAAACCTCAAATATCTGCTCAGTTTATCAAGACACCAAATATTTTCAAAAGCGCTCCGACGTTTTCGGAGACGTCTGTTAGCCACTAGCTCGATAGCTAGCCGGGGGCTAGGCTAACTAGAGCCGTGAGAACACCGGACTCCCGCTAATCGTTTTCAAACCCACCGCCGTCTTTTGCTACTCAGGTTAAACATGATATATAAGTCACTTAGATAACTTACAAATGTTATTGTTTGGCTTTTTTCAGTATTTTATTTGTTCCTGAGTAAATCGGTTTGGCTGAGATTAAAGTTATTATTTTTACACAGCTGAATAAACATCAAGCAGACAGCTGATTATCAGAAGTGTGAGATGCTCGAGAATTTACTCCGGTGTCCTGTTATATTTTAGATAGCAAGGAGTTTATTAAACTTCACCAAAACAATCTGCAAATTTCATTAAAATTTAATAAACTATCGTCTTGTCTTTATTTTTAGTTAGCACATACCTTAAACACTTAAATCTGTAAGCTAATGATAGTTATATAAGAGCAGATGCAATAAGCTGTACATCCAATGGATGATGATCTGATTAGTCAACTAATCGCCAAAATAATCGGTGACAAGTCGACTATCAAAATAATCGTTTGTGGCAGCTCTAGTGCAAACTAACGATAATCGGCTGTCTGTGGTAGTTAAAAATGCATAATTGTATTGGACACATTATTCTTGTTCAACTCTCAGAGACTAACCATGCTTCATTCATCAAACTGTCAACTTGCTTTAACTTTGCCATTTGTGGATCACACTTTGGTATTTTATTTGTAATCTCAAAAACAGATTTTCAACACTGAAAAGACCAATTTAACTGTGAGCTTTGACCAGCTAAATACTGTATTTGCCAACGAGAAAATGAAACCTGATATGCGCGGTAAAAAAACAGCAAAGAGATGTTTGAATGATTCAGGATGGCTCTTCCTTTAATGTCTGAGCCATCCAGCTGAGCGATGTTCTCATGAAAATAACACATAAGGGTGCATCTGCGAAAGTACCCGCATAAATCAACATTACAAAGAAGACATGTTTTTGCAACACTTGCAGCGCTGAATTAAAAATAAAACTACACATCTGGCTTTTGGTGAAAGTGGAGATGATGATATTACAAATTCGTACAGTTCTTCCATTATTTGTAATCAGTCAGTAGGAATCTGTCTAAGAAATGAAAGTGGAGAATGTCGCCCAGACGTAATGATAATGATATCTGTAACAAATATTATGCTGATGTTTACTGACTCTAATTCAATCCAGATTCCTATACTCCATCACAGTGAGGTCAGCTGCATTAAACCAATAGCGTGGTGCACATCTGAGGAGATACAGACATCCAAAGCAGACGGATGGCTGCTTATAGATTTGAGCGGGAAGCGCGCTGCCGTAAACATCGTTTTCCAATGGCTACTCACGTAACTGTCTGGCTTCCCCTCGACATTTATATTGTAAACACCTGTCTCCTTTCTTGTCAACTCCACACTTCACTTTAAAGGAAAAGCCCGTCATCCAGTGCAGACTGCTTCACTGCAGTACCCATCAGTTCTCGTACAACTCGTACTCCATTCCAACACAAGAGCAAACATAGGCTCCGTTCGGGTGTTTGGGATAAACAACATCTGACGTTTTGGCTGGATCTCCGGGAAAAAGCAGAAGGATGACGGAAGATTCAGGCAATTTATTGTTTTTAATCAAATATTGTTTACTGGGTGACCCATCTAAGTGGTTAGGGCACACACCACATGGGTGCAAATGCTCTGAGCATTGAGTCCCCACTTCAATTTACTACGTGTCATTCCTTGGCCTCTTTCCTCATATTTCCTATCTAATAAGGAGGGATGGTTAGTGTATGTGCTCCCCAAAATAAATTGTTTACTGCAAATAATGCAGAAGTTCTTTGTCTCTGCATGGCTGGATACAGAAAAACGTGATTTAATAACAGGCGCATTATTGATTAATCATCCAATTCAACCAGTAATGTGGTGCACGGTGATGAGAACCATTGTGCACCACATTTAGAAATGCAGGCTTTTTCCAGCTTTCTGCATCACATTTAGAAATGCAGGCTTTTTCCAGCTTTCTGCATTATCCTTTATGATTCCTTTGTGAAGGCTGTTGTGATTGAAGCATGATTCACACTAACCAGACTGTCTTCGCAAGTGCAGATTGTCTCAGCAATCAGACTTTGTGTGCCTTTATCTGTTGAGCAGGTTACCTTCTTATCTCTTTAATTTGGACACCTGACCCAAAAGTAGCTGTCAGAGAGCACAGACGGGGATTAGAGTCTCAGATTAGTATATCAATAAATTTGTTATCTGCTTCTTGTGCAGGCATCTGATTACTTCATCATGTGTGCTGTTGGATATTAGGCATCTGGATAAAATTTTGTCACAGTTAGCGATGAACTTTGCTTAACCCATTCAAAGCACTCGAGAGATCATGTTCAAGCGAACCAACCTGAACTCATAGTAGGTCAAGCAACCGCTACTACTGCTGTAGGGGCATGAGAACAGTTTACTTTGGCTATTAGTCAAGCGAGATGGTTTAAAGATTAAAAACTATATCCAACCCAACATGGGTTATCTGTTTATTAAGTTTCTGCTTTTTGATCTTTTCTGGTCGTTTGAATGGTGTCTGGTGAGTCTCCTCCACTGTGCAATAATAGCAACCTTTCAACTCCAGTTTCATTTTAGTGGCAAAGTTGCAAAAGAACCATATACAGGAATTAAAGGTGGGTGGGTGAATGAAGATGTTTTGATGTGGAAAGAAATTCCTGTGAGCAATGACACAAAGGCACACAGAAAATTGCAAGAATGACATGAAAGCCAAATCAGAAGTTGAAATTCGGTCTTTGAAATAATTTGAGGTGCAGGATCCAAGGAGAACTCTAAATGTAGCAGCACTTATGAAAGTGTCCCAGACAAAAGGAGAAAACCTTGAAGGTTACGTGCAGCAACTGATCTTTGTAATCTTACCCTGCAATTAATGACTCTTGAAGTTTCCTCTTATGCCGGGCTCACACTGTGCGATTTTTGGCCCATTTTGAGCCGATTTTTCAGTCGTGCGACCGTTTTGGCGATCGGCCCGATTTTGGCCTTCATCGTGCGTCGCGCATCGTGTAGTATACGTGGGGTAACGAGAAGCGATTAACACCTCACGACCAGCTCCCGATCATCGATCGCTTGGTCGTGAGGGTGTCACCGCAGTTTCTCACACTGCGCACGCACAAACACAAATGTCAGCGAAAAAGACGGAGCAGCACGGCAGTGCAGCGTGCGATCTGGACACAAGCGATGGAGGCACAACTTGTAGAACTTTGGAAAGCTCATCCGAGCCTTTTCGATGTGGTCTCACAAAATTATCACGACCACAACAACCGTGAAAATAGTTGGATTTACACTGCTGCTCAGTCACAGCTGCCTGATCATGTTTTTCATTAGCAATTTAGCAAAGTTGATGGCGGTGGTGTGCGTGTCTGTGTGAGTTAAAGACAGAGAGGGAGAGCGAGCGACAGAATTTCTGTTATAACCTTCATTTTATGGACGCACAGTGTGAGCACTCAGGTCGCATCAGAGCATCGAGCGGTATAGTGTGAGACCTGCATCGTGACCTATGAACTTCTAACCCCTGCGAGTCAATCGTACAGTTTGAGCAGGAGCTGAATCGCGCGACTGACAAAATCGCACAGTGTGAGCCCGGCATAAATCAAGTTTTCTAGAATCAGTAGTAACAGAGTAAGACCAGCATTATAAGTTTTGCAGGATTAGTCTCTCAGATTATTGAGGGATGCTCAAACTCACCAGACTTCTCCTCAAAAATATTATTATTTCATTTCTGGTCTTATGTTCTATGAATTACGCTGTCAGTGTGTTTCCTTGCAGATCATCCCCTCATTTGTCAGAACAACTGACCAGATGCTATGATGGATAAATGTAAGACTTGATGGGGGAATTTTCCTTCATAACTACCTTATTTTTCGGACTATAAGGAGCACTTAAAATCACAGTACACCTTATAATCCGGTGCACCTTATGTATGAAATCTGGTCGTGCTTATTGACCTTGAACCAATGTTATGTGGTACACGGCGTTCAAAGATCTCTCCACCACTCAAAAATCGACCGTAGTCAGGAGTCCAACATTCTGTACTTCAACATAATATTATCGTGTGTGTATAAGAACCCAAATGGCAGCTGTTAGGAGACATGCTTACGAAGCGGATTTCAAACTCAAGGCTATCAGTCACGTTTTGTTTCGCTTGATACGCCTTATAATCGGTGCGCTTTATAGTCCGAAAAATATGGTAATGTAATATAAATTGGTCTAAATAACATATGAGTCAAATTTAGCTAAATTCTATGTAAGTTCAAGTTCAATGGTTTGAACAGAGTTACATATGAACTCATTAACACCACAGTTATATATAATGACAGCTTGCTTGATAATTTCCAACTAATATTTATTTATATGTTTATTTCAGAATCAGAGAGACTTTATTAATCCCAGAGGGAAACTGAGTATTTTTGTATAAATATATTTCAAAACTGGACAATATAAATGCATCTTAATGTAACCCTTTAAAAATAATGGGTTAACAAGTATTAATGGAATTAAATATCAATATTCTCATTCCCAACACCAACACTGTCCTGTCTGACACACAGCACATTACATTACTGAAACACCCTCGCTGCAGGAAGGAGCGCTTTCGCAGATCATTCATCTCAACAGCAGTTAGACTCTATAACTCCTCAATCACGATGTCATAAGTCACACTGTGAACATCCATGGTCACCACTTCATGCATAATGGACCTTCCATGTGTACGGACATGTGCAGGTATATATGTCTGTATATGTATACATATGCATATTTAGTGTGTACATATGTGTGTGTACATGTCTATAAACAGGAATAGTAGTGGTACAATAGCTATATCAAGCTATATAGTTTATGTCTTCCATATTTCCAACTATATCCATAATCACATACTGTGTATGCTACCATTGTATATAGTGTATTATCTTACTTTTTTTCATTGATTGTACTTATTTGTATTTTTGTATTTCCTTCTGATATCTGTACCTGAGCTGAGGTGACACAAAAATTTCCCCGTTGTGGGATCAATAAAGTCTTATCTTATCTTATTACAAAGACACACTTTGAATAAATCCACAGCAGCACTGAAAACAGGTTCAACCAAATTAGAAAGTCCAAATTAATCTCAGGTTATAAAGAACAAATTACAATTCTGGCACTGATGAAATGTCAAAGAATCAACAAATAATTACAAAACCTCCACTGGGAGGGGGTCTGTGCTACAGTAATTTGGTTCCCATTGATCAAGTATTATAGTAAGTTACAACATTTCCATGGAAATATTTCAGCTGCTTGACTTTTTGATTGTCCAGATGCATTTGGAGAAAGTTGAGCTAACATGCAAGTTACACAAACTGCACAGGTAGCATTCAGTTAGAATGTTTTTACTAGAGGTGCAACGATACACAAAATTCACGGTTCGGTTCGATACTTTTGGTTCGATATTTTTTCGATACAAAAAAAATGTTCAAGCCTTTTTAATTTGTCATTTATTAAAATTATAAATATATATTTTAACTCAAAAGTACAGTTTTTAAATTTAATGTTGCTGAAACAACAAAGTAATAAAAAAAATAAATCTGATGGAGAAATCACTCATCTTTGGAAAAGAGAGTTTATTACAGAGAAATGTCTCTTTCCAAAATAAAAGCTATACTATACGCTTCTTCTGGGCTATATTCTCAGCAGCATATTAAACATATCAGGTCCCCATAAGGAGAATCATGTGCTAACGGCTGTCTAAATGACTCGGCTAAAGTTTGTAGCATGTGTGCTTGTTGTTTTTGTCTGCTTCCACTTGTCTTTGCACGAGGATGATGTCAGCGTAAATGTGCAGTCATATTCGTTGTGTTCCCACTAGTGCTGTCAGCGTTAATCTGAAATGAGGTTAACGACACAACACGGCAAATCTCCGTTAACGAGCTACCGCGGATCGCCCCGTGCGTGGGGCTGGATGGCGTCAGCACGTTAACAAGCTAACTGCGCTAACGCACTAGTTCCCACCAATGTAATTGAGCATTGCGTGGCACATCCGACATACTGTTTTACTTTAGTCCATGACGCGCTTACCTTCAGGGTCATACTTCACATGAAAACCAAAATAGTTCCAAACGCCAGATCTGAATGAGGGTGGGGGAGGTTCAATTTGCCATGTTGCAACGAGCTTAGCTTCTGTCTCGCTAGCTTGCGCTGCGCTCAGTGAATCTGTGTTCGACTACTCCGCCTAGGCTGCACTGTCGAGCGCAGATCCACTGAGCGCTCAACACAGACAGCATCATCAGAAGGAAAGTTGATAAAATAAATTAAAAATTTTGTATTGTTCGATACATATGCGTACTGAACCGAAAGCACTGTATCAAACGAGTATCGTTGCACCCCTAGTTTTTACCATTATTAAACTCGTAGGTTATCAATCAATTAAGTGTGCCTACCGCATATACAGCACGTGAGTGGGTTGAGAGGTGTCCACATTGTATCTTTGTTGGAGCATGTGTATCATGTTCCTTACACTTTAACACCTAACAGAAACAGATCTAAAAACTTTCAAGGATATCAGGATCCAGATATTTAATCTACAGAACTTTGTTCTACAACATAACAATAACACTGCACAGAAACTGACACGATGGACCAACTGTTGTGATGAAGGAAACACTGCTGAGCTAACAAGAAAAGGAAGGAGGACAAACACAGCACAAGCCACCAAACATGTAAACCAACACATTTTCCAGGCTTAAGCAGCGGGCCTACAGAGCAGGGCGAGTAAAGAAACCAAGAACAAAGCAGTTCCCTGATAGCAAAGAACATTCTCCTCCATGCTAATCAATGCAGCGGGGAAACTAAAACATCCCATCTGCAGCTGCAGGCGATCGTTTTTTGAAGAAACAAATCTCTCAGCAAACCATTTTCTTTGGTCCACACATAATGAAATTCTCTACCTAAAATTGTTTATTCTATCACCTTGACCTCCCTCGCTCTTCATTTTCATTGTAAATGCAACAGCCTGCAGTAGGAAGATTGTGCAGATCTGGATAAAATCAGAATTGCCGGTACTGCTGAGTCTGGTCCTGCTACAGCATGCGGTCACTGAAGCTGATAACCTAAGTACAGTGCGCACAGGAGTGCACGGAAAACCACCCACTTGCATCCCAGGAGAAGTTGACAGATTTTTAAGCACTTCAACTTGAAATTGACTTTTAAACTAACCTTTCAACGAGGCTGCATAGAATGTATTTAGTCAAGATTAGTTTACATAATTGCATAAAATTAAAGAAGCTGAATTGAGAAGGAAAATATTTTAAAATGGTGTAAAAGTACAGATCTATTACACAAGATGCACATTTAGTCTTCATTTATACCTATACTCATTAGCTCCTCAGCTTTCTCTGTTCGCTCGATGGAAACGCAGTAAAAAAGTCCTTTGAAAGTCAATGAAAAAACACTCAACTCTCAGGAGAAGAGCAAAGGGATTGAGCCAGACTGCTTTCCTTCATAAATCAAAGCGTATCATAGACATTCACTAGCCACTGTTGCAACAGGTGTCTCCCTCCTCCTTCCTTGCTCCTCCTTTTCTTCTGCTTTAGCATGCAAATAACCCTCCTCACAGTGGGCTTGTTTACCAAGGAATGTCTCTAGATTACACACGCATTTAAACAAGTGCCGCGCAGGGCGTCTCTCAAGTAGACCACCTCAGACGGATCCCGATTCAATAAGCGTTTACCGAGCACTTCTCACGGAAAAGCAACGGCAATAAACATCCCTCCATCTTATTCGCTTCCGCTGTGATCGCAAAAGTGACAAGGGCATTTCCAGGAGAAAGTCTGCCGATATGCACCTGTCGAACCCTGGAAGCACCTGACGTGCCCGCTCACATCATTCGCTCTGTGGCCCCCGCCTGTATTGACATGCCTCTGTTGTGGCCATCTCCTGTCTGTTTTGTCCTCTAATTGTCCTGCATCCCGGGAGTTTAGGCTAGATAATCATAGAGTGACAAGTCTGCTGCACCTCACATAGGTGATGCTTCTAAAGAGCCCGTTGTATTGTCGCTGTGTTACCAATGGATGTCTGCCAACAGATAGCAGGCCTATCTCATTTAGACAGGAATAAATGAGGCGGAAGATAGAGCTGAAGCTGATCTGTGCTGTTGTGACTTATCGCTCTTTCCAGATGCCATTTCAAACTGAGGTCTGCTAATTATGTCGTTTCTGTGGCAATATTTGAGCCTCATCGGAAATGTTTCCTTTTCTAATATTTTCAGGATTTCCTGAAACACAGGAACAAATAATTTGTTTCTGTGTTCCTCCCGAGGAGCTTAAGTTACTTTAGTACTCCTGTTTCTGCAGAAACATTAAGACCTGAGAATGGCATGCATTTTAATTGGTAAATGGCCTGTATTTATATAGCGCTTTACTAGTCCCTAAGGACCCCAAAGCGCTTTACATATCCAGTCATCCACCCATCCACACACTGGTGATGGCAGCTACATTGTAGCCACAGCCACCCTGGGGCGCACTGACAGAGGCGAGGCTGCCGGACACTGGCGCCACCGGGTCCTCTGACCACCACCAGTACCCAACGGGTGAAGTGTCTTGCCCAAGGACACAACGACCGAGACTGTCCAAGCCGGGGCTCGAACTGGCAACCTTCCGATTACAAGGCGAACTCCCAACTCTTGAGCCACAATCGCCCCATATGCTACATGCTATTATAATTTTCAATGATAGCATGACTCGCAAGACTGCGAGGCAGCACGGTGGTTAGCACTGTTGCCTCACTCTCCAGGTACTCCGGCTTCCTCCCATAGTCCAAAGACATGCACTTAGTGGGGTTAGGTTAGCTGGAAACACTAAATTGCCCGTAGGTGTGAATGCAAGCGCGAATGGTTGTCTGTGTCTATGTGTTAGCCCTGCAACAGACTGGCGACCTGTCCAGACCCTGCCTCTTGCCCTAAGACAGCTGAGATAGGCTCCAGCGACCCTGAAAAGGAAGCGGTAGCGAATGAATGGATAGATAATTGCATGCTGCGCACGGACCCTTTACACCAGTGATTTTACCCTAACTTCAAACTTGAGGCTCGTTAATAGTTTGCTCTGTGTGAAGTGAAGAAAACTGTTCAGTGTCATTTGATGTTACATCCTGATCAAACCTGTCTCCATGTCACAGCCATTATAATGTGTTTAATGAAGCTACCTGGTAAGCCATAAATGTAAATGTATGCAACTGTTGGACTTTGAAGATGCTGTATGATGCAGCAGCTCAGTAATAATCTCAGAGGACATACTTCTAACAGATGGAAGCATCAAACTAGATTTAAAGCTATTGTTAATGTTTTGTCAAAGCGCAGAAATTAAAGGCATGCAAACTGTGTCTTTGTACCTCTCTGTGATGGTTAGGGACCAAGGGTTGCAGTAAAATGGGACAAACCCCCCCCCTGATATTAGACTTTGTTTTGTGTGCAAAGAAATTCCAGCTTATTATATAGAATTTTGTTTTTAATGAAAAAATTGCTTCCTGTTTAAGGAGTGAGATTAGTTTGGGCAGCAAGGGAGAAAGAGACAAAGCCTGACAGCAGGTGCTTCGTGCCAAAAGCACAAGAGGTGCCAATGCTCTTTTTTAAGACATTCTCTAAAACAATTAATGAGCTGAAAAACCCTTTAGAAGCATGAGGCAAGTGCAGAAAACAGATTACAGGAACTGTAATCTTTTGTAATATTGTGTGTGCCCGTCCACTTTTGTGGCCGCGTGCAGTTCAAACGTGCGTCATGTTGGAAGTCATATATAAATGTTACTAGTTCTGAGCAAGTGAGACAGCCGTCATTACTTTTACCAACAAGTGATCCCGTCGTCCTTCATAAATGACGCTGACATAGTCACATGTTGACAGATTAATGGAAAAGAGCGCACGTCTGAAAGGGACTTATTTCTCAGAGCTGTCACGGCGTAAAGCCATCACAGCGCCATGCCTGTATGGAACAACTGACATGGCTGCCAAGATTGAGGTAAAAGTCTAAAGCATATTTAAAAAAATGCACGGCACCATGAAAAGGTCCAAACTTAAAGGCCAACTACTTTCACATACTTCATTCCTCTTAAAGAAGCCTTTGCTCGGTGGGTTGCACTGACAATCACACATGAGGAAAACAATGGAAGGTTTTCAAACCTGAGACACACATCATCAGATTGACTATAATGAACAGTTAGATGTAAAGTCAGCCACCCCGGCAGGTGAAATCTGCCAGTGAAAAAGTCGTTAACTGCTGAGCCCTCTTCATGCTGCTAAGTGGAACAGCATAGGCAGCGTTTAAATGCAGATTAAGTCAGATTCAATTCTATTTATAGCAGCAAATCACAACAACAGTCACCTCAAGGTGCTTTATATTGTAAGTTGGTCCCTAGAATAATACATACAGAGAAAACAAGCAAATGACCACCTATGAGCAGCACTTTGGCGACAGTGGGAAGGAAAAACTCCCTTTTAACAGGAAGAAACCTCCAACCTCCAGAAACCTTCAACCTCCAGTAGAACCAGGCTCAGGGAGGGGCGGGGCCATCTGCTGCGACCGGTTGGGGTGAGAAATGCACGAACACATATGAACTAACGTTTTATAACGTTTTGAACAAACATATTCTTTACAGAGAAATTCTATGGGCAATAAAGCCGGCCACCTACAATCGTTAATATGAGAAACAGCCAGAATGCACTCAGACGATATTAATACATGTTAATGAAACCATTTCGACCAGTTGAAACCATTCAACTGCAGCCCCAACACTCTTTTGTCTCATCAAGACTGAAATCTTCTTAATTCAGATGTTAAATATTAATAAAAAATCCTAAGAAACTGCAATTTTGCCTTCCGTGAGTTATTTACCTGCTGTTCTCATCCATCACAGGTACAATGAACCACAAGACAATGCTTCCAGACATTTTTTTTCCTATTAAAATGGCACGAGTACAAAGAAATCACTTTGTCTTTCTGTGAAACTGAAAAAGAAACAAAGTGAGAGCATGCTGCGGGACAATATTTTCTTCTGCAAGGTAAGCACTTCAACACAAAAAAGAACAGTGGTTTCGGGTGGAGGGTGGGTGGGGGTGAGGATGAAGAAATGCATTCCAGCTGAACAGAGATGTGCTTTTATGGGCCAATTACTGGGCTCTCTGTAATACTGACAGAAGCCAGCGAACAGACATGTCAGCCTTCATATGAGAAATGAGAGCTGCCCCGTCCTTGTCTTCATCTCTCGTTTCTTTCATCACAACCAAAATCTGCATTTGCTACGTAAGTTGTCCACACAGAATGTAGATTTAGTAGCTCCAGGAATGTTGTGCATGCATACAGATATTTAGAGGCTCAGTCTGGCCAGTGTTTACTCAAGAACACAAAGTGTTACATACAGACATGTGTGCATACTGAATGAATGAACTCCAGCGTGATTAGGCTGTTTTTTCTCTTAAGCTCAGGGCAGCATTAAAACATTTTCAGCCTATGCGCTTTACATAAATAATGCAGAAAATGAACCTAAAATCTGCTGGATATGCTTAGCACAGCTTAATCAGGCTGGGGAGTTGCAAACTGTCAAAAGGAAAAAGAGCAGCTCTACTTATTTAGTCACTTTAAGCCCTCTGTCTAACTGCTGCTCTCCGGGTACACCTGCATTCACTTTTCATCTGGTCATCGAATGCTTGTTTATCTCTCTTCCATTTCTTTTCAAAAATTCACTGATAAATATTACAGCTTTTAGACAGTACAGCCACTGGGTATTTCACTTATAGCAATTATTTAGCAAGTTTATATGCAATACATGAACTAGAAAAAAGATAATGACTTAAAATGTTGTTTGTGTTTTAGCTGCAGCGCAATTTTATTTTCTGCAACGTGTGAGGCAACCTGACCTGAACCATTTCGACTACAAGTACCTGCTGGAAGGTTTATTTTACCATACAATACCACCTTTATTTATAAAGCACTTTAACATAAAACCAGAGTTCACAAAGTGCTGTACATGCTAATAGCATAAGTAAAGAAAATTAAAATGAGATAATTTAAGATAAAATAAATAACTAAAAAACTAAAATAAATTGAAACATGTTAAAACAAATTGAGTCAACCCCTCTAATCAATGCCAAAGTCTTCAGCGAATAAATATGTTTTAAGAAGACTTTTAAATTCAGAAAGAGAAGAGGCCTGCCTAACATGCAAGGGTAGATCATTCCACAACTTTGGAGCAACTACAGCAAAAGCACGATCACCTTTAAATTTATACTTAGTTTTCGGTACCTTAAGGAGCTGCTGATTGGCGGACCTAAGGGAACGGGCAGGTGTATATGGTTGTAGTAGCTCCGAGAGGTAGGGGGGGGACAGCCCCCCCCCTACCTCTTTTTAGATTTAAAAGCAAATAAGAGAATTTTAAAAACAATCCTAAAATGTACAGGTAGCCAGTGGAGTGAAATTAAAGAAGCGATTTATTGATTTATTAATTTTGCACAAAGCTTCATGCTCAGGCCATGTTTAAGTTGGATGTCAAATGTCTCACTTCTCTTTACTTTTTGACTCTGCCAATCATCTGGGTCCGCCGTGTATCGCAAATCCCAGTGGGAAGTAGGGAGACAGACAAAGCATTACAAATACATCCTAGTAAGCTAGTGAGCTAGTGGTCAACACTGCATGTAAATAAATGCAGTCAAATCACTAAAGGAAAATATATAATTCTCAAGGTTCTTATTTTTCTTCAAAATAGACCAAATGATTTTCGCATTTGTCTCCAGAAGAAAAAAAGAGCGAGCCAGCTCTGAGAGGGGGAGTCACCTCTCGGGGAGCTGTCATCAAACATCAACATGTTCACCTCTTATGATCTTGTAAAAAAAGTCCCTCCCATCTCTCCATGCCTTCACGCATCGCTTCTTCCAAAGCCGGAAAAAAACAGCATTTTAAGTGCGCCAGCTTGTCCTCTCAGAAGGGGAGTGGAAGAAAAATCTGGCTAACCCCATCTGTCCGAGCTCGCTTGTGTCTGGGGTTCAAGGAGGACTGTGATCAAAATCAAAATCCAGTCATCACAAAGACCTTAAATCTTGACACTCAAACACTGAAGTGGGTAACGTGTATGAAATGGAAGGGGCATTAATGGGCTGACCCCAAACACGGTGCGGCGCTGAAATGATCGCTGGATAAAACACAGTGAGAGCGATTTGTCTCACCGCCCAATGAGTGCACACACAGGCAAAGGGTCTATGTTAATAATTACTCTGGCTCAATATGAATGAAGGTGGCGATGACCCCATAATGATCTTCTTAAATTACACTCTTTTACCTAACCTTAGTCTGCCCACACCAAATTCCACTCGGACTCATTCTTTTGTATTCCAGCATCGTCCCACGTCATCCATTACTGAAGCTTGGGTGGCTTAATGGGAGACACTGAGACATCTATGCAGAAATAATGACTACTGACAGCGATTGCAAATGGCACATGCTGAGGGAGGGGGTCTATATACCTCTGTTACAAACTTGCATGTTCATGTGTTTGTTTGTGCAGGTGCTGTATCTTTTTATTAGGGGTGGGGGAAAAAATGGATACTGTGTAGCATGGTGATATTTTGTTTGCTAATAATGTATGGATACAGGGACAGCAGAAATTGATATTTTGTTACAAAAAAGGTTTTTGTGCTCTGACTTCAGAGCATGTTGATCCTTTTTCTGAGCAAGAATCCTGACATTCCTTCACTGTCCAAATGTGTTTAACTTGTTTTTGGCAGCAATAAACATGACAGTTTACTTATTTTAATTTAAGACGTGTTTTATTTTAATGAAGTTTAAAACTTTTTTATTTAATGTAAAATTATATTTTGTTTTAATTTACTTTCAAATTCTTCAGTTGCTGAAGGGGCTGCATAGTTTTCATAAACTGCATAGTTCAGAATAGCTATAATTGTACCAGATGGTTGATTCAGTTAAGTTGGACTAGACTGTAATACAAACCGTTCAGTTTGTCAACAATAAAACTGAAATGAGAGAAAGACTGAGTGCGAGACTTTGATATTAGAGAAAATGAATATTGATAAAGTTTACCTTTATGTACAGAATCTGAATATCGCAAAATATTTTAAAAAATTGCAATAATATCGTATCGTGCGTTAAGTATTGTGATAATATCGTATCGTGGGATGTATGGTGATTCCCACCTCTACTTTTTATGTTAATTTAGCTGTGCCAGGGCACTGCTCCGATTGGTGCGTGGATACACTGCCCTGACGTGACTGGTTCCAGCTGGAAGACCCGCCCATTAAAAGGAGGCTGGAGCGCTACAGCGGGAGAGGTCCTCGCGTTTCTCCTCATGACCCAGCAGTATTCCTGTGGCAGCCGCTGGCTGCAGAGCCGCTTAAAAGTTGTGGAAGTGGAGTGGGTAGGGGTGAGCTGCCGTTTCTTTTGATCACCCGTTTTCTCCTGTTTTGACTTCGTTAAGGAGGTCAGACTGTCTTTATTTTTGACTTTGTTTTGGTAAGGTCAGGGGTGCGGGATTTGTGTAGATTTGTTTTGTTTATTGTTTTGGCCTTGGCTCACCCTGAAGTGTTGACACTCCCGTTTTGGTTCCTTTTCTCACATTGTAAATAAATCACATTGTAACTAACGGATTTGTTTCCTGTGGCTGCTTGGGTCTTGGGGGGGAAGCGAGTGCCTCACTCATGATTAGGGATGGGTATCGTTTAGGTTTTATCCGATACCGGTGCCAAACCGGTACTTTTGAAACAGTGCCGGTGCTTAAACGGTGCTTAAAGAATGGAGAACACAAAATTGGTCCAAAAACCTCTCATGTTCAGCTGTTTTTTTGTAAAAAGATAACAATGTTAGCCTTTTCTGCAGCTATGGGGCATATATGGTATCACTCTTGGCTGGAAGCAGCTTAATCAATGGAAAAAACACAAACTTTGTCCAAAAACCTCTCATGTTTAACTGTTTTCCACTTTTTCTTTGGTCATTTTAGCCTCATTTTTAATCTGTAGCTCTGCTCTAAAAGAACGTACGTACCTGGACCCGCCTACTGTCCTCGGAAACGTAAAATGATTGGCTAGAATTCAAAGTGTATCACATCTCAGGGGGAAAAAAAGCACCGAAATAAAGCACCGTAATGTGCGCTGCTTTTCGGTCTGGTTACTACCGTTTATGTCAGAACCGGTGCCATCATGGCACCGGATACCGGTACCCATCCCTACTCATGTTATTGCCTGGCCCTAGACGGGTCGTAACAATCTCTATTTCCAAGTTTTCTGAATCTTTAATTAACATTTTCCTACAATAGAAAGGCAGTGAAATTACTGCTTGGATGAAAACTGGTATACTTGTACAAAAAAGCTGTTTCAGGTGAATATGTAGGATTACTGACAACCATATCATGTGGCTTTTGTATTTCTACTATGCAATAAAACTGCAAGGTCCCCTCTGAAAGTAAGATCTGACACATCCTTCTGTGCCCCAGATAGAACAGCGAAGTGATGGAACGAGGCTAGTTTTCATCTTTCATTTTTATGTAAGACTTTGCGTGCTGCAGGCAGCCAAACTGCTTCAGAATCCTGACTTTAGCACGCATACAAACCTGATATCTTCTGAAACAGAACAGATAGACAAAGCAAACTCTTTCATGTCTTGAGCTGGTAATTGCAAATTGATGTAAAATAAAAAAGTAGAACCAATTGCTTTAGTCGTGTGATAAGACCCGGCAAAGTCAAGGGGGCACCCATAAACTCAGCCGCGATAAGGAAGAGTATGAATCTGCAAGCAGAGAGAAGAGCAATAATCTCCGTTACGTTTACACAGACTGTCAGCCAGTCAGCTATCCTGATACTGTACGAGTGAAGGAGCTTCTCTGCTGGGAGAATATCAGAGTGTGTTGTGAGCACACCTCACGCACATCAAATAAGAGTCGAGCTCAAATTGGATCAGACATAACGAGAGCACTGCAACAAGCTGCTCTGATGAAGATCTCATTTTCACTCTGAAAACAACAAGATAGGCGTCTATTTCAAATTACAACAAACAGTCTAATACTTCGGCTGATGGTCTGAATTTTACATTATACACCACATAAAGTTGCCCCATTAAAGTATAACAAGAAGACGTTAGGCACTCACAAACAATTGTCTAGCGACTCTGTACTTCTTGTGCTGATGCATTTCTGTCCAGGAAGCTGCAATGTGTCGCATTTTTCAGTTGAGTTATAGCACAGCAGTAATCTGCTAAATAAATCAGATACAAACAATAATGTTTAAGGTATAAATCTGTCTCTCATTTGACACGGCTGTATAAATAAAGTAATAAGAGTGTGTTCCTTTTTGCATGTTAAAGCCCTGCTGTGGCTGTGTCCTGGGCTCATTACCATTCAGGCAGTGAACCCCTGAGTCCCTGACCCAAATTCAAGATGACACATTTAAAATACACACATTCAAACGCAATCTGCTGCTCATATTTTCAAGCCATTGTGGTGCAGTCGCATGGTGCGTCTTGGGTCTCTAAATGTTGCTTAGAGATGGGAAGGAGATAGATGAGTTGAAACAAGCTCTTGAGGAATCTATGAGGGTTGATTGAGTGGATTTATGGTGGGAAAAGAAGTCAGTCCTATTGAATCAACTCAGGTAGAAGCCCTGGGGAAATTGATTTTAGAGCCAGTCATTGATGTATTTTCAGAGCACTGGTGATGATCTCTGGAGAATGAAGACGCAGAAGACTGCAGAATGACTTGGACTTAACTACAGGTTAGTCAGACGTATTTAAACGCGACCGTTTCACAGAGAAATCTACTTTTTCAAGGAAAAACAAACTACTTAAAACACAGTGCACACATTGTGTTTGCACAGAGCCTATAGACCTTTAGTTAGTTTTCGTTTCCCAGTCTGTTAATTCAAAATAAGAAAGGTAATCTCTGAGAATGTCATTTGCTCTAAGAAGTGAAACAAAATGAGCTTCCTTAACACAGCTTTGTGTGTGTGTGTGTGTGTGTGTGTGTGTGTGTTTATTGGGGGGAAGTGAAAAACACTGGTTTCACTGTAATTTGCCTTTAAATGTCAGACAATTTTGACTAGCAAGCTACGGTGCTGTGCAGTCATCAACCACTCATCTTTAATATTTTACTAGGAAAACGAGAAAACTGTTGTAGCTATTTATAGAAATGTGCAAAAATAAATATAAATATTTTTTACTGTTCTGAAACTCTGAACACACTTCAGTGTGTGTTTTTCTACCTGCTCTTACTGCATTTTCAGTGTGTTTGAGATTATTGTCATTGCATTTAGGGCTGCCACAAATGATTATTTTGATAGTCGACTAGTCACCGATTATTTTTGCGATTAGTCGACTAATCAGATCATCATCCATTGGACGTAAAACGTACAGCTTATTGCACCAGCAGCATCTGCTCTTATATAACTATCATTAGCTTACAGCTTTAAGTGTTTAAGGTATGTGCTAACTAAAAATAAAGACAAGATGATAGTTTATTAAATTTTAATGAAATTTGCAGATTGTTTCGGTGAAGTTTAATAAACTCCTTGCTATCTAAAATATAACAGGACACCGGAGTAAATTCTGGAGCATCTCACACTTCTGATAATCAGCTGTCTGCTTGATGTTTACTCAGCTGTGTAAAAACTATAACTTTAATCTCAGCCAAACCGATTTACTCAGGAACAAATAAAATACTAAAAAAAGCCAAACAATAACATTTTTAAGTTATCTAAGTAACTTATATATCATGTTTAACCTGAGTAGCGAAAGACGGCGGTGGGTTTGAAAACGCTTTGCCGGGAGTCCGGTGTTCTCACGGCTCTAGTTAGCCTAGCCCCCGGCTAGCTATCGAGCTAGTGGGTAACAGATGTCTCCGAAAACGTCGGAGCGCTTTTGAAAATATGTGGTGTCTTGATAAACTGAGCAGATATTTGAGGTTTACACAGCTACATTCTCGCCTGAAAACATGTTAAACATTTATTTTGTGACCCAGAAAGAATAATAAGAGTAATATTAAAACTAACTAGCTGCCGCCATTGTTGGAAACTGAGCTGGGCTGCACTATGAATTCTGGGACACAGCTTCTTCTTCTTCGGGGTTTAACGGCAGCTGGCATCCTTGTACATGCAGTGCTGCCATCTTCTGTTTCAGTCCGTTATTACACTCTTAAATCCTACTACTTATTCCTGCGTCTTTTGTGATCTTACAAAGCTTCAAACGACGCGTCGACTATTAAATCAGTCGTCGACGATTTTGATAGTCGACTAATTGTGGCAGCCCTAATTGCATTGTCTATTACATACTTGCAGTAGGTGCTGCATCGTGGATCAACATCTGACAGCACGTTTCTGTTTCACAGTTCAATCATTTTTGACAAGAAGCACAGCCCCAAACCACGACAGAGCCTCTGCTGTTGTACCCTTTAGCTGAGTTCCTCCTTACATACGGACAATAATGTGAACAAAACCTGTTCGTACTGTGCATTTGCTGTAGATAATTTTTAACGCTTGCCACTTTTCCAGTTTCCTTTTAAAAAGGAAACGCTGCAGAGATATGCTGGTCTTCAGCTGGTATCAAATCAAAATGCTATGCAGGCATGTACAATAACAAAGGGCCTAAAGATCCAATTTCTTTGCGAAATTGTTTGTTGTGCAGTCACAACATCCCTTTTTCCACTTGAATATTCACAGGCCAGTATTAGGTGGCTTATCCTATAAAAAAGGTCAGGTATGAGGTGCTGGACTGAAAAGGAATGAAAACGTCCAAAGAAAAACTTTGGAAGAACATCCGAAGGTTTGAAAACTTTACAACTTTTTTAAGCAATAATCTCCAACAGTGAAATTTTACTCACTGTCAGAAAAGCATAACAAAAGTGATATTAAGGTAATTTAAATGAGGAGATATCTGGCACACACAGCGACTGCAAAAGCTCAAACTCTAATAACAGAGCCCAGTGTCTGTTTTATTGTTTCGCTTCTATACTGAATCCCTGCAAGTGCACAGATGTTACAAACTGTCACTACATGATATGTAAAATGTTCAAAAGCTGAAAAGCTACAATGATTGTTTGCTTTTTCCTGCACAAATTTAATCTGACTCATGCAGTTTTTCACAACGGCTTGCTTGATAACACAATCTCTGAGCCTTAACTTGCATGTGAAATGTGAAATCATTCAACGCTGCAAAACTGAATGGAAAGGCTCGCTTTTGTTGATATTGCTGTTCAAGGTATCTATTCACCGTCAATGCACAGAGAACAGATGCGACGCTTTGTCTGCTTTCAAAAGATAAAGCAGACAAAAAGGACCCGTTTGATCAATAACCCAAATACACGACCTGTTATGGTATTTTCTGTGTCACAGTTCAGTAACATCAACACATTACTGACTACACAAACAGGGAGCTATGTTCTCTACTGCCCGAGGTGCACGACGTGGCACATAGTCATTACAAAAGATCTCGTCTATGTATGCAGAACTAATGACACTCCTGTTGTCCCCTTGCTGTCCTACTCCATATCTTCATATCTCTTGTATACTGTGTTGGGGAGAGCAGGATATCTGTGTTTAATGTGCAAAACGGAGGAAAAAATAAATTTTTTTAATTCATGGAGATTGCATAGTTGAGCCTGATGAGATTTTATACCAGCTACCTCATCGGTGACACAAATGGGAATGAGATTGTGTTTTTATCTTGCCTGAAATGAGTGGTTAGCTGTGACAGGTTAAGTCTCTACGCTCTTTCTACACTTCCGGCATCTGTGAAGGATACTAATGTGAATGATGGAGGGAACAGAAGATAGATGGCGTGTACCAGCAATTGTGGAAGTCAGTAAACTGCAATTTGTGTGCCAAGCAGTTACTGTTCTGTCATTTGTTTCTGCAATGTTGACCTGTCACTACAAGTCAGCGCCAAACAGCTGAGACTAAGGCTATGTCCACACGTACCCGGGTATTTTTGAAAACGCAGATTTTTCTATGCGTTTGCACCTTTCGTCCACACGTAAACTGCGTTTTTGGTCACTGAAAACGGAGATTTTTAAAAACTCCGGCCAGGGTGGATATTTTCTAAAACTCAGTTTTTGCATTTACGTGTGGACGAGAAAAACGCAGAAAATGCAGCGTCAAAGGTGTGCACCTTTTTTGACGTCACACTGTGCGCCACGTTATTGTTTCGGTGAAATGAATTTCTACAATACTGTTACTGTTAATTGTACTCTCTGCAGTGTTTAAATACTTACATATACACACACAGTTACTGTCCCTCCACACATACGACTCGGTTCTGCTTCTATGCCCCAGCTTTGTTTACTTTTTCCCGCCGAGGCTTCTAGACTTCTGATTGGCCAACATTTCTACACGGTTAGGAATATAGCGCCACCTGCTGCTTTGGCATGTTCCTAGCAGCGTTTTCCTTCATTTCTGCCTTTACGTGTGGACGGGATTATTTTTTTAAAATGAAAACAAAAAATCTCCGTTTTCAAAAATACCCGTGTACGTGTGGACATAGCCTAACAACTGGACAAAAACTACACCTGCAGCCCTATCGCTTTAAGCAAACATCAACTATTACATGTAATCTCTCCACAAGAAAGACTCGTACCGCTTCATATAAAAAGAATGGCATTTACATGTTTACTGTGAAGGATGGAGGGAACAGAAGATAGATGGCGTGTACCAGCAATTGTGGAAGTCAGTAAACTGCAATTTGTGTGCCAAGCAGTTACTGTTCTGTCATTTGTGTCTGCAATGTTGACCTGTCACTACAAGTCAGCGTCAAACAGCTGAGACTAAAAACTGGACAAAAACTACACCTGCAGCCCCGTCGCTTTAACCCTTTAAAGCGGGTCGGAGCGGACACGCTCCATTTTGCGTAACTATTTTTAAATCCCGGTAGCTCTGCAACCACATAAGCTAGCGCAATAATTGTTTTTGCATATGAAACTGGAGAAGTTGTACTTACATCTTATGCCATCAGCTTGTCCTCGGTCACAGTTTCCTTCCACATATAGCTTTGCAAAAACTGCATAAAAAGCACTTGCAGCAACAAAAACATAATATTCCAGAAACACACTTTGCCGATCTGATCAGCTGTTCATAACACTTCCTACGTCCATCAGCACGAACTATCGCATGTCCGCCATGACCTGCCCAAAACCGGAAGTGACGTCATTTTGCGGAAATGTAGTTTTTTACCATCGGGGCCTCATGAGCCTATACTGGTGTTTTTAAAAGTTATCTTTGACTTTATGACTTTCTGTGTCGTTTCTGGGATGCTTAGGACTCATATTGCACTGCTGGAAATAGTTTATTTTGATGCATATGCTGCTTTTTTTCAAATTTGCATTATAATATTTATTTTTGTTTTTCCTGCAGTATGTGAAAATTGGTGTATTTCAAAAATAAAACTATGAAGACACTCAAAATAAATTTCCTGTGGTGGGAAACTATTTTGTGCAACTTTTTTGTATTTACAGTTTTGAGGGATAAGCCTCTTAAATTTCTCTAACTAGAAATATATGTTAAAAAAACAAAAACAATTTTCATTTTTTTTGTAGTTTATTGCACTTTTTTGCAATTTATGTAATTAATATGCACTTAATGCAGACATATTATTAAAATCTGGGATATAATGGTTGTATTGATGTATAGCAACTTGAAATGCTCCCAAAAATGGCTCCACAACATGTAAAAATATAATATAAGCTCTGGCGGACTTGGTTCTATGGTAGGTCTTAAAGGGTTAAGTAAACCGAGTAGCAAACATCAACTATTACATGTAATCTCTCCACAAGAAAGACTCGTACCGCTTCATATAAAAAGAATGGCATTTACATGTTTTGTGAAGCAGGTTTATTCCACATTCCCTATATTAGGTTGCTGACTCTGTAATAAAATGTAGCCTTTTTTTTAGCTACTTGTGTGTTATAATCACCAACCAACAGTACTAAGTGATTGGTTAAGAACCTCAATTCCCATGGAAAGGCAATACCTACCGACTGCATCCAAGCGTAAAATGCACCTCAAAATCTCCCGCTCTATTACCTTGCCCCCCTAGAGTGAAACACAGTAGCTCCATTCCCCAGCTGATCTGCAACAAGAGCTAATGAGCTCAGCGGCTCTACACAACACGGCCGGGAAATCGAAACAGCCTGTGTGAGAGAGAGAGACGTGTAAATGAGAGTGATCTCCCTAGACGATCTGCTGGACAAAGGCAGGCATATGGAGATATTTACCAAGCAGGTCAGCCAGTGTGAATCAAGCCCCAGGGATCTACAGGGGATGCTAATTACAAGACTCCAAATAATTAAAATGCACATGTGATGTTCTTTATGTAAATGCCACAGGGAAACTGACAGGCCAGCTTGCAGGCTGCACATTTTAGCCATGACACATCTGTTGATATCCAAGCATGTTATACAGCATGAATGCCTGATATATAAGATGAATAATTTGTAATCGGTTGTATTGATAAGCGAAACGACACTGATACATACAACATAAAATTAATATTTGGAGGTGTAAGATTTCAAAACACACACTGGCCAAGATTGATACTGCTTTCTGCCACTTTAACGCCGCCGTCGATTCAAAAAACAGTTTCTCATTCAACTCTCATCTGTTTTCCTGTGCCCAAATCCTTGTTTCACCTGGCAGTGACTGATGGAGTTCAGCTGTGCGACTTGTGAAAAAGAGGAAGAAAACGAAAAGTCTTTTGCAACACAAGCTCTCGAGCTATTAAAAATTACTGAGCTTTTCATGTGCCGATATGGAGAATGAAAAATAGGCACGCTGCTTCAGCCCCTCAGACTGAAACCTCAGGGGGTTCCAGTCTGAGTAAGCAAAGGGACAGCTTGTGTGAGTTCAACAAAACCAAATAAAAACGTGTCAGTACGCTTATATTCACACTTCTAACAAACCACCTGGAGTCTGTCAATACTGCTTCTCTTTGTAGCATCAAAGCGCGAGCATATATGAAACCTTACGTGTCAAATTCGGCGATTAAATCGATAGGAAAACGAATCTTCTGTTGCTTTGGACCAAATGGTTTAGAAATCCTACAGCGATCCCCTAAGTAAGCACAAGAATTCATGAATGCTAAACACATTTCTCCGCTAACAAAGGAGTAGCTTTGATACTAGAACCCCTCTTGTACTTGTAGGACAAGACTGCTGAACTGACAGTTTCCCTTTAAATATGAATATCAAATAAAGCTCTACTTTTTGATACGGTGTGATAATGCCAGAGCTCAGATTTAGCATACAACCTACTATATCTTAAACAATTAGAATAAGCTTGAGAGCAATGCTGTTGTAATGTGTTGGACTAAATCCTCGGGGAGAGTCGAGAGCGTTTACTGTGAGTTCAGAGAACACATTGCACAGTTAAGGCTAAAATCCTCGCTCCGAGCAAGAACACAAACACCGATATGTTCTCAAGGCTGACACCAATAGGGCTTAATGCCAAGCATCTTATCGGGATGGTCAAACAGACCTTGAGAGCATGTGTGCTGGAGAACAACAGATCGTCTTGCCGACTAAACCCCAGACTTTGTCACACGTGGTAGCACCACAATGCCCATTTGCTTTGATGATATTGGCTTTAGCGTAGAAGGAAACTGCGCTTATGAACCGCACAACCCAATACTGCGTTAATCTGCCTGAAACTCCCCCCTGCAGCTCAGACTCTTCTAATCCTAATAAGGAAGAGAAGCCAGATGGTCGCGAACAACTGCTGGGGGGCCTGAGGATGAGTGAATGTATGGAGATGTCTGGAGTGCCTGTCACTGTTTACCTTGTGTTTTAAGTTACTAGTGTAAGCTCCGTGAAGTGGCCTGTGTGTGTGCACGGCAAATGTGCTCATGCACAGTTAAAAAGAAGAGACCCCCGCTGCACCTGGTGTCAGGTTACCGCAGCTTGCAGTTCCCCTTTCAGTCCTGAGACGAGATGTCAGAACTTAAGAGGCACGCCGCTCTACCGGCTTCGGTAACCGTACGATTCCTGGAGTGTCAGATGCAGAGTGGCGCAGTCCCAGGGGTCTCGAGATACATCGTACCTCTCACCCTCGCCCCTCCGTTCTCTCGTACTCCGGCACCCCTTTCTGACCCTTCAGTGACAAGCGAACCTTTTATTTACAGCGCCACTAACCTTCAAATTGGTGCAGCCTGAAAATCCGGAGTGCCAGTCAAGTAATCTGTCACGTGGAGCTACACTGAGACCTTGCAGCCACATGCTGCATCCTCACTCCCACCCTTCTCCCATGAGACACTGATTAAACTCCTATTAAAATGATTGTGTAGTAGGAGGAAAACAAGAGTATCAATCTGCCGCAGCAATAGATTGGAATGTGTATGGTGGGCATTCATTAAGTGAACATTATCAGAGTAAAAATTCAATTATTTCGCAGCAGGGTATAAGTTGTGCTGAGAAAGTTCCACACTTAAGTTCTCTCTCTCTCACATACACACACACACTTATGGTCACACACAAAGAGGACGCTCCACTCGCACTGAAGAGAGTGCATTTACAGCTCTCTATCTTTTACACGCTTTTACAGTCACTATAATGCATCAAGGTCAACAAGCTAAGTTTCACATGAATCTAAGTCTAGTTTTCACCCACTTGTTAATGCAAAAGCTGATTATTAGTAGCAAGGTTTGTTTGCAGAGCACAAAGTGTCCCTGGAAGAAACCTGGTGAATTAACACTTTCATTCATGCTTTTGTTTCATTCATTTCTCCTGTGATGAGCATAAGGACCAAGTGGATACGGCCTCAGCTAAGCTGACCTTTACTCATGTACTCAGGCAGCTTTTGATCTATCATTTGAGATGAGCAGGCTGGAACTGACATACAGCTGACATAGCCATTGTATCAATGTGAAGTCAAATACAGCTTTGAAATATAATATCCAAGTAAAAGGTCCAAGAAAAGCACTGCAAATTCACAAAAACTATTATTATAAACGCGACTTCTTATGTCTGATATTGGTTTATACAAATCTGCATATAAACACATATGTTGATCAGGAAAGCGATGAGTTATGTATAGCCTCTTTGGTAATATAAGAAGAGGTCAGACTTTAGTTTCATCTAACGACTGCCCCGAATAGCCTGTAATTTGTGCCAAATTGTAACATTTAATCATAAATAAATAACAAACTTTGTTTGGCTATTAATTAACACGATGTAAAAGAGTAAGAGCAGCAATTCAAACGGCATTTTGTTTCCCTAGCCGATTTATAATTTAATTTTTTGAAATTAATTAAACACAGTATTCGCTATTAAATGAGCTCCATCTGTTTCAATAAAGCTTTCAGTATGGAAAAACATGCATTATGCTGTAATGAAAAACAGCTGATCGATCACTCATGCACCCACAAATCAATTTGGGAAACTGCTCTAAAATGCCTTAACTCTAACAGTGGTGATGTCAATACAGATACTGACCGAGTTGAGAATGGGTGCTCACATAAGGCTAATAATGACTCCATCATCAAATAAGCTTTTTTTGACCCTATCATCCCCTAAAACAAATATTAGCATCATTAGTTGGGTATATATACCTCACACCCGCCTCTATGGACCTGCACATGATCTCAGACTAAGATGAAGCTGCAGCCTTCAAGGTCTGAGCCGTCCATTTTTCTACATATAAATTTGACAGTGACGTAGATTTCAGCTTGTGTGGTGCATGTTTGTGTATACATGTGTTAGCGCAGCTGGCCTCCAGTTAATTCCCACTCTGTTGTCCCAGTTAGCTGGGCTATCAACCCACATGACATGGTGGGTTGATTCCCCAGTGTTGAGATGTTTTTACGCTTCACGCTTCAATGCATTCACACAAAAGGCTTGGCCTCATAACCCATAAGCCCGATAATCCAGTCTGTAAACATTCAAGGGATGCCCACTTTTACCATAAATGCCCATGCTTGGTTACACTGGAGACCACCACATGCTGGCCAGGTTACTACAATTCTAGTGATATTGTATGCGATAGAATTTATTTTATTAAACTTAATAAAGTCTGTTGACAATTTATCATACCGTGAGCCAAGAGGAATGACGATCCATCAGATCAATTTCGACTATCGCTGACCAACTCAGCTAAAATCCCTTTGCCATCATTGTGCAGCTCATCTGTGGAAATGCCCTGCAGGAGGATATAGTCTTTCCCTTGCATACCAAAAGCAGCATTGCAGCTTCATGTTCACTGTAAATCATGCGACCATGTGAGAGACTGACTTTACTGACCCCCAGGACCTTTTTCCACCAACCCCCACCCGAACCGAAAGGAATAAAAAAACAAAACAAAAGGAGACCTGGTGCAAAGCCACGGAAACTGTCATGACATCCAGGAATAGCAACATGCACAGAGTAACACGCATAAACACCCTGATGTAATTAGAGACGCATGACTGCCCTGACAGCCATCATTTTGTCAGAAAGTAACGTCTCCTGATGAACATTTTGAATAACTTATCACACGCATATGATGTGGCTAACGACAAGTAGTGAATCACTCGAGTCAGAATCACTTTGGCAGCATCATCTTTTAAGATGCTCAGAATTTGCATCAATCGCATCAAGTAAGAGGAGAAGAAAACATAAAGCCACTTACCCAGAAGATGAGATTGAAGATGAACATCATATACTTCAAGCAGCAGAGGCAGCCTCTTGCCATGTTGCACTTCTTAAATTCTAAAAGGAACACAAAGGATAGATCCAGGTAAAAGACTATGTATTTGCTGCCTTTGGGTGAGCTGTACTTGTTGTTAGTCTTGTCTCCCGCGCTGGTGTCAGCTGCAGCTCCGGTCTGCCCCTGCTGCGTGTTTTTGCGTGGCCCCGTGGAGCCGTAGAAAGCGCCGGCAGTGAAGCCGCGGCCACCGAAAGGGCGGCCAGACGTGGAGGCTTGAGCAAAATCGGACTCGCGGCTGTCTACAGAAGGGCTACGGTGAATGGCTGACTCCTCACTGCTGGACTTCTCCATACTCTAGGGCTGCAGCTGCTGATGAGGGGCTCTCTGACACACAGTCTACCATAGTCTCAGAGATGACAGGACAGAACAACTTGCCCTCCAAATCTTCACTGCTTCACCTTCTGAAGCAATAAAGGATAAAATCCACACAGCAACACTACATCCACCTGAAACCCCGGATGGATGAAAAGGTCTCCTGTGTAGAACTGAACTGCTCAGGCACCTCTGGCAGGTTTAAGTGTCCTCTGCTTGGTGAAGCTCTCTTGCTGTGATAATCCTAAAGTAGAAGTGCAGAAGGTTCCCGTGAGGAGCATTACCCTCGCCTTATGACAGGACTGTCTTTCTGTGAAGAAGTTAAAGCACTTGTTCTATCCTCTCCTGTAATATCACTCTCCTCCTGCGCGTCTTAATGCTGCGCCCGGCTGCTGCGGTGGGAGTGAAACCCCCGAGAGTCTCAGCTGCTCCACTTCCACGTTCTCTTGCTGACCTGGTAACTTTGACTCCCCCTGTCCCTCCTCTCCTCTTTTCACTGCCCCGTGCCTGTTCAGTCCTCTTGTCTATGTGTGCTGATGCTCTTCCCTGGGTCTATCTCACTCTCTGTTTCTTTCTGATTGTGCCAGTATCGCTCTTTCTCTTTGCCCGTCTACTCTAGTGTACCATTCTTTGCTCAGCCCCTCTGCTCTGCCCGTGCTCTGCTCTCCCAATAGGAGTGCACTGGCTGATGTGCTATTATCGGCAGACGCAACTAACGGGCATTCCCTATCTCCCAACAAGAGCACTCACCTCCTCCCCCAATTCTCTCTCCCTCCCTCTTGCTTCCTCCTGCTCTCTCTCTGCTCATTCAGTCCCTTCCCACTGCTGAGCAGGCAACCAATGCAGCAGCTGCAGCCAGACCGCAGCTCCTCCTCTCCACTCCCCGCGTCTTTATTAAGCCCATCACTGTGGCTGCTTTGACTAAACATGTTCAGCAGTTTCATATCCATCAGGGGAATTGAGAGGCCATAGATAACAACAACAAAATAAACACACACACACACACGCAGAAATCAAACATGAAGATAATTGCAGATGAGTAAGGAGTTGAGGAGTAGCAGGGTTAAGGGATGTGAGGTGAAAATTTCTGGCAGTCTCTTTTGCATATGAAAAGCTTCGCGCATCAGTATGCTGATGACACTGACACCTGTGATTTCACACATACCAGAGAAGCTTCTCATTCTGCTTTAATCTGTAACTTTACTCATTAACGTTGCCATAAATAAACTGTAGTTAAATCTGACATATTTTTTTCTTTCTGAAAAAACTAGCTTGAAATAGCAGCCAGTCCCCACTGGAGTGATTATTGCATATCCCATGGGTGGTGGCGACAGTACTGGGGTCCAGTTTGATCATACTCTTACTCTGTTATTCGTCACTGCACTCCTCACGTCCATGTAAGGGGACGCCAATTATCTGGCAACATCCAGGCTCTGGAATTATGGCACCATCTCAAGCATGGATAGAGGCTTTGAGACGGTGAACACTTTCCAATGCAAAGCCGGGGTGAAACGCACAAGAGCCCTGCTGACTCACACACTAAGCTAACAAGACATTATAAAGCTTCGATTAGAAAGTGTTCCACACAGCTAAAAGTTCAGGATTCTCTGCAGTAAATGGAGGGTAACTGGCAATTATAAGAATACAAGATAATAAAAATATGCACAAGATAATTATCTGTCTGTTCATATGAATGTGAGAACGTTTGTCCTCTTCTGAACATAACAGCTAATGTAACCGTTTAATTTTTCTTATCAGCTGTAAGAATCGACTTTTTGTTTTCTCTCCAAAATGAAGCAGCAGAGGGAACATTGTTTGGTAATTGTTGCCTCTCGGCAGAATAGTGATAATGGGTCACCCTGCAGACATATGGAGGGAGAGTTTTAACTCAGTGGTCTTAGGCTACGTCCACACGTACCCAGGTATTTTTGAAAACGCAGATTTTTTCTATGCGTTCGCACCTTTCATCCACACGTAAACGGCGTTTTCGGTCACTGAAAACGGAGATTTCTAAAAACTCCGGCCAGGGTGGATATTTTCTAAAACTCCGTTTTTGCCTGTACATGTGGACAGAAAAACGGAGAAAACGCAGGGTCAAAGATGTGCGCCTTTTTTGACGTCACACTGTGCGCCACGTTATTGTTTCGGTTAAATGAATTTCTACAATACTGTTACTGTTAATTGTACTCTCTGCAGTGTTTAAATACTTACATATACACACACAGTTACTGTCCCTCCACACATACGACTCGGTTCTGCTTCTATGCCCCATCTTTGTTTACTTTTTCCCGCTGAGGCTTCTAGACTTCTGATTGGCCAACATTTCTACACGGTTAGGAATATAGCGCCACCTGCTGCTTTGGCATGTCCTAGCAGCGTTTTCCTTCATTTCTGCCTTTATGTGTGGACGGGATTATTTTTTTAAAACGAAAACGGAAAATCTCCGTTTTCAAAAATACCCGTGTACGTGTGGACATAGCCTAAAAGTTAAATCTAGAAATACCCAGTTAACAAAGACAAGATTATCCTTGCCTTCAGCTGTTTCACTGCTGGTGGGGAATTATCTGCCTTGAGGAAGCACGTTTATAAATACAGAGAATTAATGCAAATTATGGCTTCATGGCTTCGACAGCAATTGTAATTATGATGGTTGAAAATTCTGGAAAAAAAACACTTAAATTTTGGTAACAACGGGATCACATTGGAAAGAGATCGAAAGTAAACGGCCACTTATAGTTTTATTACTAATCCTATCATTACCAATGTAGCCGTTTGACATTTAAGCACTGGGGTAATAAGGAATGAAGTTCCTCAGTAACAGCATGTGCACATTGCTCAAGACTTATATTGGACCTGTCACAACTATTGGACCTGAAAAATGTTTATTCGTGGACGTGGTTTCTCAGAGCTGCGGGTTCCTGCAGCAAACAACCTCAGAGTGGTCACTTTGGCTGCTAACAGGTTGCCATAATTGCCTGTAGTTTTTTACGTTTGTCTGCAAATATTCCCTAATAAGCTGTTAAATGGAGAAGGTTTCCTTAAAAATAAAACTTGAGCCTCAGTGCTGCACCCACCATAGCTGCACTTTTTACTTTGAAGGCAAACGTCTCCTCTAAGGTGAGTTATGGTCTTAGCAGTTTTTCCCAGCGCCCACTAACCACTCTCAACTGGAATACTCATGTTTTCCCTTACGCGAGTGGTTGCCAAATAGACACAGTCTTAAAGCCTGGGGCCTTATTTAATTGACCTTACATTTTCACCACAATTGTCACACATGCAAAAAGATGGACAAGTTAAGGTCACATGGTTAGTGGTCCCGTGTCTCCCTGTGAGTAATCACAGGGAATTCATTAACCATCAAATACCCTTTAGCCATCTTCAAAGTGTTACCAGAAATGACAAAACTGCATTGACAAATATGACTCTACCTAAAAGAAATAATAATTACCCCGTGTGTAAGGAAAATGTTTGATATTTTTTGGAAATGTGATCACAGAGTTTCATGTCTCGACATTGACTATAAGGCTACACCTAAAACAATGGAAACTAAGACTTCTTTTTATCCTCAATTTCCTCATTTGACTTCACGAGAAAGCAAGTAACCACGCGAAAGACTTAAAGTAAAGCTTATAAAATGTGTACGGAAAACGCAAAGAGTAACATTTATCTATCACATATCACAAATCTATCAGGGCTCTGTGGGGCTCTCACTGCATATCTTGCTGACACTTCCAAGTAGCCAAGTAGTAGGACAAACCCAGGCCTACACAGATTCAGCTGAAGAATTTTTGCTGTGTTTTGTTAAGGGGTAGAGCAAGACACAAAGCTCGAGACTCCAGAGAAATGGACATCTGTGGGATGACACAAAGGAGTTGAAGCTTGAAGAGAAGATGAAAAATATGCAGAGCAGCAGCCGAGTAGACCAGAGCAGAGAGGCTGCGTTTAGATAGAGGAGCTGAGTGGGATGAGATTGCATTCAAACATTCTCTGTAGCGCTCAGTAAATCTGGCAGCTCCTTAAACATATGTATGTATGTTTCAAAGGCAGGACTGAAGAGATTAGAGATCACAGGGAACAATTATAGAACTCTGAGAGCTCAGCGGGAAACGCTTTACAAAACAAAATGAGACACAAATGCTATGAACAAATAATGACTCATTGTTGGTATCACGATTGTGTAAACCAATACCTCGAATACTGAAGTCCTTAAAATATTAGTCAAAGAAATACTAATGAATACCAAAAATTCTTTCATCAAATTAGACGCTCATTTTCAGCAGTTTCAATACTAACAGCACCGTCTGTGCCTCCTCCAGCCCCTCCTCACTCACTAGCAGCTGAAGTAGTTGATGTTCACAATGGTGAAGAACACTTTAAGAGGATTTTGTGAAGCGATAACGCTCCTGCTTTCATACAAATGAATCTGCTCACACATTCAGCTTTTCCATTAACATCAGACGTCTCTTAAGTCATCATTAAGGCAGCAGCTATCGGCTACGGATAATAATAAAATGATAATGTTAATGCTGGAGCTAGACAACAAACGTCATTGTCCCTGTCGATCTATAATTTAAAAGCTAAGGCTAATTTAACAGGATGAGACAGTTATTTGTGTCTAAAAAGTGCTTCTCTTGTTTCTCAGAGTGAATCCTTGGCCGATTGTGACCCCAGCCCATTTTCACACCTTGTCTCCTGTGATTAGGCAGAGGATCAATAGGGAATCCATGACCCTACTGGGGACCCTGTTTAAGCCCCATAGGGCTTAAAATCTGGGACTCAGTTGCTCTTAGAACAAAAGAAGCTTCTCAGATTAGAGGTGAGACGTCTTCAAGGAAACTGTAGACGCTTTTCTTTCCAGGCTCTTTAGACTATGACCGAGAACCTTCACAGACATGGTTATGTTAGTCTATTTTTCTGCGCTGCATTAGTCAGCTTAAAAATAAGTTCATCATTGATGTTATTGTTTGTAGTATTCTAATTTTTTTGGTATGTTTTTTTTAATTTACATTTTTCACCATAGTTTTGAAAATGGTATTGAGTATTTTCCTGGTTACTGCTATCAAGTTTGACATTTAGTAGACAATAGGTGCATTTTCCCAAAAACATCTTTTAACATAGAAATAGTAGGTGGTACACTTATTGAAAAAAAGCCCTGTGGACAGCTACAGGTACCTTGGTGTTCATCTGAACAACAAACTGGACTCATAACTCAGACGCCCTCTACAGGAAAGGGCAGAGCAGGCTGTACCTGCTGCGGAGACTCAGCTCGTTTGGAGTGGAGGGCCCACTCCTGAAGACCTTCTATGACTCTGTGGTGGCCTCAGCCATCTTTTATGGTGTGGTCTGCTGGGGCGGCAGCATCTCTGCCGGGGACAGGAAGAGACCGAACAGGCTGATCCGAAGGGCCAGCTCTGTTCTAGGATGCCCTCTGGACCCAGTGGAGGTGGTGAGTGACAGGAGAATGGTGGCTAAGCAACATCTCCCACCTCATGCAGGAGACTGTGACAGCACTGAGCAGCTCCTTCAGTGGGAGACTGCAGCACCCACGGTGTGGGACGGAGAGATTTCGCAGGTCTTTCCTCCCCACTGCTGTCAGACTCCACAACAAAGACTTTAACTGATCAAACACATCCACACATGTGCAATAATCTTTTCTGGCATCGTTGTATTTTTACTCAGTTGTATATAGCATTTGTATTCTATTTTTATCTTATTGTATATTTTATTCGATTTTATTCTACTGTATATAGTATTTTATTTTATTCTATTCTGTACAGTTGTGTACTGTATTTATTCCTGGACACTTAAATTTGCATGTGATTAAGATCAGTCGTAACATTATTGTATTCTAATTTTTGCTTCATAACTTTTGCACTGTCCACTTCCTGCTGTGACAAAACAATCTTATCTTATCTTAAACAAAGACCTGCACAATGCAAATCGCAAACACTTAAATTGCAGCCACTGACTCCATCTTAAAATGTTGTTGTTGAAGCTACTCAGCAGTGAATTTATGGTATTATTCTCAAATGTTTGTATATTCGTGTAATATCAGAGATAATGTATGCATATCTTCATGATCTTTGTTGTTTATTTCAGCTTAACTGTGGTTTTATTCATTCTGTATTCTCTAAAATATAGACATTTGCCTCCCAGTGATGTCCTAGTAAAAGCAGAATATTAAAAAGGGATATTCCCTTATGTGTTGCACATTTTTATAAACAAATAACTACTGAAAATCAGTGAGTAATACATACCAACATTTTGCTACTATAATGAGTCTAACATGCAGTAGACTGGATCTGCTGGGTAATCATCTATCTATAACCTGCAACCTGAAGTTTGAAGGTACACATTGGTTCTCCTGAGTGGACAGGGTGACTGGAAATGAGCAGAAACTTGTTTTAAGTGATCATCTTTATCATATAAGGAAAACTGCCTACGCTTATGTGAATAGTCTCATTGAGGATAACGACAATCCTCAGAAAAAGAGGAAACCGTTAATGTTTTCACGAGTATATGAAACGTATGACGTTTGATCCCACAGCTTAACTCTTGTGTTCTAGACAGCACTCTCCATCATTACCAAATGAGGGAGATTTATTGTGCAAATGGCAGTCAATTCATCCAGCAGGCAGCAGTGCAGAAAGCCGAAACCCTTTGAAACTATTCTGATGAACTATTTTGGCCTAACACTTTGGGCCAGATTTACTAAGTAGTATAAGTTAACATGCAATGGAAAAAATTACATGAATGGCTTGAATTTAGAGATACAGATGCAGCAAGATCTTTTAAACAAAGGTAAATACAATCTACCAAAAGCAGCATAAATTAGCAGAGCAAATATGACCAGACCTGGTGAGAAATCAATCTACTATCAATCAAAATAACACATCTGATGACAGGTTTTGTTTCTGGAAACAGCATAGCAATTCAGATCAATGTGAGGCAAATGAAGGAGAATCTATATGTTCTGATGTAAGGGCAGTGTTGGGGAGTAACGGAATACATGTACCGCCGTTAAGTATTTAAAATACAAAATATGAGTAACTGTATTCCGTTACAGTTACCGTTTAAAAAGGTGGTATTTAGAATACAGTTACTTTGTTGAAATAAATGGATTACACGGCGGTACTTCCCTGTTTCATATTGTGGCGGGTCAGGACTGTTTGGGTTTTGTTTGACAGCTACGTTCTGTTGTTCCAGGCGGCAGCGTTACGGTTGCCATGGTTACAGGGTTATGCGCTCTCTCTGCGTGTTTCCTGGGTGAGAGAGCGCCTGTTGTTGTTGTGCTAAGCTAATAGGCAGAATGCTACAGGTATAGCTCTAAAGAATGTAGCATCATAGGCAGTGTAGTCCGTGCTGCAGGGAGAATGGACTGCTGTACCCGTTATGTGTCTGTGAGCGAGGGAGGGAGAAAAAGGAAAAGTATGAGCTGTCATCGAGCAAAAACGGGAGCTGGAAGCATGTAAATATAATAATAACCACTGCAGCCAAGAAGAGAGCCTGACGAGCCCAGTTGTAAGTAAGCTATTAAGACTCGACTGTACACCGTGTTCGTGTTTTCCTCCAAAAACAATAAGTTCTGTTGGAGCAGCCTTTCAACGCCTCTCTCTGTCTCTGCTAGCAAAGTTGACCCAGACAACAAAGTAAAGCTAGTTTTTGGCTACGAGCCGACACAGAACCCACTGTATTAGCCAGAGGTCCCTTTACTACGGTTCGGAGCCGCGGACCTTCAGTAACAGTAATAAATCACAGCAATAGTACATTCATGTAGTTGTAAACAGCATGATAATATATTAAGTAATCCAAAGTATTCAGAATACGTTACTCTCATTGAGTAACATAATGGAATACGTTACAGAATACATTTTGGGGCATGTATTCTGTAATCTGTAATGGAATACATTTTAAAAGTAACCTTCCCAACACTGTGTAAGGGTGAACCCTACTATAGGAACTGATAAAGACCATGTGAGGTCTTGAAGGATGGAGCAGTCATCCTCTCAATAAATCCCGTTTTCTACTTCAGCTGTCAGAATATCCAGAGAAGTGCTGCTTTATTACAAGCCCATCATGTAAACCTGCAATCTGTATGTAACAGCAAACCCATATAATGTGTAGAAAAACAGAAGAAAGCATTATCATGTGCATAAGTGCTCATCTACAGTAGCTCTCGATTTTACTCCATATGGTTTGAAGCTGCACGTATTTATGAAAGTCAAAGGAAAGAATCTGACTGAGATCTGAGCAATCAGTCTCTGCAAATAGAAATTCAGATAATCATCTAAGTACTTCAAATCTCTGCGAGTCACATTATTAGCTACATGTATTCAGAGAGACATTTCACATTATGTATTAAATCTGATACTAGAGAGAAACGCACAGCGGTGAATAAAGGTATGCAGACGTGTTCTCTGCAGCTTTCAGCGTAAAAATGTTACTAGAAACCGAAAACATTGCAGACCGCTGTGCAAACTATAAAAAAGTAATTTGGTTGTCTTAATTTGATTTATAACTTGTATGTGTCTGGCAAAGAGGAGAAATATGGCAATGGCAATCTGCTCAAAACATCTGTGATGAGGACTCAAGAGCTACAGGACAGGCCCAAGGCTTTGGCACGACACTCACAAAGTATTTACCCATTTATTTGTTCATTCTCTTAACATCTCCCTCAGTCATTCAGTCCCAAAAATATCCTTATTTTTCTTTCTTTAATCTCAAAAGTAGTTTTTAATGCAAAAAGAAGACCCTATTTTCCTTGTATTTATCACCTTAGCTTAGCACTTCCAGTTTTGCACTTTTATTACTTACCAATTTCACTGACCTCTTTTATCACTAAACTAGCAGCTAATTAAAATCTATCTCCATTAGTATATTAAGCCTTGTGAGAGAACTCTTTATTGCAAATGCAGTAAAAAAATAAGTGAAAATATCTAAAAAGAAATTAAATTTTGCATTCCAACAACTTCAACAACATCAGCTAAAACTGGAGCCAAACTCAGTGGCTCAGTGATGTACAACAGAAGGAGAAGACGGAAAGAATTTAAAGTAATAAGATATCAATGCCACTTGGTGTGTAGCTTAGCGATTTGTATTACAAGCTGAAAAAAGCATTTTTTGATAAGGCGTCTTCTAGATGCAGTTTATCTGTGAAGCTTGGGGGAAATGGCAGAGTAGTGCGTATGAAATGTGAATCAGTTTGAGCGAATGTTTCTGACATCATTACACACGACGGTGTCTTTGTGTGCGCCGCTTTGGACTTCTGTTTGTTTTCCTAAGATTTTATATGAAGTGAAATTAACATTTTTTTCCTGTTGATTGTTCTTTGGTTACATGCAAATATCATTTGTTTGTCATGCTACAGAATGCTTGAGCAAAAAGCCCATTAATCAAAGCGTAATTGTTTTCTCCATCATGAATTCATTAAATACTGTAGAAATCTAGCAAAAATGAAAGAGCCTGGTTGCTTTTAACACAAATGAGATAATCACACTTGGACATTTGAGATAAGGGAAACATACAGTGTGAGGTGTTTTTGGCTTTTATCATTGTTACGGCTCTAGCAGGACTTCCTTTGAAGTTGACCTTGTGTGGGTGTGTCCTGCCGTCTCTCCTGCCTTAGGTGCTACGTTTTTTTTGTACAGCTGACTCCCATCAGCAATTAAGAATACTTAAGGCAATTAAGAATACTTAAGAATACTTAAGGCCAGAGAAAGGTAAACTCTACTGCCAGAGAGTCTTGTTGGGTTGCAGCTAGTGAGCTGTGTGTATGGTGCTTGATTGCTCATGTTCTGCAGAAAGGAGTGTGTTTTGGTGATGAACCCTTTTTGACTCACTTTTCATTTTACTGACGAACACTTGAGTTTTGTTGTTTTCTTTCTAGTGGCTTGTCCGACTCTTTTAGTTTAGTTTTTAATAGAAAAATTAATAAAACCCTTTAACTTAACCATTTTGCCTCCCTGTCTCCTTTTTTCCACTTGGGCAGTTTGGTTACGTTGCCTCACCCCCTGGACCTTTTTAGGTGATGTAACAAATGGGGGCTTGTCCGGGATTTGAAACCAGGATCTCTCACACCCCAAGCAACAATCATACTCCTGGACCTTTATCGGGGAAAGTAACAATCATACAGACTTTGGTTATATTCACCAGTCTGCAGATTAAATGCGATTTAAATTTGGGGCACTGTAAGAACAATTTGTTGTATTTTAACATATAGTTAGGCCCATACGTATGTCGATTGTGATACAGTTTTTTTCCTCCTCACCAACACAGTTTATTTTAAAACAATTGATTAGAATGTGATTGAAGCTCCTTGAATTAGACTTTCAACTTCTTGAGGTATTACCAGGTTACTTAGTATTATATTACATTAAGTGTTAGGATTTACAGCCAAATTTACGGACCCGTGTAATTGTTCGAATCTTCCTTTAGGTTCCAAAACCAAAAATCTAGACCCACTATTTTAGGGAAATTAATGAACAGAATACCGTCTTTCATGGGGAAGCGTTTTAGATGTTTTTGATATCTTGCCACTGAACGTCTCTGATTCAGTAACTGAAATTGAATTATGACAATTACAAGCCCAGTCACAAGGTCATTTCACTCATGACAGCAAACCAAAAATAAAACGGTGGTTCTAATAAAATTCCCTGAACCACTAAGAGAATGAGAGAATTTCAAAAACAAAGGGTTGGGTGTAACTGATGGCTTCTGTAAGACTGTTGCTTTTTACAAGGTGTCACAAAAGTCCACAACACAATTAATGGCTCTAATTTAACTTTGATCATATTACGCAAGGATTTAATGCTACATACCTTTGATCAGTCAATATGAAACCATATCAGACCTGCAGACATCACATGTAACAGGACGTGATCCTGGTGTGAATTTATGATCAAGGCCCGGATATAAAGAGAGGATTAAAACTACAAATAGTTACGCCTCACACAGTATGTCTCTGTGGCCCGTAGAGCCTCTCAAGGCCACGCTTGTTGCTTTGGACACAAACAGAACACAGCATAGCCTATGATGACCGAATACCGCTTCAGCTGACTGCAAGATGAGGACATCTTGGCACTTCGTGATCCACGGATATGAGATAATGTAGACATGAGCTAATAAGCTATTAATTCTGATGTCTGTCTCATCTCCCAAATCAAATTAAAATCAGATGACATCTGGTTTGATATTTATAGTTTGCTGCCCTTTTATGACGCTCTGAATATTACCCTCTGAGAAGAGGCTAGCCAGACAGTAGCATAATTCTTCAGTCATTCTTGGGTGATTTACAACCAGGAAGTCAATAAAAGGTGTCTGGAAAGGGTATTAATTAGGAGTTTATGGTATTATGCTGCCCTTGAGGTCCCACTGTAACAGCATGTGAGGTTTCCTGAAAATAGCCCTAAAGCTAAGGAATCTAGGACTGTTTCTCAAAGTTAAATTAATGATGTTATTGAGCCACGTACACTTTTAGAGAGGTGATCTTGTTTAACCCAGTGCTCCATTAGACATATTTCTTAAAATCTCTGTTTACTTATCTACTCGAACGGGAAAAGGCACTGACAGACACACTGTGAGAAAGGAGCCATCTGCTGAGTACTAAAGACTGTTTTTGTAGCTCTTGTGAGGATTTGAGAGAAAAAGCAGCATTTGTGACACATTCTTAAACCAGCAGACATAGAGGTGCACACGGGACTCACTCACTCACAGACCCCATGAAATTAAATACACACAAAAAACCCCGGAAGCTAGTCCTGTAGTGAAACCTCAATCTAAACTTAATTCCTGCAAACACATCTTTCAGAGCAGTGGGAGATAAGGTAGGACACAAGAGACGAAACGGGGTTTTACAAGTAAAGTGAGCATACTCAGATTACAGGATACTACATTAGCATTTAGATCAGAACGTGTCTCACCATGATTGAAATGCAACGTAGTATCAGAGTGCAGTAAAGTCCTGTTCAATAAAGGCCATCTCAGACGGGTCAAACGCCTGTGATGTCTGTAGCTGGACGATATATGAATCCCCGAACAGCACCGCAGATAAATCAAGACTGACACGGGGTTCTGATAATGTTGATCAAAGGAGTGAAATAGCTAGCATCCACCAGTGTCCTACGCTTTATGTAATATTTAAGAGAGTCATAACTGTCTGAAAAAAAATGAAATGTCAGCAATATCTTATCCAGTTCACTGGGAATTTGTAGAGCACACCACTAAATTCAGGGCTCGGTTATCGATTTGCTGGGTCTATGTTAATTAAAGTTGACTGGAGGGTCTTCAAGAAGTGTGTTGACTTTGTCTTCAGTGCTAGTTTTCCAATAGCACCTTTTCCAATATGAAAGCAAAATGCTTTCATGAAGCTTCGAGGAAAATTCTGGATGTAATGACTGATGTCTTTTCAAGGATGAAAATTTAAAATAACTTTTGCACATTTCTTTGGATTATGACAAGCGCGTTTTGCAAAACAATGTCCGTGCTGTCACGTATAATATTGTACAAGTAGTTCAAATTCAATTCAAATTTTATTTGTCACATACACAGTACGATATGCAGTGAAATGCTTAGACAACTGCTTGTGACCTAAAGAAAAAAAAGAAAAGGCTATAAATAAGATAGGAAATAAATATGAAAATTAAAAAGGGTAAATTTAACTAGGAAGGAATAAAATAAAATAAAATATAAAAATTAAGTTAAAAATGAGATAACTGTACAACACAAATTAGAATGAAGGGTAAATTTAACTGGGAAAGAATAAGATAAAATATATAAATTAAAGATGAAAATAAAATAACTGTACAACAAAATACACAATACACAGTATAGAAATATATAAGAATGTATGAAGAAATATAAATATATATATATATATAGTATTCCATTATGAAAATAAACAGCTTTAGGTTCATTGCACGGCTACAATTTCCACTCTACATGCATATTTTGACAATACACCAGCGTCAGTGTTACAGCATAACCCACCGAAAGTCATACTGACTGTAGTGGCGGCACTCCGTCTCTATTTCACTCTTCTGTACCACCTTTAGGAGTCAGTCCAGCAACATGCATTTGAAACGCGAGCAAGTCCAGGTACTTTTCTTGCAAAAAGATGTTTATTGAAACTTTTAATTTACATGGCAAGACTCGGTCAAAAAACTGTGTTGCTTCCAGCTTATCCGACTCCCCAACTACGTAATTACAGTGTGCCGGAAGCCCAAAATACTAAAAAGCGCATTAGAATGTCGCACTTCTATATTCTATACCTTTAACAAAACAGTATTTTGAAATTAACTAGAAATTATATTCTTAACATCAAACATGTATATTTCTCCTCTAATCATTTTACCAGTACCAATAAAATTAACCTTTAATTGGCCCTGGTAGCCAAAAGCAGGGTGATTTTTTTAACATCCAACAACTCCTATATAATACACATTAACCCCCCCAATTAATGAATAAAACTACAAAAAATTGTTTTTTGTTAGGACTTTTGGAGAAGTGATTACATCTAAGTGCCTCTCCCTTTTATATTTGCTGTACATTACAGCTATTCGGGCGTCTGATACAATTCAATCTTTTAAATCTCGATTAAAAACGTATTTGTTTAGCCTTGCTTTCCCCGCCTCCTAGAGCCCGCATTTTTAGTGTACTGGAACTTATCTTTATCACTTTGTTAATGTTTATAATGTTTTAACCTTCAGCATTGTGTGTGGACTATGTCACCCGCCTGTTAGTATATTTTATTTGTATTTTGTGCTTTATATTTGTATTTATTATTGCTCTTAACTCATTCTGTGAAGCACTTTGGCATACCTGTGGTTTTTTAAATGTGCTATATAAATAAAATTGTATTAAACTGTGGGTGTTTTCTTCCATAGAAACCAGCAATCCACCAGGTGATTGGCTGATTGGAATCCCCTCTGCTTAGACAACTATCCATCATGGTTGCCACTGTGTAGCCATTTACTAGCACTAGATTGGATCAGCTGGCAGACTGGTCTTGCTTGATTGGTCAGAAAGGCAGAAAGGGGCTAAGAAAGCTATTTTTTTAGCTTTCTTAGCTATTTTTTAGCTTCACTGCTTTAAAAAACCTTTAACCTTGAGCTTTTCACCAAACAAGTTACAAATTATACATTTCACAATATGCACTCTTTCATTCGCTGTGATGATGCTGCTCTTTGAATTCAGACTGTACGAATCAACATCTACTGTACAATGCCTGCTTGATAATGTGCCAAATCAAAGCTGCACCAACATTAACACACTTATTATTTCTTCAGAAATTATGCAGTTAACTCTTAACCCTTTAAGACCTACCATAGAACCAAGGCCGCCAGAGCTTATATTATATTTTTACATGCTGTGGAGCCATTTTTGGGAGCATTTCAAGTTGCTATACATCAATACAACTGTTATAGCCCAGATTTTAATAATATGCATGCATTAAGTGCATAGTAATTACATAAATTGCAAAAAAGTGCAATAAACTACAAAAAAATGTAAAATCGTTTTTGTTTTTTAACATATATTTCTAGTTAGAGAAATTTAACAGGCTTATCCCTCAAAACTGTAAATACAAAAAAGTTGCACAAAATAGTTTCCCACCACAGGAAATTTATTTTAAGTGTCTTCATAGTTTTATTTTTGAAATACACCAATTTTTATACACTGCAGGAAAAACTAAAATAAATATTATAATGCAGATTTGCAAAAAAGCAGCATATGCATCAAAATAAACTATTTCCAGCAGTGCAATATGAGTCCTAAGCATCCCAGAAACGACACAGAAAGTCATAAAGTCAAACATAACTTTTAAAAACACCAGTATAGGCTCATGAGGCCCTGATGGTATAAAACTACATTTCCACAAAATGACGTCACTTCCGGTTTTAGGCAGGTCATGGCGGACATGTGAAAGTTGATGGACGTAAAAAGTGTTACAAACAGCTGATCGGCTCGGCAAAGCGTGTTATATTATGTTTTTGTTGCTGCAAGCGCTTTTATGCAATTTTTGCAAAGCTATATGTGGAAGGAAACTGTGACCGAGCACAAGCTGATGGCATAAGATGTAAGTACAACTCCTCTGGTTTCATGTGCAAAAAAAATTATTGCACTAGCTTACGTGGTTGCAGAGCTACCGGGATTTAAAAGTAGTTATGCAAAACGGAGCGTGTCCGCTCCGACCGGCTTTAAAGGGTTAATGTCACAGGTTACAGTTTGATCAACACATATGAACTCAAGTTTCCATAACCTGCAAATGCCTCTGGTACAACATAAAACCTCTTTAAGGCTGAGAAGGCAAAAGACTATATGTTGGGCATTTTTGTCTATGCTGTAAAAGCCTTGTAGCTGAGTCATGTTTATGTGTGAACTCATAACTACAGCAGCACACAGCTCGTCTCTCTCTTGCACTTCAGGGAAACAAGCAATTGGGCACAATCCAGAACTTTAAAGGAAAAATGTCCCCTGATGTACAAAAATAAAAGAGTAAAAGAGACGAATGGTTTATTAAGGGCAATCAGCGTAAAACCTACTGTATTTTCCATGTAGAAAAGTAATAATAATAAATAATTTATTTATCCCAAACATTGGGAAATTACTGAAGAAGTTACCAGGAGGGCTGCAGAGGATATGACTGGTTGCTGTCTGGGGCAGCAGCAGCCCCTTAGCTGACATCAGTGTGCTATCTCTGCGTATGCATGCAGTGAGATTAAAGGGTTAGTCTATGCAGGGGGTAGGGTCAACATCATGGTTTGATCTGATTTTTAATGCACACAAGGGTGAGAAACAGCTGGCGCCACACAGCACATGGGGCTCATGTGTGTCCAACAGCCACGCACATCAATAGGCAGATGAACACGCTGAATCTCCGAAGGAATGTTAAAGAAGCTGCTGACACAGCGATGTGGGTCAGATGGGCTTCATCAATATTTTAGTTGGCTGTTGATGTAATGCAAAGAAAGGAGGAGTCGGCTGCACTGCTGAGCTGTGTCGAGGTGAAGATGGAGAGGGATGGAGTTCAGACATGAGGAAGTATAAAAAGAAAATACGAAGCGAGCATCTCCCTGCTGTTCATGCTACTCGGTGCTAAAAGTCAACGATGCGGATTCAAGGGCAACGACTGATTAAAGACGTAGCAGAATGCCTGAGGAGCTTTACAATCGTGTGCACCGTAAAGATATCTCATCTCTGTCTTGTAGACTTCAGGACTGCTGTTTGAACCTCAGGGATATCGATCACGTCATGATTTTGAGCCGCCAACGAGCAGTACAATAGTGTGATTAACACAATCCCATCATAAAATGATATGTGCACACCCACGTGTGACGAACTAGAAAGAGAGACGGAGAGAAATGTGTGGGTAGAAAAATATAAAACGCATGTAAGAAATAAAAAAGGTTAAATCATGTCTGGTGGAAACCTGCAGAGAGAAGAAGATGGACCAGCTCTGTTCGGCTCCAATCTGACCAGCTGGGCTGCACCTCCCCACAGTATGGCATACCCTGGCTCTCCACGCGTGAGTGTGTTGTGCATGTGTGTGTTATGTGTTTAAACTAGGGACGTGGCGTCTGTCCCTTGGCGCAGACACTGTCAATATGGCTGTGGTCATTCATGAGCAGCCACTTCGTGACTGCCACCCAACGAGAGCAAGGACAACAAAGGAGAGTAAAGGGGAGGAGAGCTAAAGGTAGCAGACAGTGGCAAGATGCCCTGGATCCCTTCACTTTTACAGGAAGTGCCCTGCCGTGGATTAATGGCCTCCTCTAAACAAGCAGCTGCCATGTCATCGCGTTTGCGGCTATGAATTAGATATGAAGTAGCAAGTGCTGACAATGGAGCAGATAACCACATAAATAATTTACAGCAGTTTAAAAACAAACAACATGTGCACACTTTTTATAAAATATATATATATTTTTTACTGCAATCTGATAGACAGGATTTCTGTGAACACTCATAACATAATATGATACAGAGAGGCTTGGAGAACAAACGAGAGCTGATGGATGCTTTATGTAAACAGCGCAGAGGAACACGCATGGCCTCTTCACCTCCGTGGTGAAGGGAATGAAAACAGCAGATGTCTACAGAGCTGCATAAATGGTGCGGAACAAGCCACGAGGAGTCCCTTTCACAACATCGTAAACTGTGAAACACACGATTATCTTATAAACATCATGCACTTGCCAACAAAGTATCCATCTTCAGGTTTATGTGGGAGTATGTTTCAAACAAATAATGTGACCAAATAAGACACACAAGACATACACATTAGTATCTGACACAGTGCTACAAAGAAGCAATCGCACACAAGAACGTGCAAACGTGGACGCTCGTTAGGCTTTCACAGTAAACACATTTATATACGCTGGACTAGAGCCTTAATAAACCTCGTATTTCCTTCAGAACTGCCTCAGTTCTTTGTGATAAGACAAAGTGCTGGAAGCATTCCTCATCGATTTTGGCCCATAGTGACAACAGAGATTTCCACCACTTCTCAAAGGTGCTCTACTGGAATGACTGTGGAGGCCATTAAAGTGAGCTCAATATGATGTTCAAGAAACCAGTTTGAATTGATCTGAGCTTTGTGCATGGTGTGTTATCCTGCTGGAAGCAGCCATTAGAAGACTGTGGTCACTAGGGCTGCCACAAACGATTATTTTCATAGTCGACTAGTCACCGATTATTTTTGCGATTAGTCGACTAATCAGATCATCATCCATTGGACGTAAAACGTACAGCTTATTGCACCAGAAGCATCTGCTCTTATATAACTATCATTAGCTTACAGCTTTAAGTGTTTAAGGTCTGTGCTAACTAAAAATAAAGACAAGATGATAGTTTATTAAATTTTAATGAAATTTGCAGATTGTTTCGGTGAACTTTAATAAACTCCTTGCTATCTAAAATATAACAGGACACCGGAGTAAATTCTCGAGCATCTCACACTTCTGATAATCAGCTGTCTGCTTGACGTTTATTCAGCTGTGTAAAACTATAACTTTAATCTCAGACAAACCGATTTACTCAGGAACAAATAAAATACTAAAAAAAAGCCAAACAATAACATTTTTAAGTTATCTAAGTGACTTATATATATCATGTTTAACCTGAGTAGCGAAAGATGGCGGTGGGTTTGAAAACGATTAGCGGGAGTCCGGTGTTCTCACGGCTCTAGTTAGCCTAGCCCCCAGCTAGCTATCGAGCTAGTGGGTAACAGACGTCTCCGAAAACGTCGGAGCACTTTTGAAAATATGTGGTGTCTTGATAAACTGAGCAGATATTTGAGGTTTACACAGCTACATTCTCGCCTGAAAATATGTTAAACGTTTATTTTGTGACCCAGAAAGAATAATAAGAGTAATATTAAAACTAACTAGCTGCCGCCATTGTTGGAAACGGAGCTGGGCTGCGCTATGAATTCTGGGACACAGCTGCTTCTTCTTCTTCTGGGTGTAACGGCAGCTGGCATCCTTGTACATGCAGTGCTGCCATCTTCTGTTTCAGTCCGTTATTACACTCTTAAATCCTACTACTTATTCCTGCGTCTTTTGTGATCTTACAAAGCTTCAAACGACGCGTCGACTATTAAATCAGTCGTCGACGATTTTGATAGTCGACGTAATCGTGACTAGTCGACTAGTCGTGGCCGCCCTAGTGGTCACAAAGGGATGGACATGGTCAGCAACAGTGCTCAGGTAGGATTGTGGTGTTTAAATGATGCTCAACTCACACTAACAGGCCCCAAGCGAGCTAAGAAAATATATCCCACAGCATTTTGCTACCTTCACCAGTCAGTTGATACGAGCCCGGATGGATCCATGCCAAATTCTGAACCTACCATCCAAAGATGGCAGCGACTCACTGTCTTTCCAGTCTTCTGTTGCTCATTTTTGGTGTACCTGTGTGAATTGTAGCTTCAGTTTCTTGTTTTTAGTTTATAGAAGTGACACCTGGTGTGATCTTCTGGAGCCCATTTGCTTCAAGGTTTGACGTGCTGTGTGTTCTTGATTGTAACGAGTGCTCATTTGAACTACTGTTGCCTTTGTATCAGATCACAGCAGTGTAGCTATTTTCCTCTGACCTCTGGTATCAACAGGGCATTTTTGCACAACTTTTTGGACCAGTCTCTGTAAACCCCAGAGATGGTTGTGTGGGAAAATCCCAGTAGGTCATGAGTTTCTGAAAAGTCAAAGTTAAAGTCAAAGTCGTTTCTTCCCCGTTCGGATCCTTGCTTTGAACTACCTAAATGCACTGATTTGCTGCCATGTGATTGGCTGATAGGCTGATTAGGTACTTAGTTGGCCGGTGAGTGCATAATAGAAGAGCAAGTCCTACACGGAGATCTTACATTCTCCATGCTGATCATGGAATTTTAATCCCTTCAGCAACATGATGCATTACCATTAAGAAAACAATTTAATTTTAGTGTGTGCCAACTGTCAAGTAAGTAACGTAACACTTTGAGTATCTGGAGCCTACCAAAACATCTGTTATGAACATAAAAAAAGATCATTTGCTTAGCTGCCAAATATTCTTAATTAAAGCCCGAAGACGGTGAATGTCTCCAGAGTCCGAGCTAAAATTGGCTCTGGCTACTTTTCTTATTTCACCTACTTACACAATTCTTGCTGGTGACTTGGAGTTCTCAATTCCCCTTTGAGGACTGTTGATTATAAATTAACCTAATATTTTCCCACCCCGTGCTTTTTGTGGCTTGACTCTGGAACAAAATCACTTGTAGACGATTTAAATGAAAGCAATTTTTGTTTCCCCACAAATCCCAAAACATAACGAAAGAGGCAAAAGCAATTTATGCAGAACATTAATGAGTTGACATTATTCATTGTATGCTAATACATATAAAAATACATTCATTTGCACTGCTTATTTACATAGCGTATTTCCTCTGAGGAAATGATTGAATATCAATTTCAACAAGATTACCCGTGACATGCCCCAAAAACTTCAGAGGCAGAGGGCTACTGGGGAGGAAATGTGAGATGCTCTGCCACTCATCAATTTTTTACATCGTTCCCAGAAGCGCAGGGTCTCCCTCGAAATGATTTAAGGCCAGAAAATAGCTTTGCTCTGACCTCTCACCCGTAGCAATGGATTCGAATATCCGCCTCACCTCCCGGTGTTCAAATCATAATGTGCACACATCGAACAGTGGTCTTACTTCACGTAAAGTTCCTGCATCGCATTTTATACATCTGCAAAAATGTGTTTTGCACATACACATGAAAAGACTCAGGTTGCCTAAGATGGTCTGCACCATCACGTTCAGACTCCACCAGGTAAAAACGAATATTCTGCAGCTGTTCCATGGGGTTGACAGATGACCTCATATGGAGACTCCATCAATCCAAAAGCACAGATCTACTGTTACACACAGAGAGACCAGCAGGAACAGAGACGATGTTTAACTATGCCCCCACGTAAGGAGTAAAATATAAGATATGAAGCTAAGGCGCAGCATGCCTGCCTGCAGAGTTACACTGCATTTAACGCAGCATCTCTCCTTCTCTTCACTGGACTGTATATTTTATGCAGTCATCTCTCTCAGTCCCACTCACACTCTCTCTCCTGTCATTCCCTATTCACACACTGACCTTCACCAAAATGAGAAAACAGCCTCGGTAGCTCAGCTGATTCACATTTAAATAATAATATATAAAAAAAAATGGGCATGGATCTTTCAGGGACAAGACTGCTGGGTTTACTTCACAATAGCGGTAAGCTAATCGCCATGCACGCCTGCACAGCCATTAAAATTGCTTTCACAGCTCCGCAGGGGGTTGCCGGTCAAGATTGTGCGATAGTGATGATCAAGCAACAAAATCCACCGTGAATTACAAACTGAAAGTCGTCCTCTTCCTTTACTTATCTGTAACATTTTAGAATTCCCCTCGATAAGGTGACAGTCACACTAGGAAAAACAGTGGTTGGAGAGCAAAATTACTGCGACTGTGTGCAATCAACTCGCGTTCTTCTTGGCTTTGAAACGGTTGCTTCAAAGCCAGAGACCGAGTCTGAGACCGATCGCAGTCGATTACTATCTGCAAACAGACTTTGATGAATCAAGACTGCAATAAAACAGAGATAAGAAAGAAATAAGACAGTGCCTATCAGTTTTCAGTCAAGTTAGCATTCATATTCAATCTGTTAGTGATACAATAATACTGCCCAATATTCAGTGTTGGGAAGGTTACTTTTAAAATGTATTCCATTACAGAATACAGAATACATGCCCTAAAATGTATTCTGTAACGTATTCCGTTACGTTACTCAATGAGAGTAACGTATTCTGAATACTTTGGATTACTTAATATATTATCATGCTGTTTACAACTACATGAATGTACTATTGCTGTGATTTATTACTGTTACTGAAGGTCCGCGGCTCCGAACCGTAGTAAAGGGACCTCTGGCTAATACGGTGGGTTCTGTGTCGGCTCGTAGCCGAAAACTAGCTTTACTTTGTTGTCTGGGTCAACTTTGCTAGCGAGAGACAGAGAGAGGCGTTGAAAGGCTGCTCCAACAGAACTTATTGTTTTTGGAGGAAAACACGGTGTACAGTCGAGTCTTAATAGCTTACTTACAACTGGGCTCGTCAGGCTCTCTTCTTGGCTGCAGTGGTTATTATTATATTTACATGCTTCCAGCTCCCGTTTCTGCTCGATGACAGCTCGTACTTTTCCTTTTTCTCCCTCCTCGCTCACAGACACATAACGTGTATGGCAGTCCATTCTCCCTGCAGCACGGACTACACTGCCTATGATGCTACATTCTGTAGAGCTATACCTGTAGCATTCTGCCTATTAGCTTAGCACAACAACAACAAAAAGGCCTCTCTCACTCAGGAAACACGCAGAGAGAGAGAGCGTCACCCTGTAACCACGGCAACCGTAACGCTGCCGCCTGGAACAACTGAACGTAGCTGTCAAACAAAACCCAAACAGTCCTGACCCGCCACAATATGAAACAGGGAAGTACCGCCGTGTAATCCATTTATTTCAACAAAGTAACTGTATTCTAAATACCACCTTTTTAAACGGTAACTGTAACAGAATACAGTTACTCATATTTTGTATTTTAAATACGTAACGGCGGTACATGTATTCCGTTACTCTCCAACACTGCTTATATTAATCAGTTGCTCTCTGTTACAAATATCTTCCCATCTACATCAGAGGTGTAGTGCACCACCAGAACCTTGGTGGATTTGTTTCCAGTGGACTGTGCAGAATCCACTCATCAGGCACGGCTCTCTATACAACAAACTACAAATGGAGTAAATATATAATTTCTATATTTATAAACAAAGAGACAGAGCTAGTTATTATCTCATTAATTACCAGCATTCTACAAGGAGCAGAGCAAATCTGAAGCTGAAAATGAAGGCGCTAACAAATTAATAAAGCGTAACCAGAGGTTTTGCACTGAAAACAGTTTTGCAGTGCAAATAAATGAGAGGAATATGAAGAAGAATATGTCTATGATATAAGGTATTTGTGTGGAGTGCAGGATTTATCCAGAGAGCTGCTTTATTACAAACTATTCCAACATATAAAAGTGAAATCTGCGTAACAGCTGACATCGACGGTGTGCAGAAGAACACAAACATTACTGTCAGATTCAGAGGCGTCTATGTCTTAACAAAGATACTGCTACTGTGCCGAGTGTGTAAATGTGCACATCGCTCTGGGTTTTTCTGCACTGTGTGAAACGAGTTAAGCACCGGGGCTGCTGTCTCACATCCTGTAGGTAGAAAGTCTTCATATGGGGCGTCTCTGAAGAAATGTTATACACACAGTTTGTTGGTGTCATAGCTGTTGGTGCAGCTGCTGTGATAGCTGATAGAGAGGAACAACCACACTCCTGAATGAAAAGCTCAAACCTAACCACCATTCAAAATGAAAACTTGCAGCCTATTTAATTCTAGCTTCTAATTAACTGTTAATTCTATGTTAACATGTTTGTGTTGCTAAATTTGAATGTGAGTGCATGAAGAGAAACGTGTGAGCCTGGGAATATTGCTTATATTAACTGAACTAACCGTAACATGTTGTTACATGCAGACACTAGGGCTGCCACGATTAGTCGACTATCAAAATCGTCGACGACTGATTTAATAGTCGACGCGTCATTTGAAGCTTTGTAAGATCACAAAAGACGCAGGAATAAGTAGTAGGATTTAAGAGTGTAATAACGGACTGAAACAGAAGATGGCAGCACTGCATGTACAAGCTGCCGTTACACCCAGAAGAAGAAGAAGAAGCTGTGTCCCAGAATTCATAGCGCAGCCCAGCGCAGTTGTCAACAATGGCGGCAGCTAGTTAGTTTTAATATTGCTCTTATTATTCTTTCTGGGTCACAAAATAAACGTTTAGCATATTTTCAGGCGAGAATGTAGCTGTGTAAACCTCAAATATCTGCTCAGTTTATCAAGACACCACATATTTTCAAAAGCGCTCCGACGTTTTCGGAGACGTCTGTTACCCACTAGCTCGATAGCTAGCTGGGGGCTAGGCTAACTAGAGCCGTGAGAACACCGGACTCCCGGCAAAGCGTTTTCAAACCCACCGCCATCTTTCACTACTCAGGTTAAACATGATATATAAGTCACTTAGATAACTTAAAAATGTTATTGTTTGGCTTTTTTTTGTATTTTATTTGTTCCTGAGTAAATCGGTTTGGCTGAGATTAAAGTTATAGTTTTTACACAGCTGAATAAACGTCAAGCAGACAGCTGATTATCAGAAGTGTGAGATGCTCGAGAAATTACTCCGGAATTTACTCCTGTTATATTTTAGATATCAAGGAGTTTATTAAACTTCACCGAAACAATCTGCAAATTTCATTAAAATTTAACAAACTATCATCTTGTTTTTATTTTTAGTTAGCACATACCTTAAACACTTCAAGCTGTAAGCTAATGATAGTTATATAAGAGCAAATGCTGCTGGTGCAATAAGCTGTATGTTTTATGTTCAATGGATGATGATCTGATTAGTCGACTAATCGCAAAAATAATCGGTGACTAGTCGACTATCAAAATAATCGTTTGTGGCAGCCCTAGCAGACACTGAGCTAACATATTAACACAGTCCCATTAATAGCTGCATTTTAAAAGATGCGTTAATAAGAGAGGGAAGTAAAAGAAAGAAAGAAATATGAATGTTCCTCTATTGTGCAGACTGCAGAGAAAAGACATGGAGAGCTGTTTTCATCGTCTAATGATCTCTGTGTAGAAATAAAAGCCTGGAACACTGGAAACGGCGCTTCTCTTGCTTTGGGCTTCTCTGCCTCCCTCCCTCTGTTAAGTTCAGTTCAGTTCTCCCGTGTTTCAATAAAATACCCGTATTACTGCGGATCAGGGGCTCAGCTCACAGTGAGGACTGAGCAAAGAGTGACATGTTCTTGAAGTGTGCTGTGCCAATTATGCACTCGCTCTGTTAACATCTCTCCCTCTTAGTCCTACTAAGTAACACAACAGCGATCAAACACATGTTGGGCACAAAATGAGACATGCTTTTTGGTGTTAAATTTATTGCAATATACAGTAAATTGCCAGGCACAAACCTTAGTAACTCAGGTTTGTGTGTGTCATTGTTTGATGGAGCGGAGAATGATTCTGACTAACATGCTAACATCTCTTTGCACTTACAAGGCAGATTGTGAGTGCAAATCTTCACCAATATGTTTAAGAGTGACTACAATCAGTCAGAGTCCTGGTGACTAGAGCAGGGCGATATGACCAAAAATATTTATCACGATATACATTTGAAAATTTGCGATAACGATATAACTGAGGATATAATTGACACTTGACAAAACACTTTACAACTCCACAACTTTATTAGTGCAAAAAAAAAAAATCAATGTATTTTTACTTAAACAAGCAGTTTTTTTAAGTGCATTATAGTTATATAAAAAATTAACAGTGCAAATGCAAACTCCTTGCTGACAGTTTAACCAAAAGGCATTTCCAGTGGAAACTGGTCGACATGTCCTCAGCATAACCATGTATAATATCCACAAAACTTAAAAAGAGGTTATACACACACAATACGGTAATATTATGTTGAAGCGCAGTACGTATCACTCCGCGAGGCTCCTCCCTACGATAGCCGTAATGCTCCGACAATCCATCAAGCGTTGCGGCTTCATAGCTTAGCAAAGTCGTACTGAAACATTTGACAGATTTTCGAGCGCCGTGTACATAAAATCGTTTCGAGGTCAGTAAACACAACCAGAGTTCATACATAAGGCACACGGGATTATAAGGGGCTCTGTTGATTTTCAGGAAAATCAAAGGATTGATTTTAAGTGTGCCGTATTTTCCAAACAACACGGTAATAACGACGGCCTGCTAGCATGCTCTACCAAAAATAGTGCTTTGTTGTGTATCTGACGGACGAAAGCTAAACCAGTTCCACCACTGAAGTTGCAGCATTTTTACAAACCAGTTCTGGTTCATCTGTTTCATTCAACGATCTGCTTTCGCTCTTCTCATTCTGCGTCGCCGCCATGTGCGTATGTAAACAAAGGCACTGCGCATGCGCGTTTTACCCATATTCTATCACCATATTTCATTTTCCTATCGTTGCCCAACATTACACCGATATTACCGTGAACGGTATGATATGGCCCAGCCCTACTGGTGACACAAGTTTCCTACCACCAGCGACTTGTGCAGCTGCCCTGGAAGCTAAAAGTTGGTCACAGCGATGAGTCCAAGAAAGCAAAAAACTTGGCCGTTTCCTGGTAACACTGAGGTTGCAGTCCTATTTTCACTCGAGTGTGGCTGAAGCCTAAAACATCATTATAACAACATGACCTTTGTAAAAACCAGTAAATTCACTTCCCAGTCTCTGTGTCCTGTATGTCGGGTATTTTTTCCCCTGTCTGCTTGTGTACGAGGAATCTAGATGAGCTGGGTCAGACGTCCCTAATTCAGTTCATCGGGAGTTTTATTTCCTTTTCAGTGTAGGTTAGGCTCCAGCCCGTCTCCACGGTGGTATTACTGCCACATCACAGGTGGAGGCAAAGAGCACACTGTACAGAATGTTAAAGTGGAGGAAAACATTAGGGGGAAGGACACTGTCCACCATTTTCACACTTTCAATACAACACAGTTTCATCCGTTTCAACACGGCTGCACTCACAGAATAAGCGAACGGCAGTGTGTAATTCCTGAAGAGTCCTTAATAGTGCTTAACGAGTTTTTAAGCCATTCATACGAGGAGTCGAAGGACCTTTTTTTAATTTGTCTTCCCCGATAGGCCAACTCAGACATAATAACAACAGCACAGGGTTACATGTCTGCACTTTTCACACAAACAGGAATGCATTCCCTGCATTACCATTCATGCCAATTTACAAGAAGACAACAGAACAAATAGAACTGGAGCTAAAGGTCTCGCTGCCCTTTATCTAAAATCCACTTTGCTACAAGCAGATAGCGATCTTTCTAGTTCAACAATTTCACTCTGCTTTTTGCGGCTCTGTGCTGCATCCACATTAATATTCATAATATCAGCTCAAATTTCATACTGCAATTCATTATACCCTAGCATTTTGTTACTCAAGGTGACTGCAGAAGGGAATATGCGGTCATATAGCTGAAGATAATGTGTGCAAAGGTTCAAAATACTTTCAATCTTTAGCCACACTGCGGGTCTAAACGAAATGTAATCAGCTCAAGCGGCATGTGGTAGCAAACATAATGCTTCATACTTAACCCGCGTGCCGATAAGTCCATAATATACTGGGGAGCAAAACACTCAGCTATAAAATTACCATAATAATACTTAGTTTCCTATTGTCAACAATCTCTCATTTTAAACTGACATTAACAACAGCACTGTCGTCTTAATCAACGTCGATGAGCATTTCCAGTTAAACAGAGCCTTGGTGCTGTGGCAGCAGCACAAATGCACCTGACTTTAAAGAAGAGATCAGGGTTTGGTGTTGAAATATGCATTTTTAAAGCACACGTAAAAGGCATGTCACAGTAAAAAGACGTAAATTTTCCATGAACATTTCTTCCCATCTCCCCAAAGTTCACTAGCTCACAGCTGCAGAGACTTATGGGTTGTAAAGACTGAAAGCAAAGCCTCTCCCAGTTTCAGCACATTTCTGTTACAGAATGACAATAGAGTTACAGCAGCAGACACTATTGAGCCTTGAGCGTGTGTGCGGTGTACTGTGCATGAATATGGACCAAGATCAAGTTCTACCCCGCCTCCCCGTTTAGTTTGATTTATTTATATGACATATAGAGATAAAATGTGAGCTTATCTTAGATTCATGAGAGTCTCTTAATAATTTCTGATCATTATTTGAATTCTACAAAACATCCAAGACTGTCGGGAGACCACCATTCAGTTTACGAGGTTCCCGTTATATACACAAAAATAGTAAATAACAGATGTAACTCCAGCACCTTCAGGCTTAGCTCCTAAAAGATAAGACACGAAATGCTTTATCTCAGAAATGGGAAATTCTTTAAACCCCTTACAGCCCCTGTATAAGTCGTATGTTATGCTGACAGCGGCATAACAGTGAAAAAGCCTCAGATGTGCCACGTGGTCCACGTAGCAGCACTGTACCCACAGGAGGCCCAGTGTGTGAAGTCGTCACGCTTTGCTACTTCAGAGCACATGAAGAAAGAAAAAAAAAAAGAGTCAAAACCTGAGTAAAAAAATAACCACAACGAGGTAAGCTAACTTGTTTGCACAGGATTAAAACTGCAAAAACAAATGTTTAGTTGAAGACTTTAATCAGTAAAAGTATAAAATTTATTCTAATATAAAACATTTTTCTGGCAATTCTTGACATTTATGCTCTAAAGACATCAGGCGAGGCCTTTTTAAAGTAGGGCCCATGAAACTCAGCAATATGAAAATTCAAGCTGGAGCCTCACAGAAACACTAGAAAGTGGATTCCTTCCATGCATTCTAATTATTATGTGTCTATCATTAGTCGCCTTATTACAGGATGCTATTTTTGCCTTCAGCCCCCATTATCTTCTCTCAGCTCTTTGTTTTTGTTGTTGTGACGTTTTCCATTTTTTCCCCAAGAATTCATTGAAAAGACTGCCTCTGTGCGCTACGGCTGTCTCCACAAATCACAGTAAAGCTGACACATTCAGACTAGGCGCTTTAATGGATATGTGATACAAGCTATTAAACACGCCTCGAGGCTCGTATTCATAAAACTTCTAGGAATAGCAAAAGGAACTGATCTGGGATCACTGTTTGGGACCGCATTAGCACCACTGTAGCTATCTAATGCGTTCCTGATCTTCGTCTAGAATCGGTTGCGTTCTAAGCTGCGGGCAGGACGAACTGACATTGAAGCTTTGAATATCGGGGACAACGATGACAAGATGAATCCGCAGGATGTCATCATCTGTGACAGCCTGTAAGTCAAGGTTGCAGGTCTTCCAAATCGGATTGACAAATGCTTACAGCGCACACCTCCAATATTCTGACAGGCCTCTATTTTTCCCCTCCTGCCCTTCTACTCCAAAATATTACTCCAAAAATACTAAAATATTTTGGATCGTTGTTGTTCCTTTTCACATGTTTACTGAATACGTGGAGCTGTAGCGCAGAGAATGGGGAGCATAACGAATATAGCACAAAAAAATCATCTTTAACCTGCGTTGGCAAGGAATTAAAATGAAGCTAATTACCTTACATATCACACAAAACAGTTGAAATGGAAACGAGCATAATGAAGATATAAAAATAGAACCATCATATAAGAAAGAAATAGGCAATGCTCAGCTAAAAGCAACTCCAATATTGGAACTGAAATATAATTACATCACCTCTGATAATGAAACACCTTCAGAGAGGGCATTGTTTTTGTTCTGAAATTACTACCTAAAAGGCACTGGGGGAGTCATTGTATATAATACAATGCTGTATGGGCAATTAGTGAGAACTCTTCAAAACATTTGTTTCCTTCTGCCTATGACGTTTTCTATATATCGCTTCCAGATGGGCAAACATTGCTGCAGGAATTTTGCTTAGTAAATGTGGAAGACATTCTCAGTGTAACAACAGTGTAAATAACAATTGGGAAATGTAGGGAAATCTTTACACAGCCAACCATAGATTTGCAACAAACAAACAAACAAACAAACAAACAAAAAATGCAGAAAGCATAAACTGATTTTCCCTTTTTTACTATAAAGAAATATACTAACCTGCACATATGAAACCTGTTTACAGGCTTATTCTGCACAAGGTGAAAGAAAAGCTGACGATCCAGCCTGTGTGTTGTTTTCTGGGCCTGATTAATTAAGCAACAAATAATCTACTTGCAAGTTAATGGTCATAACCAGTAGTTATATGCTTTCAGAAAATACCTAAAAACCTCTTGTTACATTATACATTAACCTGATTCTGCCAGATGTTTTTATCTTTGGTGACTGGGGTTCACCTTTACCTTGAATGACCTTGATACTGTTGTGAACTACAGGGTGGGCCATTTACATGGATACACCGTAATAACATGGGAATGGTTGGTGATATTAAAGTCCTGTTTGTGGCACATTAGTATATGTGAGGGGGCAAACTCCTCAAGATGGGTGGTGACCATGGTGGCCATTTAGAAGTCGGCCATCTTGGATACAACTTTTGTTTTTTCAATAGGAAGAGGGCCATGTGACACATCAAACTTATTGGTAATGTCACAAGAAAAACAATGGTGTGCTTGGTTTCAACGTAACTTTATTCTTTCATGAGTTATTTACAAGTTTCTGACCACTTATAAAATGTGTTCAATGTGCTGCCCATTGTGTTGGATTGTCAATGCAACCCTCTTCTCCCACTCTTCACACCGCAGGAGAAATGCCAGCACAGGCATTCAGTAGCCGTAGTTTCAGGTGCTGCACATCTCGTATCTTCACACCACAGACAATTGCCTTCAGATGACCCCAAAGATAAAAGTCTAAGGGGGTCAGATCGGGAGACCTTGGGGGCCATTCAACTGGCCCACGACGACCAATCCACTTTCCAGGAAACTGTTCATCTAGGAATGCTCGGACCTGGCACCCATAATGTGGTGGTGCACCATCTTGCTGGACAAACTCAGGGAACGTGCCAGCTTCAGTGCATAAAGAGGGAAACACATCATAATGTAGCAATTTCAAATATCCAGTGGCCTTGAGGTTTCCACTGATGAAGAATGGACCCACTATCGTTGTTCCCCATATAGTACACCAAACCATCACTTTTGTTGTTCCAACAGTCTTGGAGGGATCCATCCAATGTGGGTTAGTGTCAGACCAATAGCGGTGGTTTTGTTTGTTAACTTCACCATTCACATAAAACTTAGCAAGCGGTTTGCTAACTGTAGCATGGGAGATGGGTGGTCTCGTAGGGTGTCTTGCATTGAAATCTGCTGCAATGACCCAGTTACTGCGTTCACCAGATATCAACACGATTTCGATCGGTTCTTCACGTTAACCTCTTCGACATGTCAGTGGAAACTTGTAAATAACTCATGAAAGAATAAAGTTACGTTGAAACCAAGCACACCATTGTTTTTCTTGTGACATTACCAATAAGTTTGATGTGTCACATGGCCCTCTTCCTATTGAAAAAACAAGTTGTATCCAAGATGGCCGACTTCTAAATGGCCACCATGGTCACCACCCATCTTGAGGAGTTTGCCCCCTCACATATACTAATGTGCCACAAACAGGACTTTAATATCACCAACCATTCCCATTTTATTACGGCGTATCCATATAAATGGCCCACCCTGTATTACAAGAAGCAGATGGATCCCAACAGACATGATAAACTTTTAGAGTAACTCGGTACTTACAAATAGCTATTGATATACAACAGACTGCTCGTGTACTGGGAAACGCAAGAATTCCAAATGTATTTAAGCTGCCCATTATATTAAATCAAGCATAACTTTGACATCTTAAGTTTACTTGCAAGTGCATTATGGTCAAAACTACCAAGGAGTATCAAAGCAAAGATGATTATAGCGAGCTAAGAGGGATCATGGTGTACATCGTGTGCCATCTTTGGAGACTGAGCCCTAGTTCACGTGGTAGGATTAATGAATGTGTTTGAGCACGCTGGCCTCCGGACAATATCTTTTCCTGATAAGAGAAATCTGAGCGGAGCACACTGTGCATATGGAGCCAGATAGAGTTGAGAATGATTACATTATGCGCAAAAGCTTGCTGCCAGGACCATCAGTTAGCTGACCCTCCTCATCCATGCATCCGCACATCCACACAGCTCAGATGCAGGCCCAGGGGATCCTCATTACAAGGCTGGCACAGAAACCCTGAGCCCACCGAGATCCACGTATTGACAACTAAAGGAGGGCAAATGCAAGATGGCAAAATAAAACACACACGGTCTTAATGCCATAAGGCTTCATTGCAGTTTCCCACAATGCTTTTTAAGTGCACTCAAGAGGTGTTAATACAAAGCGATACAGTCATCAGTCCTATATCTCCGGATATACTTCACTTGGATATAATCTGCTGTCTTACTGTAGTTGTAAATTTGTAGACTGAGCCAAAAGGCTAGAGGTCAGCAGAGGAATTATGAAGAGCATTTTTTGCACTACTGTGTCAAAGATGGTAATCAATTGAATTTGCAGGTGTGACATTGAGCACTTGTCATAAATGTTTAGAATATAATAATTCAAACTTTTTGTTTATGAAACTCTTAAAGGGTTGGACTTGCAATCCCTTTTACTTACTAGAAAATGTCTACATATAAATGGAAATACAAGAAAATAAGCTGCTGTAACTTGAGAAAAGACTGTACGAACATCACCTGGGTTGCTCTCATGTGCCCTTCATGACAAAGTTGAACTGAACAGTTGAAAGCTTCCCTACTGCTTCACTGTAAAACTCAACTACTGTCAAGAGAAGGATTTGTGTAAAGTGGCCTACTGCGAGCAGCTCTTTTTGAGTGGCTCAATACTTCACAACCAGCTGCTCTACTCTGTCGCTTAGCCTCTCCATCTTCCTCCCAATACCCTCAGCTACCCTCTCAATAAAGCATCATATCGGTGGTTAAAATAGACAACTCTGCTTCAATATAGGTCTTAGACGGACACAACAATTTTCGTGACTTCCCTCTGTGTTACTCACGGGTTTCTGAAGTGCTGCCATTCTTACTTGCCTTGTCATTTGACAGTGGCTTTAAAGATATAAGGTCGAGAAAAAGGGTCACTTCAGGTATTTGGAGGATACGTTTATTTGAGCTCTATAAATTTATGATGGCTCGGGTAGAATGCCTGGCAGAGGGAATAGAATTTCCAATGCCCTGAACTTCATGTTAAAGAGAATTTGAAGAGATCTGACCTTGTGTGCATCCACAACTGCAGCCGACTACAAACAAGAAGCTGCATGGGAAGCAAAGTGTAAACATCTTGCAGCGAATGAATTATAGCCAGACAAGAATATTACCTTGTTACTCTGTGGACCTTTGAAATATGTGATGTAAATTGCTTGGCTGAAATGTTTGCATGATATAGTGTTGGACTAACATATATATTTCATCATCAAACACACTGCAGTATAGGAAAACACCAGAAAATAGACAAATTCAGCAAAAACACACAACCCCCCTCCACCACCACATTTAAGAATTGATCTTAATAAATGGATTGCACTCTACAACTATAAGTCTACAGCCCACTGACATCACAAATAACTTCTTATCAGAACTGTGCACAATCTTTAAAGGTAAAGTCTAAACTGGCCTTGCTTGATGTAAACCCTGTGTATTTTTACTTCATAAAATTATCACTTGACTAATTTGCGATCATGTTTCTGTCTTCCATGGTCTTAAAGGCTCTTTGGTGCTGCAGAGGTGGCCAGCAACACCAAGAATGCATATGCAATATGAAACTGAGAATATGAAGTTTTGTCAGAATTGCAGCTACAACTTAGTTTGTTTGTTGCTTTGTATTCTTCCATTTTAGGCATTCTTCTCACCCATGGTTTTGTCATTACCCTCAGCCACTCGACAACAAGAGTTCTATAAATGTGTTGGAACAGGTATAGTGGTCTTGCTGTTTTTTTTAGCCGATTAAAGAACTGTGTGGGTGCAATCATGTGCTACACAGTAAGTTAGTGGATTTACCTGGGCCCAGACCTTTGAATCGGTATTCTTTTCTGAGTTTTCACAGTAGTCTGGCACTGTGACATGAAACAGCAGGTTCTTGGTTTGAAAACAGTTGGTCTGAGTGTGCTGAACTGTTTATAATACAGTTTATTTTTAACCCCCAGGCAAAATTACTATGTTGGCATGGCTACACATCAGTGTCAACTATCCGGTCGTTAAGTCTGACGTCACTAGCCGTGTCTGGGCCTAAACTCTGCTGCAGATCCATATATCAAACGATCACTGTGGCATTACTGAGAGTTGAAAAACTGTCTAAAGTCTTTCATCTTTAATAAAATGATCAGCGTTCTGCTCTACCAGGTGTAACAATTGAGTTTAACATCCAGGCATCCATGAAAACGGAATTTATGACATTTAACGGAGTTAGAAGTTAGCAGGAAGTTAGCTTGCTAGCTTCTATCTAAATACAATATAGCATGTCCTGACTGTGGGGTTTTGGAAACAAATTAAAACGTACAGCTCTGTTATCACTTCCAACATAAATGAAGACATAAAACTAAACAGCAGTGACGTTTGTAGGGTTACTGAATTTGGCTAGCTGGTATTTAATGATGTGCTACGTGACCGCTAGCGACACAGCTATGTTAGCATAATATAAACAAGCTAACTTTTTTTCCACTCGATAAAAGTTATCGTGAGTGTTCTCGGTGGTCAGGAACAAATGTAATCGCATGTCAGGATGCTGTAAAAGGACCAAACTTCAGCCAGGAGAACAACTGAGATAATCCATCCACAATACGAGGTTAGTCATTCATATACTGCTGCATGGGCTGGGCTGTAGTTACATCCTAAGGTTTTAAAAACTGAGCTTAAATAAATGATTAGCGGTAATAAAAGACGAGGGAGGTCAACAGTGATCACTGACTGTTTTAGGAGCTTTTTGAGATTAAATAGAAGAAAATACAAAACATTAAACATGTTAACAACACAAAAGCCATATTAAACACAGACTACTTTAGGCCCGGAAGTAGGATTCGTCACGTCATCACTTAACGACCGGATAATCCCAATTCCAAAAAGTTGGGACACTGTAGTAAATAACAGAAACAGAATGCAATGAGCTGTACATTTCATGAATCCATATTTTACTCACAGTAGAACAAATAAAGCAAAACAAATGTTTAAACTGGAAAAATGAACTGTTTTCAGAAAAAAAAAATTAAATTTGATGGCTGAAAACTGGGACATGGCCATGTTGACCACATGGTAGTGTTCCCTCTTTTTTGATAACAGTCCAGAAGTAGACCAGTTGGTTTACTTCTGAGAAAGGAATATTGGCCCATAATATAATCTCAGTTTAAACATTTGATATGTTACATAAGGGTGGATAAAGTTGTCTCTCCCTATCGAATCTGTGGTCAGGTTATAGTCAGCTTGATCAATAATGTTTGATCATTCTTTTGTTACAAAGTTGTAAACAAATCTTCTGAAGAACAAAAGAGGAAAGAGGGTTCTTTTTTCATAATCAGTGACCTGTGGGCGCATCGCGTCTTAAATTAGCAGTTTCTTACAAAGAGCTTTCAGCTTAGTAATAGCCAATGGCTTTCGGTGAATCCAGCCAAAGAAAGAAACATAGCCTAACAAGCAAACAACTGTGTCTGACATGATGCTATAAGTAGACAGCTGTTGGACATGCTCACTGAGGCCAGTAAAGCAGCCATCATTGCTGACAGTCGGTACACTGCAACACAAACAACTGCCTCTCAAGCGAAATCCTATTTCCTTTCGTTTGCACATTTTCCTTGCCTCATACACACCCTTTCTTTGTATAACTAAACTACTCCTAACATACATCACAAGGCTTTTCTCCTCTTCTTCAACAGCTTCCAGCATCCCGGTTTCTCTCCTGATAACTCCCCTCCCCTGCAGCCGTCTCAGTCGGTGTCCTCTCTGTTTGGAGATGAAAGATGGCGATCCTGCTGTCTGACGGCTTGTAAGAGGCTGCTAATGTGTAAGTGAGCACACAACACTGCAAGACGTAAGTTGCTTTGGCTCACAATTAACATTCATTATTCTGGTTTGCTATAATTTGACTCAATTGAATTAATTAAATTGGTAAACAAGCAGCACTTCGCGACACGTGAGTGAATTGAAACGTATGAAGAAATTGTGAATACTGTATATTTTTTCACTCTCCGTGTTGAACCACTGCGTGTTCACGGTTTTGCATGTGCATCCATGTGGATGTTCCTTTTTTGTCTCTCTGTGCCTGGAAGGTCCCACAGTGTCACATTTAGAAGGCTCACTTTGCCTACCTCCTGTGTTCTCTGCAAACAAAAACTCTTGCCTTTCCTGCACTACAGCAAGTCACGCATGCTTTCTGCCATTTTTGCAGACAGAGAATAACAATGAATCTGCAGCTACAGGAAGGGGAAAAAACAACAACATTTGGCACAACGCAGGACTTGTACACCTCCACACGAATCCCTGGGAACAATGAAGCCCCACGGGTTAGAGGGGAGGAAGATGAGGAGGAATCCGCCTCCTCATTCCTCCTGTTATTTCCAGCTTTTAGCTTTAAGGTGTCACTGGCACTACCGTATTAGTAGTGCCAGTGTCACCTTTTGAGGGAATGCAATGTTGTGATTTTAATTAGACAAATTTTATACCTGATGCCTCTGTGATGGCAACACGTCAGACTAAAATGTGTTGCTGAGGAAATACATTTAAATAAGTAAACGTTCAATCATGATTCACTTCAACACTTGACATCTAAATATTTAAGTGATTGGCATATGGCTTTAAATTCAAATTCAAATTCAAATTTTATTTGTCACATACATAGTCATACACAGTACGATATGCAGTGAAATGCTTAGACAACTGCTCGTGACCTAAAGAAAAAAAAGAAAAGGCTATGAATAAGATAGGAAATAAATATGAAAATAAAAAAGGGTAAATTTAACCAGGAAGGAATAAAATAAAATAAAATATAAAAATTAAGTTAAGAATGAGATAACTGTACAACACAAATTAGAATGAAGGGTAAATTTAACTGGGAAAGAATAAGATAAAATATATAAATTAAAGTTGAAAATAAAATAACTGTACAACAAAATACACAGTATAGAAATATATAAGAATGTATGAAGAAATATATATATATCTATATCTATATATATATATATATATATTTCTTCATACATTCTTATATATTTCTATATATAAATATATATATAATATATATATATAAATATATATATATATATACACACAATAACAGTAGCTGTACAAGTATTAACTGGAAATGAGGAATATAATGTCCAGTGTTGTGCAATCCACATTATATCGTGTCTTATAGTGTCTATAGTGTCTTCACTCACATAATGCCCTTGCCAATAGGGATTAAAAAAAATACACAACTCACAAAATGTTTGCATTTCCCAAACTAAACAAATGTCTAATAATGTTGAAAATAACACCTTTACCATGGCCTGTGAGCTTGCAATCGTGAGAAACAACTGGCCATTCTTTTCAGCCCAAATCACAGCACTTGAGAAGGTAAATATCATTGAAAAATCCACACTAGCCTCTACAGATGCATCAAAATGAGCTCTGAGGCTGTCTCTGTCTTTTTGTCAAAATGCCATTTCCTCTCATTTGCATATCAATATGCTCATTCGACGATGACCACATCTTACACGTGCTCTGGAAAAAAAAAATGCAATTTCATATCTGGGATCAGAACTAAGCTTTTTTGACAAGAGATCTACAAGAGTATTTAAATTTGATACAGCGAGAGGGTTTATGGCTAAATCTCATTTTTTCCCCTCTGTTGCACGCACACGCCATTTACTGTGGCGTGCTTTATTAAAAAGAACTGCAGTCCCACACAGGTATGCATAACAGTCTGTGTGTGCATGTGTATATGTTAAAAAGTATGATTTTCATCAACTGAAGGCTTTCGCTGTTCCCACAGACTGATACTGTCTGACTCTGTGATTTCACTGCTAAACCACAGAATTACATTACATAAGTACCAAATACAGTTATGTTTCAGTCTCAGTTCTCCCAGGACTCTGTGATCATTCGCCCGCTCTGTCTTTCTCTGAGACTTTGTTTTAGGTCGGCCAGCTAGGAGAGGCTATTTTAGAATAATAATGGTCAATTAAAATTACAGCCATATTACAAAGCAAATGGCTGTTTGCTAGTTCGGCTGATGTCAAGGAAACCTGGGATACCTTCGCCGGAGTGGATAGATATATAATTAAAGCCAAAGATATGACACTTTTATTTCATCTTCTTATAGGCCACGCCGAACCGCTACGGGGTTGGTAGTCGGTAAACTGGGGAAACGTTATTGTGAAGGATAATCATGTTCTGATTTAGGTGGTGACAAATATATAGTGACAGGAGTCTCTAGGCCTGGTGTGACACCAGGACAGAGTTGATAAGAGAGAATATGCTGCTGCCACATGTCTTTCACAAAATGCATCAGCTGGAAGGGTTACACGAGTCTATGTTAAATTACTCATTTAAGTCAATGCACACAGTCAAATATTCCCACTTTTTAGAGTCATGTTAGTCTTTCTCTGGCTCAGGTTGAGAAATCTGTGTAAGGTGAAAGAGGAGAAACATTTATTCTCCCCAGTGGCAAAACGCTTTTACATAACGACTGATAGCTTGTGACATAAGGGGCTGTGTAATTGTGACACTTCTCAGACTTGGGAAGGTCCAATGGCACTAGTGGTAAGATTTCCTCTGTGTCATCTCAGGACAGGCAGATCCACTTCATGGAGCTGGCACAATCACAGGGTGAGACACTGAGCAAAGCAACTTGGGATGGAGCTTTTATAAAACAGAAAAGTACTTTCACCACTGTTGTGAATTCCTCCCTCTCCCCCTGCACATTATAGTGATTCATGCTCTCTGGTGCAGGCCTGGATGGATGGATTCACTACTTTCTGTCCAAGTGCCAAATCTCATCATCAGGCCCATTACTCTGAATGGCATGAGCTGTAATGTAAGATAAGCCCCAGAATCAGGAAGGTTAACTCGAGCTGCATGCTCTGTAACCGCTTGTATAAGAAAGTTGAACAGTTATTCAGGACAGCTGATTCTCTGATTCTCTCTAACACTGGATCTTAGCTGTGCCTTTCTGCTTTTGTTTTTTTTAGCTGTGTTTAATACATCAATGAGAAGTTAGCTCAAGACTGCAAACGCAAGTAATGGCCCATAAAAAGTACATACTGGTATTTACATGTAGCATAGCATCTATTCCCTTCTCTCTGATTAAAGATCCCTGTTCAGGCACAGCTTGGACTCAAAGACAGTAATGACAAAGTGCCAGAAATGTAACCAACTTACTCAGTTTTCATGATTTCACACTATAATTCTTATGAAATAATTCAACTAGAAAATAGAAATGAAATTTGAAACACCTTTATTATAGAAACTATCAGGATACTTGGATAAAAAAAGGCAAATATCTTTCTTTTTTTCATGTTCTGTTAGTTTGTGCCTCATAAATACAGCCCCAAAAAACAAGCCTGAAAAATAATACGACTTGGAGTGCAGTTAATTGTCCTGACAATC